>NC_138777.1:110561009-111215937 GCF_965119305.1 Pelophylax lessonae | reverse complement strand
GAGAGAGAGAGGGCGAGAGAGAGAGAGAGAGGGGGGAGAGAGAGAGAGAGAGAGGGGAGAGAGAGAGAGAGGAGAGGGGAGAGAGAGAGAGAGAGAGAGGGGAGAGAGAGAGAGAGAGAGGAGAGAGAGAGAGAGAGAGGAGAGAGAGAGAGAGAGAGAGAGAGAGAGAGGGAGAGAGAGAGAGAGAGAGAGAGAGAGAGAGAGAGAGAGAGAGAGAGAGAGAGAGAGAGAGAGAGAGAGAGAGAGAGAGAGAGAGAGAGAGAGAGAGAGAGAGAGAGAGAGAGAGAGGGAGAGGGAGAGGGAGAGGGAGAGGGAGAGGGAGAGGGGAGAGGGAGAGGGAGAGGAGAGGGAGAGGGAGAGGGAGAGGGAGAGGGAGAGAGAGAATTTTCTTTCCTGTTCTAGTCCTACTCCTGTGGAGGGCAGCATAACCCGAGTGTGTTGAATCAACGAGGACTACGTCTGTCAATGAGCGACAGAGACATTTTCTTTTTTACACAGCAGCCTGCAAAATCTTGCGGCCAAAAGAAGCACCCGAAGATGCGAAGACATCCACTCTGTAGAATTTTGTGAATGTGTGCATAGACGACCAACTTGCAGTCTTGCAAACTTGAATTACTGACGTCTGATGGTGAAAAGCCCAAGAGATACTCAGCGCCCTAGTAGAATGTGCTTTCACAGGGAAAGGTGGAACCTAACCCCTCAGTGAATAAGCCTGTACCACCGTCTGCCTGATCTACCTGGATATGATCGCAGCCATTCCCTTTAGAGGTCCTTTCGCGAGGACAGAGTCTAATTTACTGAAAGATTCAGTAGCCGCCAGGTAAACTCAAGTTGCCCGAACCACATCAAAAGAACGCAAAGCAATTTCCTTGGGATGCTTGGGCTTAGGACAAAGTGAAAGCAGCACAATGTCTTCATTGAAATGGAAATCAGAAACCACCTTAGGAAGAAACGACTGATTAGGTCGAAGTACCACTATCTCTGTGGACCACCAGATAAGGTAAAATGGCAGGATAGCTCCGCCAAATCAGATACTCTGCAAGCAGAAGTAAAAGCCACCAAAAAGGCAACCTTCTGTGACATTGTAAGCAGAGGAATCTCCCTAATGTTCTCAAAAGGTGGTTTTTGAAAAACAGACAGTACCAAGTTAAAGATCCCAGTAACGGTAACGGGATCGCCTCAGAGGAGCCATTTGGCGAACCCCTTGTATAAAAGTGCAAATCAAGGCATGTGTAGCTAAAGGACGTTGGAAAAAAATACAACCAAATCCAACACTTAGCATTTTATAGTGCCCAAGGCCAACCGCTGTTCAACCCCTTTTTGAAGAAAGGTCAAAATCCTAGCCACCGACAAATGGAGAGGATGCACCTTTAGCGATTAACACTGACTGACTCAGACTGACTGTGACTCACATGAGATGTACGATTTACACGTACAATGACAGATCTTCCTGGAGGTAGATTTTCTAGCCTTCAACAGTGTAGGAATCACCGAGTCCGAAAGACCCCTGTCCTTCAATACCTGGGTTTCAACAGCCATGCCATTAAAGCCAGAGACTAAAGCAGGATGGAAGATCGGCCCTTGAGACAGCAGATCTTCCCTGAGAGAAAGTCTCCAAGGAGCATTGGCGACCAACCTTACCAGATCTGCGTACCCAGACTGACGAGGTCAGTCTGTGGCCACCAGAATGACTGGAATCCCTTCCACCTCTATTCTGTGCAAAAGCCTCTACAGGAGTTTCAGCGGAGGGAAAGCACAGATCAGCCGATACTGACCCCAAGGAGCCACCAGTGTGTCTGTGGCATCGGCCAGAGCATCCCAAGACCTGGCTACAAACCTCTGAACCTTCTTGTTGAGTCAAGAAGCTATCAGATCTACATCAGATGTCCCCCACCGGACACACAGAAGGTGAAACACCTCTGGGTGCAGGGGCAAGTCCCCCTGATCCAACACCTGACGACTCAGGTAATCGGCCTGCCAGTTCTCCACTCCTGGAATATACACGGCGGAAAAGGCTGGAAGAAAATTTTCTGCCCATTTCAGGATCTCCGCCACCTCCCAGGCCGCCAAGACACTCTTGGTGCCCCCTTGATGATTGATGTAAGCCACGGCCATGGCTTTGTCTGACTGAATCCGGACTGGACAACCCTGCAAACGATTTGTCCAGTGACTCAGGAAAAGCTTTATCGTTCGGAGTTCCAGAATATTGATCGGAAGTATGGACTCTACTACTGTTCAGGACCCCTTGACACACAGTTACCCCAGCCGGATAGGCTGGCATCCATGGTTGCCACAGTCTAATACAATGGGAGGAAGGACTTGCCCTGGAATAGGGTTAATGAGCGAAAGCCTCCATAGAAGAGCAGTATGTTGTTACTCAACCAAATCATAGTGTCCAAGGATTTTGGATCTTTGTTCCATTTGAAAAGAACTTCCCTTTGTAAGGGTCTCGTGAGGAACTGAGCAAACGGAACTGCCTCGAAGGTCGACACCATCAGGCCCAAGGCTCGCATGCAAGTCTGCAGAGAGGCCAGATTGCTGAATAACAGCAAACCAATCACCCCCTGCAACTTTTGCAGCTTTTCCTGGGGGAAGAAAAACTCTCCCCGAAGCAGAGTCCAGAGTCAGGCCCAGATAATTCAGCTTTGAGGATGGTACCAGAGCGGATTTTTTGGAATTGAGGTTTCAATTCTTTGCAGAGTCCGTAGTTGTCAAGTCGCCCAACAGGACTGAATGAGGGTCTTCTCTTAGGAGATTGTCCAGGTACCCCAGTACCGCAATCCTCCCCTTGTCACAGTAATGCCAATATTTATTAAGCGCAGATTTTTTTTGATTTTACAACTGATGGAATACCTCCAAAGGAAATGTCCAGTATATTGATCGGTAGTCTGGATTTCTCCAGAGTCCAGACTCCTAAGCACAATCCGTGCCAAAATCACCACCCCACCCAGACAGACTGGCATCCATGGAGACCACCGTCAACTACAGGGGGAAGGAAAGATTTTTTTTCCTGCCAGAGCCCCTGAATCAGGGACCCTCTCGTATCCCCACTCAACAGGATCAGAATGTCTAGAGACTGTGGATTCTTGTTCCACATGACAAGAATCTTTTTGCAGAGGTCTCCTGTGGGACTGTGCAAACAGAGCTACCTCGAAGGCAGACACCATCAGACCAAGCACCCACATGCAAGTCTACGAAATGACCGACTGCTGGACAACAGGAGCTGACTAACATCCTGCAACTATTGACGCTTGTCCCATAGGAGGAACACCCTGGCTTAGGCTGAGTCAAAAGCAGACCCAGATAGTCCAACTTGGTGGACGGAACCAGAACAGATTCCTGGAAATTTTAATTTCCAACTGAGCTCCTGCAGAGTCCGCACAGTAATCTCTCGGTTGTCCGTCAGAATAGTCAGAGACTCTGCTCGCAGAAGGTCATCCAGTTACTCCAGTACCGCAATCGCCCGCTGGCACAACAATGCCAACACCGGGGCCAACACTTGTGAAGACCCGAGGAGCTGAGGCTAGACCAAAAAGGTTAATGTCACTGATAATGCTCCTCGCTCACGGCAAAGTGGAGGAAGCGTGGATCACGACATATCCAAATAGGCAGGAAAGTGAAATTGATATCGATGGAGGCAGAAGATCCCCTTGATGAAGGGATGCCACCACCGTACAAATGGACTCCATTCGAAACATCTGTACCCGAACAAAGTAGTTCAGAGCTTTGAGGTCCGAGATTGGACGAACCGTGACTTCCTTCCTAAGAACTGTTAACAGGTTTGAATAAAACCCATGAAAAAAAAAACGATTCAATTCTGAAATAGGAACAATCACGCAATGTAGTAGCAAGTCTTGCACCGCCCCTGAGGAGACCTCGCAGGCAGTCTGGGAATAAACCTAGGTTGGAAGGAAGAACCTCTCCTGGGTTTATCAGGTAAAATTGTTTCAAAGAAAAAAATAAGTAATGCACTCAACCACCATGGCCTGTATGCACACTCACCACAGAAGACTACATTGCTTTAGAAAAAAGCATGTTTAAAGTTTGCTGCACAACATTTAGATAAGCCTGTGAAATAACGGAATTTTTGTAAAATCTTACCGTAAAATTCCTCTCCGAGTCCTCCGACAGTCGCCGCCCCTCATATAGTCTTCACCAATGGGTATTGACTTCCGCTCCGCAGGAGTAGCTAGGCATAAGACTGTTAGAAACAAAAGCTTTTAGCACAGACACACCCATGGGGGCTGTCCCACTGGTCAATAGCCCCCCTGCAGTAAGTCATCCCAACTCAGTTTGGTAGCATAGCAATAAGTGTACAAGAAAAAAAACCCAAAAGAGGGGCAGGGGGCGGGGGCAGCGACTGTCGGAGGACTCAAAAGAATTTTACGGTAAGATTTTACAAAAATTTAGTTTTCTCTTAGGTCCTCCGACAGTCGCCGCCCCTCATATAGTCTTCACCAATGGGATGTCCCAAAGCAGTGTAGACATGAGTGGTGGGAGACGCAACCGTAGAAAAGGCAACGCAGCACCCACATCAGAGAAAGGAACCTTACACGCACAGTAAGAGAACCTTCTGGGCAAAAGAAAAGGCTCAACAGGAGCAACAGCCCAGGAAAGCAAATAACCCAGGGTATAAACAACCCCAACAGCCAGGGACCCACAAAAAACAAGGGTCCCCTATGGCACTGCCGCACAGAGAACTTTGCGGCCAAAGGAGGCATCAGCTGATGCCAGAACAATCAATCATAGAATTTGGAAAAGGTGTGCACCGACGACCAAGTCGCAGCCTTGCACACCTGGGCCACCGAGGCCTGATGCCGGTAGGCCTAGGACGTACTCATTGATCTGGTAGAGTGCGCCTTAACAGGGAAGGGCGGAACCCGTTCCTTCAAAGCATAGGCCTGGACAATCGTCTGTCTGATCCATTTGGCAATGGTCGCCGCAGACCCCGCCATGCCCTTCCAAAGGTCCCTCAGGAAGGACAAAGAGGGAATCCGATTTCCGAAAGGATTCAGTGGACGACAAGTAAACCCTGATCGCCCTGACAACATCCAAGGAATGCAATGCAACCTCCTTAGGATGCTTAGGCTTCGCACAGAGTGAAGGCAAAACAATGTCCTCATTAAGGTGAAAGTCAGACACCACCTTAGGGAGAAATGACGAATTAGGTCGCAAGACCACCTTATCTTTATGAACCACCAGATAAGGAGAGCGGCAAGACAACGCCGCCAACTCCGACACCCTGCGAGACGAAGTGATCGCCACTAGAAAGGCAACCTTCTTAGACAGCAGAGGCAAAGATATCTCCCGGATGTTTTCAAAGGGAGAATGCTGTAACGCGGACAGAACCAAGTTCAAGTCCCATGGAGGTAAAGGCTCCCTCCGGGGAGGGGCCAAATGTTGCACACCTTGAATGAAGGTGCGAATTAAGGAATGAGACGCCACAGGGCGTTGAAGAGAACAGCCAGTGCAGATACCTGGCCCTTTATCGTGGCCAGCGCCAGGTGCTGGTCCACACCAGTCTGGAGGAAAGCCAACACTCTTGTCACCGAGTATGAGCGAGGAGAAAACCCCCTGGATTCACACCAGGCAAAATAAGCTTTCCAAGTACGGTAATAAATCTTACCAGACGAGGTTTTTCTAGCCTTGATCAAAGTAGGAATGACCTCTGGGGAGAGACCCCTGTCTCTCAGGGCCTGGCTTTCAACAGCCAGGCCGTTAAAGCCAGCGACTGTAAAGCAGGATGGAAGATCGGTCCCTGAGACAGTAGATCTTCCCGCATCGGCAGCCGCCAAGGAGGCTCGACTGCTAAGTGAACGATGTCCGCGTACCAGGACCGGCGTGGAATCACCAAGTTCGGTTCCAAGGCCAGCCTGCGAAGGAACCTGGATAACAACTGAATCGGAGGAAAGGCATACATCAGACGATACTGATGCCAAGGGGCCACCAGCGCATCTGAGGCGTCCGCCCGATGATTGCGCGTTCTTGCCAGGAACCTTTCCACCTTGTGGTTCAGCCGAGACGCAAACAGATCCACGTCTGGGGATCTCCACTTTGCACACAGCAGTTGGAAGACCTCCGGGTGTAGGGACCATTCCCCATGATCCAGGGTCTGGCTGCTCAGATAATCTGCCTGCCAATTCTCCACACCCGGAATGTCCCGGCGATTTCGGCAGTTCACATGAGTCACGGCCCAAAACAGAATGTCGGTCACCTCCCGGGCCCTCCTGGTGCCCCCTTGGTGGTTTATGTAAGCCACCGCAGTAGCATTTTCCGCCTGTACCCGAACGGGCCGGCCCCGAAGTCGATCTGACCACTGGAAGAGACAGTTTGAGTGCTCTCAATTCCAATATGTTGATCGGAAGGGAGGATTCCTCCTCCGACCAAGTGCCCTGGGCAGACAGGTTGCCCGGTACTCCACCTCAGCCCGACAGGCTGGCATCCGTGGTAATCACTGTCCACAGTAACGGACAGAAGGATTTCCCTTCCGACACAGCCGGGGACTGAAGCCACCACAGAAGATCCATTCTGGTCTGGCGACTCAACGAGACCCTCAGATCCAAGGACTGTGGTAGTCTGTCCCGCCTGGCCAAGATCTCCGCTTAAAGAGACCGTGTTTGAAACGGAGCAAAGGGTATCACCTCGAAGGCTGATACCATCAACCCCAGGGACCACATACAGGTCCTGAGTGACAAGGATTGGTTGTCCCTGAGGGACCTGATCTCATCCTGAAGGGTCCGAAGCTTGTCCTCCGGCAGAAACACTTTCGCTTGAGCAGAGTCCAGAACCATTCCCAGATGGGGAAGACGAACCGAAGGAGACAACTCGACTTCTGAACGTTGATGGTCCAACCAAACTCCTGTACCGTAGTCGACAGATCGCACAACAGGCTCTGACTGGCACTCGATCTTAACAGGAGATCGTCCAGATATCCCAAGACCGCAATGCCCTGTGCCCTCAACAGGCCCAGAACAGGCGCCAGCACTTTGGTAAACACCTTGGAGCAGACGCGAGACCGAACGGTAGCGCTACGAACTGATAGTGGTCCTCCGCTATGGCGAACCGGAGGTACCTCTGATGACCAGTGAACAGATTCGATTAAAACCCCCGAAACCTGTCCCGATGAGGCATCGGGACAATCACCCAATGGGCAAGGAGGTCCTGCACCGCTTGATGCAGGTCCTGTAGGCGCCCTGGGGTCAAATGAAGATTTGAGGGAAAGAATCTGTCCGCCGGCCGTGAAAGGAATTCGATCTTGTATCCTGATCGAATGATTTCCAGAACCCACCTGTCCGGAATTCAGAGCCAAGGTTGGGAGGAAACCGCGCAAACTTCCCCCCACCCCTGAAACAGGTGAGGGCGCCCCTTGAGGCAGAGGCGGATTGAGCCGCGGCACCAGCATGGCCGGACTTTTGCTTGCCCGCCCAGGGCTTTTTCTGGCCACCTCGGCCCTTGAAAAGGTTTGCCCTTGTTTTGTGGCTTAAAGGCACGAAAGGACCCCTGATTGGGTCTAAAGGTGGGACCCCGCTTGCCGCGAAAAGGCTTGTTCTTCGGATTCTGGGGCAGCAGAGTGCTTTTGCCCCCAGTGACTCCTTTCACCAAGGTATCCAAAGCCTCGCCAAAAAGGCGAGACCATGCATAGGGAAAATCAGTCACCGTTTTCCGTGACGTCTGGTCAGCCGACCAGCTCTTCAGCCAGATCAGTCGACGGTTAAGTACCGCAACGCTAGACAGGCGTGCAGCCAAAGGGGCCTCATTCAAGGCCGCATCGCACAAATACATGACCCCTTGATGAAATTAGGTTCACCATTGCCAGCGTACCGGGGGGGGGCAGAATCAGACGCGTCTAAGCACCTTAGTCCAATCTGCCACCGCCTGAGCCACCATGACAGAAGCGAAAATAGGTTTGAGCATGGAACCTGCCACCATGTAGGCATGGCAGGCAAGAGACTCCAACCTCCTGTCCGTAGGATCCCGAAACACCGAGGTATCCTCAGTGGGAACCAGAGTGGCCTTGTTTAACATGGCCACCGTGTGATCCACCTGGGGAGCCACACACCAGCGTGAATCCGTAGAAGGCGCAAAGGGGTAAAGCAGTTTAAACCGATTAGGCACCGTGAAAGGGCGTTTTAAACTGCGCCATTGTTCATTCACAGTGTGATGAAACTCAGCGGGGCAGGGAAAAACCTGTGCCGACTTGCGGGTCCTATGTGTACCAAAGGAGGAAACAATGCCCGGAGGAGTGGGCTCATGCTCCAAATGTGTTTTTTTTTAAAAAGAAATCAACGCATCCATAGCTGAGCGTTCTTCAGGCGACCCCGGGGGAGAATCATCAACCCCCTCCACCTCCGCCTCCCCCTCAGACCCCAGTGGGTCCAGGGACGAGCGAGACCCTGAAAAGGGCACGCCAGCCACCATCTGAATCAGAGGAGAAAGATAATCTAGGCCTTTTCCTAGCAGCTTGTTCAGCCATCAGCACCTCCATTTTTGACACTAAAGTCGCCACCACAGCGGCCAAATTAGGTATAACGGGGGGTTCAGCAGAACTGGGGTCCCCCACCAAGGCTGGGGGGAATTTGCGGTCCTGAGATTCCATTGCAAAAAAACAGACAAAAAGTACTGTCCCTTTAAAAGCGATGCGGATTGCGCAGCCCACCGCCAAATACACTGTGTACACAGACCCCCCCCCCCCCAAAAAGGGACAAAACTGAGCCAGGAAGGATAAAACAGAGATATGGAAGAGACAGTCTGCAGAGCCCCACAGAGTGTTACCACACAGATCGCTGCTCCAGAGGAAAAGGAAGTGAGGTCACCAGAGGCTGAACTATATGCTGCAAGGCTAAGGGAAAATGGCTGCCCATAGAAAGTAATGGGAGGCTTCGGCAAGATGGCCGCCATGTGCTCGGAACGATCGTTCTGCCACACACAAGATGGCGCCAAAACACCACACAGCAAGCTGTTAGCAAAGCCCATAGTGAAGCCAGACATGCTGCCCACATCAAAAATGGCGGACCGCGCGTTTTTTAGCCGCAGCGGCCGCCCCACACAGTCTGCACCTCCCAAACACTGAAAGTGACACAGGAGAGGGACCCCCAAAACCACACAGCACCAGCAGTGCAATAAAAAAGACCCCAGCAAGGATCGCATCAGGGAGCCCCACAAATGCACATACATGAGGGGACACACAGCAACACAGGACTGCCACCCCAGAAAGAGGCCCCACACAGAAAAGTACTTACCTGTACCGGATGGCGTGGGGTGCCTCTATTTAACGGAAAGCCTCTGTCCTCAGATGACAGGGAATGCCGTCAGCCAAAAAACGCAGGACACTGCAGCACTTAACCGTATAAGTGCCCAGTGAGATAGCCACCTCACAGGCTGCATCCCTGCTGCGAGCAGGGATGGGTCGTTCATAGCGCCAGGGCCAACCATAGCCGAACGCTCGATGGCGGGCTGGGGATCCCTCTGACCCTCTGCCCTGGAGAGCCAGGGCGGCCAGTCCGATTCCCAGCTCCGCAAAATCCATCTTCATCTGAAGATCCGACTAAAACTAAAGCTGACAAAATAAACAGCTAGTAAAGCAAAGAAAAAAAAAAACTGACATTCTTGTAAATAAAAATCATAAGAAAAGATTAGAAGGCTGAGACTGTAGCCCCAGCACAGGGAGGCCCATCTACTCCTAACGCTAGACCGAGACAAACTGAGTTGGGATGGCTTACTGCAGGGGGGGGTATTGACCAGTGGGACAGCCCCCATGGGTGTGTCTATGCTAAAAGCTTTTGTTTCTAACAAGTCTTATGCCTAGCTACTCCTGCAGAGCGGAAGTCAATACTCAGTCAGCTACCGGCTCTTTAGCAAGGATGGGCTGCACCTTAATGGGGACGGTACAGCTCTTTTGGGGAGAAAGATGGCCACCAAGTTGGAGGGGCTTTTAAACTAGGAGACGGGGGGAGGGCTCAGAAGCAGAGTCAGTCAGGAGGGAGCAAAGGACTGAAGGCAGTGGTAGGGTCAGCAGTGACAGTAGGGACACAACGTCAATTGGTAGGTCTGTGCGGGAAATGCTCAGACTAAACAGGAATAAACATAACCACCAATCACGTTTAACTTCCGTAAAACTAAGAGGGGTATATGCTAATGCCAGGAGCCTAGCTAATAAAATGGATGAGTTGGAAATGTTAGTACCTGAGGATGACATAGACCTTGTGGGAATAACGGAGACTTGGTTCGACCCCTCACATGACTGGCTGGCCAATATCCAAGGGTATTCGGTGTACCGGAAGGACAGGGTAGGAAAAAGAGGGGGGAGGGGTATGTCTCTATGTCAAGAACAATATAAAGGTGATAGAGAGGAGTGACATTACGGAAGGGATGAGTATGAAGTTAGAATCTGTGTGGGTAGAACTCCATAGGGAAGGAGAAAAGGGAAAAGTAATTGTGGGGGTTTGCTATAGGCCACCTAAACAAGGGGAGGAGGTAGAGCTGGAATTTTTAGCACTAATGGGTAAAATGGCAAAACTGGGATCAGTCATCATATTGGGGGACTTCAATTATCCCGACATCGACTGGGAAGAGGGGACTACACACTCACAGAAGGCCCATCTATTCACGGAAACCTTACAGGATAATTACATGTCTCAGTTAGTGGATTCTCCGACTAGAGAAAAAGCAATCCTGGATCTATTGATCACTAATGACCCAGACCTAATCTCGGAGGTAGGAGTCCAGGACAACCTGGGCTCTAGCGATCACAAGATGATCGCATTTAGTATAAATAACAATATAACAAGGCAAGTGGGGAACATAAGAACCCTAAACTTCAGAAGGGCAGACTTTCCAAAATTGTACTAATTGATGGAAAGGGTAAACTGGGACCAAACCCTGGGATCCCTGACCACAGAGGAAAAATGGGAATGCTTTAGGACCACATTAAGCAAATGCATCTTGCAGTGCATTCCTATGGGAAATAAATTTAGAAGAGACAAAGCCAAACCTGGCTGGCTAAACCGTAGCGTTAAACTTATTAGGAGGAAAAAATTGGCCTTCAAGAAATATAAAGCAGAGGGCACAGTATGTGCTTTCATACAATACAAGGAGGCAAATAATAAAAAGTAAACACGAAATCAAGATGGCTAAAATCAACTTTGAGAGACAAATAGCGGAGGATAGTAAAAAAAACCCAAAGAAATTTTTTAAATATATCAACAGCAAAAAAACTAGAGCAGAGCATATTGCACACATAATGAACGATGGGAGGATGGTTACAGAGGACACTGAAAAAGCAACCGTGCTGAATGCTTTTTTCTCGTCAGTCTTTACACAGGAAAAACGGAGGGGTACACTGACCATGACTGTATGGTTAGTAGTAATACACAGGACTTGCCACTATGGCTTACAGAGGGTGTAATCAGGGAAAGGCTGGATAAACTTAACACAAACAAATCATCAGGCCCGGATGGCGTACATCCGAGAGTACTCAAGGAACTCAGTAAAGGTTATATCTAGACCACTGTTCCTGATCTTTGCTGACAGTATTTGGACAGGAGATGTACCAGGGGATTGGAGGAAAGCCAACGTGATTCCGATATTCAAAGAGGGGCAGAGGCATACCCCGGGAAATTATAGGCCTGTCAGTTTGACATCAATAGTATGTAAACTTCTGGAGGGTATGATAAGGGACTATATCGTACAGTTTGCTAAAGACAACATCATCAGCAGTAATCAGCACGGGTTTACAAATGGGCATTCTTGTCAAACCAATCTCTTAACATTCTACGAGGAGGTGAGCTGTGAGCTAGATAGGGGCAGACCAGTGGATGTGGTGTACCCGGATTTCGCAAAGGCATTTGATACAGTTCCCCACAAGTGCTTAATTTATAAAATAAGGTCTGCAGGTATCGACAGCAGGGTTTGCTCTTGGATACGGAACTGGCTAAAAGGGCGTGTCCAAAGGGTGGTAATAAACAGCGCATACTCAGACTGGTCTGAGGTAGTAAGCGGGGTCCCCCAAGGCTCAGTCCTGGGACCAACCTTGTTCAATTTATTCATAAACAGCATTGAGGTCGGGGTCAGTAGTTCGATATCAGTTTTTGCAGATGAGACAAAATTGGCCAGGGCAATAACTTCACAGCATGAAGCAGATATCCTACAGAATGACCTGGACAAAATAACGGAGTGGGCCAAGACATGGCAAATGAGGTTTAACGTGGAGAAGTGTAAGGTTTTGCACTTGGGGACTAAAAACATAAAATCACAATACACGTTAGGAGGGGAACCCTTGGGGGAATCAAAAATGGAGAAAGATCTGGGAGTCTTGGTTGATGATAGATTAGGCAATAGCATGCAATGTCAAGCGGCAGCCAAAGCCAGCAGAATATTAGCATGCATAAAGAAAGGGATGTATTCCAGAGATAAGACTATAATCCTTCCACTTTATAAAACTCTGGTCCGACCGCATCTGGAGTATTCTATCCAGTTCTGGTCGCCAGTCCTCAGGAGGGATGTGTTGGAGCTGGAGAGAGTACAGAGAAGGGCAAATAAACGGATTAGGGGATTGGAGGACCTTAATTATGAAGAGCGTCTGCAATAGCTTGATTTATTCTCCCTGGAGAAGAGACTCCTGAGGGGGGACATGATAGCAATTTACAAATATCTCAATGGGGATCTCAGCTTAGAAAAAAAGCTGTTCAATCGAAGGGATTGCACGAGGACTCGAGGGCATACAATGCGATTAGAGGAGAAGCGTTTTAACCTCAGGCAACGTGGGGGGTTCTTTACTGTGAGGGCTACAAGATTGTGGAATTCTCTACCACAAGAGGTGGTTTCTGCGGGAAGTATGGTGGCTTTCAAAAGACTCTTAGACTTGCATCTCAAGGATCAGAACATTCAGGGGTATGTGAGATGATTACAGCCATACACACCTACACAGGTTGAACTGGATGGACTATTGTCTTTATTCAACCTCATCTACTATGTAACTATGTAACATTGGTGAAGACTATATGAGGGGCAGCGACTGTCGGAGGACGTAAGGGAAACTGGGATTATATAGTATGGTCAGATAAGACCAAAATGTAACTCTTTGAATGCCACAATACCCACCATGTTTGGAAGTCAGTTAAATAGCACTGCATATCAACCCAAAAACACCATGCCAGCAGTGAAGTTTGGAGGTGGGAACATGGTGTTGGGCTGTTTTTCAGCATACGGTACTGGCAAACTTCATGTCATTGAAGGAAGGTGAATAGAAAAATGTACCAAGACATTCTTGATAAAAATCTGCTGCCATCTACCATGATGAAGAAGATGAAACGAGGTTGGACATTTCAGCAAGACAATGATCTCAAAAAGGAAAACCTCAGTTGGTTTAAAAGAAAGAAAATAAAGGTGCTAGAATTGCCTTACCTGACTTAAATCCAACAGAAAATCTATGGAAAATACCAAAGATCAAAAGTTCATAGAAGAGGCCCACAGAACCTTTAAGATTTGGAAGATGGTTTGTGTGGAAGAATGGGACAAAATCACACCTGAGCAACGCATGCGACTAGTTTCTTTATACAGGAGGCATCTTGAAGCGGTCGTTACCAACAAAGGATTTTGTAAGAAGTATTAAATACATTTCATTTAGCGTGTTCAATACTTTTTCCCTGTGTCATTCCATTTTACTACACAAAACAATTTCAGAATACAGTATCTCACAAAAGTCAGTACACCCCTCACATTTTTGTAAATATTTTATTATATCTTTTCATGTGACAACACTTAAGAAATTACACTTTGCTACAATGTAAAGTAGTGAGTGTACAGCTTGTATAACAGTGTAAATATTTCAAAATAACACAGCCATGGTAGCCAAGACCATACAGTGGTTTAACAGGACAGGTTCCACTCAGAACAGGCCTCGCCATGGTCCACCAAAGAAGTTGAGTGCACGTGCTCAGCATCATATCCAGAGGTTGTCTTTGGGAAATAGACGTATGAGTGCTGCCTGCATTGTTGCAGAGGTTGAAGGGGTGTGGGGTCAGCCTGCCAGTGCTTGGACTATATGCCGCACACTGCATCAAATTGGACTGCATAGCTGTTGCCCCAGAAGATGATGCACAAGAAAGCCCGCAAACAGTTTGCTGAAGACAGAATAAGGACATGGATTACTGGAACCATGTCCTGTGGTCTGATGACACCAAGATAAACCTATTTGGTACAGATGGTGTCAAGCGTGTGAGTTGGCAACCAAGTGAGGAGTTCAAAGACAAGTGTGTTCTGCCTACAGTCAAGTGCATGAGTGCTGCTGGCATTAGGGAGCTATAGTTCATTGAGGGAACCATGAATGCCAACATGTACTGTGACATACTGAAGCAGAGTATGATCCCCCTCCCTTCGGAGATTGGACCGCAGCAGTCCTCCAACATAATGATCCCAAATACACCTCCAAGACGACCACTGCCTTGCTAAAGAAGCTGAGGGTAAAGGTGATGGACTCGCAAAGCAGGTCTCCAGACATAAACCCTATTAAGCATCTGTGGGACATCCTCAAACGGAGCAGCGCAAGGTCTCCAACATACCCCAGATCCGTGAGGTCGTCATGGAAAAGTGGAAGAGGACTCCAGTGGCAACTTGTAAAGCTTTGGTGAACTCAATGCCCAAAAGGGTTAAGGCAGTGCTGGAAAATAATGGTGGCCACACAAAAAATGTACACTTTGGGTCCAATTTGGACATTGTCACTTAGGGGTGTACTGAATTTTGTTGCCAGTGGTCTATGCATTAATGGCCGTGTGTTGATTTTGAGGGGACAGCAAATTTACACTGTTATTCAAGCTGTACACTCACTACTTTACATTGTAGCAAAGTGTTGTAATTTCTTCTGTTTAATCACATGAAAAGATATAATAAAATATTTACAAAAATGTGAGAGGTGTACTCCCTTTGGTGAGATACTGTATGTGTTTTAGGGTCTTGTATGTATGGATTGTATGGGTGGTTACCGATATGTAGTGAAAATTTTTATTTCCAATCGCACCTTTACAAAATATATTTACCTAGAAAAATGGTGACATGTTCAATACCCATTTTACCCGCTGTAAATAAAAGCGGATCATTGTAAGCACCCATGCCAGTGTTAAAGAGGTTGTAAACCCATGAAACTTCTTTTTTGCAACCTGAAAGACAAACACATAATGAGCTAGTATGCATCGCATACTAGCTCATTATGAAATACTACCTTAGAACGAGCCCCCGCCGTGCCGCCCGCTTACCTGTATGACGGGCGACATGTCCAGTCGCCTGTCTTCCGGGATCGCGGCATCCGGCCATCTCAATTGGCCGGAGCCGCGGTGACGTCACACCTGCACACGGGAGCCAATGGTCACGGCATGGGACTCTGAAGGAACGGCACCAGCGGCCGTTCCTTCAGAGCGCATGCGCCAGTAACGTCACCGGCTGCATGCAAGGTAAATATCTCCTAAACAGTGCATGTTTAGGAGATATTTACAGTACCTATAGGTAAGCTTTAATATAGGCTTACCTATAGGTACAAGTTGCAGAGGAGGGTTTACTTCCTCTTTAAAGTGGTTGTAAAGGTTTTTTTTTTTTACCTTAATGCATTCTATGCATTTAAAGGTGAAAATACTTCTGTGCGGCAGCTCCCCCCCAAACCCACCTTCTTCTGACCCAAGCCCGATCCAGCGATGTGCACGAGTGCAGCATCTCCAGCTACTGTCACTCTCCTCATTGGACAAATTCATAACAGCAGGAGCCTTTGGCTCTGTCAATGAATGCAGCAGCGGGACTCAGGAGCGAGCCTGCACAGGTGCCCCCTAGGAAAACAGCTTTCCATGGGGGCAACCGATGAAGAGCAGGGGACCCCAGAGGAGGATCGTGGCTGCTCTGTGCAAAACGATTACGCAGAGCAGATAAGTATAGCCATGTTTGTTTACAACCACATTAAGTAGTTTGTCTCACCTCTCTAACTGATCAAGTGTGCTAGAAAGCTTGTTCATTTGAACAAACAGACAATATTGTCTGGATCACCAGATGACAATAGAAGCAAGCAAACCTAAAAAAACAAAATGAACGCAGCCATCACAAGTAAGCTGCAATACAATAAAATTTTGCTTTCAGGTTTATTACGACTAAGGATCCGTCAAAACCCAGCAAGAACATACAGCCAGCCCAGTGTTCTAGGTTTGGCGGGAAAGAGGACGACAACATTTAGGAGGAACTTCCTTTAGTGTTATTGGATAGAACTGCAAATCTTTGCAGGCAAAACAGCTTCCATGAGTGTATTTCCTTGGTTATTCATAAGTTTTTTTAATATTTATAGGCAATTTTAAAGAAATAAAATACTTTCAAACAGCTTTTAAGGGCAATAAAAAAACAAAATGAACATAAATGTCCCAATAACGTCAATAAGTGCCCATCAGTCTCAATTACCTTTAAAGACATGACACCTCGAGCTAGCCCAGCGATGAACACTACGCCACAATTATTAAGTGAGAAAAAGCAAAAGCGTTAAAGAAAGGCCTGTTTACCTTGACTGGAGAGAAGACTGATACCAGTTGACGGTCTGTCACCTAGCAAGGAAGGCTTAGGTAGCCCACCAAATGAATTCCTGGCAGGAGTGGGAAGAAGTGGAGGAGGCTTCTCCAAGAGATGTGTTTTACTGTTGGTGTGACTATCAAATGCAGGATTAGCCTGTTCAGTAGTGTCTGCTTCTTCAAAGCCTAAAGTTCGAAAAAAAATTAGACAAGGAGAGAAAGAAGGAAAAATATCCCATACTACTGCAACTGGAAGCTTTAATACAGCTGCCCAATCAGCAACACATGTATCTGACATGAAGAGTTAATAACCACAGTTAAATAGACCTTCTAAAAAGTACAGCATGATGTACAGAGAACACAAGATAAGTTGTTCAGTTGCACTAGAATCCATAATCCTTATTTAAAATGGATTTTAAAGTGCAACTCCGGGTTCACTGAAAGTGCAAACATTTTCATAATTTAGATTCTAAGGGAATGCTATCAAAATCACCAATTTTGTCTTCTTTAGCTATACATGGATTTCTCAAGCTGTCAAAAAATAAAAAAAAAATCATTGGTCATCTGAAAAGGAAACATCTACCTTCATCCCTTAGACGGCATACTCCCACCTTCTCCCTGCAGCCAAAATATTAAAATGTTAATCCTTTCTATGTAACGGACATTATTCTACAGCTATTTAGCATCAAACCATACACATAAGTCTGTGCCTAATGGCAAAGAGACAAATATTTCTAGGCCAATCATATACTGTAGAGCAATTTTTGGGGTGGACTCTAAACTAACAGCTTGTTACACAAGTGATAATGGACAACTGACAACGTGTGGCTATTAGATTTTAAATATTATTGACAAATATTGCAATCAAAAGGAACTTTTAATAATTTTCCACGGTAATTTTAAATTATCCGGCAAATCAAAACTGGGGAGAAACTAAAATCATAGGTGTCAGATTGTTGCAGTTAAGCATAAACCTTTTAGTTTTGGATGGAGTAATAGTGAAAACCAATGTCAGGATTTTTCCTCCCCAATCCGTGCTCCATTTAGATATATATATTTATAGCTTGTCCTGTAAACACAACAACAGGTAGCTAGAAAAATGCTCTCCAAAGTGAGGCAAATGCCATCTTAGACAGTCACTGGAACAAATCGCCCCATTAGAACAGTACCTACTTTATTTAGGTTTTGATAGCAATTCAAAATCTTGGTTTTATCCTCTCTCCTCCACTGGTAATGGTCACCAGGAGAAAACAAATGAAACAACCAAGAAAGCACAGGGACAGCAATATAATTTGACCCAAGTTCTAACCACTCACAATTCTATTTAAAACCAAAATAAAGTTTCAGCTTTAAATATACAAAGCTCCAAGATTACCAAAAGACCTGCCTAGTGTATGGCTATCAGGCAGAGTTTGGCAGGGCTTTGGCCCAAAAGCTTCTAGTTAAACAAATTGTGGGTAAACAATCTAATAATCAGCCTTCGCATCTATAATTTACCGAAAAATCCTACACTAGTCATTTCACATTAGAAGTCCAATTTTTTTTTTTTTTATGAAGTATACATCGGACAGCCTCAACAGTGATCTTGTGCACTACCTTCAAAATCGGACAAAAAAAAAAAAAAAAAAAAAACAGGAGAAGGGAAGAAAATAGAAATGCTAGCTCTAGAGCAGATTTTGCAAAGTTTTTTTAAAATCCTTAAAATATTTATGCAAATATATGTAGCTTGTTTTCTAACAAAGCCGGAGTTTCACTTTAAATTTCCTGTAGAATTTTTTTTTCTTTCAAATACTAGAACAAAATAAAAATTTTATGTTGGTGTTTGAACAGTAAAACAGTTATTTGAATGAATATTAGTATTTCATGTTTCAGTGTATTTTTTAATTGGAGACTACAAACTGGAAATACAAAAAAATGCTAAAAAGTCGACGGTGCAAACCATTTGAGGAACTAAAATTATGAATAACTGATGTTTATTAAAGTAATCCCAAAGCGAAGTGCAACTGTATCAAAATGGAGTTTAAGATTTATCCATTTACATTTTTTAAATTCTTTTTAATATTTAAACAGAATGGATCCTTTTTAAAATTAAATTAGTCTTTGATGTAGAATAAGAAATACAGTTTGACTGAAAAACACTAATGTAGATTTGGGTGCATTTACATTTGAATTGACCCTAAAAATGTATACAGTTTTTTAAACATGGGGCACTCCGAATGAGATGGCAGCAACACTAACCCCAATCCTGAAGGAAAACAAGAAAGAATATTATTTTGTGTCCTGTTGTATATTTGGTAACCCTGTATTTAGACTAGAAAGACTTAGAAGATTAAAAAGAATGCCATGTTTTTCCCCTCAACATAACGTAAAAAAAGGTTTAAGGATGTAAAAAATAAACAGTTTAAAACAAAAAAAAAATAGGAGAAAGCTGTCTAGATTAACTTTACCAGTGATTCTAATATAAATACTTGTGTAGAACCAAGTCACTGAACAAGAAGTGGTAGATGTTAAGAGTAAGGGGGTTCTGGTCGTGTGTGCGCACTGGGGACAAAATGGGAAATGTTAAGTATACCTTCCAGCTCAGTTATCCTGGTCTTCAGGTAGTCACTGACTGCTTTCAGCTCTTCAGCATATAAATATTTGCCATCACTTAAGAGGAAGAGAAGGTGCCTAATGTCCAGAGGGACAGTGTAAGATTCATAGAGTTCCCTCTCCAGGTAGTCGTCTGCCAGATCAGCCGCTTTGTGTGAAATTTCATTACGCTCTTGTTGTTCACGCTCGCCAAAAATTTTCCCGAATGCCTTAACTACCAGAGCCAGGGCATCCTCCATGGGCATATTACGATGTACTACAGAGGAGAGACATAACTTGCTTTGTCAGTTTTTAGCTCACATCTTTAAAATCATATAAAATCATGTGAAGTGTGGACGCAATGTCAAGGGTTTTAGCAGAAGTGTATTTATAAAAAGGTTAATGATGAGCCAAGTGTGTGCTAACAAGATTTAATAAACTTTGGACAGCACGGTTATTTTAAAGGTTTTTTTGAAGTGATTGAAATCAAGACAAAATTGCTACTTGTGTAAAAAGTTAGTGTGATCCGGCAGCCCAGCAAAATTTAAGGAATTTCTTTCCTCATTTAAGATGCACTGATAAAACTCAAGCATTAACACCTTATCCAAGCTTTAAAATCCAATAGTATGGAATGAAAAACAAACAATCTACGTACAGTCATGGCCACAAATATTGGATACTCCTGCGTTTGTCAGATAATGCATCACTTTGCTGAGAAATGCAATTTGCAATACCAAATGTTTAGGCATTCTCATGTTTATTTCTTTTGTTTGTATCGGTATGACGAAAAGAGGAGAAACAAAAAAGCCAAACCTGACACTTTCCATGTAAAACTCCAAAAATGTACTTGATAGTATTATTGGCACCCTCAATGTAATATTTGGTAGCACACACCCCTTGGAAAATTCTAAATGAAATCAATCACTTTCTGTAACCATCAATGAGTTTCATACACCTCTCTAGTGGAATTTAGGACAACTCTTCTTTCGCCAACTGCTCTAGGTCTCTCAAATTGGAAGGGTTCCTTTTCCCAACTGCTGGTTTAAGATCTCGCCACATATGGGATTTAGATCTGGACGCATTGCAGGCCAGTTCAGTACTCTCCAGCACTTAAAGCGGAGTTCCACCCAAAAGTGGAACTTCCGCTTTAGGTGGTCCTAACCCCCTGACATGCCACATTTGGCATGTCATTTTGTGGGGGGGGGAGCGGGTACCTAGTTTTGACAGGTGCCCGCTCCCACTTCCGCTCGGAGCGCCGCCCTGAGCGGAAGTTCTCCTCTCCCCCTCCCTCCCTGCAATCTTCTGGGACATGTCAAAGGTCCCAGAAGATTGCCGGCCAATCACGGCTCTTAGCGCAACTCGCGCATGCGCAGTGCGTACCCGGCTGTGAAGCCGCAAACTGTCACAGCCGGGTGCCCACAGCAGTGATGCCGGCGCCAAGGGAGAGGATCGAGGCTTCGGGCGGCCGCATCGCTGGACCGTTGGACAGGTGAGTGAAATGGCTGGAACTCCGCTTTAAGCCATTTCTGGGTGCTTTTTGATGTGTGCTTTGGAGTCATTGTCCTGCTGCAAGACCCATGACCTCTGATGGAGACCCATATTTCTGACACTGGGCCCTGCATTGCATCCCAGAATTCTTTTGTAGTCTTCTGATTTCATAATGCCATGCACACAGCCGAGACATCCAGTGCATGAAACAGTAAAGCAACCCCAAAAACATCAATGAACGTCCACCATGTTTGACTGTAATCGTATCTTTAAAAAGTCTCATTCCTTTTTCTGAAAGCAGTAGAACGATGAGCTGTACCAAAAATCTGTCATTTTGTTTCGTCTGTTCATAGCACATACTCCCAAAAAGATTTTGGCTTCCTCAGGTAAGTTTTGGCAAACTCCAATCTGACTTTTTACATTTGTTTCAGCAGTAGAGTCTCCCCGGGTCTCCTATCATAGCATCCCTTTTCATTCAGATGGCGAAGTTTAGTGCGAGCTGACACAGTTGTACCCTGTTCCTAAAAGGTCAGCTTGAATTTGTCAGGAAGTTGATCGAGGTTCTTTATCCACAATTTGAACAATCCTTAGTTGCAATCTCTCTCTTTCATCCACATCCAGGGAGAGGAGCTACAGTGCTATGAGCTGTAAACTTCTTGAAAATGTTGCGCACAGTGGACACATGAACAGCTCTGGAGATGGACTTGTAACCTTAAGATTGTCCATGCTTTTCCACAATCTTTGTTCTCAAATCCTCAGAAAATTATTTTCTGCTTTGTCTTCTCTGTGCTCCGTGTGGCACACAGACAAAACAAACCAGGTTTTGTCGATTTTTCACCATTTTAAACAGCGGTCAATGCGATTTCTCTATCGTCAGCGGCTGGTAATTGATACAGTGATTGCAAAGTCTTTTTTTATCTATCTATCTATCTTTTTTTTTTTAACAAATAGGTTATACTTACCTGCTCTGTGCAGCGGTTTTGCAGAGTGGCCCGGATCCTCCTCTTTTCAGGTCCATTATCCGTGCTCCTGGTTCCTCCCACCTGTTGGGTGCCCCCACAGCAAGCGGCTTGCTTTTGGGGCATCTAAGCCGAGTCACAGCTCGCCATGTTTATGGAGACTTGAAGATGGGACCTGGCCCTGCCCCCTCTCTCTCCTAATTGCCTAATTGACAGCAGCGGGAGCCAATTGCGCCATGCTGCTGTCTCAGCCCCAAAGGGATAAAGATAGGCTCAGGTAAGTATTAGGAGGGTACAGCACACAGGTTTTTATATTGTAATGCTTACAAGGCATTGTGATAAAAAAAAAAAAACCTTCTGCCTTTACAATCTCTTTAGTTACTAATTGCAGTAGCATCACAAAATTGGAATGCAATTATTTCTTACAGTTTTGAGAAGGTGACAATTTTGTCCAGTCCATTTTTGGAGTTTTGCATGGAAAGTCGCAGATTTGGTTTCCCCATTTTTTGGTGTCATACCAAAAACAAAAGAAATAAACATGAGAATGCCTAAACATTTGTAATTGCAACACTTTTCTGGAAGAACTGGTAAATTACCTGACAGAAAAGCAGGAGTGCCAATATTTTTGGCTAAGACTGCACCTACAAACACAATGGACCTGAAAAAAAAAAAAATAAATGCAAATGAAATGCGCTATACAATATTTCTTTGGTATATTGTTTAAAAACGAAACAGGGATTCAGGGGCTCCAAAGAATTTTTTTTTTTTGCATACGACACAAACCATTTTGCAGAATTCTATGTACAAAAATGACCACTGATCATATAAATACCGTAAGTAAAGGAAGGTCAAAGTAGACTTCAATTTCTTGTAAAATCAGATCGATGCAGGCCCTCATTTGAGAGATTTCACCAGAACAAAAAATTGCCCTGTGGGCAAACTATTTAAAACATGGTTTCTGCCAAAATCTTACACAATGTGTGTTCAGTTGGTTGTTTATTTCCAATTGTTTTGATAAAGAGCATTTAAAGCCCCGACTCCAGAGGCAACTATAGTGAATTCCTATGCAGTCCTTAGCACTTTGGTTTTTAGAGGGCCTCAATTTTACCCTGTCACGTTTGACGAAATCCTATTTTAGGTGCCTATACACACCTTTGTGGGGCAACCCCACTGTTCCTCACTTGAGTAGTCCAGACCTTCAGCTCTGGGCAACTCCAAGCATAGTAGCCCTTATTGGGTGGGAAACGCAGGGATGTTTCAGCTTTAAGACTTACAAACGAATCGACTGGATGTTCTTTGTATACTAGCAGCTGCACCATGCAATTCACATGAAGCCCCCTACCCCCCCCCCCCACTCTGGAATCAGACCCTAATGAAGGGCTGCTTAATTCAAGAGTAATAGGAAAGCCTTTGTTTTCCATTTATCCTTAGACTCTCCCTTGCACATGCTACTAAGCTAACTTGTATATATCATATAATTGGGTGGAAATTTGCCAGACACTGAGGAAGAGGACTGGGACAGCAGTATACACAACTGAGTCACGAATACGGACTGGGCCAAGGACAGGTCTCCGCTACTCAAGTTTTTGCATAGGGCACACTATACACACTCCAGAGATTAGCTAACATATATAAATCAGCAAGCGGGGGGGTCAAAAAATATAAGGGGCACAATATGGAAAAGACTATATGGTAGGGAGGTGGGGGCAAGGGAGGCCAAGACTGGTTAAAGCTGCACCTATAATCAATACAGTGCCTATCTTTTTATGAGATAATTCTTCATCTACTGCCGTGGCCAAAAGTTTTGAGTATGACACAAATAATTTTCACAAAGTCTGCTGCGTTAGTTTTTATGATGCCAATTTGCATATACTCTTGAATGTTATGAAAAGTGACCAGATGCATTGCAACTGCAAAGTCCCACTTTGCCATGAAAATAAACTTAATCCCATACAAAAAAAAAAAAAATTCCACTGCATTTGTGAAGGCTTCAGGGCGCCCAACAAAGTACAGCAAGCGTCAGGACCGTCTTCTACAGCCAATTCAGCTGCGGGATGAGGGCACTACCAGTGGACACCTTGCTCAGAAATGGGCAGCAGGCAGGTGAGAGTGCATCTGCACGCACAGTGAGGCAAAGACTTTTGGAGGACGGCCTGGTGCCAAGAAGAGCAGCTAAGAAGCCACTTCTCTCCGGGAAAAACCATCAGGGACAGACTGATACTCTGCGAAAGGCACAGGGATTGGACTGCTGAGGACTGGGGTAAAGTCATTTTCGGTAATAAATTTCCTTTCCGATTGTATGGGGCATCCGAAAAAAAAAAAAAAAAAAAATCTTGTCTGGAGAAGAAAAGGGGAATGCTACCACAAGTCCTGTGTCATGCCAACAGCAAAGCATCCTGAGACCATTCATGTGTGGGGTTGCTTCTTAGTTGAGAGTGGGCTCGCTCACACAGCCATGAATAAAGAATGGTAAAAAAAAAACAAACATTCTCTGAGAGTAACTTCTCCCAAACATCCGAAACAGTTTTGTGATGAACAAAACCTTTTACAGCATCATGGAGCACCTTGCCATAAGGCAAAAGTGATATGTGGCTTGGGGAACAAAACATTGAAATTTTGGGTCCATGGCAAAGAATCTCCCCAGACCGTAATCCCATTGAGAACTTGTGGTCAATCCTCAAAAGGCAGGAGAACAAAAAAACCCCCAGCATTAATTATGCAAGAATGGGCTGCCATCAGTCAGGATGTGGCCCAGAAGTGTATTGACAGTATGCCCGGGCGAACTGCAGAGGTCTTGAAAAAGAAGCATCAACACTGCAAATATTGACTGTTTGCATAAACTTAAGGTAATGGTTAATAAAAGCCTTTGCCACTTAAGAAATGTTTGTAATCATACCATAGTAATAGCTGACAAAAAGATCTAAAAACACTGAAGCAGCAGGCTTTGTGAAAATATTAGCTCTCAAAAGTTTTGGCTGTGGCTGTATATCAACTATGATTGGAAGCTATGACTTATGATTATGATAACATTTTACACATCTTAACTGATATTTTGCTTCCATTTGCTTTATATCCCATGACTGTAGCAGATTCAGGTTTACCCTGGAATGTAATCAGCTGAATTGGAAACCACTGAATATTGTATGCAGCTGCTGATTCTGCACTGTTGAATCCCTTAATAAACATGCTCTATAATGGCTAAAAAAAAAAAAAAAAAAAAAAAAAAAAAAAAAAAAAAAAAAAAATTTAAAATTATTAAATCCCCACTCCAGGCAACTAAAACCGTTCTGCAGCCTCTTCTCCCCCACACTCCAGCATTCTAGGAACTGAATGATCAGGTAGTAAAAGTGTTTGACCTCTTTCCTAGGCAAAAACAAGTAAATAACCCTTGCAATGCTTATACAGCCCCACAGCAAGGGATCATTTTACATTTTCTTGGAGTTGGGCTTTAACTTTTTTTTTTACCAAATCATCTTTTATAAATCAGAGTGGGCATAAACTAGAGGTGCTGCTGGGATTGTTAAAAGGCGCCCTTATGAATCCTAAGGGGAGAAATTATTTCACAATGAGTATGACCAAATTGCACCAACAGTGGGAGGGGCTTAAAAGGGTATAGTTAAAAATTGAGCTTGCCCTGCTCTGTGTCAAGATAAGTAACAGAGCACAGAGGTTCAGAAGTGTGTACTGCAAAGAGTGTGTGTGTGTGTGTGTGTGTGTGTGTGTGTGTGTGTGTGTGTGTGTGTGTGTGTGTGTGTGTGTGTGTGTGTGTGTGTGTGTGGGGGGGGGGGGGGGGGGGGGGTATCAGCACAAATTCCTGCTTCCTGAAATGTACTCACCAAATCATAGCATTCCATTTCCTGGTAAGGGTCCCAAGTCCTGACCGCCCATGTTTTTTCTTTAATATGAGACTTATGCAGCTCGGCCAATTAGGCAAGTAGCACAGAACCAAGGAGGTGTTTCAGAGCACTCCCCTTGACTCTGTGCTATAGGTCTAACAGGTAATGGGGACCAAAGACAGTAGCTGTATAAGCCACATACTAGAGTAGATGCAGGCCAAGCCCGTGGAGTACACAAATGAGGACCTAGGCTGGTCTGCTGCTTGTGCTAGCAACTAGAATTGCGTAAAGGCAAAAAAAAAAAAAATACAAAGCTTTATACTTGTGCACTTGCTGGAAAAAGCAAATAAAAAATGATTAATAAAAAAGGGAGTCTGCGCTGTTATTACAGTTCAATGGTGAAGATTTACATTACTTCAAAAATGCCCATTAGTGGCTGGTTCAATTTATTGTTAAGAGCAATACTATAATTTCCCAGGTCTGTTCTTCATAGTTCACATGGATAATTAATAAGTGAACCCTCCTCAGGTATTAAAAACATGGATGGTGTGATAAATAAGGAAGGTAATTCTGCTTGAGTTTTATAGTCCCGATGATGACCTAAACTTATAAAAAAGGAGACCAAATCCTCAAAACATTGCTGGAATGCCACACCTAAGAATGTTTACTATAGTGCTATTACCATTTTTATAATTGTGAAAAACCAATTTATAGATTCTGTAAGACGAATCAAAACCCAAGTTCAATATTAACGGAGTCCCAAAGGATTGAGAAGGACATCGCTATGGTACTTTTGATTGGTTGTGTTCATATCAACTATATTCAGTAAATGCAGTATTCTAGTGACAATAATTAAAGTGATTTGTAAGATACTGTAAAACTTTTTTCATTCACATATTTTAACCCTAATTTTTTTTAATTTTAAATGTGAAGGAAGGTGACATTGCAGTTTAAAGGATAAGTTCACCTTTCGTAATATGTTACGCACAGGCCTCCGCACCTCCCTGATCCCCGCTGTGACAGCTGGCCGGGTTCTTCTCCCTCCCTGCTGTCACAATTTATAAAAAGTGTGGCTGAACGGGGCTCCGCCCACATCACTGATAGACAGGGCTCTATCAGTGACCTGGAGACAGGGCTCTATCAGTGATTCTGGAGACCTGAATGACACTAGTGATCTGCTGATCCCTGGAGCAATGCATTACAATCTAATAAACTAAACAAATGCACTTTTTTTTTTACCTGCCAAAAAAAAAAAAAAAAGTGCATTAATTTTTTTTTTGCAAAATGTGAACTTATCGTTTAATGACTGCTGAAGACGCATGCACTCCTATGGAGAAGAGATGCATCTAAATGGTGGAAAACAATGTACCTAACACTGGAAAAAGCAGAACCAATCAAATAGATCAAGGCACAGAGCAGACGCTTGAAAGCATTAGCCAAAAGAAAAAAAGTATATGCATAGCAAAGCAACCATATACAGCAAATGTCAATTTAGAATATCTAGTGGAAAGTGTTAATACATTTTTAAGTGAAAATCTAGCTGTATCTTGTAGTGAGGAAAATGTAATTGTACTGGAGTTTAAATTGCTGAAACAAGCAACATTCAATTCAGTACATTAGCTGCTGTTTTTTTTTAACAGCAGTTGCACTGTAGTATAAACAGTTGGGGCAGGTAGGTTGTTTTAGTTGATCCTTCAAGTAATGAAAATCTTTGCATTTTGAAAATGTTAGGTTTACGTTAGAATTGGTTTAATAAAGATGTTCTATTTTATGTTCGAGGTTGATTCGCTATTATTGTGGAGAAAGATAAAATTATTTATAATTGTCCACTTCCACATACAGGGAGGTTTGGCTACTTGGTAGGCTCCAAGCAAACTAAGAGGGAGAAGCTTCAGGTGGAAGATGCCATCATTAGACCTATAGGTTGTATATTTGTTTTGGGTGGTTCAGTTTTACTGCCTTGGAACTAGTGCACAGTCAAGAAATCCAAGAAAACCAGCATCCATCTGAGGCTTTTTACAATTATTTTGCTTTGGGGCTGGCTTCCTTTAGAATGACTACCTAGATAGCATCAGTAAGTGTGGCGCTAATTTAATGTCTTATAAGCAAACCTTTCTACAATCTTTCCATATTATGTCAGGGCAACCCCCTTCTTCTGTCACAGTTCCACATTACGAAGAGAGGGCAGAGCTTTTAAATCCCACATCGGCACATGCACATATTTTCAGGTTTTAGATTATAAGTATCTTCTCAACCCTGGTTCACACTAAAGCGATGCAGGAAACACAGAAGATTCATGGTGTTTCATCGCATTGCATAATCGCATAGTGTCCATAATATCTTCTGCGGGTGTCCATGTTAGATTAACGATATCCCCAAACAAATCACAAAAGGCAGTGCGATTGTTATTACACCCATGCAATGCAATTCAGTGGAGGGGGGATTCTTGCGATTTGAGCCATACAAAATGTATGTACACAGACCTCGCATGTGATGTGCACAGGAATGCGATGCGGTGCGATTCCTGTGCAAATCACATGCATGGTTCTACACGCACTGGTGAAAAACCTAGGCTTAGTGAGGATGTAGATTACATTTATGCTGTGTAAAAGCCCTTATTCTGATCCATGGATAGTGCAATTACAAAAACAATTTTAGTCAGCCATATTACCTATGCAGTCGTGTGGGCATGGTTTAGCAGGGGTTGCTCTGTTTGGAATTTGCCTATAGCAAATGCAGTTTATCCCCAACTTGATAAATAAGGAATGTCCATCTGAAATACATTTTTAGGTCTCCTTTTGTACCTGCATTAGCATTTTACGTGTTCACTATAAAATTTAGGATGTAAAAGTTTCTGTAGTGTTTGGGTCTGGGAAGGGAGTTTGTGTACCTCTACACTTACTTTTGATAGACTCGTGAAGAATGATTGCAGTGCAAGAGGAGAGGGCTACATTTGATTGCTCAACTAGTATGCAAAACGGGGAGCCGTCGTTTTTAACCTCCTGAAGGGCGCGTGTAAGACCAGTTTCTGTTGTCAAGTAAATCATCTCCACCACTAGACCATGATCCTGCAATCGATGGCCTATGGCAGTGGCGTACTCCCTTTAAAAAGAGAAAATGAGGGTTATTGGCAAGTGACAAGACGACACGATTTTAACACTGAGACTGTGATGTTTTGTGCTGGCACAAGGGACAAAGCAATAACTTAATGTGAGGTGATCAAATTTAAGCATAACTGTGATGTGCATAGTGTTATAGATTGCATTTTAAATTTTGGGTAAAGCTGTAAATACACTGAAAATAATGAAAAATACAATAAAAAAATGTGGTGCAATTTACTTTTAAAGATACATGAAGATTTTACATCACAAAATGATATGATGCAAAGAAGGACTGTTTAAACTTGCCATATACATGAAGTTACATAAAGAAAAATACAACTGCTAAATGCTTTGGCAAATGAGTGAAATATTGAGAGAAGAGAGAGAAAAGAGAGAGAGAGAGAAAAGAGAGAGAGAGAGAAAAGAGAGAGAGAGAGAAAAGAGAGAGAGAGAGAAAAGAGAGAGAGAGAGAAAAGAGAGAGAGAGAGAAAAGAGAGAGAGAGAGAAAAGAGAGAGAGAGAGAAAGAAAAGAGAGAGAGAGAAAAGAGAGAGAGAGAGAAAGAAAAGAGAGAGAGAGAAAAGAGAGAGAGAGAAGAGAGAGAGAGATTCTGGCTTGCAGCTGACAGCTCTAGAACAGCACTAAAACATTCATTAAACATTTAAAGATAAAATAGGGTATAAATTTAGAGTGGTTTTGCCAAATGTAATGGCTTCTTTCTAAAAAAGTTTTGTTTTTATGTAATTAAAAATTCCCTCTTGAGATACAGTAAAACCTTGGATTTGAAGAAACTTGGTCTGTGAGTGTTTTACAAGACAAAACACATTTTTTAAAATAAATTTAATTTGATAAAAACAAGTAATGTCTTGCTATACGAGTAGCAATTGAGTATAAAAGAGAGAAGAGGCACCTAGAAGTGTAGCAATATTGTTACATTTAATGAAGGTACAACATTTAAAAACTCACATGGTTGAGGATTAAAACAGGCACATCGAAGTATGCAAGTATCCAGGGTAAAACTGTCCACATAGACCGTTCTTTGACAGACTCTGACCGCTGTCAGTCTGCAATTGTGACCTGAAAGACTACCCTGCAATAGAGCGATCTGAAAGCGAGGCTTGAAGCGCAGCGTAAAAAGGGAGGACGTCTATATCGGTGGCAGTGCGGAGGACGGCCTATATTGACAGCTTTACCTCAGATGCCTGCGTACTTACGGTTTTAATCATCAACCATGTGAATTGCCAAAACGTTGTTCCTTCAAAAAACGTAACCTATTGCTATACTTGGAGACCCTTTTTTAATACATACATACATACATACATACATACACACACTAGCTCCTGCTGGATTCTGCTTCATGCATTTCCTATTGACTTTTTTTCTCTCCTCACCACAGAGGTGTTCCTACCTACCTACATTTTTATATGAATAAATTATTGTGGTGATTGTAGAATGAATGTGAGTAACCATTATTTATTATGGGTAAATTTGCTTTTAAAAGATCAATGCTTTGGATTACAAGCACGTTTCCGGAACCAAATTATGCTCACAATCCAAGGTTTTACTGTACTTTATTTTCAGATTCCCTAGCTCAAACAAACCAGCTTGGATTGTTCATTGCCTGCAGTTTAGCCTCCTCAGAAACACACCAATCACTATTCTATATCTCTCACAAATAAAAAAAAAAAAAAAAAAACAAACAAACAAACACACACACACACAAAAATAGTCCTGGAACTTCCTGTTACCCACTGTCAACTGGTGGATTGAATTGTCCCTTACCATTTTCTATCTGGCCAACGGACCTCCTCTTTTCTTGTAGTGTATTACCAATCACATAATTACCAGTATGATAAACATTGAAATTAAGATTTAACAGACAATACATGAGGATTTTCAACAAAATTTAAAAAACACGTGTGAAATAAAATTAACGCCAAACTGAACTCAAGTTCGAAAATCGACCGAATTCCAGGTGCATCAAAACAGTTTTCAATTTCTTTGTTTACGGTCTAAATCACCCACAGGCTAAACAAAAAAGCCTGCCCCCTGCTAGCATCTGCAGAGTGGGACTCGTGCTTGTGAGGAAGCAGTGGTCTTATTGTAGAAGGTGTGACATGCACCCCTCCTGAATCAGGCCTATGGCTCTGCAATCAACAACCAACCACCGGACTAAAAAAATAAAAAAAAGGAGCCAAGTGGAAATTAGTCAGCCGAGCAGTGACTGTATCCTATCAGATTCATGTATTCAAACAACTGTGGGTGCTATGAATATAGAAGCAGTAAGTATTCATTCACCCACAATATTTAGGGTGAATGGAGGAATCTATTAGATTGCATTGGTTCAACTTACAGGCTGAATAGAGAAACCTCTGCTTAGCCTCATACCTCGTACACACGCAACGATTATTGGCCGACCGATCGGCCGTCTTTTGTTCAGTGTTGTGTTGGTTGGAATGTGCCTAGACTGCACACAAATTTTCTCGGCCAACAAAAATCAACTTCAGAAGTGATGTCATGTGCTGGTTTACTTTCTGTGTGTTTTTTCTTCTCTGAGCATGCCCAGTCTTGCTCATCAGATTTTTGTCTGCCGAAATCTGTACTGACTGACGGAAAATCGGCCGTTCTATTGACGGCCAACAAAAATTTTATAGCCTGCACACCAGATTTTGTTCGGCCGAAAAGTCGGAGTCGGTTGTCGAAAGCATCTTACTAACAAGCCGAAAATCGGCCGATCGGACGTTGGCCGAAAATTCACGGCCAACTATCGATGTGTGTGTACGAGGCATTACTAAGCAGAAGGGGGTGCCGTATAGATCACAGTTTCCATGCTAGGGGCAAGGATCCTACTCTGCAGCATGCTGGCAGGGGACAGGCTTTTCTAGTCACTACATCTTCTGTTTTGATGCACATAGAATCTACTGATTTAAACTTGCATAATTTGCTTACAGTAATACCATTAACCATTGATTATTTACTTTTGTAACAGATGTTATATCTGAACATGATAATCTATTAAGGCTCCATGTACACAGGGCGTCATAATAACGAGCTCCAAAGCTATTTCTTGACGCCGGGAAAAAGCAGCTGTAAAAACGTGCTTTCAGTAGCTTTTTCCATTAGCGTTATTGCACGTTTGGCCACAGTAGCTTTTAGCAGCGTTTTTTCTGCCTCCATTCAAAATCAATGGTTCCATATGGGAGCCTATTGATTTGAATGGAAGTCGCACCGCAAGGCGGATCAGGGTGATCCGACTTGTGACGCCACTTGCGCTGTGAGAATCTTGAGGGGGAACTCCACGCCAAAAATGGGGAAAAAACGGCGTGGGGTTCCCCCCCAGGTTCCAAACCAGGCCCTTCGGGTCTGGTATGGAATTGGAGGGTAGCCCCACGCCGAAAAAACGGCATGGGGTCCACCCCCAAAATCCATACCAGACCCTTATCCGAGCATGCAGCCCGGTAGGTCAGGAAAGGAGGGGGCGAGCGAGCGGCCCCACCCCCCCGGACCATACCAGGCCACACGCCCTCAACATGGGGGGGGGGGGGGTGTGTGTGCTTTGGGGCAGGGGGGGCTCTGCACCCCCCACCTCAAAGCACCTTGCCCCCATGTTGATGAGGACAAGGGCCTCATCCCCGCAACCCTGGCCGGTGGTTGTGGGGGTATGCGGGCAGGGGGCTCATCGGAATCTGGAAGCCCCCTTTAACAAGGGGGCTCCCCAGATCCTGGACCCCCCTCCCTATGTGAATGGGTATGGGGTACACTGTACCCCTACCCATTCACCTCATAAAAGGCAGTGTGTGTGTGTAAATAACGACAGGAGACGTTTTGGAAAGTTTATTAAAAATCTTCATCCCGTCTTCTCCCTCTCCGGTCTTCTGCTCTTTTGCTGCCCTCTCTTCTGGTCCCATCCTCTCTTCTGGTCCTGTCCTCTCTGGTCTTCTGCTCTTTTGCTGTCTGCTCTTCTTGTCTTCTCCTCTCCGGTCTTCTGCTCTTTTGCTGTCCGCTCTTCTTGTCTTCTCCTCTCCGGTCTTCTGCTCTTTTGCTGTCCGCTCTTCTTGTCTTCTCCTCTCCGGTCTTCTGCTCTTTTGCTGTCGGCTCTTCTTCTTCCTCCGGTCCTCCAACGACAACGTCTCCATTCTCGACAGCTTATTATATAGCCATTAGGGGCGTGGTCGCCAGATGACGTCATCTGGAGACCCCGCCCCCTTATGTCACAGAGGACGTCATCTGTGACATAAGGGGGTGGGGTCTCCCGATGAAGTCATCTGGCGGCCACGCCTCTAATGGCTATATAATAAGCTGTAGAGAACGGAGACCGGCATAATCGCCGGAGACGTCGTCGGAGGTGGACCGGAGGAAGAAGAAGAGCCGACAGCAAAAGAGCAGAAGACCGGAGAGGAGAAGACAAGAAGAGCGGACAGCAGAAGACTGGACAGGAGAAGACAAGAAGAGAGGACAGGACAAGAAGAGAGGACAGGAAAAGAAGAGAGGACAGCAAAAGAGCAGAAGACCGGAGAGGGAGAACACCGGATGAAGATTTTTAATAAACTTTCCAAAACGTCTCCTGTCGTTATTTGCACACACTGCCTTTTATGGGGTGAATGGGTAGGGGTACAGTGTACCCCATACCCATTCCCATAGGGAGGGGTTCCTGAATCTGCGGGGCCCCCTTGTTAAAGGGGGCTTCCAGATTCCGATGAGCCCCCTGCCCGCAGACCCCCACAACCACCGGCCAGGGTTGTGGGGATGAGGCCCTTGTCCTCATCAACATGGGGGCAAGGTGCTTTGAGGTGGGGGGTGCAGAGCCCCCCCTGCCCCAAAGCACCCACACCCCCCCCATGTTGAGGGCATGTGGCCTGGTATGGTCCAGGGGGGGGTGGGGCCGCTCACTCGTCCCCTCCCCTTTCCTGGCCTGCATGCTCGGATAAGGGTCTGGTATGGATTTTGGGGGGGACCCCACGCTGTTTTTTCGGCGTGGGGCTACCCTCAAATTCCATACCAGACCCGAAGGGCCTGGTTTGGAACCTGGGGGGGAACCCCACGCCGTTTTTTCCCCATTTTGGCGTGGAGTTCCCCCTCAAGATTCTCACAGCGCAAGTCGCGCCGCAAGTCGGATCATCCTGATCCGACATGCGGTGCGACTTCCATTCAAATCAATAGGCTCCCATAGGGAACCATTAATTTTGAATGGAAGAAAAAAAAACGTATAACGTGGCTTAACGCACGTTAAGCAATGTTATTCAGCCTTTAGCAGCGTCAGACGTTTTTACAGCTTGACGCTGCAGCTCCAGAACGCACAGTTCCTGGGTTTTTTTGGAGCTGTAAAACGCCTATGCCACTTGGAGCTCCTAAAAGCTCTATGTGTGCATAAGGCCATAGAATAACATGGATGGGCGTTCTGCAGCTGCAAAAAAAAACGTCTGACGCTGCTAACAGCAGCTCCAAAAACGTCCAGTGTGCATGAGGCCTAAGACTCGAACGCATTATATTTTGTTCTTTTTTTAATACAAGACTACATAAGAACTATGTATTATGTTGCATGAAAATGTGTTGTACTGTAGGAATTGGTTCAAAAAGTGGGAACTTGTATATGTTGCTCTGCAAAATAGTCCAAAAATTGATGTTTGGGGAAAGAACGCATACCTAAAATGTCCACATGGTATGATACAGGTCATTATTGCAGAGTGTATTTTGAGCGACCCTTTACATAAACACTATTCTCTTGCAAATCTGCAGCAATATTTTATCTAATTTATAATTGGTTTTAAAACAAGCATGTTGTGAGCTAGAGCCATCAATTTCTTTGGCAATGCAGGTTTGAAATTGGTGACAGTGTGCAACAGAAAGTTTTTTTATTATATATATGATCAGAAAAGCGACGCTTTTAAAATAATTTTTTTTGTAACTAAATTAAGTTAGCTCATTGGAAACGGTCAGTCAGAGATGTATGGAACAAAACAAATGTTTTAGAGAATATAGATAAAAAAGTACTATTTAAAGCACACCAGTCCATAAGCAATAGATGTTGGCGAGGTGACACAGTTAAAATGAAAATGATACATGTCCACCGAGTTCAACCAAAAGTCGTTTTTTTTTTTTATTCTTTACATAAAAGGTACTTTTGAGATATATTCGAAAAGTTATCCCAAAAGCACAGGAAGCATTTTATAGTTGTATGCAAGATACTTACTGTATTGTACATTACTCAAATTTTAGTATTATCTAGTGATGTCAAACATGTTCTTGTTCCCACATAATCAAATGCTTATCAATTGCATTAGTCATGTGATCAGAGTCCAGAGTGTTACTAATTGCAATTTCCGGCACCCCTAAGAAAAGACAAAAGCATCTTCCAAATCCCCAGACCCCTGGCAGTGGGTGCGTGTACAGCAAAAACTGAATTTTTGTAAAATCTTACCTGTAAAATTCCTTTCTCTGAGTCCTCCGACAGTCGCCGTCTCCTCTAAGTCATCACTGTTGGGTATTGACTTCCCATCCGCAGGAATAGCTAGGCATATAGACTTAGTCCAAAGACAAAAGGCATTAGCATATACACACCCATGGGGGCAGTCCCATCTGGTCAATACCCCCCCCCTGCATCACCACTCCCAACTCAGTTTGGTAGCATAGCAGTAGGTAATAAGAGCCCCAAAAGAGGGGCGGGGGCGACTGTCGGAGGACTCGGAGAAAGGAATTTTACAGGTAAGATTTTACAAAAATTCAGTTCTCTCTTACGTCCTCCGACAGTCGCCGCCTCCTCTAAGTCATCACTGTTGGGATGTCCCAAAGCAGTATAGACATGAGGGGTGGGAGACGCAACCGTAGAAAAGGCAACACAGTACCCACATCAGAGAAAGGAATCTTACATGCACTGTAAGAGAACCAACTGGGCAACAGAAAAAACAATGCTCAACAGGAGCAACAGCCCAGGAAAGCAAAGCCAACAGCCAGGGACCCACAAAAAAACACAAGGGTCCATCATGGCACAGCCGCACTGAGAACTTTGCGGCCAAAGGAAGCATCAGCTGATGCCAGAACGTCTACTTTGTAGAATCTTGAAAAAAGTGTGCACCGACGACCAAGTCGCAGCCTTGCACACCTGGGCCACCGAGGCCCGATGCCAATAGGCCCAGGACGCACTCACAGATCTGGTGGAGTGCGCCTTAACAGGGAACGGCGGAACCCGTTCCTTCAAGCGTAAGCCTGTTCAATGGTCTGTCTGATCCATTTGGCGACAGTGGCTGCAGATGCAGCCATGCCCTTCCGAGGTCCCTCAGGAAGGACAAAAGAAGGAATCCGTCTTCCGAAAGGACTCCGTAGACGACAGGTAAACCATGATCGCCCTGACAACATCCAAGGAATGCAGAGCAACCTCCTTAGGATGCTTAGGCTACGTACAAAGCGAAGGCAGGACAATGTCCTCATTAATGTGGAACTCAGAGACCACCTTAGGAAGAAAGGAGGGATGCGGACGCAAAACCACCTGATCTTGGTGGATCACCAAGTATGGAGAACGGCAAGATAACGCTGCCAGTTCAGACACTCCGCGAGCCGAAGTGATCGCCACCAAAAAGACAACCTTCTTAGACAGCAGAGGCAACGATATTTCCCGAATGTTTTCAAAGGGAGCACGCTGTAAGACGGACAGAACCAAGTTCAAGTCCCATGGAGTTAAGGGCTCCTTCCTGGGAGGAGCCAAATGTCGCACACCTTGAATGAAGGTGCGAACCAGGGAATGAGACGCCACAGGGCGTTGAAAAAAGAATAGCCAGTGCGAACACCTGGCCTTTGATCGTGGCCAGCGCCAGACGCTGGTCCACTCCAGACTGGAGGAAGGTAAACACTCGACACAGAGTACGAGCGAGGGGAGGAACCCCCTGGACTCACACCAGGCGAAGTAAGCCTTCCAGGTACGGTAATAGTAACTGAATCGGAGGAAAGGCATACATCAGACAATACTGATGCCAAGGGGCTAGCAACGCATCCGAGGCGTCCGCCAACGGATCGCGCATTCTTGCCACGAACCTTTCCATCTTTTGATTTAGCCGGGATGCGAACAGATCCACGTCCGGGGATCCCCACTTCGCACACAGCATTTGAAAGACCTCCGGGTGTAGGGACCATTCCCCCCTGGTCCAGGGTCTGGCGGCTCAGATAGACGGCCTGCCAATTCTCCACACCCGGAATGTGAACTGCCGAGATCGCCGGGACATGAGCCTCACCTCCCGGGCCGCCTGAGCACTCCTGGTGCCCCCTTGGTGGTTGATGTAAGCCACCACGGTAGCATTGTCCGTCTGTACCCGGACAGGACGGCCCCAAAGACAGCCCGACCACTGGAAGAGAAAGAGTTTTATTGCTCGCAGTTCCAGCACATTTATCGGGAGGATTCTTCCTCCAACCAAGTGCCCTGGGCAGACAGGTTGCCCAGAACTCCACCCCAGCCCGACAGACTGGCATCCGTGGTAAATCACCGTCCACACCAACGGACGGAAGGACTTGCCTTGCGCCACCGACGGGGACTGGAGCCACCACAGAAGAGCCAATCTGGTCTGACGACTCAAGAAGACACACAGATCCAGGGACTGAGGCAGTCTGTCCCACCTGGCCAGGATCTCCACTTAGAGAGCCCGCGTGTGGAACTGAGCAAAGGGTATCGCCTCGAAGGTCGATACCATCAACCCCAGGCCCCGCATACAGGTCCTGAGTGACGAGGACGGGCTGTCCCTGAGGGACCTGAGCTCGTCCTGCAAGGTCCGGAGCTTGTCCTCCGGCAAGAACACCTTTGCCCGAGCAGAGTCCAGAATCATTCCCATATAGGGAATAGGACGCACTTTGCCCCCCTTCCTGGGCACCGCGAACAGATCGGAACAAAATCCCCAAAACCTGTCCCGATGAGGTACCGGGACAATCACCCCCTGAGCAAGAAGGTCCTACACCGCTTGATGCAGGTCCTGCCGACTCCCAGGAGGCAAGCGAAGCTTCGAGGGAAAGAATCTGCCCGCCGGCCAGGAGAGGAATTAGATCACGTATCCTGATCAAATGGATTTCCTGAACCCACCTGTCTGATATCCGGAGCAGCTAAGGTTGGAGGAAACCGCGTAAGCGTCCCCCCACCCCCGAAACGGGTGAGGGCGCCCCTTCAGGCAGAGTCGGACTGACCCGCCGAGCCAGCATTGTCCGACTCCTGCTTGCCCTCCCAGGGCTTCTGCTGACTGCCCTGGGCCTTGAAGGGATTACCCTTGGATTGGCTCCTAAAGGTACGAAAGGACCCCTGATTGGATCTAGGCGCAGAACCCCGCTTCTTCGGGTTCTGGGGCAGCAAGGTGCTCTTGCCTCCCGTGACGCCTTTCACCAGGGCATTCAACGCCTCGCCAAAAAGGCGAGAACCAGCATATGGAAAATCAGCAACTGTTTTCCGTGAGGACTGGTCAGCCGACCAGCTCTTCAGCCATATCATTCGCCGGTTAAGCACCGCGACACTAGAGAGGTGAGCCACTAAGGGGGCCTCATTCAAGGCTGCATCACACAAATACATGACTCCTTGGTGGATCTGATCCACCATTTCCAGCCGGGCAGGCGTGACCCCATCAGACACGAGATTGCACCTAAGCATCTTAGTCCAATCAGCCACCGCCTGAGCCACCAGAACGGACGCGAAAACGGGTCTGAGCAACGAACCCGCCACCGTATAGGAATGGCGAGCTAGAGACTCCAACCGCCGGTCCGTGGGATCCCGGAAAACCGGGGTATCCTCAGTAGGAACCAAGGTAGCCTTGTTCAGCACGACCACAGTGTGATCTACCTGTGGAGGCACACATCATCGTGATTCCGTAGCCGGCGCAAAAGGATAAAGCAATTTGAACCGACTAGGTACCAGGAATGGACGTTTCAACGTGCGCCACATTTCATTAACAGTGTAATGGAATTCCGCTGGGCAGGGGAAAACCTGCGCAGACTTGCGGGTCCTGTACGTCCCAAATGAGGACTCAATGCCCGGAGGACAGGGCTCATCCTCTAAATGTAAGGTGTCCTTTACAGACACAATCAACTCATCCATGGTCGCCCGTTCTTCAGGCGACCCCGGGGAGGAGGTATCAACCCCCTCCATTTCAGCCTCCCCCTCAGAGCCCGGGGGGTCCAAGGATGAGCGGGACCCTGAAAAGGGCACGCTCGCAGCAGCAGCCATATCCCCATCTGAAGCAGAAGAGAGAGACACAATCTGGGCCTCTTTCTCGCAGCACGTTCAAACATCAGCATTTCCATATTTGCCACTAAAGTCGCCACCACAGCAGACAGATCGGGTCGCAGCGGGGCCACAGGAGAACTGGGCCCCCCCCCCCCCCCGAGAACTGGGGCCCCCCCCACTAGAGCTGGAGGAAACTTGCTTTCCTGAGAATTCATTGCCAAGTTATCAGAAAACAAACTACAGTGCAATACAATGTACTGTTCCCTTTAAGAACACTGCGGTGTGCGCAGTCCACTGCTACTGCTACAGTGATAAAAGACCCCCAAACGGAGAAAAGAAACTGAGCCAGAAGCGATAGCACAGAGGGAAATTGAGAGTGATAACCTGCAGAGCTCGCAGAGCGTTGCTACCAATGTCCTGCTGCTGAAGGAAAAGGAAGTGCTGCTGGAGAAGGCTGGACTATATATGCCAGACCCTGGGAAAATGGCTGCCCCATAGGGATGCATTGGAGGCTACGCCAAAATGGCCGCCGACATGCGGCCGGACCGATCGTTCCACCGCCCACAAAATGGCGGCGGGTGGCGCCAAAATAACATGCAGGATCGCCCCAGAGGAGCTACACATGTATGCCCATAGCTAAGATGGCGGACCGCGCGAAATTGCACCGCTGCGGTCGCCGCATAACCAGAAAAGTCTGCACCCCCAACAATGCACCCAAGTGACACAGGGACAGGGACCCCCGGGCAACATACACTATCTGCACAAGCGATCCCCACAGGGATCGCACAGACACGGGGAACACACAGCAACACAGACTGCCACCCCAGACAGAGGCCCCACACAGAAGTACTTACCTGTACCAGATGGCATGGGGAGCCTCTATGCACGGAAAACCTCTGTCCTCATCTGACAGGGAGTGCCGTGAGCCAGGGACATGACGCTGCAGCACCGCAGACGAGTCCTGTGAGGTAGCCACCTCACGGCTGCATCCCTGCAGCGAACAGGGATGGGTCGTTCGTAATGCCAGGGCGAACCATAGCTGAACGCTCGATGGCGGGCTGGGGGTCCATCTGACCCTTTTGCTCTGGAGAACAAGGGCGGTCAGTCCGAATCCCAGCACCGCATGATCCATCTTCATCCGAAGAGAAGACTAACATTAGAAGCTGACAAAATAAACAGCTAGTAAAGTAAGAGAAAAAACTGACATTTTCAAAGAAAAATCAAATAAAAGATTAGGAAGGCTGAGACTGAAGCCCCAGCACAGGGAAGCATGACTACTCCTGACGCTAGGCAGATTAAAACTGAGTTGGGAGTGGTGATGCAGGGGGGGTATTGACCAGATGGGACAGCCCCCATGGGTGTGTATATGCTAATGCCTTTTGTCTTTGGACTAAGTCTATATGCCTAGCTATTCCTGCGGATGGGAAGTCAATACCCAACAGTGATGACTTAGAGGAGGCGGCGACTGTCGGAGGATGCAAGAGAAATAAATATTTTACTGAGGTAAGCGAAAAGCCAATGAGCAACTGCTTTAAAAGAACATCAAATAAAAACTAACATAATTTAAGCGATAACTTCATGCTGCAGTCAAAACTGAGTTTAGGCAGAGAACGCAAAAAAAAAAAAAAAAAAAACTGAGCATTATACACATTATTGATCTAAATGGACATGACATTATATGGTCAAAGAAAAATGAAAACGCCCACTAGTAAATAAAAACCAAGTGCAGAATTCAATGTTATGAAAGGAAGTGCCTAAATTCTGTCCATTTCCATATTTTGGATTTTATATAGTGTGCGTAAAGGTGTTTTTTTTTTTTCATCAAACCGAACCTGCCAGTTTACATTTTGGAAATCTGTTGCTGCCACTGCTTCATGTGGATTATTAAATGGTTTAGTTTTGCAGGAAGAGGGATATAGCAATTTATGCCATCCATTTTATGTTAAGTAAAATGTTTCAATAAATTCTGTTAATTTTTACAAGGTTCCATTTTTTGAGTTTCCTTATGAGAGTTGTTCACTATGTGCCCAAAAATTCCCCATCACAACTGTTTTTAATTTTCTGTCCATTTAGGGATGTTGGCAAATAACAGAATTGAATAATCCTCCAATTGCTCCAAATTTTTTTTTTGTTTTTTTTGTAGTGTGATCGTTTTCCCATCAAAGCCCACTTGCCCAGTTTTTTATCCTGCTGTTTGAGGTTGATCCATATAAGGACTTTCTGCACGGCGACATCTTTAGGAGCTCGTTTTTATACCCCCATCCCCATGTGGGCCTTAGAAGTGACGGATGAGCTTTACCCTGAACCAGAAGGTAAAGATAATCTGGTAAGTTTATAGGCAGCTTTTCTAAACACAATGAAAAGGTGGAAGCATTTACTTTGGAGCACTATAAATTTCAAGAGTGGTGGACTTTATATTGCAATACTAGAACTTTTTTTTTACATTTACCATTTAAGTACATCACCATCGACTTTATATTGTTGGGTTAGAATGGTTTATTAGATGCACTTTTCGTATTTGTGATCAGAGTTTACTTTGTTTCACTTTGATATCATAATTTGGGGCGTAAAGCTCAACTTTTAGCATTTATTTAGATTGTAAGCTCCAACGAGCAGGGTCCTCTGATTCCTACTGTATTAAAGTGTATTGTATTTGTACTGTCTACCCTCAAGTTGTAAAGCGCTGCGTAAACTGTCGGCGCTATATAAATACTATATAATAATAACAATAATAATAATAATAATAATAATAATGTAATAGGCAGAGGGTATGGCAAATGCAAGGTGTACATATAACAATATTTCCATATATGTTTGCAGTAGTTGTGACTCAACCACCACTCCATGCACTCAAATAGACAAAAAAAAAAAATCTTAAAAAGTATCTTATATCTGCTGTTGAGAACTTTCAACTTTAACCTGTCCCTGTGGCCTATTAACAGTCGTAGTACTGGGGTTTGAACTAGGTATCTGATCTAATCGTTATACTAGGAAAGTCAATTATTTCACAGTAATACAGAAGTACTAGTGACCGTATTAATGCACATCTGGAGAATGTGAAGGCATCAACCACTTCTCAACCGGAAGGATTTCCCCCTTAATGACCGGGCCATTTTTTGCAATACGGCACTGTTACTTTAACTGACGATTGCATGGTGGTGCAATGCTGAACCCAAATAAAATTGATGTCCTTTTTCCCCCACAATTAGAGCTTTAGTTTGGTGGTATTTGATCACTTGTGCAATTTTTTTTTGCGCTATAAACAAAAAAATGAGCGACAATTCTGAAAAAAAACTATTTTTTACTGTTATATAATGTTCCCAATAGAAATACATTTAAAAATCTATTTTTTTCATAATTTTAGGGCAATTTGCATTCTGCCACATTTTCCACAAAAAAAAAAAAAAAAAACACAACAGAAAACAAAACAGTCATAAAAGCAAAGATGCAGAGGATTCAATTGTTTTTTGTCTGAGCCCCCTGGGAAGAAGGCAGAATGGCTGGGCTAGACTGTACATAGCCTGATGTGGAGGTGTATTATATCCAGGTGGCCCAGATCTTAAAACATTAATGTTTATCCCTACAGGTGGCTATCCATTCTTCAGCATCCATTATGTCCCTCACCTTCTTAATCCAGTCGTTCTAGTTGGGAACTGGTGACCTTTTCTAATATATCAGTACATTGTGTTCAGCAGCATTAAGAAGAAGTGTCAAAACATTGTGTGCAATGGCTGATCATAAGGAAGGAACCATTGTAGGAAAAAATGTAGTGGAATGTAGGAGGGACGTCGATGACAAGTATACATTTCATCTGGGCTTGGATATCTATCCAAAAGCCATTCATTTTGGGGCAATCCTACCATATGTGTACGAGTGTGCCGTGGTGTCCAGTCTCTCCAGCAAAGACTCAAGATAGAGGAATAAACAGGCGCTAAGGCTGTTGGCATCCAGTAACAGCGAGCTATTAGTAATTCTCAGGTTTTTGAATGCAAGGAGCTAGAATGAGTCAGCCAGTATAGGTTTTGAAATTGAGCCTCATGGATGCTCCTTTTTAATTGGTGTGGCTGACTCAGCATTATTTTTAGATTTGCGATATAATCTACCAATCTGAAACAAACCTGGGGAAGATTTGCATTGAATCACATTATCTACATGGGCATTTTGACTTCTTGCAGGTTGAGGAATGTACCATTTTTATGCCAGCCATCATTTTTAATATGGTTCAAAAATGTATTAAAAATATTTATGTTAATTTTTGTCTGCTTAAGAGACTTTCCCGCTTATGTGCATAACAAATTCACACCACAATTTTTCTTTAATTTTCTAAGCTACATGAAGCTTGCCACATGTTACAGTCTGGTTGTACAAATGCTTTTAGACTGACTTATTCAATAAAGCCTCAATGAAATCTGATGATTTGGGATCTCTGAGATTGCAAATTACCCTGCAATAGTGGCAAAATGCACCACTCGTGTTTGGGTGCCATTCATCTGTAAGGCACCTAAACGGGATGTGGTTTTGTTGTGATTGTAGCCTAATAAATCTTGTCAAACCATATTGCGTAAAGCTTGTTCTTAAAAAAGGAGAAGCTTCTTTTGGGCGACAAGCTTAATGCGATGCAGTTTGTCACGTGATAATCGCAGCAACAATGCACTGCGTTTAGCTGCCATTAAAATGAATGGCACCCTAACACGTGTGATGCGTTTAGCATATAAAGTTTATGATGTGTTTTTGAAGAGCTGAAAAAGCATGAAGAAAGCTTTTTTTATTTTTTTTTATTTTTTAAGGGGAAGGGTTTAAAAAGGGAAATGATGTAGAGGAAATTATCTCCTTTGAGGCACGGTTAGATTCTTGTGCGATAGACATTTTTGTGAATTCTCTGCAAGATGGATTTGTACACTTTGATCTCAGACACTCGGCGTGGTCCAGGTCTCAATCTTAGAATACTACATGCTTGGTGACTTGTCAGATTTATTTATTTTTTTATGCATCACAATAGCTCAAAATACTTAGGCCGTATAATTCTGGGTGCTGTTCCACCTCTTCTATGGAGTACATTATCAGCAGCCTTTATAACACTGCCTGGCACCGCTTACTCACACCCACACACTGTGGACACAAAATACTTAGCCACTGGCAATAAATTCTCAATGCCTGTGCTCCTGCCTGTACGGTCAGTATTGCTGGCCTGGCTTAATGCTTTTGCCTGTAAACAGAACAAATGGTGTTATCACACAAGTGCTCTGTACAAACAGGAGGTGCCTGGAGCGGTTCTGCCCTAGCCTTCTGTCATTTCCCAGTGCATTTTGGGATACTGCCTCACCCCCAGCTAACAATTTATAGATGCCATACCAATGTGGTTAAGGTGTAGTTACAGCACACTATTACTAAAATAGAGGCGGCAATGCCCCCTGAAAGTAACATGGCGTTTAATTTTTAACACGCCTGTGTGTACTGGACTTCATGGTGCCTATTGTAATATTTATGGCAGGCATTGAAGAACAGTAAAAACACTGCTTAAATGCTGCTTAAGCAAAGGGTATTGATGCGAACAAGCCCTTACAAGGAGGCTAAAGGATTTTTCCCCTTAAACAAAGCAATCTAAAATTTACAGATGATAATTTGTTTAGCTCACCTTTAAAATGACAGAATAAATGAATACCAAAATGACAAGCAGTCTGCCCAGTCACTAGTCATTTTGTCTCTGCCACCAGGGATGATCAGAGTTCAGGTAAAGCCAGCTCTGGTTGACAGTCACCCTTCGACACTAGTAAAATGTCTGAGGATGCAGAGCATAAGAACTCTGGAAATTCAAGCAGATTAAGGTATTTTTCCACACTATAACTTTTATTGACAACAGTTAGAATAAGGTTTGTGTTTTAGGTTAAGCTTTCAGAGAAATACGGGTCTACTTTAGGTTTATGCCTCTAAGAGTAATACAACTTAAAATCAAGGATACATATTCCTGTTGTGAGATCAATTTAGAGAACAGAGAAGATGATCCCATTTCTGCATACTACATTCAGGCTTACTTACATTTGCTCCTTGCTGATAGCCACAATTGTGCAGTCTGACGGCCTCTCTTTGTGGTATACATCTTCTATTTGCTGGTAGAATTTTAAATAGAGCTTCTCTCTGCGATCATCGGAATTATATTGTGTACCTACAAAAAAGGAAACATACCCTTCTTACCTTGATTTTCAAATGCCATAAAAAAGTGTTGAACTCTGGTGTCATCTGTAGTGCAATAGATGAAATACAGTGATATCACTGCTTATCATTGCCCTTTTAGGACATAGGACAATATCATGCTGGCATGGCTGAGCTGGCATTTATCTCAAACCCAAGGACACCTGACGTATAATGAAATCTTCTAGGCATGGTACTGTATGCCAAATGGAGTACCATCCAACATCTTTCTAGAAAGTGGTCACCAGAATAAGTCAACAAATGATGCAGGCTCAGAAACATGAAACATGAGTGTAAAAGAGGGGTAAATCTGTATTAGCGATGGGCACCACTGCAGACTTAAACTAAGCTTGGGGAGATATAGATAGATACACACACACACACAATATATATATATATATATACACACACACACACACACACACACACACACACACACACACACACTGTTGTGCTCACAAGTTTACATACCCTGGCAGAATTTATGATTTCTTGGATATTTTTCCGAGAATATGGATAACACAACTTTTCTTTCACTCATGGTTAGTGTTTGGCTGAAGCCATTTATTATCAATCAATTGTGTTTACTCTTTTTAAAATCATAATGACAACAAAAACTACCCAAATGACCATGATCAAAAGTTTACATACCCTGGTGATTTTGGCCTGATAACATGCACACAAGTTGACACAAAGGGGTTTGAATGGCTATTAAAAAAGGTAACCATCCATGTGTGTATAAAAGGTCAATGAGTTTCTGGACTCCTGACAGATCCTTGCATCTTTCATCCAGTGCTGCACTGACGTTTCTGGATTCTGAGTCATGGGGAAAGCAAAAGAATGGTCAAAGGATCTGCGGGAAAAGGTAGTTGAACTGTATAAAACAGGAAAGGGATATAAAAAGATATCCAAGAAATTGAGAGAATGCCAATTAGCAATGTTCAAACTTTAATCAAGAAGAAGTGGAAAATGAGGGGTTCTGTTGAAAAAAAAAACCACGGTCAGGTAGACCAACTAAAATTTCAGCCACAACTACCAGGACAATTGTTCAGGATGCAAAGAAAAACCCACGAATAACTTCAGGTGAAATACAAGACTCTGAAAACATGTGATGTGGCTGTTTCAAGATGCACCATAAGGAGGCACTTGAAGAAAGATGGGATGCATGGTCAGTCGCCAGAAGAAAGCCATTACTACGTAAAAGCCACAAAGTATCCCGCTTACAATATGCCTGACAGCACAGCGACAACCCTCAAACCTTCTGGCACAAAGTCATTTGGAGTGACGAGACCAAAATGTAGCTTTTTAGCCACAACCATAAATGCTACATTTGGAGAAGAGTCAACAAGGCCTATGATGAAAACGTACACCATTCCTACTGTGAAACACGGAGGTAGATCGCCAATGTTTTGTGAATGTGTGAGCTACAAAAGAGGCACAGGAAATTTCGTCAGAATTGATGGCAAGATGAATGCAGTATGTTATCAAAAAAAATACTGGAGGAAAATTTGCATTCATCAGCCCGGAAGTTGCGCATGGGACGTACTTGGACAATGCAACAGGCCAATGATCCTAAACACAAGGCCAAGTCGACCACTGGCTACAGCACTCTGGTGAGCTCTCAAACATGCAATTCATGCAAGACAGCCCAAGAATTTACAGGAACTGGGAGGCTTTTTGCCAGGAAGAATGTGCAGCTTTACCATCTGAGAAGATAAAGAGCCTCATCCACCAACACAAAAGACTTCAAGATGTCATTGATGTTAAAGGGGGCAATACATACACAGTATTAAAAACTGGGGTATGTAAACTTTTGATCAGGGTCATTTGGGTAGTTTCTGTTGTCATGATGATAAAAATGATTTTTTATACATTTAAAAAGAGTAAACATAGTTGATTGATAATAAATTACTTCAGCCAAACACTAACCATGAGTGAAAGAAAAGTTTGTGTGTAATCAAATATTCTCTGAAAAATGGCCAAGAAATCAAATTCTGCCAGAATATGTAAACTTATGAGCACAACTGTACCCTCTGGGACTGCCTCAGGGGCGTACCCAAAATTGTTTCTGCCTAGTCCTACTCCTAAAAAGAGAGCAGCATAAGCCCAATGGTCTGAGCTGTGTCAGTCAGTGAACAAGAGAGAAAAGTAGTTCTTTTGTGGCTCCTCCATATTCATTGAAGCAGCTTTTGGATTGCTTTGGGCTGTTCTGGATCTCACAGGCTGAAGGTTTGGTTGCTTTCTCCTGCATTCTAGATATTTCTGAAACATTGGTAAAATATGGGTGTGATGAGGTCCAAGGCACGACCAGTGGGGGAACCCCAACCACACCGATAACAAGTTAATGGGATAAGGAGGGTCACAAATGTGGCGAGTCTGGATTTAGATTAAACACCACATTTTAATAGAAAATAGCATCCATTTTATTAATAATCAGTAAAAACAGAAAAAGATACACATTAAAAAGTTCAGACTGACAATAGTCTGAATCTAGCATGGTTTATAATGCATCATACATGTAACTGTTTTTAGTCACAACCGAGTGGGGATGGGTCTAACGCGTTTCGCAATATAGCTTTTTCAAAGACCCCTCCCCACTCAGTTGTGACTAAAAACAGTTACATGTATGATGCATTATAAACCATGCTAGATTCAGACTATTGTCAGCCTGAACTTTTTAATGTGTATCTTTCTGTTTTTACTGATTATTAATAAAATGGATGCTATTTTCTATTAAAATGTGTTGTTTAATCTAAATCCAGACTCACCACATTAGTGACCCTCCTTATCATCCCATTAACTTTATCGGTGTGGATACTGGAAGGAGGCATCCAGTGATCCTGTGACATTGCGAGCACTATTCCTATTTACTGTGTGGTGTTTTTCTTTGGATGGAAGTGCTAGTGGTAGCCCTAACCGAGATGACTTTTAAAAGGACTCCATTCTGGCCATCTTAATTTGCTTCTGCATAAATACTGTCCAGGAAAGCTTAGTAAAGTGTGTTGTCCTGTTATTCAGTTGTATCTCATATCACCCAACACCCTCTCCAAGTTCATCAGCAATAACAATTAACTCATCAATGAGTAAGAGTGAATGACTGGTTACTGTGCTGCTGGCAGTCTCTGCACTAATCTTGGGAAAGAACCAGTTAAATTACACCAGCTTTAGTGGAGATCTCTCACATGTGTTCATTACTTACAAGGTAAAGAAGAAAACTGGAGTGAAACCAATGTAACTGAGCTGGTGTTTAAAGACAGAACAAATGAACTGAAAAAACCCAACAATGTTAAATATTAGCAAGGGCAGATAAGGAAAACAGGAAATGGCAAAAAGGGAGCAGCCCTACTGGGTACATCTTTTAAAAAAGGAAGAACAGGAGAGTTGTACATTGGGCTTTAAAAAATATTCTGCGTAAATAAATGTAATAAATTACATGAGTAATGAGATTTGGCAAATAGCATCCACTTGGCTCATTTTTTGTGGAAAAGGAGTAGAAATGCAGTGAAGATTCAGCACATTGAAAGCTCCCAAAAGAGGTTGTGTATGGTAACAGAAAGCTCTACATTAAATAGTAATAGAAAAAGGTAAATATAAAAAAAAAAAAAAAAAAAAAAAAAACACACGATATACATTGAATTTTCACTTACTGTTTTCAGAGTACTGGTATCTCTCACAGTATTCCTCGGGACCAGTAGAATAAGTATGTTTTTTTCCAAACAGTTCTTCAAAGCTGTTAAAAGAACGTATAGTGTTTACTTACAGAGCAACTGAGGAACAGTACTATTGCCAGGAGTCTGACGTCAGAATCATCTATATGTTGATAGCATTCAGAATATACAGTGTCTCACAAAAGTGAGTACACCCCTCACATTTTTGTAAATATATTATATTTTTTCATGTGACAACACTGAAGAAATGACACGTACAGCTTGTATAACCGTGTACATTTTTTTTTTTTTTTTAAAAGGTATTTTTATTAATAAACATAAAACACAGACAACAGTCCGATATAAATCAGGAAGTACAACCAAGAAGGAAATGATGCATATCCAAGAATCATACAGACAGAGGTACAAGGCAGTAAGGCAAATAACATCAACCACAGTAGCGCACACATAGCAACCTTAATTGACTGCCCCCACCTCGCCTCTCCCGCTCCAACCAGAAACTTCGTAGGATGATATTTAAAAAGTTGTTTTTTTTTGTTTTTTTTTCCCCCCCTTCCCCCCCCCCCCCTCCCAACAACTTAAAACATATAACCTTCCAAATAGTATAAGGAGAAAGTACAAACCTAACAAAACCCTTCACGGAATGCATTCCTATCACATCAGCAAGTATGCAACCCACCATAGGGAAGAAGCACCACCCCCCTCCCAGCCCCGGGCACCCAATAGGTAAAAAAAAACAAAAACGTCCCCAAGGAGGAGCAATAAGTTTGACAAACAGTCACACATCATCTCAGAAGTTTAGACCTCTCTGGACCCTAGAACCGAGTCCATCCATGAGGACCATACCTTAGCAAATTTTTTCTTGGAACCCCTAGCCAGATATGTCAATTTATACATAGGAAGAGCATTGTTGACCAGTTCCACCCAGGCTGCTACCGTAGGTGGAGCGTCCTGTTTCCATCTTAGGGCAATCAGTTTCTTGGCATAGAAAAAAAGTATACACAACAATACCCTCCTCCCCCAGATTGCCAAGTAGGCATCTGTCCGGCGCGAGAATATTCGGCAGTGCCAATTTTTCCGCGATAAAGGTACATAACCCCTTCCAGAAGGACTGAATCAGCGGACATAACCAGACCATGTGAAAGAAGTCCCCCCTAACTTCCTGGCAGCGGAAACACAATGGGGAGGCAAGCCTTCCCATCGCAAAGAGACGACAGGGAGCATAGTAAATTCTATGTAAATAATTCAGTTGAATAACCCTGTCCCCCGCAGCTATCAATCCATGGAACTGGGCACTGAGCAAATCATCCCAGTCCGCCAGTTCCAATTGAGGTATATCAGCCTGCCACTTTGCCCGAAGGGACCCCATCCTCCCCTCACCCTGGTCAAGAGTCAACCCATATAGTCGAGAGATGAGTTTAGTGTGGTCGGGATTCATCAATTCCTTTTCCAACCGAGTCGGAGCCAGGTGGACCCCCCGAAGACCAAATTGGGCCGCCACTGCGTGTCGAAGTTGCTGATACAGAAACCAGCACGTCAAGGGAATCCCCAGCTCCGTCCTCAGCTCAGCAAAGGACTTAAAGGTCTGGTTCACAAACAATTGATGGGCATATTTTAAGTCAAATCCCACCCACCTCCTAGAGGAATCCAACTTATGTAAATCTGGCAGTCCCGGGTTAAACCACATAGGAGCATTAGGGGATCTATTGAAGGAAGAACCCCCCGTTCTAGCGTTACAAATATGCACAATTTTGCAGGATAATCTAAGGATAGCGGCACCCTCCTTCGGGTAAGGACCATTCCTATATAGTGAATTAAGGAGTGCCTCATAGGAGCCCATCACCGCTGCCGACGTGGTGACTGCCGCGTTCGGCAGGTCCGGGAAGAACCACGCATGGACATGTGTCAATTGAGCAGCCAAGTAGTAAGCCTGCAGATCCGGAGCCGCCAGACCCCCAGCGTGAGCAGGGAGTTTTAGCGTGCTGAACGAGATCCGCGCCGGCTTCATACCCCATAGAAAAGAAATCAGTATGGATTCAATGCTTGCAAAGAACCGTTTGGGAAGGTACACCGGCGCCTGCCAAAAGAGATAGAGGAAGCGGGGCAGATAGATCATTTTAAATATATTGATTCTACCCATCAAGTTAAGTGGCAATTTGCTCCAGGTGACCAAGGTTTGTTTCAACCGTTGTATCAGTGGAGCAATATTGTTGTCAACGTACATGCCCACCGGTTGCTGAATGACCACACCCAGGTATCGAAATTTAGTCACTACCTGAAGGCTACGCGGAAGCACCAGGTCAGGTGCCCGACTTGGGTCGAGGGGAAACGCCACCGACTTATCCCAGTTAATCTGGAATCCCGAGAATCGCCCGAAGGATTCTATCACCTCCAGGGCAGCATCCAGGGACTCCCGGGAGTCATCCAAATAAAGCAGCATGTCATCGGCATATAGAGATGTTTTCTCTTCCAGCTCCCCCACCCTGCAACCACGTATCCTCTCATCACGCCTGAGCAAGTTGGCTAGTGGTTCCAGGGCCAGGGCAAACAGCAGGGGGGACAATGGGCACCCCTGCCTAGTGCCACGGGACACCAGAAATTGTTCAGTAACCCTGTTGTTGACACGCAAGCGTGCCACTGGCGAGTCATAGAGTAATCGCACCCACCTGATAAACTTTGGACCAAATCCCATCCTGCCCAGCACTGCGAATAAATAGGGCCACTCCACCAAGTCAAATGCTTTATGAGCATCTAAGGATAATATCAGTCTGGTGTCCACTCCAGAGGGTGGAGCCTGCAGGTTGATGAAGAGACGACGCAGGTTTATCGCCGTAGAGCGGCCTGGAATGAATCCAGTTTGGTCAGAGTGAATAATCTTAGAGACAACGTTATTCACCCTACGGGACAAAACCTTTGCCATAATTTTGACGTCAGCATTAATCAGGGATATAGGCCTATAAGATTCGCAGTACATCGGGTCCTTGCCTGGCTTGGGTATCAACACTATCAGGGCCTCCCGAAGGGATGGTGGGAGCTTCCCAGTCTCAAAAGCTTCAGCATAAACCTTAGATAGTCGGGGGACTAGAGTCCCCGAGTAGGCTCTGTACCACTCAATCGGAAACCCGTCCATCCCCGGTGTCTTATTAGCCGCAAAAGAGGAAATCGCAGCCGCGATCTCCTCAGCAGTAATAGGGCCCTCAAGCGACACACTATCCTCCACCTCAAGTGTCTCCATCGGGATATCCCGTAGGTAGGAGTCCAGTTCCTCTTGAGAGTAGGTGGCTCTTGAGGAGTACAAGGACTTAAAAAAACCTAGAAAGGCTCCCACTATCTCTGTGCCCTCTGTGCACCGTCGATGCCGAGCATCATAAACACTGGCAATAGCCGTGACCGGGTGCTCAGAGCGAGAGAGATACGCCAGAATCTTACTATTCTTATCGCCATATTCAAACACTCGCTGCTTTTGATAGAGTAATTTTTTCTGAGTCTTTTCTATTAAAATGAGATCCAGCTGCCGAGCACTGTCCCGCCACACGGAATAGTTCTCAGATGAGGGGTTTTTAATATATTCCAATTCAGCCTTAGTCGCCTCCGACTGGAGAGATTCCACCCTCCAGGCCCTATCCTCCCTGAGTTGCTTAATCACCCCGGACACCGAGCCCCGCATGGTAGCCTTGAAGGCATCCCACGCCATAGCGCCAGAGGCCGCCTTCTGATTGACCAGCCAGAAATGAGCCATCTCCTTCTCAGTAATACTGAAAAAGATTTCCTCGTTGAGCCACTGAGGGCTCAACCTCCACAGTTTGTAACCGATTGAGGAGGAGAGGCCAATTGTAATAAGCAAAGGAGAGTGGTCCGAGACGGCCCTGGGCAAGTAGGAGACGGAAATTAGTCTTGGGAGCAAGTCCGGGGAGACCAAACACATATCCAACCTGGAGAGGGTTTTATAAGAGGCCGAGTAACAGGAATATTCTCTAGCGGTCGGGTTCCTCCACCTCCAGCAGTCCACCAACTGGTACTTGTCGACTGAAGCCGCAAGAGAGGAAGAAGCCGACACATCTCCAGGATACCTATCCACCGCAGGGGACATCACTGCATTAAAGTCACCCGCAATCAGCAAAGGCCCTTCGGCCACCTGTAACAATTGGGCCATTACCTTGTCCCAGAAGGCTAGTGTAAATGGGGGCGGGATATAAGCAGATAAGAAAGTATACACCACATTCTCAATTTGCAATAAAACGATAACATATCGCCCATATATATCGGTAACAACCTGTTTCACCAGGCACCGAAGTGCACGAGTCACCAGGATTGATACCCCCCTGGCGTGTGTGGAAAACATGGAGTGGAAGCCATGCGCCACAAACGCCCGCTTAAGGGCAAGAACCTTAGACCCAGTCAAATGTGTTTCCTGTAAAAATACAATCTGAGGGGTATATTTCTGTAAATAATTAAAAACCAGGGCCCGTTTCACTTTATCGTTAAGCCCCCTAACGTTCCAGGAGAGCACAGTTAACTTGTCCACAGCCATGGTAAGAAAAAAGAGGACAGTCCCATGCTGATGAGGTCCCCCAGAAACCGGGCAACAGGGGGCAGCGCATCAACCGCCGTAGGAAGCGTCTGTATACAGGAGGTAAGGAGCGCAGGAAGCATCCGTGAAGGGTAGAAACCAGTCCCGAAGAAACAAAAAAACAAAAAGTCCCCAACCCCCCACCCTGCCCGTAGCCCCAACATGCCCGAGCCTGAACCCCAAACCAAACCAAGTCAGTGGAACTAGTGGAGAACCGAACCTAAGTAACGTTCCTAGAATGCCACCATACAGTCACACCACATAGAAGTTACCATCCGGGAAGGGGAATCAGGAGTACACCTCCCACAGGTAAAGAAGAGGAGACGGGCAATAATCCAAGGCACAAAAAGGGTATCCCCAACCTTGCGACAGGCTCAGCATCCGGAGAGATATCAGGAGAAAGGATACCCCACTCAGCAAAGTCCTCAGCCCCTGCCCAAGGAGTCCAGCCATTGAGCAGCGTCCGCAGGATCCAGGAAGAATTGCGTATTGCCTCCACACACCACACGTAATTTGGCAGGATACAACATACTGTAAGGTAGCCGCCGCTCCCTGAGACGTTTCTTGACATGCACAAATGCTGCTCTCTGTTTTTGCGTGCCCGCTGAGAAATCCGGAAAGATGGTAATGACAGCATTGTCAAAGCGGAGATCCCGTAGTTCCCTGGCCTTCCTCAGAGCTGCATCTCTGTCCCTGTAGTGAAGGATCCTTGCCAGCAAGGGTCGGGGCCTAGCTCCCGGTGCAGGGGCCTTAAAGGGGACCCTATGAGCCCGCTCAACAGCAAATAGTGGGGAGAAGGAATCAGGGCCCAGCGCCTGTTTCAGCCAGGATTCTACAAAGGCCTCAGGATTTCTGCCTTCAGCTCCCTCCGGGAAGCCCAGGAATCGCAGATTATTGCGCCGCAGGCGGTCCTCCATGTCCCCTAACTTAGCCGCCTGGGCCTTCTGCTCCGCCTGTATGCCTCTAAGTGCTGCAGGGAGAGGGAATACATCGTCCTCTACGGAGCTTATACGTTGTTCTGCAGTGGTGACCCTCTGCCTGAGCTTGTGGACATCGTCTTTAAGGAGGGAGAAGTCCACCCTAAGAGCATCAATCTGGGATCTAAGGGAGGTCTGTCACATTTTTATGGCATCCATGATTTGCGACAGGGTGGGTTCAGGTACCTGGGATATGCGTGGTCCCGCAGGTTCTGTGGCGGTATGGGCACTCGGTGACAGTGCAGGCCATTCCGGACTGTCTCCCATCCAGGATGCGTGAGCAGCTGCAGCAGAGGCCCCGGCAGCGTGAGAGGATCGGGCGCCATCTTGGACCTGTGCCGAGGGATCCGGATCGCGATCCTCCGGGGACACCGGCCTGTCCCTGCCGTACTTCACCATATCTGTCGGATGCAGGAGTGATCAGGGAGCCGAGGGAGGTAAGTAGCCAGCGAATTAGAGCCCGGATGGCAAAGGATTAGATACAGGAGAATCGATCGGCAGCGGAGCTAGGAGAAGAAGCTCCTCACATCCCGGAAGTCAGCCACGCCCCGTGTAAATTTGATGTCCCCTCAAAAAGAGCTCAACATACAGCCATTAACCACTTAAGCCCCGGAAGATTTTACCCCCTTCTTGACCAGGGGGTATTTTGCGATTCGGCACTGCGTGACTTTAACGGACAATTGCGCGGTCGTGCAACGCTGTACCCAAATGAAATCGACGTCCTTTTTTTCCCACAAACAGAGCTTTCTTTTGGTGGTATTTGATCACCTGTGCGATTTTTTGATCATGCGCTATAAATAAAAAAAAGAGCGACAATTTTGCAAAAAACAATATTTTTCAAAATGTTTTTATATGAAATTCCCCAAAAAAAAAATGTAAAAATAAAATTTAACATTTTAGGCCAATTTGTTTTCTGCTACATATGTTTGACTGACATTTTTGACACTTTTGGGGGTACCAGTGACATTACTACAGTAATCAGTACTATACATATGCACTATTACTGTAAAAATGACACTGGGAGGGAAGGGGTTAACTTTATTGGAGAGGGAGGGGTTAAGTGTGTCCCTAGGAGCGTGCTTCTAACTGTGATTGGATGTGGCTGTGTGTGTGTAACAGCAGAGATCAACGGTCCTACATAGCAGGACCGTATGATCTGTGCTGTTACACAGGGGAAAATGACAGGCGGCTGTGTTTACATGAGCAGGCTTCTTAGTGAACGAGCGGGGGCGGGAGCTTCTTTAGCAAGGCAGTGGTAGTCTTGGAGGTCATTATGTTGGCATATTACCCTGTTGCCCAGTCTCCAAAGGGAGGGGGGTCATGCTTTGCTTCAGTATGTCACAGTACATGTTGGCATTCATGGTTCCCTCAATTAACTGTAGCTCCCCAGTGCCGGCAGCACTCATGCAGCCCCAGACCATGATCATCCCACCACCATGCTTGACTGTAGGCAAGACACACTTGCCTTTGTACTCCTCACTTGGTTGCCACCACACACTCTTGACACCATCTGAACCAAATAGGTTTATCTTAGTCTCATCAGACCATAGGACATGGTTCCAGTAATCCATCTCCTTAGCCTGCTTGTCTTCAGCAAACTGTTTGCGGCTTTCTTGTGCCTAATCTTTAAAAGAGGCTTTCTTCTGGGACGACAGCCATGCAGACCGATTTGATGCAGTGTATGGTCTGAGCACTGACAGGTTGACCCCTCCACCCCTTCAAACTCTGCAGCAATGCTGGCAGCACTCATGTCTATTTCCCAAAGACAACCTTTGGATATGATGCTGAGCATGTGCACTCAACTTCTTTGGTCGGCCATGGCGAGGCCTTGTCTGAGTGGAACCTGTCCTGTTAAAACCGCTGTATGGTTTTGGCCATCGTGCTGCAGCTCATTTTCAGGGTCTTGGCAATCTTCTTACAGCCTAGGCCATCTTTATGTAGAGCAACAATTATTTTTTTTCAGATCCTCAGAATTCTTTGCCATGAGGTGCCATGTTGAATTTCTATTCACCAGTAAGAGAGCAAGAGCGACAACACCAAACCGGGGAGGGAAAATTGCTAATTGGGCCCAATTTGGACATTTTTACTTATGGGTGTACTCACTTTTGTTGCCAGCTGTTTAGACATCAATGGCTATGTGTTGAGTTATTTTGAGGGATCAGCAAATTTACACTGTTATACAAGCTGTACACTCACTACTTTACATTGTAGCAAAGTGTCATTTCTTCAGTGTTGTCACATGAAAAGATATAAAAATATTTACAAAAATGTGAGGGGTGTACTCACTTTTGTGAAATACTGTAGGTCCATAAAATTTAAAATAAGGGGGGTATAATATCCAAATAATATGCATTCATGTTTTATAATCTATCATGTCATAGAGCAATACAGTCTACTAGATGTGCATGCTTAATAAGAGACCCAGTCACAAAAAAAAAAAAAAAAAAATGCAGGAAAAATGAACAATATTTTAAAGTAGTAAAGTCTGCTTTGCGATTCTTAACTACAGGTAAGCTTATAATAAAGCTTGCCTGTAGGTAAAATGAAAAAACTCCTAAACATGCACCGTTTCTAAGCTATTTGCTCTTTTGTCAGCCGGTGACATCCCTGTCACATGCACTCCCAATTAACGGCTTACCCATACTGCACCTTCAGACCGCTGTGTTGTGACTCCTGCTCGCATGCATGGGAGTGCCGTCATTGCGGCTCAGCCATTAATGCTGACGGAGCCCACGAACCTGGAAGAAAGACCAAGTGGAGATGGAAGACCTGACAGTAGTCACAGCACACCGCTGGAGGACTTCATTCTAAGGCTAAATTCATACTTGCATTAAAAGCAGGCATTTGAGGTGTGTTAAAAACACCCTTTAAACGCCTATGAAAATGATTCAATTGACAGCACATAGTGCCGTTCACACTTAAACATGAAGCATTAGCGTCGCTTCAAAATTGAAGCCTTGTGTCGAGTCAGGCGGCTCTTGAAACGTTTCAGCGCCTCCCATTCAAGTTTATGGTATGGCTGCGCAAACGCTCTGGCAGGCAGTTGCGAAGCATTACGATTAGCTTATTAACTGTAATGGAATAGGCATTTGTGGAGCAGTTTAAATGCGCCCTAACGCTCATGAAGGCGTTTGGGGAGCATTTTTAACGCGCATACTAAAGCTCATTAAAGGAAGTCTAATGCCCCTACTAACGCTATAGGAGTTTTTTTAGGAATTAGAAATTTAGCCAAGTGTGAACAAGCCCTCGGGTAGGTATTGTAGAATGTGCTAATATGCAATGCATACTAGCAAATTACGCAATTTCCTTTGCAGGGGATTTTTTTTTTCTCAATGCCGTGGTTTACTACCGCTTTAAAATGCTTACTTGCAGCATTTTCCTTTCAAAAAAAATGTTTTTATTAAACTTGCAGTATATGCCTCTGAACTTGCTAGAGAATCTGACTAGTCAGTTGCCCAGCACAGCCCCTTCTTCTCTTCATGCCATATCCCTCATCTCTTCTCACATTATCCAATTGTTGCCTGTGCCTTGCACTTCCATTCACCTTTCTATATAACCATCAATATAGCTGCAGAAGGAGAAGCGAAGGGGTGTACTATAGAGCTCTGCATCGGCCCGGGTGTTTCTTCCTCAGGCAAAACTTCTAAAGCTATAGGATGCGGTTCGGCTCCTGTTGTCCAACTGTCGGTCGTTGCTCAGGATGTTGATTGGCAGACTATACTCCTCGAGTCCAAACACCTTGGGCCGAGTACACTCCCAAGACATCCCCACACCTGGACAGACTGGCATCCGTGGTGATTACAGTCCCAATACAGGGGAAGAAAAGATTTTCCCAGACTAAGTGCCGGAGAGTGGAGCCACCATAACAGATTCCCTCAAACCCTGACTCAACAGGGTCAAATTGTCCAGTGATAGATTCTTGTTCCATTTGGACAGAATCTCCCTTTGCAAAGGTCTGGTATGGAACTGAGCAAACGGAATCGCCTCGAAGGTGGAAACCATCAGGCCCAGCACTTGCATGCAAGTCCTGAGTGACGACCAACGGTTGGACAACAGGAGCCGAACCGTATCCTGTAGTTTTAGAAGAAACCCCCGAGCCGACACGGAGCCCAGCTTGGTGGACGGCGTCAACGCCGATTTCTGAAAATTAGTGTCCATCCAAACTCCTGTGGAATTCGTACAATAATGTCCAAGTCAGCTTCTAGAGAGAAGATTGCACGCAGAAGCAGATCATCCAGGTAACCCAGTACCTTTCTGCAGTAGCAAGGCCAGAACTGGGGCCAAAACCTTTGTGAACACCTGAGGAGCTGAGGTGAGACCAAAAGGGTAAGCCACAAATTGATAGTGCTCCTCGGTCTAGACAAAAAGAAAAACGCTGATGCCGGACATATATTGGAATATGAAGGTCCTTGAGATTGATAGAAGCCAAAAGATCCCCTTGATGAAGGAAAGCTACTACTGTGCGGATGGACCACATGCGATATTTCTGAACGCGCTCAAAGTAGTACAGAGCCTTGAGATCCAAGATCGGACGAACCTTGCCTGCCTTCCTTCCTGGGAACTGTAAACCGACTTGAACAAAAACCTTGAAAACACTCAGACTCTGGAACAGGCACAATGACTCCTTGTGCTAACAGGTCCTGCACCACCCCATACGAAAAAAGGCAAAGACATCCTCCCACCCTAGATACGGGTGAGGGCGCCCCTTCAGGCTAAGGAAGGCTTGTCTGCGGAACAAGAAGTGGCCGCTTTTGACTTACCCTTCCAGGGTCTCTTGGTGCCTTTGCAAAGTTACGGGTGGATCTCAAACCCCTTTCCTGCGATTCAGACGGAAGCCGCTTGTGACCCAAGAATAAAAGGACCACGTTTACGACGAGGTTCCTTGCCCTCAGCAACCTGCAGAAGTAATGTACGCTTACTTCCCGTGAGACCCTTAACAATCTCTTCCATAGAGGCAATGAACAAATGGTCACCTACAAAAAAGGTAGATCAGTCAGCACCTTTTTAGAAGCCTAATCGGCCGACCAGTACATCATACTTCCAAGAAAATGGCCGCCAGATTACACAAACATGGCCGTCGATAGATACAGCAACCGCCCACGGCAAAATGGCGGCTCCAGGGACCCCAGAGGACCCCCAGAAAACAAATGGGCAGGAAAAGGAGTCCCGGCAGGAGCCCCCACCAGGACCATTTCCCCCACTCCAAAAAAAACGCAATTGTAGTAGCCGGCGCCACACCCCCTCCCAGCCCCCCATCACGTGCCCAAAACAGCCAGGCCTTTGTGAGCACTCCCCAGGGGGCAAAGGAGGAGGGAGCTAGATGTGGACAACTGGGGGGTGGTCCACAGAGGGACCGCAATGAATGGGGGGGGGGGGGGGCATGCGGGGTAAAACAGGAACTTGGGGGGGGGGGGTCCAAGCAACCCAGGGAAGGGCCCACATCCCCCCTAACAGGCCACCAGCGAAAGTGGGGGGGGGGGGGGGGTAACACTACTTACCACACCATGGAAACCGGGTGGGCACCGCTTCAAGGCAGGCCACCGCACCCTCTTGGAATGGGGGTGCTGAGGGCCAGAGGTACGCTGCGAACAGGTCCGAGCGCCCTCACGAGACATTTAACTCGCCAGTCAGCCACCATCCAATGGGACTATGTCGCGGTCGACCTAGCGCGGCGCTGAGGGCCAGACTAGGGAGACTAAGGATCTAGAATATCCAGTGTGCGTCGACCAGTCTGGCAGTTGGTTGTAGTTCTCACAGGAACAGAAATAAAAAAGGAGGGATTTTTTAAAAGACAAAAATGCTAGGACCAGAGATCCCAGCAAGGAACTAGGCAGAAAAAAAAACAACAACATAGTGCCTATAGCAGGAAGTGGGAATATACCCCCTGGGACTGCCCCAAAGGCGTGGTAAAGTTTTTTCCTGCCCAGGGTCCTACTCCTGTAGGGGGCAGCATAACCCAATGGTCAAAAAGATCTTGAGTTGTGTCTGTCAACGAACGAAAGAGAAATTCGATTTTTGACTTACCGCAAAATCCATTTCTCTGAAGTTCTTTGGCGGACACAGCTCCTGATCTTTATAAACCATTGGGACGTCCCAAAGCAGTGTTAAACATGAGGGGAAAAGCAAAAAAATTCCCAAGGCTAAAACAGCCAACCAGGAAACAGGAGCTCAACGAAAAACAATTGGAGCCAACCTGAAAAAACAATACACCCTCAAAGAGGATCAAGTCCTCTAAACAGCAGCCTGTAAAACCTTTCGGCCAAAAGAAGAATCTGCAGACGCCAACACATCCACTTTATAGAATTTCGTGAAAGTGTGCACTGACGACCAGGAGGCCGCATTGCAAACCTGCATCACTGACGTCTGATGATGGAAGGTCCAGGAGGAACCAAGCACTCCAAGTAGAGTGTGGCTTGACACGGAAAGGAGGAACCTGACCCCTGATGGAATAGGCCTGGATCAGTCTTTCTGATCCATCTGAAAATGGTCATAGAGGAAGCAGACAACAGTTTCCGAGGCCCATCTGTGAGCACAAATAGGGAGTCAGACTTCCTAAAGGACTCCGTAGCTGCCAGGTACACCCTAATTGCCCGAACCACATTCAAGGCAATTTCCTACGGATGTTTTGGCCTGGGACACAGGGAAGGTGACACAATGTCCTCATTCAAATGAAAATGAAAATGAAAGACAACCTTTGAGAGGAACAACAGACAGGGGGCGAAGAACCACTTCTGTGAATCACCAAGTAAGGTGGACCGGATAACGCCGCCAATTCGGACACCCTGCGTGCAGAGGTGAAAGCCACCAAAAATGCCACCTTCTGAGACCACGCAAGCAAGGGAATCTCCCTTAAGTCTCAAAAGGAGGCTTCTGGAAGACCGAAATCGCTAAATTGAGGTCCCAAAGCAGCAATGGGGAATCCACTGGCCAAGCATCTTTCCTCATTAATGCCCTGCAGGTACACAGCTGATTGATATTAAACCACTCCCATTAGACTCACTCAGAACAGGGGCACAGAGGAACAGCGATATCTTCAGAACAAAAAGTAGGAATCTGCAACAAAGTTTGTTAAAATCCTTGCAATGTACATATAATCACCCAGAGGGGAATGTTTTTTCTTCTCAACTAAAGTGGAGTAACGCTTTAATGCACTTCGTTTTTTTGGGAAAATGGCAGCTCACATTATTTCTCAGCCCCATTTTTTTTTTTTTTTTTTTGTTTTACTAAAAAAGGCAGCTCTCAAAAAATGCCTTACCTGTTTTGATCTTCCACATCTCGGGGATAAAACTCAGAGAATGAGACTTTTTGGCTGGGCTTGTATGGATTAATGCTAGGAAAGAAAAACAAAATGTCGGTTTATATATTCCAACAAGGCTGCCTGCAAACTATTCTGAAACAAACACTCTACCATCCTACTTAAGAAATCTAAGACTATTACTGGCAGCTGAGGGGCTATCAGTGGCTTGTGGTATGTACAGGGATGTGGCAGAGCTCCAAGCCGGAGAACCACTTTACTATGCTCCCAAAATTGGGGGGCTTCAAGATGCAAAACAGACACATTTCTGACAGGTAAATATACTTTGTCATCTAGTTGTGCCTGCTTTTACACTAAGGTAACATTATGCTGGTGCCAAAAAATTCAAAGCTTTGGTGATAATTATTTCATGTGTACTGCAATCGGTAGGTGTGCAGTCTAGTTTTTGACCTCAAGATAAACATTTAGTTTATGGTGTGGCAAAGCAAGTCATCACTATTTGCCCTTAATTTTCCCAAAATGGTAGCAAATGTAGGCAGAGCTAGCCAGCCCTGAGTTTCCTTTGATTTGAAATCAACTATGAAGATTTTTAATTTCATGCCACTGGTTAGGGACTAATAAAAAAGTACAAGAGTCAATTATTCCATTATAGAAGCCAACTACTCCTTTATAAAAGAAACCCTCCCAGTATGCTATATGTGTGGATGTCCTGATCCACTGGCTTCAATAGTGTGACTGACCCAGAGTAAGCATAAAGATAAGGACTAAGGCTGGCCATACACTATACAATTTTCTTGTTCAACTTTCCTTTAGATTTACCAAAACCATGTAATATAGGGTCAAACCTACAAACTTTCAATTTGTATGCAATCAGGCAGGCCCTTGTACTACATAGTTTAAGGTAAATCTAAAGGAAATTGAATAAGAAAATTGTATAGTGTATGGAACCTTCCTTATTTGCTTTTTTATTTCAGCCAAGTGAAGCAAAACAATAAATCCAGTGGATCAGAAAGAGAGCCAGGGAGGAGAGTCAGAGCACCCCCTCATTTTTTAAATGTATTTATACACAGTAAAAGTACACGCTCCATAAAAAGGAAAGACTTTAAAATGTAGGTGGGAGCTTGAATTTTTAGGATAATCGAATTCTGCAACAAAGGTTTCAGTATCTGACAGCTAGAAACAAACACTTTCAACACAGGAAAAACACACCAGCCAATATATTACAAGATACAAAACAAACTTACTCCAGAAGACGAGGAATTCCACTTGGTTTCCTGATAAAGGAAAAAAAAAATAAAAAATTACCACAAATCATCTGAAATTTAACATTTCATGAGCCTATTATAAGGCCTCCATTCACATTTCACCCCTCTGAAATAAGTTTCTAACTGCGTTTTCAGAAGCGTGACAAAATGCACTTACAGTCTTAATGGCACCCCAAATGCAACGCAATTTTGACCCTTTTATCACACAGCAAAACATAGCATGCTCCACACCTGAAAAATGTAGGAGCTTCTTTGGCGGGTTTGTAGCATATAGAGAAGTCCCTTCAAGTGATTAGGCTGCCCTATTTTCTCCTTTAGGTAAAATGTCTTCCCAAACCAAGCTTCCCAAAAAAGGAGAATTTACACATGCACGCAAGCTTGAAAATGGTACAAGTTTTTTTTTTTTAGGTTTTCTATTACATCCTTCACTGGAATATTTAAAGTGTGCGTTCTGCCCCTCCCATTTACCCTAAATCCCATCTCCGCTTTCGCAGCTTGCTTTGCCAGAAAGAAAATGAACATATATGCATGTGGAGTGGGGACAGAGTGGTGGTCAAAAGGTAGAAGTTCTGTAATCTAGCAGGAAGGATGGACAATCCCTTTTGGGGATTTAAGCGGTAGAAAGGTGCTGCATGTAAGCCCAGACAGACACACTGGATTTCTGACAAATTAGCAGGTAATTTTCGGTACTCTGAAGAAATAAAACATGGTGAATGGCACAAAAAAAAATGTTTTAACTATGCGCCTTGTTCACGCCACTACACCAGCATCACATGTAGATTTTTTCTTCACAAGAATCTCCAACGTATATAAAACTCACTGACACGTGCATTAAGACTGATGTATGTAAACTCGTGTCTCTGCAAGTGAAATCTGCATGTCAGTTTCCATCAGTTTTTCTGCATGTTTGGTGTGAATGAGGAATCACAGCCATGCTGCAAAAAAATGTATAAATTGTGGCATTTCTACATACGACTGAAATTCTAAGTATGACTGACAAACTCAAATGTCGTTCACATATAGAACTGCCACATAAAAACACCATATAACCACGATAAATTCTGTCCTTTACATACAACTAATCGACATTGGCTTGATATTGATGGCACACCATAGATAAAGGAGGTCTGAACCAAGAACAACAACAACAAAAAAAAAAAAAAAAACTTTATTGAAATGGATAGAAACACTCCCAGCTATGATCCCTTAGGCTACGTTCACATGTTAGCGTAGCGGACCCCGGGCAGAATCCCTGCGATTCTGCCCGCGATCCGGAAATAATTGCAAATCGCGGGATGCCTGTGCATTGCCGTTGATTTGCAATGGCACCCCAAACACTGTGCGATGTTGCCGCGATTTCCGCCTGCTGAATCGCGGTAAAAACGCGCAAACAAAATCGCAGGTCGCATGACGCCCCAAAGAAGCTCTTGTACCTTTTTGGGGCGTCATGTGACCTGCGATTTTGTTTGCGCAATGTTACCGCGATTCGGCAGGCGAAAAACGCGGCAACATCGCACAGTGTTTCAGGTGCCATTGCAAATCAACGGCAACGCACAGGCGTCCCGCGATTTGCAACAATTTCCAGATCGCGGGCAGAATCGCGGTGATTCTGCCCGCTGTCCGCTATGCTAACATGTGAACGTAGCCTTACAGGTTGGACTGTAAACCTGTTTTACTGTGGATCTGGTGTGCAGAACCAGTGTGATTCTGAGTGAGCCATGTAAAAGGTATTTGTATAGTAGCCATTTTCATTTATTACATGATTTTCTGGCAAAGGAACTTGCACTGTCCCTTTATGGCTGACAAGGTCATTTTGCATATGTAGCCAGATGTTCCAGACACACTAGCGAATCTGAGAAAATAATGCTATCTGTGGATAAAAAAATGTAATTTAGTTATTATATGTGCTATGCTATGAGTGAACATAGCTTGCGACAGGCAACCACACTGTACAGGGGTAAACGGGATATGTCGGAGGGTACGTTTCCATGATGCCTGAATTGTGTGAAGCCGTAGGCATAGTGGTTACTATGACAACATCTCTGGGAAGCTTCTATTCAAAACGAATTCCTACTGGAGCCGTGCAAATGGTGTCCACCCCACCAAATATGTTCTCTGCTTATAGGGGAGGGATTCAAACATAGCAATAGAGACTCTTAATGCAAGACCTATGAAAACAGATGTATACTCAATGTTATAAATATCTTCTTGAATATGTATTTAAGGCACTGGATAAATACCTGCCAGCATTAAAGCATTCCATATCTGAGTCTGGGGGAAAAGAAATAGTGTAATTTGTTCTAACCACCGACCTAAATATTTAGTGTGGTGGAAATCCACAACGGCCAAATGCCGAAAGGAAAACAAACACATCAGTTATAGGTTTTGTACAGCTTTGTTCTGACGTGCTTGCAAATAGGCATTTAATGACTTGCCAATGACATGTCACAAGACAGGTAGTAAACCTTTTAATGCCTCTTTAGAAATTCTGTAGCCTTTTAGAACACTTCATGTACTAGTAAAGAGAAAAGTCAAAATACACAGTAGCAGGGATTGGTTTAGGTGAAATCTTGTGCTTATTATGGCCCTTTTAGAAGAATGCTTATACCAGTAAAACCAAACATCAGCCTATTTACAAAAGGAGTTTTATTTCCTTTTAACGATAAGATATTAGGACTACAGAAAATGTACTTTCATCAACTAGATATGCCAACGTACAGTACCTAAAAGAAACCCTTCTACTTAAAAGTGGTTGTAAAGGCTGAATGTTATTTACCTCTCCCAGATTTCCCATCTCGATCCAGTGATGTGCATGAGAGTAGCAGCTCTCCTAGGTCTCTCCCTCATTGACTGACACACAGTAGCCATTTTTTCTGCTGTGAATCGCAGTCAGTGAGGAGAGGAAGGATACAGCAAGCACGTCACTTGATATGGGGACACGGCAAGGGGAAGGGGCCAGGAGCGTCTTTAGGTGCCCATGAAAAGAGGGGGATTGGGGTGCTCTGTGCAAAAACTGCTGCACAGAGTAGATATCTACTTGCTGACCGCCTAACTGGGGTCATAACTGACGTTAAATACCGGTGTTATGGCTGCAGCTAGATGCCATAACCCCGGTATTCTCTTCTCCCTCTCTCAGCTTTCAGATAAAAGCGGTCCCTGAAGCGGATTCGCAGCAGGATCACTTTAAGAAGTGGCAAGAGGTGTCATTCAACATCATCCATGCGAGTTTGCGTTTCGCTAAGGCAATGTCTATGACCTGACTTTTCCACGCTGTTGCTATAGCAATTTCGGCTGACAAAAACATGAAGTAAATGTTTGAGTATGTCTCGGGATATTTTCAAAAAGGCTAATTTAACAGGGCGATACTAGCATCCTTCATGATGCTGACCAAGGACTGTAAAAATGAAGGAATGAATCCTCACCCAGAAAACGGCAAACCTTTTGGGACACATTCACCACATATTTAATGGTGTACCTATCTTTCCACAATCCCTGAAGCACTAGGCTGAGGTGCCCAGGAACATTCTGGCCAAGTTTTCTGGAACTAAAATACCATCTAGCCTGGACTTTGTACCCTGCCTCTATTAAGGCAACATTGAGAATGCCTTTGTGGATTCTTGCACTCGCATTTGCACTAGTCCTCCACTGAAGGTAGACAGATCGCCCTTCCATGTCATTTGGTAAGATAGTTTAGCGCCAGAGTTTAGCTGTAATTTGTATAGCATGGAGATACCTCCGCACTGAGCAGCATCCTGCATGTATCTATTTTCAAACATCGTTCAGACTGCCATGTCCGGGTTTTCCTTTTGCAGAGATTTAAGAAAATAGATTTATTGTAAGTGGAAATTTTCTGCTGGAGGCATCTCCAGGCTACCTTTGTAAAAGGTAGGAGAGCGTATGCCCCTGTGATCAAGGTAATCGCCTATGCAAAATAATCCCTTCTTTAGTCACCAGCCAAATCTATCGGGTTGCGTACTGGGTGGAAACCGGGGGATTTCCGAAAAGGGGGAGCAACAGGGGTGTGTGCTGAACGTAATGGCCACCTTCTGCCGCTCGTATCCCATACTTGTAATGAGTGGGAGAGCGTGGGGCAGATGATAGCTCTACAATGTTTCTGTGGGATCCAAAGAACTAAATCAATTGTAAGAGGAGAACATCCCTGGGCTTCTATGGAAACCCAGTCTGGGCGATAGTGACGGCTATGAAGTTGGCTTAGTTGGGCAAGTTGTGCAGCTACACATTTCCTAAAGTCAGGCTCGCCTAGTCCACCAGAATCTTTAGGAGCATACATTGTGGCCCAAGCTTTTCTGGAACCTTTGGGGCCCCAAATGTACTGAAAAATGTTTTGATTAAAACTGTCGCATGGCATGAGTAGGGACCTGGATAGGTAGAGTGCAAAAATATAGCTACTTGGGTAGTGCTGTCATTTTCACTTAAGCGATCCTGCCCATCCAAGACAGACCCATTTCAGACCACGTCTGCACATTCTTCACTAACGTGTCAATCAATTTCCGATAATTGGCTTTGTATAGAGAAGAGATGTTTGGGGTCAGTCAGATCCCTAAATAGGGGAGGGATGTCTGCTGCCACTAAAAAGGGAATTGGTTTTGAATACTCTCCGCTGAGTCGGGTTTGACAAATTGATATTCAATGCCTCCGATTTGTCCTGATTGACCATGAGTCCTGAAATGTTTTCAAAACTTTTCAGTAGAGACATCAGGTTTTGGGGGGGGGACTAGTAACAGGTCGTCCGCGAATAATGTGCATTTGTGGTTTCTGCTTCCCCTCTCTATACCCTGAATGTCCGGATTGTAACATATTGCAATTGCGAGGGTTTTGATAGCTATAACAAACAAGATGGCGTATAGTGGGTATTGGGGAATCGACCAATATCTGTTTTTTTTGCCGATACCGATATTTTGGCCTTCGCATATCGGTATCGGCCGATATTTTGTACATTTAAAGTTTTGAAAAAGAGGCAATTTTTGACACAAATCTGGTACTGCACATGTTAATTTTTGTTTAATGCTTAATGGCTGGCTTGCCGGCACCCTGTGGTGGGTGGGTGGCTGGCTAGCACCCTGTGGTGGGCGGCTGGCTGGCACAGGGCCTGTGGGCAAATGGCTGGCCCCCTGTGGTGGGTGGCTGGCTGGCTGGCTCACTGGTACAGTGCCTGTGGCTGGCTGATACAGGGCCTGAGGGTGTGGGTGGCTGGCTGGCACCAGGCTGCTGTGGGTGGGTGTATGGCTGCGATACACTCCCACGCGACAAGTACCGACTCCAGACGAGGCTGTCCAAGGCAAGGGAGGCGGCCTAAGAAGGCAGAATGACGTAACAAAAATATCGGCAATATCAGCCAGTTCCGGGGCCTAAGCACTACCAATTTTCGTTTAATGTGTATGCAATACGTTCGCGAAAAATCTGATACGAAAGACCGCGCATGATCGGAAGTTGCTGACGACCCAGAAGTTTATCAATAAAAAACAAATGGATAATATCGTATCGATATTCGTTGCACTAATATGAACTGAGTTCTCACTCTCTCTATCCACACATACAGGTATGGAGCTCAAATGTGTGGCCACGGGCGGGGTCACACGTATACGTACTTACATTACACGCTACGATCATGTAGAAACGATGTAGCAACATACTCAAAGACTTGAGGCTGTAATTGGTTTCAAAGGTGCTTCAACAAAGTATTGAGCAAAGGCTGTGAATACTTACGTACATGGGATTTCTTTCATTTTTTATTTTTAATAAACTTGCAAGTATTTCCATTTTTTTTTACGTTGTCATTATGGGGTATGGTTTGTGGGATTTTGAGGAAAATAATATAATCCATTTTGGAATAAGGCTGTAACATAACAAAATATGCAAAAAGTGAAGAGCTGTGAATACTTTCTGGATGCACTGTATGTGAAGCTATCCCTGCATACCTGTCAAACTAAGCTGTGAGGGGAGTCCGTAGATCTGATGCGCTCCCATTCTATAGGCTGCCTGCACACAGCTCAGCAGTGAAAACAAAAAGTAAACAAATGGGACTGAGCACTCATTTGAATGAGACCTAATTTGTCCATTAATTACAATGTATACAGTTAGGCCCCGTTCACATTGCAGTGACCCGACTTTGCCGGGCGACCTCACAGGTCGTGGCGCGCTGCTCGCCCCGCAAACCTCAGAGCGGCCGGCACGGACTTCATAACATTGAAGTCTATGCAGGCCGCTCCGGGTCGCCCCAAAGAAGCTCCGGACCCTTTTTCTAAGTCGGAGCGACTTGTGTCGCTCCTATTAGAACGGGTCCATAGCTTCTGTATGGCAGGCGACCTACGGCGACCTGTGAGGCGACCAGGTCGCCTCACAGGTCGCCCCAGTGTGAACGGGGGCTAATGACTAATACGGTGTTACAAAAAACAAAAAAGCACTGCCCTGTACACTATACTAAGCTGTTGTAATTTAATTGTACTTTTTTTCCAGTGATCGAAAATTCCCCAAGGAAACAAAAATTGTGCTTACTTCTTGTTAACAGGTTTCTGTGGTTGACCCCGGGTTACCTTCACCCAAGATGACATAGTAAAAGCACCTGAAAAAATAAATACATAAATAAATATATAGAATACAAGGTTAAAGCATGCACACCAAATATTAAAATTTGTATAAAAACGATTTATTGGACTAGTTTAGAAAAACAAAGAAAACTGAGCATAATGGAAAAAGTCCAGATAATCTGATGCAGATCGCTTTCCATACACACTTCTAGAATAACGTTTGTTTTTTGTCCCCAATACTTATAGTATTACTTTTTTTTTTTTTTTAAAAAACACATTTAAAAAGTTTATCACATATAACAAATAAAAAAAAAAAAGAGAGAGAGAACTGCAAGCAAAGAGTAATCTTGCGCCAAAGAAGTTAGTGTGATAGGTTAACGAAATGTGTCAGCGCTTCGTCATCATCTGACGTTCCATGGGGAGTGACCTAGCTGACATGCGCCCCTGAATATAGTGTACAGCCGGGACAGAGGCGGCTATCTGAAGCAACAAGAGCGTCTTTTAGACATATGTGGCGGTTCTGCCCTAGGTCAGTGCAACTTCTCCAGGGTGAACTGAGCGGTGAGTGGATGACTTCAATGCCTATTTGAATTAATAGCTATGGGACTTGGCTACCTAGCTCTGTATCAGACACAGCGTCTGCAAAGGACTGTATGAAGTTTAAGCTACATCCTTAACACTCAGCACCCAACCTATAACACATGTGGACTGCCGACCCAATGATAGCCCAAATTCTCCTGCTAATCCCCATATCTGTACCTGTACCATGATCTACAACAGCAATTTACATGGCTTGAACAATTTATAAAGATACCTCAATTTCCATAATGGGATGAGCCAAATAGCTACTAGCCTCATCAAATTGCTTTGTATATGCTGGTAGAATGTAACTGGGTAATGCATGAGCAGCTGCGGTTATCTCCCCTTGATTTTAATAGTGTGGGTTGGTTGCACAACGTACGGTGGTTGTATTAGCTTTTTATAAAGCCCTATTTTTTTGATATTTAATAAAGCTACGTTTTTATCTCTATGTGTCCTTTGGTCAACCTTCTTTTGGGATCCTGTTCTATACAGGTTCCCCTCTTTTTTGCAATTGTTTTGTTTAGGTTGGTGACTGCTCAACCCTTGTGGCTGTGATAGGAGGCTTTGTAGCAAAGGTTCACATAGTTGGAGTGATACCGACTGACCTTTCCTGACTAATCAGGGTGTATTATTAAGTGGTAATCCGGGGTATCCCCTCTTTTTTTTTTTTTTTTTTCAAAGAGTAATCATATACAGATCATAGATGTCTGATCCAGCTGTTTCCAACCAGATCAGGCAGTAACCTCATGTCTTCAGGAGCCTTTACCTGCTAGCCAGCCACTATCTGCAGGAAGTCAATCAGGCTTAGAAAATCTTTTGTGACTGTTCTGTTCACCTATTAAATGTCTGCCAACATTGCTCATCTTTCCCCCCCAAACATAATACTCAGTCCAGCCAAGCTATTATGACTGTGCACCTGCCACCTGATCCTTATACTTCAGTAAGGTCAGATCACAAAACACATATCAATCTGCCCCTCATAACTTTGGGCAGCTAAATAAAAAAAAAAAAAAAAAACACCACAATATACAACTGTCCTGTTTGTATATTTAAGCTTGAGCTACTGAGATCTATTAACAAGCAAATGATTCAAAGCAGCAACATATTACCCTTTTCCCCATTCCTCTAAAAAGGTTCTAACAACATTTTTAAGACCAGGGATAATTTCCTAAAAGATATGAATATATAATCAATGTTAAGACTGCCTGACACCTGACTGTCTGGACAGTGTGAATTGGCCCTGTGCTGATCACATGCACCGTCCCAACACCCCAAAAAAATCTAGCAATACACACCAAACTGAGCATGTGCAGAGGGCCTCCTAGGGCTCTGTTCTACCAACAGATGGATTGGGGACAGTAAAAGGGAAGGATTAAAGAAGGCAAGATCAAAATGCAGAGAATTAACCCCTAGGTTAAAATCAAGAAATGTTTTTATTACATACTGCATGAGAGGATATCAAATTAGTAAAGTACCAAAATAATTTAATGCACAGAATGCTGTGGTTCTGTCCTGCTAGCTGCTTAATCAATACAGGTCACAGCAGTGAGGTAGCAGATGGCAGGTGAAACCGAGAGACCTTAAGGACATTGGATGGTTGGCAGAAGTATTTGTGGAATTTAGTTCCACTTTAATGGAAAACCAATCACCAAAATTTCATAGAAGCTTTTAACATGTTCATGCAATTTTATAAGTAATTTCAATCTTTGGTTATTTGCTTTCAATAAAGTAGTACTAAACCCTGTGTTTTTCTGTTCCATACATCAATCTTTCAGTGCGGCTTTCATGAACTTCCAGTCTTCACAGGAAAGAGTTTAAAGTGGAACTTTACATCAAAAATAAATAGGCAAACAGGCAGGAATTTTAATGCACAAGAGACATCCTTTGTCTCATTTAGCTTAACCAATCACAGCCAGTGAGGAAGGAGCAGGGGCAGGCTGCTATGCATGTTGCTATATTAAAAAAAAAAAAATCAAGTGTTTACAATAGCTATAACCTGCTGCCAAGTTGCACGATTCCATGACCAGTGTCTGGTGTGAGCAGCCAAGGTATCATTTAATCAATATGAATGGTCATAGCAATCACGATGAGAATGTCAAAACAGTCATGAACAGCTTAGTGTTGTGATGGTGTGCATGGCCCATAGCTACCACATGATAACTGGGCCAATCAGACCACCCTGTACCATGTGATTAGATGTAGCCAATCACAGATCACAATAGTAAGCAAGCTGTCATGAAGAAAAGCCATTCATGACAGCTAAAAACAACTGCTTATAGCTAGTGATCGACCGATATCAGTTTTTTGTTGCCAATATTTTGGTCAATGCATATTGGTATGGTATATTTTCATACATTTAAAAAAAAAAAAAAAAAAGTTATTCTTTGACAGGTACTCTTGTGGAGGGATCTGGGGGTCTAAAAGACCCCAAACTCCTCTGCACTTAAAAGCATTCAAAACGCCAATGCTGTCATTTTTTTAACCTGGTGCCAGTACCCGGAAGTGATGTAACGACATCACTTCCGGGTTTTTGCATGGAGACCCGATCAGAGCGAGCCGCGGAAGGTGGCGGGAGGGGGACGTCCCTTCCCGCTCCTTGTAATGACAGCCGACCGTCGGCTATGGACGCCGGTACCGGGGTGATGCCTCTAGCTGCAGGCATCACTCTGGTACAAGCACTTTCCCAAAATATCAGCAATATCGGTCACCTTGGCGGCCGATTCCGATACGTCAGGGAAAGTGCAAATCAGCCCTCGATATATCTTTGCCGATAAATATATTGATCCCTACTTTTTAACAGTGATCATCGCTAAAATCAATAAAAAAAAAAAAAAACGAATTGGATTTTTTTTTTTTTAAAAACACATACTGTCACCAGTCAGTATCCCTGACCACACCAGTCATACGATGATGCTGTAGGGCACTGGTGACCGTAAAGAAAAAAAAAAAAAAAAATTCTAAAAAAAAAATTACAACTTCAAAAAAAAAAAAAAAAGTCAGCATGCCTTTTACTAAATACCTCAGACTAACTGATTTCCAAATATAGGTCATTTGGGGGGGGGGGGGGGATTTGTACTGTCCTGGCATTTTAGAGCCTTACAGAGATTGGCCTGTAGTACATGGGGTGGCAGATATATATTTATTAGAGCTGCACAATTCTGAAAAAAAGAGAATCACAATTTTTTTGCTTAGAATAAAGGTCACGATTCTCGGCGTAACATTTTTCACATTATCAAAAAAAAAATTGGGCTAACTTTACTGTTTTTTTTTTTTTTATTCATTGAAGTGATTTTTTTCTCCCAAAAGATTGCATTTGAAAGACAGCTGCGCAAATACATATGTGTGACATAAAATATTGCAACAACCGACATTTTATTCTCTAGGGTCCCTGCTTTAAAAATTTATACACAATGTTTGAGGGTTCTAAGTAATTTTCCAGCAAAAAATACTGATTTTAACTTGAAAATAAGTTTCAAAAAAAGGCTTAGTCAATAGGTGGTTAAACTGAACTTTATCCCTTTGATCTAAAATAACCAAATGAACGGGTCTGCAATTCTGCCAGTAATGAATTGTGGAAATGCTGGATTAAAGAGGAAGCAAAGTTTTAGTTTTTACTTGTACCTACAGGTAAGCCTATAATAAGGCGGTAAGCCTAGGTACTGTGAATATCTCCTAAACTTGCACAGTTTAGGAGATATTCAGAGTGCATACAGCCGATGAGGCGTGACTATCAGCTTCCATGTGTATGCACAGGGGTGACGTCATCACGGCTCCAGCCACTCACAGCGCCAGAGCCTACGAACCTGGAAGAAACACCAGGGAAAATGTCAGCAGCCTCAGTGGCGAGGGGGCACCACTGGAGGGCTTTGTTTTAAGGTATTTCATAATGAGCTAATTTGCAATGCATTCCTTCCGACTCATGCTTTTACAGGTGTTTTTTTTTTTTTAAATTGGGGGGGGGGGGTTAGAAGCTTTAAGATCGTGGGGGGGGGGGTTGGGGGGTTGAATCGAGATTGCGATTTTTTAACAATTAATGGTGCAGCTTTAATATATACACTGCTTAAAAAATGAAAAGGGACGCTGAAGAAATATCTCAAATGAGGAATATCATGCTGGATATCTATACTGATATGGACTGGGTAATGTGTTTGGAAAGAAAAGATACCACATTGTTTGATGGAAATTAAAACCAAAAATCAAAGAGAAAAAAAAAAAAACAAAAAAATGATGCAGCTGGCTAGTCCATTTTGATGAAATGTCATTGCAGCAACTCAAAAATTGTACTCCGTAGTTTGTATGCCCCCCCACCTGCTTGTATGCATGCCTGACGTCAGGGCCTGATCCTAATGAGACAACAGATGGTGTCCTTAGGCATTTCCTCCCAGATCTGGACCAGGGCATCATTGAGCTCCTTTACAGACTGAGGTGCTACCTGGTGGCGTCGGATGGACCGAAACATAATGCCCCACAGGTGTTCTATTGGATTTAGGTCAGTCGAGCGTGGGGGGCCATTCAATTAAATCAATTCCTTCAACCTCCAGGAACTGGCTGCATACTCTCGCCACATGAGGCCAGGCATGGTCGTGCATCAGGAGGAACCCAGGACCCACTGCACCAGCATAGGGTCTGACAATGGGTCCAAGGAATTTATCGGGATACCTAATGGCAGCCATGGTGCCATTGTCTAGCTTGTAGAGGTCTGAGTGCCTCCATGGATATGCCTTCCCAGACCACCACTGACCCACCACCAAACCGGCTGAACAATGTTACAGGCAGATTAACGTTCTCCATGGCTTCTCCAAACCCTATTTACTTCTGCAAAAGGTGAACCTGCTCTCATCTGTGAAAAGCACAGGGTGCCAGTGGTGGCCCTGCCAATTCTGCTGTTCAATGGTAAATGCCAATCAAGCTTTACACTGCCAGGTAGTGTGCACAGGGCCCACTAGAGGATGTTGCGCCCTCAGGCCACCCTTTATGAAGTCTGTTTCTGATTGTTTGGTTAGAGACATTCACACCAGTGGCATGCTGGAGGGAATTTTGTAAGGCTCAGGCAGTGCTCATCCTGTTCCTCCTTGTACAAAGGAGCAGATACCGGTGCTGCTGAGGGGTTAAGGACCTTCTACTGCCCCGTCCAGCTCTCCTAGAGTAACTGCCTGTCTCCTGGAATCTCCTTCATGCTCTTGAGACTGTGCTGGGAGACACATCAAACCTTCTGGCAATGGCACGTATTGATATGCCACCCTGGAGGATTTGGAGTGCCTGTGCAATATGGTCCAGGTATCGCCTCATGCTTCCAGTAGTGACACTGACCCTGACCAAATGAAAAACCGTAGGTAAAAAATGCAACTGGCCTTCGCCTGTAAAACTATACCTATTTTAGAGGTTGTCTCATTGCTGTCCATCTAATGCAGTTGTTAATTTCCGGCTACTTAACTGACCAGGAGTTTACCATACTTGACTTGATGCTATACTCGGAATAAAAAGTGTTCCCCAATTTTACCAATAAATGTAGCAGACTACATTTATGAAGATTGTTTGCAAAATTTTATAACAAACTTTGGGTATTTTTTCATGTATATAGCATAAAATTATAAACCACCAAATGAAAGCTCCATTTGTGTGAAAAAATAGAATATAAATGTAATTTGTGTAAAGTGTTACATGACTGCGCAAGTGCCAGTTAAAGTAGCACAGTGCTGAATATTAAAAAAAAAAAATCCCCGATCATGAAGGTAACACCTTCCGGTGGTCAATTGGTTAACAAAAATACACTCAGGTAAGCAACGTAAGCTGGGAAACACTAAGACCTAGTCAATGGAGGGGGGGGGGGGCTGACAACCACAATTATCAGACCCAGGGGAAATAAAAACATGACGAAGGGTAGTCCTGGATGGTGGGAAGAACAAAACAATTGAGGATAACGGGGAGCCAGGAGCTTTTTACTCTCCCTCTCTCTGGTTTGTGTTTCCTGTTGAAGGCAGAGACAGTTAGCTCTCAAATAGCTTTCCTGGAAGATGATTTGGAAAAAATGTATTTGCTTGTTCTGGAACGTCCTTTATAGAGGTGACAACACTGCCGCCTGTCTTTAAATTATGCTCCAGGCTTCCACTGGAGAGTACAAATGACCATTTTAAACCAGAATTCCAGCCTAACACTAGTTACAGTATGTGTAGCTGCTGACTTTTAATTTTTGGAGGGGGGAAGGCGGAAGTGGAGCTCCACCAAAAAAGGGGAACCTCCGCTTGTTTGCTTACCCCCCCTCCCCACTGCCACATCTGGCATATTTTATTATATTACCTGTATTGGACAGGTACCCGCTCCCACTTCTGGGTGACTTTGCCGCAGCGAAGTCACTCAGAAATTCAACCCCCCCAGTCCTCCATCCGCCGGGCCATTCACACACGCCAAGTAGGGAAACGGCTATGAAGACACTTAGGCTCGGTTTCCACTAGTGTGACTTGCGGTGCGACTTGACAAATGTCAAGTCGCACAGCAAGTCAAAAGCCATTGTTTTCAATGGGGCCCGTTTCCACTGCCGCGGCTTCAGTTGCGGCGACTTCAAAAGTAGTTTGTGCACTACTTTTGAGCCGACTTCCCTCTATATATGAGGGACAAGTCTCACTGAAGCCGCAGTTTACTTTCGCTACGAAGTCGTGCTAGAAGTAGCACGACTTCGTAGCCACACTAGTGGAAACCTAGCCTTAAGGCTTCACTGCTGATTTCCCTTACAGGAAACAGTGGTGGCAGCACCCGAGAGCCGATGTAAAAATAGGTAAGTGTCCTAAAACTAACAGCAACTACATTCATTTTGGCTGCTGACAATTTTTTGGTGGGGGGGCTGGAGCTCCACTTTAAGCAGCAACTAGATAATACAAATTTCTTTCCTTAGAACACAGGTACAAAAAGGAAATACATTTGCTGAATCCCCCCTACTTTTGAGGGGGGGGGGTGATCAAGGATTTTTTTTGTTAACACTATTATTGCTTATAACAGCAATGATCACTGTCATAAGTAGTGGTGCACTGAAATTTCGGCAACCAAAATTGTCGGTCGAAAATGGGCCTATTCCATTTCAGCCGAAAATGGGATAAAGATGCTGATATTAATCATGGCCGCAGATTTCAAAAGTCCCGCCTCTGGCCAGCGGCCCCCCTCCCGGTGATGTCACTACTACGACTGTATGTATGAACTAACACACCGGACGGCTAATAGCTATAACTAAGTGAGCCCTTCACTTCCCTATCAGGCGGGTATCTCCGCTGACAGGGAAGTGAAGGGCTCACTTAGTTATAGCCATTAGCGCCCGGTTAGTTCATTCATACCTCACAGTCGTAGTAGTGACATCACCGGGAGGCGGGCCGCCGGCCAGAGGCGGGACTTTTAAAAGGAAGGACACAAGAGGAGTGGAGAGTTTTGTCTGCCTGTGACATGGAGGTGCAGACAAGTAAGTAGATTGCATCACTGGGGTGGGGAGGGGTGCTGAGGCAGGTGGGTGGGGGGGCTGAGGTGAGGTTACCAATGGTATTAGTATTATGCTGCATGAGGGAGTTAATGTATTGCCACTGCTGGTCACTTTGTGTGCATTAGTGCAACCAGTGTCAGTGTTAATTAACACTGGTTGCACTAATGCAGCACAAATAGGGTTAATTAACTGCCACTGGTCGGTCACTAATGCATCAGTGACCAGCAGTGGTAATACATTAACCCCCTCATGCTGCATAATACAAATAACATTGGTAATTAAAGCGGAGTTCCACCCAAAAGTGGAACTTCCGCTTTACGTAGTTCTAACCCCCTGACATGCCACATTTGGCATGTCATTTTTTTGGAGGGGGAGCGGGTACCTAGTTTTGACAGGTACCCGCTCCCACTTCCGCTCGGAGCACCGCGGCGCCCTGAGCGTTAGTTCTCCTCTCCCCCTCCCTCCCTGCAATCTTCTGGGACATGTCAGAGGTCCCAGAAGATTGCCAGCCAATCACGACGCATAGCGCAACGAGTAGCGTCACAGCCGGGTGCCCACACCAGTGATGCCGGCGCCGCAGAGCAGAGAGGGAGAAGAGTGAGGCTTCAGGCAGCCGCATCGCTGGACCGTTGGACAGGCGAGTGTGTGAGGCTGGAACTCTGCTTTAATTTAATCATTTGCCAACCCGTCATAGTACATATACTGCGACAGGGTGATAGCTACAGGTGTACGTCGCTGCCTGTTTCTGGTGTATGCCCCTGTTCTATTTTAATATCATTTGGGGAGAAAAGTAATTTTCGGTTTCAGCCGAGAATTTTCATTTCGGTGCATCCCTAGTTATAAGCATCAATAGTCAGTGGGGTTCTCTCCCCCGCAGGGCTATTGTGTTCCCAGGCCAGAACACAATGGTCGCTGCTGGCAGCTACAGCCGCCAGCAGTGATCACAATAAAAAAAAAAAAATATATATATATATATATCCATCCAACAGGCTGACTGTACTGAGATCGCTTGATGGATCAACTTCAGTACAAGCAGCCTGTCCTTACATGGATCATCAGCTGATCCCTGCTGACCTGGGCCTAGAATCAATCAGTCAACCCTTCTATGGCTGGCTTTAGGCTGGAATTGTACAGACATTGTCCTCGGTTGTCACCATCAGAAAAGCCTCATTGGAAATGTCCCGACCAATCACTGGAGGACATGTAGACAGGAAGAGGAGAAAAGAGGCTGCAGGAGATCAGCAACATTGAGATACAACAAAGGGTAAGAAAAGGTGAAACTAAGGATTGGATTTTATATGTAAACAACCCGCTGCATTCTCTACCGAACTAATTCTTTCTCATTGAGGGTTTCTATCTGTATGAGAGGTGATATTCGCTGGGACAATGTGAGAAAGGTTTAGGACGGTCAGTGTGTGGCTGTATACATGAGTATACTGCTTGTAGCTTCACACTGGCGGGGTGTACCGAGCATGTCGTACAATGGACGGAGCTCTGCACCACCGGCTCTAAATGCGCCACTTAGAAAACAACAAGATACATACACATAGGTCATATGAAGGAGAGCAGTGCAACGCCTGACCGTGTACACCACAAATCACCTACCTGAGGAGACCTCCTATTCCACCGCACCGACAAACACAACGAGCCGGACACACAGCGACAAACAAGATCAACAGAACCAATTATCTCCGGGGATGGGAGGAGGAAAACAAAAGCTGGCGAAAACGGCACACTGACCCCTGGTGGCTGGGAGGAGAAATGGCCATTAGACGAGCCATTGGAATTTATTACTTTTGTTACATAATAGGTTCGGGGGTGCTTGAAATGTTCAACATAAAAATGATGTAAATGTTCAAATCTTTATTTAGATATGTTTATTTCTTTAATAAATGTTATTAGAGATCCTCTACTGTCATTTTATGTATGTATGCTGGAACAGAATATGTGGAGGTTTAGCAGTATTTGTTTCATCACTGTCCACAGGAAGATTTGGCTAATGTAATGCATGCACACAACAAGGCCCAGATGTCCAAACTTTCGCCCTTTTTGTGCATTCCACAGGGCCGCTGTAGACACTAATCTATGTTTCCCTACGGCTCTGGTATAGCAGTGTCATGTATTATGTCTCTATTCTACAACTGTTTCCTGAAACATCTCCCCACCACTCCTATATCATGTTCACAGTCTCTGACCATTTTCAAAGTCAGCAGCTACAAAAACTGTAGCTGCTGACTTTAAAAAAAAAACAGCCAGTCTCACGTTTCAGAGGTGCACTCAACCCAGCCGTCTGTATCCTCTGTCCTCCCTTAGCGGTGCCCACTTCTTCACTATGGGCATCCGGCTGTGACAGCTTGCGGCTTCACAGCCAGGTGCCCACTGTGCATGCACGAGTCGCGCTCTGTATTGTGAATGGTGGATGCAGTCTTCCGGGACCTGTCAGTGTCCCAGAAAACTGCAGGGGGAGGGAGGAAGGAGAACTTACGTTGCCAAGCGCCACAGCGTTTGGAGCGGAAGTGGGAAGCAAGTACCTGTCAAAATTTGGTACCTGCTCCCCCCGCTCCTCAAAAGTGCCAATTGTGCAAGAGGAGCAGGGGGACAAGTCCTTAAAGCAGAACTTCCACTTTAAGTGAATGTTACATACGTTTGAGGTGGGTTATCATGGAACTCTATATAACGTATGTTTTGATGAAAGTACAGCAAGTAGGATTTTTGTTTTTAATGCACAGCACCTACAGAACATGTAAAGCTCCTGTGTGCTGAGGCATAAAATCCTGAGACTTTCTGGCACCTCAAGAACTTTAAGTACCATGTACAGCCACCAGTGCAAGTTAATAGCTGTAGATGGGCTTGCTCCCATAAAAGCCAATGACTTCTGCATCAGTGTTTACCTGAGCAACTGCGTATAGCGCTCCTTTGAAAATGCATCACTTTTGCATTTGGTAAGAAGCACTGCACGAGCATATGCCTGTAAACACTAGAGATGGGCTCAGGTGTGTTGAGATCTTAGTACCAAGGCATCTGAGCAACTCCGCCAGGAAGCAGTCACTGCACACTGCCAATCATAGACAGTGAGGCCTTTCCCAGCCCAGAGCTTCACATATACAAGCTGCCTATGATTGGCGGTCTACAGTGAAGGCTTCCTGGTGGGATTGCTAAGGTGGGTTGGGACCAGTGTTGGGGTAGTTACTCAAAAAAATGTAACTAGTTACTAGTTACTTCTGTAAATTGTAATGAGATTACTTTATTAGTTACTGCATTTGAAAAGTAACTTCACTACTTATTACTTTACTTTCCTCTTTCTTAATTGACCGTGTAGAAGAAGATATATGACACTCTTTCTGCATAGAGTTTATTGTATAAACACAGGCTTTGGGAAACATGAGAACAAAAACTGAAAAAACAGAATAAAACATAAAGTGCAACAAAAAGTCATAAACTTCATCCCTCTCTATTCTTCGAAATAACAATTGTATCGCATGGCTTGGGTAACGCAGGAAAGCGCGTTCCTATAGCCTAGTAAAGTAGTGTAGTTACCTCTTATAGCCTAGTAAAGTAGTGTAGTTACCAATATTAGTATTGTAACTAGTTACTTTACATCGTTACCAAAAAAAGTAATGTAGTTCCTGTAATCAGTTACTTTGTAACTAGTTACCCCCAACACTGGTTGGGACTAGGATCCGAACACGCCTGAGTCCATTCCTAGATAACTCCAATGCAGGAGCCAGGGAGAGTACACAGAGGGGAGGATTGAGATGAGGGCGTTACATAACCACTGAGAGCTAATTAGCAGTGTTTCTACCCTTAATAATTTGCAAATATGTGCAAAGGGTTCTGGGTAATAATATGATGGAAAAATCTTTTGTTTTCCCTTGCTTATGCTGCAGGTAAATGGGGGAGAGGAGGGAGGTGATTCAGGCTCTCTCTGAGTCTCCTTTTTTCTTTATGCACAGCGCAATCATCCTTGCTCCAATAGGAACTTTCTGCCACAAAGCCAAGACCTCCATGTGCTCAGGTAGGGACCATCAGTCTGGTAAGTAAGAATAGGAAAAAGAGTGCCTTTCCACGAGCATGGCTTTGGTCTTCTGGTGCAAACTAGCCCTCTTTCGCTCTTGCTTCAGCTAAAAGAGTGTTACCATTTCATGACAGGTCCATTGAGGACAGTAGCTCATCCAGCCCCACAGGTCTCGCCCAGGAAGCACAGAAAATTACCAGTGAGTGTTAGCAATCCTCTTCCCCTGAGCGCTAATAGCAAAAAAAGGGTAAGAAGTGCTGGGCCTGCGGCATGGGGCTTTTGCCAAACTAACATGTCTGTGGATATTGCCGCCTAGGCCTCTCTAAGGACAAAGGATGCTGTAAGCCAGCAAGTCATTGGCGTTCATAGGCAAGTAGTTTGTGAGTCTCTAACTGAGTTCTCCATCTACTTATGGCAGTGGACTCCGGGGCGCAACGTCAAGGATGCAGCCCTGCAGAGGAGTTCAGGGGGCATCACAATAAGCCCTTCTAACCAAAGAGGCCCCGAGCTCATTACAGCCATCTTTGTTCCTGGCTCTGAGGGCACCTTTATCCAAGCCATTCACCCCTGCATTACACCTGACTCCACCAGATGGAGAAGAGGGTCGTTTGTCCTTCTTGAAGAGGCTAAGCAGGTTTTGAGTGTCTCTTGGGTCTAGTCATTTATTAGGGCGGTTAAGAAGGCCGGGAATGGGATGACCCAGATGACTGCCTTCAAAGTCAGAACATTTTCAAGACACAGTCTTTCATACTCCCCAATAAATGGTAAATGGAAAGGTGAAGAGGTTGATCAAGAGGAGTGGCAGTAGTGATATGAAGTTTTACATAAGTAAGCAGTGGCAAAATTATACCCTACAGTAAAGGAAATTTGTGCATCCTGTATATTATTGTATTTTATTTTCTTTGTATTGCACACTGCACTCATTGTGCACACTAATAATGTTTTCATTACATGTTTGCATTTCTTTTGAGTCCTGATTAGAATTAGCCTGCCTATGTTATGCCCCTTGTTACAATAAAAGTACATATGTAAAAATAATGTGATACCTACATAATCTTGTGTATAAAAAACTTCAATTGCATCAAATAAAACAGAACAGTTATTTTGGAAAGAAGCAGAGTATCTTTTTTTGGATCTGTTCCCTACTGCAGGAGTTAATATTTGGAACCACTAATCAATATGAGGATAGGAGTTGCCTATCTATAAAATGTCCAGAACAGATGGCCTTGCCAAGGAGGGAATTTACAGGTCACTCTGAGAATCCCAAACGAGGAGCTTGAGACGATCTGAGAATTTCTGATAATCAGCCGACTAAGGTAAGCCTTTTTCTTACATTTGGATGACCAGACTTCCTTGATCGGTAAGGCATTTTCGGGACAAAGGGTAACTATTTTACTCCCCATAATGGAACTGTGTTGGTTGGTGGTTATATGTTATGTCATCACTGTCCATTGGAGTGTTATAGATAAGAAAGGGAAGAATAGTGCTGTTAACATGTTATATGAAGTACACATCTGCTGTAATAGTAGTTTAGAGGTAAGAGGGTATAGGCACATGTAGGGAAGAGAAAAAGTCTGACCAGTCATTAAAGGCATCAAATTATGTAAGGGAATGAAGGGTAAGAGACCCTCAAAAATGTCTAGTGCAAGAGGAGCGCTAGAAAATATATGAACCAAAGGTGCAGTTCTGCCTATAACAAGCCCTAGATAAAAAGGTAAAGTGGACAGGGATCCACAATGGGTAACAGGGTTACCAAAAAGTCCATGGGAACTAAGAATCATGTAGATTAAAAAGCTAGAGGAACAACAATCTAAAAAGCAGTATAGATGAAGGATGACAGACAAATTAACACTAGAAATAAAGGAAAATTTTGATGTTAAGTTGTGTGATGAATTCAAGCTCAAGCACTACAACTAGTAAATTCTAAAACATGAGAAAAAGCCAAAACAGACAATTGAGAGTCAAACTGTATAAGAATGGGACGTGGCCTGAAGCTGTATGTGAGCGGATGCGAGTGAGCGGAGCTCTCCCGGCAACTATCATCCTGTACCCGGCACATCGAGGCATAACAACCCTCACCCTTTGGCTGACGCTTCGGTGCACCCAGGTATCATATCGCCGCCCCGGAAAGTCTCTGAAGCGGCGGCGAATTTAGATAAATTCCGGCGCCAGGACGGAGGTCTGCAATCCAAAGATGGTGGCTCCCCGTCTTCCTCTCCCGCCCCAGCCACGCCACCGCTGGATCAGTGTAAGATCCTTTGAGGCCATCACAAACTGCCAGACTTCGCTTACTGCTAAACTGGAGGAGGTGAAGATGGATATCTCCCTCCTCTGCCAGGATCTGCAGAAACATAGGGGCCGCATGTCTGAGGCAGAGGACCGCCTGAGCCACATGGAAGATGACATCACCCCGGTTAGGAACACGGTGGAGCAGGCCTCCGGCGACATTGAATATCTCCTGCACAAACAGGATGACCTGGAAAATAGGGCAAGGCATAACAATCTCCGTTTTATTGGCCTGCCCAAGGGCGCAGAGGGTGCAATCCCCACCACATTTTTGGAAGAACTCCTAGTTAAAACGTATGGCAGGGAAGCCTTCTCACAGGCCTTCATTGTGGAACGAGCCCACCGAATGCCAGCCAAAAAGCCCTCGCCAGGTGCACCTCCCAGGTTGTTCATATCCAAGTTTTTGAACTTCAGAGACCGTGACGCTGTTCTCCGTCTGGCGAGAGAAAAGGGTAACATTCCTCTGGACAACCACCACATCTTAGCCTTCCCCGACTTTTCTGCTGAAGTGCAGAAACAGCGCATCCGATTCATGGAGGTTAAGAGAGCGTCTCCGGGTCCGCAACCTGAAATACTCGATGCTATATCTGGCCCGGTTGCGAGTTGTTGGTGGGGACAGGGTCCACTTCTTTGAGGACCCGGACTCTGCTGTGGCCTGGCTAGATCATCTTCCGTAAGTACTGATCATAATTGCTCTGGCCTGCTCTCTCTCCTGACTTTGTGCCTTAGGCTACTTGGACCCTGCTATATCCTTGGCCTGCCTCTGCTCCTGTACTTCTCCAGATGGACCTGGGTTATTGTGCCAATGTCTCCAGTATTTCTGAAGTTTACTGTTCTTGTTTCGCCCTAGCGGACATTGCTGGATGCCGTTATACGGTCCTTACCTGGATCTCATGCACTGGAATAAGTGACAGCTTTCGTTTATGTTCATCTCATTCACCTGTTCACTGGCCGGGAGGCCTATCTGCTCACCTTAGACACTGTTTTTCTTGTGCTCATTTACTGCTGAGTCCCGCCACTGGGACCCCTCTTCGGAGAATATTCGCCCCCACTCTATCACATTTTTGATGCTGCCATTGCCTATGGGTGCTCTGTTCCAACTTGTGTGGCTCTGCAACCTATGCCACCCAGCTTCCCACAGGCAACTGGATACTTGTTTTGTTATTTTTGTTCAATGGTTGGGGACTGATGCGCACACCTGTTGGGGTATGTGCTGGGCTGGGAGGGGAGTTTAGGTTGTTCTTTTTGAGTCTTGTGCTACCTTTATGCTCTCCGAGGACATGGCGAGCAAACTATTGTTTAAATTTTTGGACGAACATGCCTTCAGACAGCAGCATTCAGGGCATGTAGACAATACAATATTTAGTGCCCCTATCCTCTATAAATTGTTAAATTGGAAGGATTGGGAAGACGAGGATTTCGGGCACAAGGAGTGAATAAAATTTACTTTTTATTTGAATTCAAAGATAAAAACACACCACATAAAGTGAACATATACTGCATTTTAAAAGAAAGAGAAGGGCCTATGCAGGTCCTTAGTGTAATGTGTAAACGGTTCACAGTTAGTAGGATCACAGTTCATATACAGAAAACAATATAAAGTACATAAGATACTTCACATCAAGGAATGCCCGCGGATGGATACCCAAATAAATAAGGTGCCGTCCAGCCGGGTCAAGTGATGTTTAGTCATACATTCATCATAATTGGTTAGCGTTAGCTCGACATGTTTCGCTTTACTTGAGAAAGCTTCGTCCGGAGCTGTTACTAAAGCATTCAATATATTCTGTATAGCAAAAAATGTACTTTAGAACCATTGAATGTGACATACAAAAAAAAAACAAGAGAGAAAAAGAAATGTATATACAGAGAACAATAAATCACATTACACATTGAACACTCAAAATGTACACATGAAAAGCAACTACCATTGAATAGTTGGTCGTTCCTAGGACAAGGAGGGGCTACAAGGTCTAGCGGGATGGCCATACTATGCTTGTATGTGGGGATCCACGTCGTAGTTTATGATATATCATCGGGTATGTAGTTCAGCATACATACCTGTATAATGTGTGATGTAACACACGTTGGAAATTCCTTAGAGTATAACGAGGGGAGTCTTTGTGGGCTTGCAGGAGGCTCATATAGGGTCAGCTGAATGATTATAATACGGTAGATAGCTCACCGCTTATAATAAATATCTAGATAGAGTATAAAGGCAATTCATTTTAAACCAGAGAACGTGTTTGATGGTAACAAAAATAGATATAGGTCCCAGTGTTGACAGGTTAAAAGTCATGCACTTACAATATACCATGGTGTAAAGAAAAAAAGGGAAAAAATTCAAAGGGTGTAAGGATTCACAGATGTGTGTCGCCAGACAAAAGTCCCAGCACCGTATGGAATAGATATAGGTGAGTATCCCATGTCCCATTAGGGGAGAATGGAGGGACGGGGTGGTCAGGATGCACAGCTGTAGATAGATGCCAAAGAAAAAAATCTGGTAGCTTTTTCCTCATAGAGTGTAGCCCTTTGAACCCTTTATGGTTTTGTACTGGAAGAGGAGGGGGGGGGGGGGAATGAAAACAGAGAGAAAAAAAAACCCCTGCAGCCATTAAAATTAGCATAAAATTGTCATATGGGGGGCCCATATGGTCCCAAATTAGTCTAATGTGCATCCTGGACAGCCCTTATCCCCCCATTTCACACATAGGGATAGATAGGACCCGATATAGGTAGATAGCACGCCTTTGAAATAGTAAAAAAGATCATGCTTGGTAGTAAAGTCAGGCTTACCAATCATCAGCCAGGTATGCACATACCAGGTGGCTGTAAAGCCTTAAAATGTAAAGCATAAAGGAACGTAAGCTAAAGGAAAGACAATAAATATTAGGGATTCCAGAATCTACAAGTATAGTATGAGCATACAAGGGACCTGATTTGTGGGCTCAAATACCTTGTGTTGAACTCCTGCAGCCTCGTCAAGAACACCCCCCGGATGGGGAACCGCCGCCATACAAGGACGTGTATATCGCGCCCTTATATGGCGTGGATCCCGGGCGGCTCGTCAGTGACGTCACCACCCCGGCCAGTCCTCCAGATGTAGTTCCGCACCATCAGGTGGGGACATCGCCGTCCGGTCGGCAACCTCTGTCGGAGGGGGTAAGCGTACATGCCGGGCAGGAAGTGCCCGCATTCCGCGCACCCGTGCCACAGGAAGCGCCGCCCGGAAGGGGCGGAGCCTGCCTGCGGCCCATCTGGCCGCACATACAGCATGAACAATAGCCAGTCCAGCCAAGATCCTGCAGCGCCTCCAGCGGTTCCAGGAGGAGCAACCTGGTAGTGACTACAAGAGAAAATACAGATCATTATGTAAATAATACATTGTTACATGTGTGAAAGTTGTTTAACATAATAACGTAGTTAAATTGCACAATACCAAGATTACCAAAGAATACATAGAAATATATTGTTACTAATAATGTGTTTATGATTATTACACTTGTGCAATAGATATAATATTGCACTACGTGTGTCCCGGAAGGATCATAACATAAAGCTATACTGGAGACATCCCTCACATGGTTCCTAATTGAAGGTTTATTCAATATACAGTACAAAATATAAGAGGCAGCTCTCTATTATTCCCTGTTTTGATACCGAGGCATGAGAAAAAAAATACGTTAGCCCCGTAAAGTCAGTTGGAAAAATGAGGGGATTTAATTTTGTTGTTAAGGGCAATCAATGATACACATACTGTGTCGACGGGGGCAGGAAGGCGGTCACACCGGTGGGAATACTGCAAGACTCTAGGATTGTAACTGTAATAGACAATTCTACCTGAGTTAAATGAAACCCAAAGTCACACCTATAGAAAGGGTTTATATGACTGAGTTTCATTTATACCTGGTTTACACGTCGCATTCAAGCGTTCTATCCAGAGAGTTTCTCTCTGGAGAATTCTTTTATCCCAGTTTCCACCTCGTGGATCCTGGGGGATAACTTCCAAAACAAAACATCTTGCTTTTCTAGGGTTGAACTTGTGATACAAGTCCAAATGCCTACTCAACGGCGTGACCATTTTCCCCCCCGCCGCCACATAGACGTGGTCATTAATTCTCTGACGCAGCTCTCGTATGGTCTTGCCTACGTAGAACATACCACACTACAGTACATCAGATATATTATTCCTCGCGTGCTACAGTCAGCTTGAAATTTGGGCATTAAAGTTTCTCCATTTGGGAGCCTGTATTGTGACCCCTCCTCTACCCAGGGACACAGGGCACACCCATGGCACCTATATGTCCCTCGGGCAGATGGTCTGTTCTTGATGGTAGGTTGATAGTGCCTAGATGTTAATTGATCTCTTAGAGATTTTGTTCGCTTAAACACGATTTGTGGACGCACCCCTACATATTTCCGTATGATGGGGTCATCACGTAAGAGATGCCAATGCCTCTCAAGAATATTTCTTAGGACATTCTCATGATTTGAGTATCTAGTAATAAACTTTACTGTAGATTGTGATGTCACAGGTTTAGTCTGAAATAATAGATTATTCCTATCATGAGAAGAGGCCCTATTGAATGCACTACGCAACAAGCGTTTGCTATATCCTCGAGCTTTAAGGCGTTCACGAAGGAGATCTGCCTGTATTTTGAAATCGTTGTCAGAAGAACAATTGCGTCTTAAACGAACGTACTGAGCATAGGGGATGCTACGTATCAACGCCTGTGGATGGGCGCTGGAGGCGTGCAGTATTACATTCCCGGCAGTTTCCTTCCGATAGAGATTGGTAGTAAGGTGGCCATTCGGTTGTTTGGTTACCGTTAAGTCAAGGAAATTTACCTTCAGGTTATTAATAGTAGATGTTAATTTCAGATTGAAACCGTTGACGTTCAATAGGGTAATAAATTCATCCAGCATACACTTAGGGCCGGTCCATACCAAAAAAATATCGTCGATGAAACGCAGCCAAACTGCAACATGTGCAAAAAAGCATGATAAGGTTTCATCAGAAGTAATATGTCGTTCCCACCCCCCCAGGTACAAGTTGGCGTAGGCCGGGGCACAACATGTGCCCATGGCCACGCCTGCACCTGGAGGTAGTGGGCCCCATTGAACGTGAACCAATTATGTTTCAAAATGAAAAGAAGTAATTCCAGAAGGAACTCACAGAAAGGCCATGTACGATGGTCTTGTTCGTAGAGGAAGGTACGTATCGTCCCGACGCCCTGCTCGTGAGGGATGCTGGAGTACAAAGCCTCCACATCCAGAGTCACGAGGAGGGCGTCGGGAGGAACTACCATATCCTTAATTGTTCTCAAAAAGTCTAGCGTATCCTTGACATAGGACGGCAACCCCACAACGTGAGGCAGGAGGAAGAAATCCACCAGACGACTGGCGTTCTCGGTCAGATTTCCAATTCCTGAGACTATAGGTCTCCCGGGTGTCATGACTAGATTTTTGTGTGTTTTTGGGAGGGAATAGAAAGTAGCCTGTCTAGGGAATCTGTTGTTAAGGTAATTGTAGCAGTCTTTGTCAATTAGAGCAGATTGATATGCTCTTCCTATTAAATCTACATATTCTGCCTGAAACTTAGTCGTAACTGATGGAGATATCTTTTTATACCATGCCTTATTCATGAGGATGTCCAAGCACATCTGTTCATATCCTGCCTTTGTCATTAGAACCAAATTGCCTCCCTTATCTGATGGTTTAATCACCAGATCCGGGTTATTTTTCAGTGTATTAATTGTTCGGAGTTGTTCCCTAGATAGATTACTTTGTGTCAGGGGTAGCTGGCAGTTCCTCATCTCACTAACAACTGAGGTCAGGAATGCCCATATGTTTGAATTTATAGTAAGATCAGGGAGTTCAACACAAGGTATTTGAGCCCACAAGTCAGGTCCCTTGTATGCTCATACTATACTTGTAGATTCTGGAATCCCTAATGTTTATTGTCTTTCCTTTAGCTTACGTTCCTTTATGCTTTACATTTTACGGCTTTACAGCCACCTGGTATGTGCATACCTGGCTGATGATTGGTAAGCCTGACTTTACTACCGAGCATGATCTTTACTATTTCAAAGGCGTGCTATCTACCTATATCGGGTCCTATCTATCCCTATGTGTGAAATGGGGGGATAAGGGCTGTCCAGGATGCACATTAGACTAATTTGGGACCATATGGGCCTCCCATATGACAATATTATGCTAATTTTAATGGCTGCAGGGGTTTTTTTTCTCTCTGTTTTCATTCCCCCCCCCCTCCTCTTCCAGTACAAACCCATAAAGGGTTCAAAGGGCTACACTCTATGAGGAAAAAGCTACCAGATTTTTTTCTTTGGCATCTATCTACAGCTGTGCATCCTGACCACCCCGTCCCTCCATTCTCCCCTAATGGGACATGGGATACTCACCTATATCTATTCCATACGGTGCTGGGACTTTTGTCTGGCGACACACATCTGTGAATCCTTACACCCTTTGAATTTTTTCCCTTTTTTTCTTTACACCATGGTATATTGTAAGTGCATGACTTTTAACCTGTCAACACTGGGACCTATATCTATTGTTGTTACCATCAAACACGTTCTCTGGTTTAAAATGAATTGCCTTTATACTCTATATAGATATTTATTATAAGCGGTGAGCTATCTACCGTATTATAATCATTCAGCTGACCCTATATGAGCCTCCTGCAAGCCCACAAAGACTCCCCTCGTTATACTCTAAGGAATTTCCAACGTGTGTTACATCACACATTATACAGGTATGTATGCTGAACTACATACCCGATGATATATCATAAACTACGACGTGGATCCCCACATACAAGCATAGTATGGCCATCCCGCTAGACCTTGTAGCCCCTCCTTGTCCTAGGAACGACCAACTATTCAATGGTAGTTGCTTTTCATGTGTACATTTTGAGTGTTCAATGTGTAATGTGATTTATTGTTCTCTGTATATACATTTCTTTTTCTCTCTTGTTTTTTTTTTGTATGTCACATTCAATGGTTCTAAAGCACATTTTTTTGCTATACAGAATATATTGAATGCTTTAGTAACAGCTCCGGACTAAGCTTTCTCAAGTAAAGCGAAACATGTCGTGCTAACGCTAACCAATTATGATGAATGTATGACTAAACATCACTTGACCCGGCTAAACGGCACCTTATTATCCATCCGCGGGCATTCCTTGATGTGAAGTATCTTATGTACTTTATATTGTTTTCTGTATATGAACTGTGATCCTACTAACTGTGAACCGTTTACACATTACACTAAGGACCTGCATAGGCCCTTCTCTTTCTTTTAAAATGCAGTATATGTTCACTTTATGTGGTGTGTTTTTATCTTTGAATTCAAATAAAAAGTAAATTTTATTCACTCCTTGTGCCCGAAATCCTTGTCTTCCCAATCCTTCCAATTGAACAATTATTATTTAAATTTGCTTTAGCTCAGCGATGTATATTATATATCCTTCTGCAGGTGGAGGTACTACCTGTTCTGGGGCCTCCAGATCCCCTCCACTTATAATATGTCACCCTGCTGTTGCTATGTCGCGGCTGAAACGACTCACCTGGAATGTGCGCGGCCAGCGTGACAAAACTGTATAAGAATAACAATTTTTGGCCCTGGCTCAAAAATAATACTTTATATCTGATCAGAGAGGGAACATGGGATGAGCATTTTGGCAGCGCGTCTGATCATAGGAACTAGAGTAAGTTAAGTACAGGATTACAGTATAAGGGATGCGAGGGATATCCGAACAAAATAAGGAAAGCAGATTTTAGGGAGGTAAAACTAACTTAAGCAGGGAAATAAGTTAAAAGAAAGTGAGAGATCAATATGCATGTGTTGTGTACAAATGGGAAAAATGTAAGCAATTTTACAGAGATAATTGTGTATAAATGCTAGAACTCTTAGTTCTACATCTTGTGTGTGTCATGTTAGCTGCGTGCAGACATGACCCCCTCCCTTTTCTCCTTCTTCTTATAAAAGAAATGATAACTGGCAAGGTCACCCGTGATATGACTACACGTATATCTTAACAATATGTGAGGGACTAGCAATGTGATCATTTATTTTGAATCTGTATCCCAAACAGAATGGCAAAATGAAAGTTAAATTGAGAAAAGTGCACACAGTATAGAATAACACATATTAAATATCCTTTGTTAGTGGAAACAGTGTATTAAAAAAAAAAAAGAGGGAAATTAGGTAATACGTAAGGAGATATATCTGTGAGAATATATTGGAATTAGGATGTGATATTGGGATTATTACTCGAGTATTACTTTCTGATGTGATATTAACAATATAGATATATTTTAATTAATTTAGACAACCTTTTGGTTGTTAATAAAATACAAGTCATTGGTAAAACTTGTAATATAGGGTTAGTTTAGATTAAGATGAGGTTGATAATTATAATATAGATGCCATAATACTGAACAAAGCCAAGATGGATGGGATACATTGGAATTTTCTACAAAAGATTAAATCTAAAGGTCTGATAATAACTTGATGTGCGGCCAATGATGTGAGAGTAATAAAAAAAACATTTAAAATTTAACAAACCCATCACATTAAGTCCACACACGGGTTGATCGAACTTTTGAAAAGTTCGGATCGACCAGAACACCCGAATTTCCCAAAAGTTTGGTTCGGATTCCAGAACCCCATTGAAATTAATGGGACCCGAACTTCTGGAATCAAAAAACACCATTTTGAAGCCCTAAAACCCAATAAATGCCCCTAAAAAGTGCCTAGGGTTCTGGGTCATGCCCCAGGGACTATGAATCAGGCAAAAAAAAGTTCTTAAAAATTGTCGTTTTTGATATAAAATATATTATAACCCTAACCCAGAATCTGCATAGTGGGGTCACCCTAACATGGCAGAGTTCGGTCACCCTGACATGGTAGAGTCAGTTCACCCTAAACTACACTACGGTCACCCTGACATGGCAGAGTCAACTCACCCTAAACTACACTACGGTCACCCTGACATGGCAGAGTCAGTTCACCCTAAACTACACTACGGTCACCCTGACATGGCAGAGTCAGGTCACGTAAACTACACTACGGTCACCCTGACATGGCAGAGTCAGGTCACCTAAACTACACTGACACATAAAGCTATCCCTACAAAAACTAGATTTTTGAATCTAACTATAGTGGTATATAGTACCCTAACTACACTGCATATCCCTTTCCTCACACTAATAATTGCAAAATGACACTGGAGCTTTACAAGCAGCAGGGGAAACACAAATGCTTCCACTCTCTTCCACAGCCTCTGTATTACAGTGCTAGAGGTTTGGCGGGGCTATGTTATATACTGGGGGGCGTATTCACTCCTGATTGGCCTTTGGACCCCGTAGTCACTCCAATCACATTTTACTAATGTTTCTGGGCCAATCATGGGCTTTTAAAGCCCAGTTCCTGTCCCATTGCATTTTGGGCGGTTCTGGAGGCCGAATTCCAAACTTTTACCGCAAAAAGTTCGGAATTCAGCCGAATTTCGAACACCCAATGTTCGGGTCGAACCGATGGTCAACCCGAACCATTCGATCAGCCCTAGTTAGGATAGATGCCACCTGCAGCTGTTATAAAGTTTTTGATCTGGCTGATGATTGTTCTCTTCTTTCATATACAGTTTGTTGGTACTTTTTGTTTTTATTTATTTTTGATATTTATTTTTGAATTCCAAAGCAGCATGGGTGGATTGTGAAATTATGTGTTCCTTTTCCTTGTAAGTTCAGTGGTAAACTGCTGCATAACTTTTCGGTATTGTTATCATTTATTATGAAATATATTATATTATATAAATGGAAAAAGAGTAGCGCACGAGATCAACTATAAGTGACTCAAGATGTTATAAGCAAGCTATGAAGAATATTGCTAAACAAACATTTCAAAAAAGTAATCAAAAAAGAAGAAGAACTAATGTCCATTTAGTCCATGAAATCCAAGGGTAAGTGAAATGAGTTGGATTGCTAGGTCACCATCCACCACCAGGTGTCACACCACAAAATAGTAGGATTGGCCACTCACCAGAACTCAATGCTCAGGTGTTCTCACACAAGAGCAGACTGCGCAGAAATGTTAGATGGATATAGAGCCAGAACCTGTTCACCACTGCTTCATAACAAATCCTTGCACGCACTCCCTCAGTATCAGGATATCATGGAGAAAAAGAAATGGCCCCACATAGTGAAGTACCGTAACCACAAAATGCTTTATTAAAAGTAAAAATGTGTTGCACTCACATGTATAGGCTGATCAGAAAGCATGTAACCACATAATGCTCGGTGGAAGGAAACCTAACTCGTCCAGTTCTCGGGCTCACTCCACGCCAGCCCTGTACCTTCTGGGTAGGTCCCTCACCGTCACGTGATGTCGGATGTGTAGTCTGGTCACGCCCCGACCGGTTTCGTCATGTCCGACTTCAACTGGAGGCGTGACCAGAACGACAACATCCGGCATCTAAATAGCCCTGCTGGAACGCTCTACGTCCAATCGGCAACGAGGTGAAAAACCGGAAGTTTAGCCAGCTCACTACGCCGCGGAACTTCCGACATCAACATAACCAAATAAAGAGTCGTCCCTTGCAGGATACCAATTTACTTAGGCACCATGGATAATAAAAAATTTTTTGCAAAAAACTTTTATGCATAAAGTTAAGCGATAATAAGAACAATTTTAACCCTAGGCTGTGCGCCAAAAAAATTAAAATATAAAAAGATAAAAAAGGAATGGTTGCAGTGCAAAACCGCTCCTTGCCGATATGAACCTGTAGAATGTTACCAGTAACAATCTGCATATACACTGGACAATCCACACATATCGTAACTAAGAATGTTATACATAAATAGTATTACAATACCTATTTCAATACATATAAAAACCAAAATACCGTAAAACAATACTAATTAGAGACATTGCAGCTGAAAGAAATGCCACAATAAATAAAACAAAAAACAAATGATCAAGCCTCACTAAACAGGCTGTAACGATAGTAGGGGAAGAAAAGTTAAGAATCGCTAATAAAGCAATTCAAATCCAGTTCAATGTTTAACCCCGTCGGTGCGAGGGCCTGGGTGAGGAAAATCCACTTGGTTTCACATTTGGATAATTCCCTCACCCAATTCGACCCCCGCCACGACGGGGTAACACGTTCGATCCCCCAGAAGTGAAGACTTCTAGGGTCCCTCTGGTGGAACTGGCGAAAGTGTGCGGGCACATTGTGTTCGCGCTTCCCCTTTAAGATGTTGGTGATATGCTCACCCACTCTTACTTTTAAAGCCCGTTTAGTGCGGCCAATATAAACTAAGTTACAGGGGCACATTAGTCCGTAAACAACATGTGTAGTATCACATGTAATTAAATTTTTAATTTTGAAAGTTTTGTTTATGGCCCGAACTGTGAAAGAGTCCCTCCTCCTGAAATTGGTAGGCTAAATGAACAGGCTCTACACCTACCACAGGTGAAGAACCCTCTCATGTCCGGGAAGAAGGAGACACTGGGGGGATCCAGTATTTTTTTGACAATTTGATCCCCAAAATTAGGAGCTCGTCTGTAGATAAACGATGGCTTAGCAGGTAAAGCCGAGCCTAACGTTTTATCCATTTGTAGTATGGACCAATGTTGTCTAAAGATTTCCTCGACCTTCTTGTAATCGTTAGAAAAATCTGACAAGAAGCTCCATTGTTTGGGGTCGTCATCCATCCTAACCGGTTTGACTACAGGTCTCAGTGGTCTAGGAGCATCTCTAATGGTGGTGATTTCTCTATTTAGATCACTCTCATCATAACCTTTGGCGACAAACCTGTCCCTCAGAATTGCTGCTTGCTCAGTGTAGTCATCAACAGAGGTACAGTTCCGTCTCACACGGATAAACTGACCCCTGGGAATGTTCCTGAGCCAGTTAGGGTGGTGCCCACTTTGTATCGCCAAATAACTATTCCTGTCTGTCACTTTAAAGAATACTTTCGTAGTTAATCTGTTGTTTTCTCTTCTAATAGTGACATCAAGGAAGTTAATTTCATCAGGGCTATGATGGAACTCCAATTTTATATTATTGTTATTGGTGTTCAGGTGTTCCATGAAGGCTACCAGATCTTCCTCTTCCCCTTGCCAGATGAAGATGATGTCATCAATGAAACGTTTGTACAGCCTAAGTTCATGTCGTACCTGGTTGAAGACAAACTTGTCTTCCCACTCCGACATGAACAAATTTGCCAGGCTTGGGGCAAATTTGGCGCCCATGGCAACACCCGTTTTTTGGCTATAAAATTGACTGTGATGCCAAAAATAGTTATGGCTTAGACAGAAGTCTAAAGCCCTACCAATAAACACTTTTTGCTCCCGGGGTAAGTCGTCCCTTTGACTCAATGCCCAGTTTAAGGACAGTAGAGCATCATCATGCTGGATGATGGTGTACAGGGACGACACGTCGGCTGTAACGAGAAAGACCGGCGAGTCGTCCCCATGTACAACACCATCCAGCATGAGAAGAAGATCCGTGGTGTCCTTCAGAAAAGCTTTCGTCTGAACCACACTCTTCTGTAGAAACTGGTCCAGGTATTGGCCCAGTCTGGCACTCACTGACCCAATCCCGTTCACAATGGGTCATGGGGGAGGGTTGGTTGCGTCCTTGTGGACTTTTGGCAGCGTATATAGGATCGGGATTCGACATGCACTAGGTGTTAAGAAGTTACGTTCCTTCTTTGTTAGGACCCCGTCCCTAAACCCCGATTGTACCAATCGTTTCAGATCACCCACAAAATCACCAGTTGGGTCTTTAGATAATTTGGTGTAAGTTGCGGTATCACTTAACATGGTTATGATCTGATCGTGGTAAAACTGCTTGTCCATCACAACCACTCCCCCGCCCTTGTCAGCTGGACGGATGATAATCTCTTTACGAGATTCAAGTGAATCTAGTCCCTCCTGTATATGTCTGTACTTCTTAATGACCCCAAATCCCGGTTCCAGGGTTTGAAGATCACGCAGGACTAGACTTTTGAAAACTTCCACACAGTGATTATTAGTCACTGGTGGGTTATAAATAGATTTATTGCGTAAACCGCTATTTACCATCCCTCTGTTATTGTTGCTGATTGATGTAATGGGATTGTTCAGAAAGTGTTTCTTTAAATTCACTTTTCTGATGTATTTATGTACATCAATGTATGTATTGAATTTATTAATTGGCCTTTTTGGGGCACATTTCAGACCTTGGTCCAAAATGTGAAGTTCCTTTTTACTTAAAGATACACTACTGATATTGAATATCCCCTCATTTACCAGTCTCGCCTTCTTTTTTTGGAGCTGTATCCTCCTTCCTGCCCGTACTCCTCTTCGGGGCCCATGTTTTCCCGATACAATTGTCTGTCCGGTTGTACATATTGGGTGTTGTATGGTCGACTCCTGCCCCTCCCCCTGCCCCTGCCCCGCCCCAAAAAAGGCTGTCTTGGCGGGTTCAGTGGAGTTTTAGGTCCAGTGTCATCCGTCACCCCATTGGATCTATTGGCCAAAACCTGATACTGGTTGTGAGTTGGAATTCCCGCCCCCTGGGGGCCGCCTCTCCCAGTACCCCTTTTATTTTTATTCCCTCTATTCATACCCCTGATTGGAGGACCTGTCCATTCCAACAAGGGTCTGACGGGTATGTGTGACACACCTACCTTAGGGCGTACAACTGGGGTCTGAATAGGGGTGACAGGTGTATGAACACATCCTAATTCATTAGCTGCGGCTTCCATGGGTTCAACTGAACCTGAGGCCTCTACAGGCATAGGCCCTGGTAGTGTTGCTTGCCAACAGAAGACCTGATGGTTTTTGAAATCCTGTCGGTCTCTTGTAAATTTCTTTACTTTTTTAAGGTGTGTCTCCTTATCAATTTTATCCAATTTGACTTTGGTGCTGTTGTTAAATTCCCTTACCTCAGGGGAATCATTTTTATTTTCTATTTTAGTTTGTAGATCATGGATCTTTTTATTCAAAAGATCCATTTTCCTTTTCTTTCGTTTTAAGACTGGGGCCTGTAGGTCCAGCCCCGCCCGGTGGAAGAAGTCATACCACTCACAAATGGAGAGGTCATCGTCCAATCCATCCTGCGGAGCTATATCCCATCTCAGACCTCTGCTTATGATTCCTTCTGCTATATACGCCTCCAGGGTGGTGATATCCCACCATGCTCTCACCTGTTTTTCCAAGGTGAGAGATAGTGTTTTAAGGATTGTATTAATATCCTCATCCACTGGAGGTATATTATTGACGGAAAAAATACTTTTGACGTCCAAAGTTCTGGTACTCAGGAACTTGATCGCCTCCATAGCAGCAAAGTAAACAGAAAGACAATAGATAAATATATATAAACTTGGACACAAATGGTCAAGGAAAATATATCTTTGCGCTTGAGGAGGAGTCAATCTCTTGACTATTATAACAGATAAATATTGCTGCTACTTAAACAAATAATGGAAGATATTTGTAAATGCATAAATGGAAAAAGAGTAGCGCACGAGATCAACTATAAGTGACTCAAGATGTTGTAAGCAAGCTATGAAGAATATTGCTAAACAAACATTTCAAAAAAGTAATCAAAAAAGAAGAAGAACTAATGTCCATTTAGTCCATGAAATCCAAGGGTAAGTGAAATGAGTTGGATTGCTAGGTCACCATCCACCACCAGGTGTCACACCACAAAATAGTAGGATTGGCCACTCACCAGAACTCAATGCTCAGGTGTTCTCACACAAGAGCAGACTGCGCAGAAATGTTAGATGGATATAGAGCCTGTTCACCACTGCTTCATAACAAATCCTTGCACGCACTCCCTCAGTATCAGGATATCATGGAGAAAAAGAAATGGCCCCACATAGTGAAGTACCGTAACCACAAAATGCTTTATTAAAAGTAAAAATGTGTTGCACTCACATGTATAGGCTGATCAGAAAGCATGTAACCACATAATGCTCGGTGGAAGGAAACCTAACTCGTCCAGTTCTCGGGCTCACTCCACGCCAGCCCTGTACCTTCCGGGTAGGTCCCTCACCGTCACGTGATGTCGGATGTGTAGTCTGGTCACGCCCCGACCGGTTTCGTCATGTCCGACTTCAACTGGAGGCGTGACCAGAACGACAACATCCGGCATCTAAATAGCCCTGCTGGAACGCTCTACGTCCAATCGGCAACGAGGTGAAAAACCGGAAGTTTAGCCAGCTCACTACGCCGCGGAACTTCCGACATCAACATAACCAAATAAAGAGTCGTCCCTTGCAGGATACCAATTTACTTAGGCACCATGGATAATAAAAAATTTTTTGCAAAAAACTTTTATGCATAAAGTTAAGCGATAATAAGAACAATTACCCCGTCGTGGCGGGGGTCGAATTGGGTGAGGGAATTATCCAAATGTGAAACCAAGTGGCTATTTAGATGCCGGATGTTGTCGTTCTGGTCACGCCTCCAGTTGAAGTCGGACATGACGAAACCGGTCGGGGCGTGACCAGACTACACATCCGACATCACGTGACGGTGAGGGACCTACCCGGAAGGTACAGGGCTGGCGTGGAGTGAGCCCGAGAACTGGACGAGTTAGGTTTCCTTCCACCGAGCATTATGTGGTTACATGCTTTCTGATCAGCCTATACATGTGAGTGCAACACATTTTTACTTTTAATAAAGCATTTTGTGGTTACGGTACTTCACTATGTGGGGCCATTTCTTTTTCTCCATGATATCCTGATACTGAGGGAGTGCGTGCAAGGATTTGTTATGAAGCAGTGGTGAACAGGTTCTGGCTCTATATCCATCTAACATTTCTGCGCAGTCTGCTCTTGTGTGAGAACACCTGAGCATTGAGTTCTGGTGAGTGGCCAATCCTACTATTTTGTGGTGTGACACCTGGTGGTGGATGGTGACCTAGCAATCCAACTCATTTCACTTACCCTTGGATTTCATGGACTAAATGGACATTAGTTCTTCTTCTTTTTTGATTACTTTTTTGAAATGTTTGTTTAGCAATATTCTTCATAGCTTGCTTACAACATCTTGAGTCACTTATAGTTGATCTCGTGCGCTACTCTTTTTCCATTTATGCATTTACAAATATCTTCCATTATTTGTTTAAGTAGCAGCAATATTTATCTGTTATAATAGTCAAGAGATTGACTCCTCCTCAAGCGCAAAGATATATTTTCCTTGACCATTTGTGTCCAAGTTTATATATATTTATCTATTATAAATATATTATATTGTTAGATAGAAACGAAGGACTTGTGTTATCTTGCTAAAACTAACAACAGCGCAAGCAATGGTAAATTATAATATTGCCAGGAAAAGGTTGTATTTTTAAAATATGAAACAGGAGTTTTTACACAAACAGCATGATAAAAAAAAGCCACGGTAATATATCTCATGCAAGCTGGACCCAATAATGAAGGGTTCAAACGGCTAAATCAGAGTAGTAGTAGCAGGGTGCTACTGGACATTATTTTGGTCAATTATTTAACTTTTAATAGTCCCACATATTGTGCAGCACATATTGCAAACATCCAAACGAAATATTTGTTTATTGAAAGGTTTGGTTTTCAAAATTTGAATTTGTATTGTTGTTTATGTATAAATCTAACAATGAATAGTGCGTACATTGAAATCCATCCAACTTATTGCCTTTATTGGAGGAGACAGGAGACAAAGAAAAACTACATGCTTTAAACTAATGAGGTAGGAATCAGCTGTTGTGAGTCCAGTGCAGGACACACTCCTTGAAGACCCAGATATTTGATTTTTTTGTAGATTTTGATCCCCGTTTTATACCGAGGATGGCAATACTCATATTGAGTATGCAATTATCACCCAGATGGACTCTGTATCCGAGTCATTAGATCCTTTTCCCCCAGCCCAATAAGCAGAGCTCTATGCTTTAGCAAAGACTCTGAGCTATCAAAAGAGTATACAGTTATATAGATAGTAGAGATTTAGAGAGCTTTTGGTTCCATTTAAAGGACCAGAAGTTTGTTTTTACTTTGGCAGGAAAACCAATCAAACATGCTAAGTTAATTGATTGGCTGTCTTCAGCCTTCCAGCTTCTTGCTGAGGTAGCTATACTAACATTAAAACTCACACATGGAAGCAGACCAGGCGACTAAGGATACTGCATTACAGTCCCGGACATTTGCTGGGTCTGTGCAATTCACAGAATCCACCCTAGTTCTAGCCCAGTAGAGCTGGGAATAATATTTAAACTTTAAGGACCTCAGAACGCGAAGAACAAGTGGTCCACAGGGGGCAACTTCTTATGAAACAATACTTTGGAAAAAGGTCATCTTTTATGTCTGCCAGCCACTCTTTCCCCAGTAATCCTCCAGGACAGTCACATGAGATAGGCTCCACCTCCTGCAGGAAACACAAGCACACGCAAGTTTAAAACAGGCCATCCTTGGCAGCCCCCTCAGTTCTTGTGTTTCCTGCGTCCTGCACACCCCAGCACTGGACGGGACAATTCCCCAGTTTGTCATTTTGCCTGGATAGGCGTTTTATCCAAGGCAGGTGTCCCTAAATACCTCCTTCACCCCCAAAGCTGACAAGGCAGTCAGTCACAGGCTCTTGGGGTGAAGGAGGGTAGGAGCGAACAACACCCCCCCCCCCCCCAAAGCTCCATGCTTTAAAGACGGGTTGGATTTTTGGCAGTTTTGGAGGGGGGTTCTGGCTATCTTCTCCTCCCAACCTTACTTTAGACTAAGCTAGGGATGGGAGAAGAGCCATGAGGAAGACTTACAGTGGGATCAGCAGGGTTCCTCCGGTTTTCTCTAGCCTTCAGGCGGGCTTGCGCGGGAGAAGGAGGCTTCGGCATCTTTTCTTTCCTTGCTTCAAATATATAAGCACAGTGTCTGGAGATAAAAATCCTCAAGCACCCGCCCGGCGCTGGTGGTCTCAGAAAATATAATTACTTAACCACTTAAGCCCCAGCCCTATTTCGGACACTATTTGTTTACAAGTTAAAATCAGTATTTTTTCCTAGAAAACTGCTTAGAACCCCCAAACATTATATATATATATATATATATATATATATATATATATATATTTTTTTTTAGCAAAGACTCTGGAGAATAAAATGTCGGTCAATGCAATATTTTTTGTCATGTGGTGTTTGCGCAGCGGTCTTTAAAACGCCATTTTTTTGGAAAAATTATGAAAAATCACATTTCACTGCATTTAAAAAATACTAAATAGTAAAGTTAGCCCACTTTTTAGTATATTGTAAAAGATGATGTCACGCCGAGTAAATAGATACCCAACATGTTACGGTTTAAAATTGCGCACACCCATGGAATGGCGACAAACTACGGTCAATAGAAATCTAAATAGGCGACGCTTTAAAATTTTTTTAACGGTTACCAGTTTAGAGTTAGAGTGTAGCTCTTTTTTTTCAATTATTGCTCACGCTCTGGCGATCGCAGCGATACCTCACATGTGTGGTCTGAACAGTGATTTCATTCTCGGCTCGACTTCCGTATACGTTTTCTTTCGTGCGCGAGTTAAAGGTGACGGTTTCCTATTTATTAATTTTTTTAACTTTATTACAGGTTTTTTAAAAAAAAAATAAAAATCTGATCACTTTTATTGCTGTCACAAGCAATGTAAACATCTCTTGTGACAGCAAATTGCAGTGACAGGTACTTTATGGAGGGATCGAGGGTCTAAAAGACCCTAGACCCCTCCACTACACTTTCATGTATGCAAAACGCCGAAAACTGCATTTAAAGGTACTTTATGGAGGGATCGAGGGTCTAAAAGACCCTAGACCCCTCCACTACACTTTCATGTATGCAAAACGCCGAAAACTGCATTTTTGCATACAGTCGTTTTTTAAATCTGCCGCCTTTTGCAGCAGAGTAACACGGAAGTCAGGTCACGGACGCAGCCTCCGGGTTACGTCATCAGAGACCCGATCAAAGCCGCTTCCGGCTTAGATCGGACTCCATCCAGCCGGCAGACGCGCCGGCTGGGTGCTCGGGTCTCTCGGTGGGACGGGAGGCCAGGGCAAAGTCACGGAAGGCAGCGGGAGGGAGGGGGACGTCCCCTCCCGCTTACCCGGGTAGCGATCAAGCGGCTCCCGAGCCGCATTGGTCGTTACCAACGGAAAGCCGATCGTCGGCTCTATACCACAGTACTGGGATGGTGCCTCTAGCTAGAGGCATCATCCCGGTATAACCCCGCAAAGTCTGCCGACGTACCCCTATGTCACTTTGCGGTAAGTGGTTAAAATGGTAAAAACCAAAATTACTTAAAAACAGTTCAATTGTGCAAAATAGCAATCAGTAAGCACTTCAGTTGTGCACTAGCATCCGCTGTAAATGAATAACACAAAATTATTTAAATGTAATCTTTCCTGCACCGAAATGTAGCAGCATTCAATCACATTCAGCAGCGTTTATCCAAAGTTCATATGTAATAACTATATTGTCCATAAAAATAAGTGTCCATATATGGTTAAACAGTGGTTAAAATTGCTTTCAAAACCGCAGCAGATCACCCTGGTGTTCCTTAGGCGTATCCTATTATCACCATCACCACACCTTCAGTGCTCCCCATAGAAATGGACACTCACCAGAAAATAATTATTTTTAAGCCTGTATGCCTTTGGCTGCATGAGCCCTTTTCCCCAGACATCCAACAATCCCAGTAAGCTTCGGATCAGGATACCCAGTAAGCTTCCTCCCAGTACCAGAATCAAGGACCATAAGCCACCAATGAAATGTAAGCAAAACAAAAGGCACAGGGATAGTGTAATACTGTTTTACCTTTATTCTCATAAATTGCACTCAATCCCCCCCCCCATACCCCTATTTCAATCTGCTTACATTCATAAAAAGACAACAGAGCTTGTAAAGGAAGGGATCAAGAGTACCGCTGCTCGCCGCCCACGAGCGAGACGTAGATCAGTCCTGACCGCTGGCCGCGGCGAGTCCCGGAACTGCAGCAGTAGCGTCTCTGGTCACCTAGGAAACAACGTATGTGCGTCCTGATGCGTTTCGTCATGTGGACTTCAACTGATGACCCATACGCTGCATTGTGCTTCCTTATTTATACCTCAAAAGACCTTCCCCATCTGGTCAGTTAACCGATGGATGACCGGACAAAACTTAATAGCGCCATCCTGATCCGACCCTCCATCCTTTATTCTTATTAATTAAGGGAGATTACTTGTATTAACATACACCCCCATCTGAATCAGCAGGGTTAACAACCTACCAGGCTATTTAACCTATTATAGCCGAGCGGGGCTTACACACCACCGCCTCGATTTGCCGATCGGTTACTGATCGCATTGTGTATGGGTATAAGTATTGACATATCATACCCCCAACCCCAAATTCACTCCAAGGAATGCAGTGGTGGTCGGAATCACAAGGTCCCTCGATGGTGGGTTTGGTCCTGAGGTAGATATTACCTACATATTAGGTAAATCGTTATACTAATTAAAATTACTCATTTAAAATCAATATCAACCTTTACCCCCTTGGTGTTCAAAATGTTCAAATACATATAAAATTCTTAGTAAAATTAATCATACTAAAATTGATCATAATAAATTAATAGCTGATTATGCAGGTCCATATTATAAAATTATTAAGAAATTGGAAAAAACACATATTATAAAATATTACCAAAATAATAAGAAATTAATAAAATTGATAAAACCATCTTTAAAAGCAGTATAGTTACTAAAAATTATTATTAAAATGACTACAGTACCAGGATTGAAAATATGACCTCTACCCTACCAATTTTAAATAATTAAAATTGATTAAAAATTGTTAATAATTACTTAAACAATTTAAATCAAGGTCTATATTCAACCCATTAGGCGTTAGCGAATTAGTCATATAGATCCATTGGGTTTCCTTTTTTGAAAGTTCTCTCACCCTATTAGATCCTCGCCAAGCTGACGGCATTTTTTCTATCCCCCAGAACTTGAGGCCAGATGGATCTTTATCATGCTTCTCTCTAAAATGTAAGGGGACGCTGTGTTCTTTAAGGGGACGCTGTGTTCACCAATTTGAAATTTCCAATTTCAAGCTCTTCCCTTTGGCATTTCATCAGCCCCGTGTATATTTACCAAAATTATGGTGGAAGTGGTGCAGGAGCTCAGATTAAGAGGGGTTCAAAAAGTCCCTTATCTGGACGACTTCTTAATCTATGGGATATCCAGAGAGGAAGCCCTAGTAGGCTTACAAGAGACCGAACAATTTCTCACCCAGCTAGGTTGGCAAATCAATTATGGAAAATAAAACAGAACTCCCTCTCAGAAAGTTACTTTCCTGGATTACATTATGGATACGATGAAGCAAAAAAAAAAAAAAAAATCATACTCCCAGGAGGACAAAGTAGCGAAATTAGGCAACATGGCAAATCAGCTAAAAATAGCGAAACAAGGGACAAGGAGAGCCATTATGTCCCTCTTAGGACTTATGTCCGCTTTAATTCCGGCAGTACAATGGACCCAGCTTCACATGAGGGCCCTACAGTGCCACCTGTTGAACGGCTGGGACATAAGCATGGATTCTTTGGAGGAAACAATTCCTATTCCCAGAGCTCCTTGCAGAACGTGTTCTTTGATGCATGTGTGGCGTGGTGCGTGGCATTCATGTACACGCCAAATTGCGTTAGAACACGCCCACCAGGCGGCGTACTTGCATGCGAAAATTCCCGCGCACGAATAGGCTTACGCCATAGACACGTGATCCAGCAGAGGCGAACATGCGGATGCTTATGCGCCAGGGCGAACACAACAAATGGGGGTGAGAGCAGTTTAGGCTGAATCTTGTTTGTCACAGCTAAAACCTTTCAGGTTATCAGCTCAGGGTAAGAAAAAGTGTAACAATATGCTTTTAACATACTTTAAAGTAAACATACTTTGCATAAACCTCCTACAATGTAATTACAAGCAGAAATACACTTGGCACAGGTCCTGTAATCTTATCAAAGGGAACGGTGCATAAAATATTTACAATTTTGCAATTTTTACCCTATAAGGTTTTCGTTTGCTGTGTAAATATTTAAAATTGACTCATCAGTCCTGCCGTAGCAAGAATCCAATCTTCACCCTTCACAGTGAGCATTGTCTTAGAGACCTTCAAGGACTGGGTTCCCTATATAAGAGGGGCCATGGCCTTGAACCTGTAAAGCACCCTGCAAGGAGTGTCTTTGGGGTTTGGTATTCCAAGGGTCCGGATCCCAGGGTCCAGCGCCTAAAAAGAACAGCGTTACAGGCAAAACCTCATATCTGCTTCACGAGGCTCAGGTACCACCTTCTTAGTCCATTGACTGTTTTAGATGGATCCGATAGCTAACCCCCCTTAGATACAGCGATCTTTGTTTGGGGTATGATAGCATAATCTTATTTTTTCTTCTTTAAAACATAACAAACATGTGGCGCACCTCTTCACAGCGACCTTCACCATTTAGACACTGGCAAAAAAACAGAGTTACTTCCTGTATGGGAGGGGGTATATAAGGGGTCATCAATTCTGATTGGTTGCCTGTGTCATTCACCTATAGAAGGCTATATAACCCATATAGGCTCTGTGTCCCGTGATGTACGAAAAGAAATGGGGTTTTTGCTACTTACCGTAAAAACCCTTTCTCAGAGTTCATTGACAGACACAGCGCTCCATATTCAAAACCATAGGGTTATATTGCCCCTACAGGAGTAGGACACTAAGAAGAAAAAACAAACTTGGCTACACCGATGGGCAGTCCTATCTGGTATAAATTCCCCCCCTCTGCTATAGGCCTCCAGTTTTGTAGCAAGCAGTATCCGAAGTATCACAAAAAAACTCCATAAAAATATTGTTATTTTTGCAAAATTGACGCTCTTTTTTTGTTTATAGCGCATGATAAAAAAAAAAAAAAATCGCACAGGTGATCAAATACCACCAAAAGAAAGCTCTGTTTGTGGGAAAAAAAGGACGTCAAATTTGTTTAGGTACAGCGTCGCACGACCGCGCAATTGTCCGTTAAAATCACGTAGTGCCGAATCGCAAAATAGGCCCTGGTCAGGAAGGGGGTAAAATCTTCCGGGGCTTAAGTGGTTAATACCACTAAATATTATAAAGTGCCAAATAAATCTAGAAATGACAATAAATGTTATAAAGGGCAAAAATGTGCAATGAGGGCCAAAGTGCTAAATCCAGTGCAGTCCAAAAAAAAAAAAAATTATATATATATATACATATACACAGTCCACTCAAATTTAAATAAGGTGCTGAATACAGTGCTTGAAGTGCTCCACACAAGTGCCAAGTGCTTCCAGAGAAACCCATTTGGGGATCCACTCACCAGACTTAGGATAAATCAGAGCCTTATATATGCATCCAAACAGATAGCCAGTAGGGATGGATAGGGCAGCTGAGCCTCCAAATAAACCTCCAACCTCAGACTTAGGATATTACAGCCTCAGATCTGCAGTGGTGTTCCCCAGGATAATTAGTAGGAATGGATGAGCCACCAATACACTTCCAGTCTCCTCTATAATTCCTCCTTGCTCAGATGCTCAAATAAAAGAGGGAAGGAGCCGAAAATAGTGAAGCCCATAAGGTATTTATTGCATAAAAATATATAAAAACTACTCACAAAAGTAAATCAGGTAACAGCATTAAGTCACAATCGATAGTCACAGTAAACCGGTCCACTTCCGGGTACGCTGCTAGCGTGCGTTCCACGGTGGTTTAGGAAGGGACGTCGTGTAACGATTGTCTGCCAGGAAGTGCGTTGACGCGCTTTGCCTGCCTACAATGGGCGTTATCAAAGAAAAAAATTGCCAACGCAGAAATCTGACCCTTAATGGTGCCTAGAGTTAAGCGCTTTTCTACACCCTCTTGTAGAAATTTCAGCAGACGTGGTATCGAGAAGGCACAGGGGGAGACACCCCGAGCCTCACACCAAGTAATATACGCCTTCCATACCCGATGATAGATCTTACGGTAAGTAGATTTTCTTGCTCTTAACAGAGTAGGAATCCCTGAATCTGACAATCCTCTCTCCATCAGTACCTGGCTTTCAATAGCCAGGCCAGCAACTGTAAAGCAGGTGTCACGGTTCTCGCCATGGTTTACAGACAGCCAGGCGTGGTCGCCGTTAAGTACCTGACATCGGATTTGAACCTGTGTACTTTGACATTCTGTCCTGTTAACCTGCCTCTGAGCCACACTTCAGCTCATATGGATCCAGTCTTGTTAATCTGGTATTCCCTTCAGCATTAGGGGGCTGGACTTCACCTGAGTGTGCTCTTGTCTCTCATTGACCACCTGAAGCTAATTGCTCAATTAAGCAAGCTATAAAACACTGTCTCTCACTGAGAGCATGGTCAGTTCATTGCTGATCCTTCCTTGTCAGTTCATTGCTGATCCTTCCTTGTGTTGCTGATCTATGTTCCAGACCTTGTTCCTGTGTTCCTGTTTCCCAAGCGTGTGTTCCAGACTGACTCCGGCTTCCATCCTTACCTTGTTGTTCCTGTGATCCTTATCCGGACTCCTGTCTTCCAGTGACTTCTGTTATTCCTGGACTTCCCTTCCCATTGCATTCCTGCCGGTCTTGCCTATTGGAGCACCGTCCCTGCCAAGCCCCCGTGCACAAATTCACAGCACCAGGTGGCTTTCTTACCTGGTCACCCTGGACTGTGGATATCTGCAAGGGTGAGCGTGCATCTCTGCGTTACAGACTCCGACAAAGGTAAGCCCCGTGACATAATGAACTGACCATATGGAGTCCGCAGAGATGTACAAGCAGCTCACCCAGCATGTGTCCAGCCTGGCCCAGACTGTGTCAGAGTTGCAGCAAGAGGTGCTGATACTTAAAGGCACAGTACGCCCAGCCCTGGAACCTGCACATCCAGAACCCTATGTCTTGTTACCTGACAGATTTGATGGTTCCCGTTCTTCATTTACAAACTTCCGGATGGATTGTGAGCTCCTGTTTGTCCTTAAGCCCAGGACCTATTACAGTGACTTTATCAAGGTTCATTCCGCTATTAATTTGCTTTCCGGAAGGATGAAGACATGGGCATATCAGATGCTGCAGGAGAAAAGTCCTATCTTGGAGAATTGGGAGTCATTTATAACTGCCATGGACTCTCAGTGTCTTACCTCCCAGAAAGCTGCTTCCAAGCCTGCTCCCAGTTCCCGCAGACCTCGTGTACCTAGAGAAAAAGCAAACCCATACCAATATGACTCTGCCTGGTCACAGTACAAGCCTGCCTGCACTACTCCAGGATACCTTGATCCTCCAGAGGTTAAAGAGGAGCCCATGGAGATTGGTGCCGTGCGCACCAGGCTGTCTTCCAAAGAAAGAGACCGTAGGAGAAACAGTGGCCTTTGTTTCTATTGTGGAGAGAGGGGACATTTTATCACATTTTGCCCAACTCGTCCATCCAGGCCTACGGCTCTCCCAGTGGATACCATGCAGATCCGTCCTTTCTTCCCAGAAACACAGCCTGGAAACTGCCAAGGTTGCTTCCAGCCCTGTCCCCGTTCTGTGTCTGAAAAGGGCACCCAGACTATGGCAAACGTGGAAACTAATACCCCTGTGGAAGTCCCTCCTCCAGTTCCAGTAACGTCTATACCTATTTCCAAAGAAACTCCTGTTCTTGCAAGCACCCTGATTACTTCCTGCCCTGACAACGAAGTTCTTTCACCTGACTGCACATATGCTTCTAATGGCACTGTGATACGTAAGGAGGACCTGAAGTTGTTTGAAGAAGTATTAAAAGCTGCGAATGCCTTTCCTGTAAAAGACCTCTGCAAAGAACCTGTTCCGGTCCGGAGGGTGTCTTTAAAGGGGGGGTACTGTCACGGTTCTCGCCATGGTTTACAGACAGCCAGGCGTGGTCGCCGTTAAGTACCTGACATCGGATTTGAACCTGTGTACTTTGACATTCTGTCCTGTTAACCTGCCTCTGAGCCACACTTCAGCTCATATGGATCCAGTCTTGTTAATCTGGTATTCCCTTCAGCATTAGGGGGCTGGACTTCACCTGAGTGTGCTCTTGTCTCTCATTGACCACCTGAAGCTAATTGCTCAATTAAGCAAGCTATAAAACACTGTCTCTCACTGAGAGCATGGTCAGTTCATTGCTGATCCTTCCTTGTTCCTGTGTTGCTGATCTATGTTCCAGACCTTGTTCCTGTGTTCCTGTTTCCCAAGCGTGTGTTCCAGACTGACTCCGGCTTCCATCCTTACCTTGTTGTTCCTGTGATCCTTATCCGGACTCCTGTCTTCCAGTGACTTCTGTTATTCCTGGACTTCCCTTCCCATTGTATTCCTGCCGGTCCTGCTTATTGGAGCACCGTCCCTGCCAAGCCCCCGTGCACAAATTCACAGCACCAGGTGTCTTTCTTACCTGGTCACCCTGGACTGTGGATATCTGCAAGGGTGAGCGTGCATCTCTGCGTTACAGACTCCAACAAAGGTAAGCCCCGTGACAGCAGGATAGAAGATCGGACCTCAAGACAACAGATCTTCTCTGAGAAGGAGCATCGGCGCCCAGTCCTACCAACCCCATGTACCAAGATCAGCGAGGCCAGTCCAGATCCACCAGGATCACTGGAATTCCCTCACCTCAATCCTGCGCAGAAGTCTTGGCAAGAGTTGTAATGTAAGGAAGGCATAAATTAGATAATACTGACCCCAGGGGGCCACCAGAGCATCTACTGCGTCTGCCAATGGGTCTCAAGATCTTGCTACGAACCTCTGAACCTTGCTGTTGAGACAAGAAGGCATTAGATCCACATCCAGAGTCCCCCCACCAGAGACACAATTGTTGCAACACCTCCAGGTGGAGAGACAATTCACTTGGACTCAGAGCCTGCCGGCTGAGGTAGTCCGCCTGCCAATTTTCCACCCCTGAAATGTGCACAGCAGAGAGGGCTGAAACATATTCTGCCCATCTCAGAATACCAGCCACCTCTTTGGCCGCAAGGGCACTCCTTGTGCCCCCTTGATGATTGACATATGCCACGGCCGTGGCGTTGTCCTACTAAATCCTTACCGGACACCCTTGTAGACGATCCGTCCACTGTGACAGACAAATTCTGATCGCCTGGATTTCCAGGATGTTGATCGGCAGAGTGGACTCCTCGCGAGTCCAGACCTCCTGGGCCGAATGTCTGCCCAGGGTAACTCCCCATCCGGACAAACTGGCATCTGTGGAGATTACCGTCCAGTATAAGGGAAGGAAGGATTTTCCCTGATGAAGCGCCGGAGAGCGGTGCCACCACAGCCAGGCTCCCCTCGTATCAAGGGACAACCTGATCAAATTGTACAGGGATCCAGGACTCCTGTTCCATTTTGCCAGGATCTCCCTCTGCTGAGGTCTTGTGTGAAACTGAGCAAACGGCCTCGCCTCGAAAGTGGAAACCATCAACCCCAGCACTTACATGCAAGTTCTGAGAAATGACCAGTGGTTGGTTGAATCGCATGCTGCAGCTTTTGCAGTTTCTCCACTGGGAGAAACACTCAAGCCGAGACCGAATCCGGAGTCAATCCCAGATAATCCAACCTGTTGGATGGAGTCAGAGCTGATTTCTGAAAATCCAGAAGGTCATCCATTTACCCCAGTGCTGCAATTCCTCGCTGTCTGAGTAAGGCGAGTACCAGGGCCAACATCTTCGTAAATACCCGAGGAGCTGATGTGACACCAAAGGGTAATGCCACAAATTGCTAATGCTCTTCTCCCACCGCAAAGCAAAGGAAGCGTTGATGTCCGCCATATATTGGAATATGAAGATAGGTGTCCTTGATGTCGATGGAAGCCAAAAATTTCCCCTGCTGAAGGGAAGCCACTACTGTGGGAATGGACTCCATTTTGAATTTTTGAATCTTCACAAAGCGGTTCAAGGCCTTGAGGTCCAAAACTGGACGAACCTTGCCCTCTTTTCTGGGAACAGTGAAAAAGGTTTGAATAAAACCCTTGAAAGTGTTCCATTTCTGGAACTGGCACGATGACCCCTGCAAATCTTGCACCGCTCCCATCTGGGATCTGGGGACAGGTGTAGGTTGGAAGGGAAGAACCTTGCCGGGGACAAGGACCAAAACTCGATCTTGTAACCAGACCGGATAAATTTGTGAACCTATTTGTCTTGAATGAGGGAGGTCCAAGGATCAGGAAAGAAGCAAAGACGTCCCCCCCCCCCCCACCCTTTGAACGGGTGAGGGCGTCCCTTCAGGCCAAAGAGGACTTGTTTGTGGAGTCTGCTTTTGACTTACCAAACCAGGGTCTCTTGGAACACCCTGAGAATGCTCTGGAGGGTTTTGAACCCTTGTCTTGGGTGGGATAAAAGGGCCCGCCTGTGGGCTGAGAATACCAGACCACGTTTGCGCCGAGGCTCTCTGCCCTTTGTGCTCTGCGGAAAAAGTGTGCTCTTACCACCAGTGAGACCGTTGATGATCTCTTCCATTCAAGCTCCGAACAGACGATCCCCCACAAATGGGAGAACAGTCAGCACCTTCATGGAAGCTTGGTCCGCAGACTAACACTTGAGCCAAAGCAGGCGAGGGAGGGTCACCGCAGTCACAGACGCCCTGCAGGCCAAAAGGGCTGCATCCAGAGAGGCATCACAGATATACTGCAACCTCTGTATGAACTGGTCAGTCAATTCTGCCAGCTCAGGAGGATGTTGACCCCCTTCCAAATCCTGGCACAGGATTCTAGCCCATTCCATTAAGGTCTTAGAGACCAAGGTAATGGTGAACAGGGGCCTCAAAATGGAACCTGTCACAGTGAAAAGATGGCGGACCAGGGCCTCAGCCATCCTGTCTGCAGGATCTTTAAAGGACGGAGCATCCTCTACCTGTAGCAAGGTGGTCTTATTCAGTCTGGAAACCTGCGAATCTACCACCGGTGGAACCATCAGTTTCTTAATAAGGGACTTCTCAAAAGGGGTACCTCCGAGCAAAAAGCTTAGGTATCCCAACCATTCATTTCGGGGGAACTCCACTGACTGGTGGCAATCTCATCAAAAGAGGCGGGCAAGGGAAACACTTTAAACACCTTTGACAGTTTGCGGGTACCAAAACTGTACCGGCATGGCCGACGCTGCACTAGTAGTATCCTCCATTTTTAGAGTTTCTCGCACTGATACTTTAAGTGCCTCTACAAGCGCCCTTTCTTGCGCAGCAGATGAGGAAGTGGGCTCATCTTCACTATCAGAGCCCTCCAGTTGGGTGGACGCAGACCCCGTGGGGTTGTTGGCATCTGTGGCGGCCACTTCATCCTAAGAATCTGAGGACTCAGAGTTGACAGGTGAAGGTGGAGGGAGCTTCTTTCCCTGTCTTTTCAGCAGGGATAAATCCACTTTTGATACCAGCGACTGCAGAACTGCCGTCAATGCCGCCAGGGTGGATGTAGATTCGGAGGGTCCCTTGGCCTCTGAGAGTGGATCCGGTGGTGACACATGCTCTAAAGGTTCCATTGCAAACGCCTGGGATCACAAGAGTCAAAAACAAAAAAAAATAAAAACATTTTTTTCCTAAAAAACATGTCCCACCACTTTATGTATGGCACTACAGGTCCCAGCTAATGCTACAGCAGGAAGGAGGCGTTGCATACATTTCCGGAGACTCACCACACCACACAGAGTGAGAGCCAGCAGCATTAGTCAGCCTGTTCCGTGACATTCTGAGAGGAGATTGGAAATGCCATGTCACCACTAGAGTCCCCCTACTGCACACCGCTTCTCTGACTACAGGATAATGGCCGCCAATAGGCTTCTGTGGAAGCCTCTAGAAACATGGCCGCTGTATGCAGCAAAGAAAGAAGGGCTACAATAAAATAGCGGCGCCATGTGGCACACTAGACCCCAGGGCCTATTACAAATGTGTTAGTCTGCAAGGGGGGGGCTTTACTAGGGACCCCCCACCAGGCCAAAAAAAGCGTGATTTGTTTTGTGAACCGCCACATTGCCTTCCAGCCCCAGCTCCCCATACACAGTCCTCACCCCATCACTGCCTTCGGTTGGGAGGGGGGTTAGCCCGGAGGCCCCTTTCCTTTTTTTTAAATGGGGTACCAGAGGGGTCAGCAGGTCACAGGAGGGACCGACCCCCTCAGAATGGGCCCCATTACACCCAAAGTTTCCCAAAGGAGAAAAAAGGGGGAACAAGTTACTCACCATACCTTTGGAGACCCTGCGGGCACCACTCCAGGCGAACACCTCCCCATCTTGGTATGGGGGGAGCTGCAGGCCAACGGGGAGCTGCGGGCCAGGGGTATGCTGCGACTCAGGCCGCAACCCGGTCACGTGCATCCTTGCAAGGTGTTCCACTCGCCGCCCAACCCCTGTCCAGTGGAGCTATTTCGCAGCCGACTGAGCGCAGAGCTATAGTCTGCATGTGCTCGCTGGCAGGGGGGGCTGTAAGGATCTAGAATATCCAGTGCGTTACCCAGTTCAGCAGGTGATTTCAGTTCTCACAGGAACAGCTTGATTGTAGAAGGAAAGACGGCTACAGCGCGGGCTCTAATTTCCTGGGAGGCCGTCTTTAAACGGCCTCCCAGTAACAGGCTCCCCGCGCTCTCCTGCAAGCGCGCATCAGGGAAAATCTGTGTCGGCCGTGTCCCTTCGACACAGCCAATTACAGATCGTGGTGAATGGCCAATCACATCGGCCATTTACCACGTGATCGGAACATCCAATAGAGATGATCTCAAATGTAAACATATGAGATCATCTCTCATTGCCAGCTCTCTTCCTCACACAGAGACTGCAGTGTGAGGAAGAGGAGAGCCGATCAGACACAGAGAAATGTAATCAGGGCACTGATCACTAGTGCCCTGATTACACAAGAGGTAAATAAAATGCCATTAGTGCCCGCCATCAGTGTCCATCAGTGGCCATAGTGCTGCCAGTGTCCAACAGTGCCTGCTCAACTAGGCACTGATGGGCACTGACTAGCAGCACTATGGGCACTGAGTGTGGGCACTGATGGTGCTGCCCATCAGTGCTCATCAGTGCCACCCGTCAGTGTCCATCAGTGCCACCCATCAGTGTCCATCAGTGTCGCCCGTCAGCGCCGCCTCTTTGTGCCCAGCAATGCCACCTATCAGTGCTCATCAGTGCGCATAATAGTACCTCCTCATCAGTGCCCATCAATGCAGCCTATCAGTGCCCATCAGTGCCGCCTCATCAGCGCACATCAGTGAAGGAGAAAAATTTATTTATTTTCAAAATTTACTCACAGAAAATAAGAAAACCTTTTTTTTTTTTTTTAATTTTCTGTCTTTTTCCTTTTTTTTTTGTAAGAAATAAAAAACCCAGAGGTGATTAAATACCACCAAAAAAGCTCTATTTGTGTGAAAAAAATGATAAAAATTTCATATGGGTACAGTGTAGCATGACCGCGCAATTGTCATTCAAAGCGTGAGCGCTGAAAGCTGAAAATTGGCCTGGGCAGGAAGGGGGTGAAAGTGCCCTGTAGGCAAGTGGTTAAAATTGAGAAAAAATGGCAGGACCAGAGATCCCAGCAGGGAGCTAGGTCCTTACTCCTACTAGGCAGAAAAAAACTGATATCCTAGAGCAGGAAGTGAGAGTATACCCCCCTGAGACCACCCATGGGCGTAGTCAAAGTCTTGTTAACTTTTGTTAACCTTTTTCTGCCTGGTGTCCTACTCCTAGTAAGAGCAGCATAACCCAACGATCAATGAAGATCTGAAGCTGTGCCCATCAATAAACAAAAGAGAAATATTTTTCAAAATGATGGTTCTTTTTTGTTTATAGTGCAAAAAAAATAAATAAAATGCCGCGGTGATAAAATACCACCATTTTATTTGGGTACATCGTCGCACAACTGCACAATTGTCAGTTAAAGCAACGTAGTGTCTTATCACAAAAAATGGCCTTGGCATTAAAGAGGAAGTAAACCCTCCTCTGACACTTTTACCTATAGGTAGGCCTATGATAAGGCTTACCTATAGGTACTGTAAATATCTCCTAAACTTGTACCGTTTAGGAGATATTTACCTTACATGTAGCCAGTGACGTCACTGGTGAATGCGCTCTGAAGGAACGGCCGCTGGTGCCGTTTCTTCAGAGCCACGTGCCGTTACTGTCGGCTCCCGCGCGCGGGAGTGACGTCACCGCGGCTCCGGCCAATCAGATGGCCAGATGCCGCGATCCCGGAAGACGGGCGACTGGACATGTCGCCCGTCATACAGGTGAGCGGGCGGCGCGGCGGGGGCACGTTCTAAGGTAAGTATTTCATAATGAGCTAGTATGCGATGCATACTAGCTCATTATGTGTTTCTCTTACAGGTTGCAAAAAAAAAATAGTAATATGGGTTTACAACCTCTTTAAGGGGGTAAAAATGGAGGATGCTGCCTTGGGCAGCATCCTCCATTTTTAAGGATTCACGCACTGAAGTAATAAGTGCGTCCGCCAGCGCTGCATCCTCACTATCAAACCAATCAGGGAGCGTGGCTTTCAGTATCACAGGCGGGCCACGTCCACAGCAGCAGAGCCAGATTCAGGATCTGACGTGACCAATGAAGCAGGAGAGGGTGGGGAAGCTTCCTGCTAGTCTTACGCCCAAATGCCACCTTCACCTCCACCTGGGAAACTAGAGACTCCAGGACCGCCTTCAGTGCGTCACTAGGGACCGGAGTCACCAAGGGACCTGCCGCCTAAAGGAGGGGATCAGGTGGGGAGATGTGCTCCTGAGACTCCATGGAGAAAGGAGGGTACCTTTCCATGGAGTCTCAGGAGCACAGACCAAAGCTTTTTGGCACTGCCAGGGGACCCACCTATACATAGCCTAAACCCCCTGCCCTGCAGCAGAGAAGGGGACACCCAAGCAGGACTCACAACTCCACGGGAGGAGCGTCGGTCACCAAGCAGCAAAAGCACCAGATGTCCAACATGCAGATATCATCCTGAGAGAAGGAAGACATGGCATCCACTAAGGGAATGAAGGAGGGGCCAAGGAGCAGTGCCTGCCATCATACGGCTCCAAAACAATGGCTGCCGCTATAGCCAGTGCAGTAAAATAGTCTGGCCGACCAATGAAAAATGGCCACCAGACCACAAGAAAAATGGCCGCTTGGGAGAAGTCTACAGGCCTCAAAAACACGCACCCGTAGGCCAAACCACAGCAAAATGGCTGCTGTGCACTGCACCATGATGCTCCCGGGGAGATCGGATCCCTGCGGGAGCAAGGGCCCACCGCACAAAAGAAAAAAGGACACCAGGCATGTGGACCCCAGCAGGCCCTTATCGCGCCCCTGCAGCCCATAATAGCAAGGAGAGAGAGAGGACAGGGTGGAAGGGAGGGATCCATGCATGCAGGTACTGCTCTAGACAGAGCCCCTCGCCAACGAAGTGGGAGGGGGGGCTGTCGGCCAGGGGAACGCTGCAGCTCAGACCAGGAGCCTGGTCGTATGTGACCCTGCGAGGGCGTTTTACTCGCTGGCCAGCCCCTGCCTGGTGGGGCTATGTTGCGGCCGACCTAGCGCGTAGCTGACAGTCTGCACGCACTCGATGGCTGGACTAATCTAAATATTCAGCCAGTTGCCCAGCCTAGCAGTTGATTGCTGATCTCTACAGAAAAAAAAATTCAATAAGGATGCAAAAAGAAAAAAGGCGCTAGAATCAAAGGGGGGGGGGGGCGTGGCCGGGATGTGAAGCGGAGCGGTCGCACAGTGCTTGAGCTCCGGTCCTCAGTGATCACTATCTTCTTCCAGCCTCTCTTTTTTCAGCTCCGGCACCCCACTTACCTGCACCCTGGGTTCCAGAATACGGGGGACATCCACGCGGCTTCCTCCGCTGTCTCCGGGGAAGCTCCGCTCCGGTAAGAAGTCCGGTGCTTCGGGTCCTGTCTCCAGCGCGGCCATCTTGCCCACGAGGTCTTCCATCTCCAGGATGGCAGCTAGCTCTCAGCAGGCTCCTAGCCCAGGGGCGAGCAAGGATCCGTCCCCATCCGACATTCTGGAGGCCATTAAAGTCTGCAAAGACACACTTACGGTCAAGATGGACTACATGGCGACAGATATCAGCTTGATCCGCCACGACTTAGATAAATTTCGGTCCAGAATGTCGGAGGCGGAGGACCGTATCTCCCAGCTAGAGGATTCAACCCGGGCGGACTCCAGGGATCTTCATGCCCTCCAACTGCAGGTCCGGGCATTGCAAGATCAGGCGGAGGACACCGAAAATCGGCTGCGGAGGAATAATATCCGGATCCTGGGCCTACCAGAGCGGGCAGAGGGCTGCGGAGTTCGCTGAGCAGTTTCTCACCTCCTTGCTGGATTTGGGGGATATGCCTCCGACGTTCGTGGTGGAACGTGCACATCGGGTTCCCCCGGCGCCCCCGATCCTGGGAGCCCCCCCCCCCGCCCGTTTCTGCTCCGACTTCTGAATTACCGGGACCGAGACCGCATCCTCTCCGCTGCCAGGACGAAGCCGGATCTCCGCTTTGAAAATGCCAAGGTCATGTTGTTTCCCGACTATTCCCCGGAGGTCCAGCGAAGACGGCGTATGTTTACGGACATCCGCAGGCGGCTGCGTGAGAAGGGGATCAAGTTTAGCCTGCTTTACCCTAGCCGATTGCGGGTGATAGATGGAGATCGCACGCGCTTTTTTGAGGATCCGGAGGCGGCGGCTGCCTGGCTTGACGTCCGTTAACCTCCCTGCTTGATCTCCCCCGGGGGTCCTGTGCCCGGTCGCGGTGCTCCTGATCCCCTGGATGCCTACACCTGCAGGTGTGACCACCTTTCTCCTTTTTGTTTGCCCGGGCTTGTGACTGTCCCCCCCCCCCCTTGATCCTTCCCCATGTCCCGGACTGAGACTGGTTGTCGATTGCTCCTACATCCGCAAGTCTCCTTGAACTGGCACGGTCCCCCCCCCCCCTTTCCCACTTCCTCTCCCCTGTTGGTCGGTGCCGGCCGTTTTTTGCCCTATAGCACGGGATCCTGTCTTGATACGGATCGGAGCCATGCCCAGGACTGACGTCGGGAAGACTCACCGAGAGTGCCGCTTCCCTCCTGGGATCTTTTTGAACTGACGTTGTTGGGGGGTCCCCTTGGCGGACTGTCGTGGACTGACCCCCCTCAGAACTCTGGCCCGGGCCTCTGCTCCCGCTCCTGCTCCCACGAGGGGCTCGGCTGGTTGATGGCTGAGCCTGCTCGCACCGTTTTTTTCTTGTTCGGGGTTCAAACTGTCCCCTGTCCCCCCCACTGTTAGGAGGGGGCTGGGGTACAGTAGGGTAAAGATACTGTGTTGGGGTGTTTTGTTCTCCCCCCTGGAGAACTGCTTGTTTTTGTCTTTTCTTTATTCTTTTTTTTTCCTTCTGTTTTGTATGTGTTTATCTGGTACATGGTCTGCTAGGCCTTGCTGCTCCCTGGGTGCCTATCCTGATTGGGGTCCCTCGGGGGTGCTCGCATTCCACATGTTACATGATGGCGTCTTCTAAATTGTCCACTTTCTCTGTGATTTCGTGGAATGTTAGGGGCCTTAATTCCAAATTCAAGAGGGCTCTCCTATTTCAATACCTGCAACGTTATAGCCCCTCCATTCTGATTCTGCAGGAAACTCATCTGGTGGGCAGCAAGCTTCTCTCACTAAAAAGGCCATGGGTACAAAAGTCCTTTCATGCCTCTTATTCTACGTATGCCAGAGGGGTCACCATTCTGATTCGGAAATCCTTGCCCTGCGAGGTGGAGGCGGTACATACTGACCCCTCTGGTAGGTATGTGGTACTGGTGTTCACGATGTGGCGACAGAGGTACGTGGTGGCGGGTATCTATGTGCCCCCGCCGTTTAAAGCTGAGGTCCTCTACACCGTCCTAGAAAGAGTCTCCAAGTACTGTCCGGCCAAGGTGCTTCTCCTGGGGGATTTCAATGCCATCCTCTCCCCGGACCTGGATAGACCTGTGCCACCCAAGACCTTCTCCGGGGACCTTCTCCGTTGGGCTGAGGCCGCGGGGCTTCAGGAGGTTTGGCGTTGGAAGTACCCTCAGGAGCGAGCCTACTCCTGTTTTTCGGCCACTTACAAAACGGCGTCCTGGTCTGACTATGGTTTCGCCAATCCGTCGATGTTGCTGGATGTGGAGGGGGTCTCTTACCTCCCCAGTGGCTTGTCGGACCATAGTCCCCTGCAGGTCGTCCTGCGAACGGGGTGTGATCGTGACGGCTCCATGTGGCGTCTCGGCGCCCATTGGGTCGAGCACCCTGATATTGTGACTCAGACCCCGTCCGTGATTCGTGAGTATTGGGACATCACTGCGGATACGTCCTCTCCCGGGATGGTGTGGGATGCCTTCAAAGCGGTTACGAGAGGTCATTACATGTCGACCATCAAAGCTGTCAAGGTGCGCCAGGCACTTACGGTGACGACCCTGGAGTCGGCGGCTGAGGAGGCCTCCGACCGTTACGTTCGGGACCCCTCGGCGGTCAACTTTGAGGGGTTGCAGGCAGCCAAACGGGACCTGCATCTCCACTTGTCTGAGGTCGCCAGGCTGTCCATGTATCATGCTAGGCAGAGGTTCTTTGAGCACGGGGACCGAAATGGGAGGCTGCTGGCCACCATGTCTCATCATGATACCCCCCTCACATTGGTGCCTGAACTTACCTCCCCTACGGGGGAGGCGATCACCTCTCCGACGGGGATACTGGAGACGTTCCGGACTTTCTACTCACGGTTATATGATACTACCCTCCCGGCTGACCTCGGCCCGGAGGTCCTGCGGGGGCTCCTGGACCCCGTGGCTCTGGGCTGGCTGTCTGACTCGGAGCGTGTGGGTCTGGTTCGGCCGGTCACGGCGGAGGAGGTGGAGGTGGTGATTAGGTCCATTCCTAGGGGCAAAGCCCCGGGCCCTGACGGGTTACCTATTGAATTTTATGGGACTCATGTGGGGGTTCTGGCCCCTCTCTTGGCAGCATTATATAATGACTGTCTGGAGATGGGCTCTTTGCCACCCTCTATGGCAGAAGCCCATGTCATCTTAATTCACAAAGCCCCTAAAGATCCTAAATTATGTGCTTCTTACCGACCGATCGCCTTACTTAATTGCGATCTAAAAATCCTCACCAAAATCCTAGCCTCCAGGCTTCGGCCTATCCTCCCCTCTGTGATCGACCAGGACCAGACTTGGTTTATGGCCCACAGGTCTACGGACATTAATCTGCGCAGGTTGTTTACGAATCTACAGACGCAGCATCTGAACGCTGGCACGAGGGTGGTGGCATCTCTAGATATAGAGAAGGCATTCGACTCGGTGGAATGGCCCTTTCTGTGGGAAGTGCTGAGGAGAATGGGATTCCCCCTTTTGTTCATCCGGTGGCTACAAATTATATACCGTTCCCCCAGGGCGGCGATCCGTCTTGGGGGCCGGTTGTCTGCCCCCTTTTCACTGTACAGAGGCACGCGGCAGGGCTGCCCGCTCTCTCCGGCCTTGTTCGCCATTGCCATGGAACCTGTGGCTGAGGCACTTCGGACCTCTCCGGAGGTTCGGGGGTTGCGTGTGGCGTGGCTGGAGGAGAGGGTGGCTCTGTACGCAGATGACCTTCTGTTGTTCCTGCAGGACGCTGGTCCCTCCCTCCGGGGGGCCCTGGATATCCTAGATGGTTTTTCCAGGGTCACGGGCCTGCGGGTGAACTGGACCAAGTCTCAGCTGCTGGCGATCGATGGGGCTGCACGTGCTGCCGCCCCGTCGGGTCTCGAGCTTCAGTGGGTTGATAGTTTTGTGTATTTGGGGGTGAGAGTTTCCAAAGATCCCACGGCCTTTATCTCACTGAATCTTGACCCTGTTGTGCGGGATATCAGGGCTAAACTGAAGGCATGGGAGAACCTCCCTCTATCCCTGCTAGGGCGGGTGAACCTGGTGAAAATGAAAATCCTCCCCAAACTGACGTATCTCTTCCGCCACTCACCACAGTGGATCCCCAAAGCTTTTTTTGCTAATCTCAATAAGCTCTTTTCCTCCTTCTTGTGGGGCTTCCGCCCTCCCAGGTACAAATTCTCCACGCTTATGAGACCTCAGTCTCAGGGGGGTCTCGCCTTCCCAGATTGCCATAAATATTTTTTGGCCTCCCAACTGGTCTCTGCGGTGTGGTGGTTGTCTCCAGACGCTTCCAACTCCGCGGTGGTGACGGAGGCTGCGGTGCTGGGGTCAGTGGAGGCGTTGACACACTTGCTTTTCAGGGGTCTCCGGGCTCCATATCCTTTGACTTCCTCCATGCGGACGACGATTAGAGCCTGGCGCCAGGGCCTGGCCCTGGAGGCCTACCCCGACACCGCAGTCTCCCCCAATGCACCACTGTGGATCAATCCTACCTTGCCTCACCTCTACTCTCTGCCGGATCCGGCCGCCTGGACCAAGTTTGGTATTAAAAGGGTCTCGGACCTATCCTCAGACCTCTCCCTTCCCACATTCTCACGCCTCCTTGAATCTCACGGGTTGCCCTCATCCCACTTGTTTCGCTACCTGCAGTTGTCCCATGCCTTCAGGGCCCAATTTCCGCAGGGGGGGGGGGGGCGGTGCAGTCGGACTTGGAGCGGGTTCTCCGGTTTGACTGTTCTGACCGAGCGGCTTCCGTTCTGCATGCTCACCTCCTTCGGGTGTTCTCTCCGGAGCTCACGGGTCTTCGGGAGCGGTGGACCCGGGATGTTCCGGAGCTGGATGCGGAGGACTGGCAGCAGATGTGGGATTCCCCGTTCAAGATCTTGATCTCGCTCAGGGACCGTATGGTACAATATAAGATTGCACATCGGGCGTATCTTACCCCTCATCGCCTGCATAAGATTCATGGCTCTAACTCCCCGGAGTGCTGGCGCTGTGGCAGCACTCCTGGGGACTTTATTCACATCTTTTGGACATGCCCGGCCCTGGTGGACTATTGGTTGCTGGTGTTTGCAGCGGCCAGAGGTATATTGCAGATATCGATCAACCCCACTCCGCGGTTGGCCCTCCTGGGCCTGCTGGATGATCTGCTGCCCCGGGTGGCGGACCGCACTCTCCTGGGTCTCATTCTATTCTACGCCAGGAAAAATGTTGTTCTTCACTGGAGACAGCGGTCCCCCCCCCCCGCTTCGGCGGTGGAGGGCGCTGGTGGATTCAGTTATACCATTGTATAAGGATATGTATGCTCACAGAGGTTGCCCCAAGAAGCACGATAGGGTCTGGGCCAAGTGGCTGGCGGACTCCGCAATCCCGATCCTTGCTGAATGCCTGGGTGGGGATGCCCCGGCCGATGGCTAGTTGCCAGGGGGACACGGCGGGGTCCCCTCGTTTGGAGCCTGGTGGGTCCCCTGTATTGGTGTATAATTTTTTGTACCTTAACGTGTTTTTATTACGTTATGACTGCTGTTTCGGTGATTGCTTAGCCCCTGCGTGGGCGCCCCCCTCTGAATGCATTTCTGTTTCCAGCGCATGCCGTGTGTGGCGAGGCTGGTTGGTGGACCTATTGTACCAGTGTTTGTCTATATGTTGTTGACTTGTTTAAAACAATAAAAAGATTTTCAAAAAAAAAAAAAAAAAGATCCCAGCAGAGAGCTAGGGTCTTACTCCTGAGACTATGAAGAAAGAAAAAAAAAACTGGAGGCCTACAGGAGAGGGGGATTCATACCAGCTAGGACTGCCTATAGGCATAGCCAAGTTTGTTTTTTCTGCCTAGTGTCCTATTTCTGTAGGGGACAATATATCCCTATGGTTATGAATATGGAGCGCTGTGTCCGTCAACGAAACGAAAGAAAAATGATGTGATAAGCCAGCAAAATGGCCATGATCCGCTACAGGATATGATGACATCACACGCTGATGCTCCACTCTACGTGTCTCATCATCATAAGACATCATCAGGGCACCTGGTGGTGTAAGCCGGTGGATCGTGTCCCTTGAAAGTGGAGTCAGAAATCTTTGGACTACTATTGGATTTTTTGTAATTAGGTGGTCAAGGTTTTCTGGTAAGAGGCTGTTTGTGACTCACTGGCAGTGGAGGATCTCTTTCTGGCTTTCCCTATATATAATCACCTATTATTTATCGGTCACAGCAGGTAGACTGAACGGACTAATTTGATGTTTGCACATTGAAATCCCACTAAAGTTACATAGTTACATAGTAGGTGAGGTTGAATAAAGACAATAGTTCATCCAGTTCAACCTGTGTAGGTGTGTGTGGCTGTACTCATCTCACATACCCCTGAATGTTCTGATCCTTGAGATGTAAGTCTAAGAGTCTTTTGAAAGCCACCATACTACCCGCAGAAACCACCTCTTGTGGTAGAGAATTCCACAATCTTGTAGCCCTAACAGTAAAGAACCCCCCACGTTGCCTGAGGTTAAAACGCTTCTCCTCTAATCGCATTGTATGCCCTCGAGTCCTCATGCAATCCCTTCAAATGAACAGCTTTTTTTCTAAGCTGGGATCCCCATTAAGATATTTATAAATTGCTATCATGTCCCCCCTCAGACGTCTCTTCTCCAGGGAGAATAAATCGAGCGATTGTAGACGCTCTTCATAGTCAAGGTCCTCCAATCCCCTAATTAGTTTAGTTGCCCTTCTCTGGACTCTCTCCAGCTCCAACACATCCCTCCTGAGGACTGGCGACCAGAACTGGACAGAATACTCCAGATGCGGTCGGACCAGAGTTTTATAAAGTGGAAGGATTATAGTCTTATCTCTGGAATACATCACTTTCTTTATGCATGCTAATATTCTGCTGGCTTTGGCAGCTGCCGCTTGACATTGCATGCTGTTGCCTAATCTATCATCAACCAAGACTCCCAGATCCTTCTCCATTTTTGATTCCCCCAAGGGTTCCCCTCCTAACGTGTATTGTGTTTTTATGTTTTTAGTCCCCAAGTGCAAAACCTTACACTTCTCCACGTTAAACCTCATTTGCCATGTCGTTGCCCGCTCTGTAATTTTGTCCAGGTCATTCTGAAGGATATCTGCTTCATGCTGTGCAGCTATTGCCCTGGCCAATTTTGTGTCATCTGCAAAAACTGATATCGAACTACTGATCCCGACCTCAATGTTGTTTATGAATAAATTGAACAAGGTTGGTCCCAGGACTGAGCCCTGGGGCACCCCGCTTACAACCTCAGACCAGTCTGAGTATGCGCTGTTTATTACCACCCTTTGGACACGCCCTTTAAGCTAATTCCGTATCCAAAGTGAGTTATATCTTGTATTTATGTTTTGATTAAGGAGTGCTGCACTTCTTTCTTTATACTGCTTTTGTTTGCTGCCTGAAAATTGTGTTAGCTGCTGTTTGTATTTACAGTCAGTCCCATTGCTGCTGTGCCCTCCTTTTGCAGAAATCTTACTCCTCCAATTCCCCCCACCCCTGCTGCCATAATCTTCTGGTGCTTCAGGGGTTAATAAAACCAAAGGTATGTAACAGGTATCCACCATGTACAGTCAGGCCCATAAATATTGGGGCATCTATACACCACCACAAATCCATTGTGGTGGTGTATAGAGCCAAAAAGATTAGAATTGTGTCGATGTCCTAATATTTATGGACCTGACTGTATATTGTGCCCCATAGCAGTTTTTTTTTTTCTTATATTACATTTAAATCTTTTGGACTTTGCATGTGTACTATGTGTCTGTCACGCATCGAATACTTATGCAGTCAATTTGATACGCTTAAGGGTCATATATCAGAAATATACACAATCCTAACATCTGATACCAGGAAGCAAGCTTATATGGAGAGATGGGAATATGACTTAAATGAATCTTTGGAAATAGATGAGTGGCATTTGTTAGCTCAAAATGCTTCCAGGTCACTCATTAACACCTCGATCATGGAAGCAAATTATAAGGTGCCTATGAAGGTGGTATATGGTCCCTGTCAGACTGTCTTCTTATGTCCTGGGCGCTTCTCCACTTTGTTTTCGTGACTGTGGTCAGAAGGGGATGGCGTTTCACATCTTGTGGTAGGTAATGCCTTAGGGGGAGGCATTTCTGGATTTTTGTATTTCCTTTAATATAATCAGTCACCCAGGTTACCTTACAAAAGTCCCTGAAACCAGTGTTATTAGGCAGCCCAGTGGAGAATGCATCAAGACATTCTAAAAGAGTGATTACTTTTATTTTTTTGGCCGAAAAGATTACAATAGCCAGATCTTGGAGGTCAGCTACCATAACCTTTGATTTACTTAACCGCTTGCTGATCATATAACTTACGGTGGCAAGGTGGCTCTGCTACGCAGGATCACATACATATTTTGTGTAAAAAAAAAAAAAAAAAATTTAGTTAGCAGAATACATATTTGTGACAGTGTTCACCGTCACTGGGAGTGAGGGACAGATACTTGGGGGATGCTGAGAGAATGGTTTGGATGGCTTCAGATGCGAGAGTGATATTTGTTAACGGAGCTGGCAACAGAGCAGAGTGCGGCTGGCCTCTGCCCTCAACATACAAAAGATGGAGTTCCTGTGGTAGTGGATGGGACTGCGGTCTTCACCTCTATATCCCAGGGATACTGAACAGTCGGCCCAGATCCCCACCACCCTGTCTTCTCTCCAGCAGCTGAAAGGACTCCTGGGAGAAGGGCCAGTCCACGCTTATCCCCAGTGGCGGGTATGTTCTACGAGAGAGGCAGAGGTTAGCTGGGTGAGTAACACTGTTTTCTAGACAATTTGTTTGGGGTACTAGGTGGGTGCAGACATTGGGAGGGCCCTTAGAGAGGTTGGAAAATACCTCTCTCAGCTCCCTAGACCCATCTTCTGTCTAAGTCACCCTGTGTCTAATAGGGACACAGGGTGACCAAGAAGCCCAGTCTGACCTGCCCAAACCGAACTTCCTGGTTAGTCTACCTTTGGGGGGAAGATATGGGACAGTATTCACCATCACTGGGAGTGAGGGACAGATACTTGGGGGATACTGAGAGAATGGTTTGGATGGCTTTAGATAGGAGAGTGATATTTGTCAACAGTGTCTCTCAAGAAATGTGGAGATTTGATCCCACTTTGCACAGTAAGACCTGTGGCCTGTTGCGATGGAGACTGTGACACCTAGATGTGTATTCCATGTGTTTCAATGTAGTAGACAGACAGACTGTCATTGGCAGTCTTGTCCTATTGTCTATCTATTGAGCTGGGGTATGGATTGTGTTAAATCTGCCTGTCCCATTGTTAAATGTTAATGACCTCACGTTAATTCTGTTTCTGTATACAATTTCATCTGCATATGATAATGTAATCAGGAAACCCCTGACCTGTGTGTAGTAATTTGATCAGGAGGGGGATGTGCTCGTCTGTATAAATTGAGTGTGAAACTGTTCAATAAAGGAGAAGGTTCCTTAACTTGTACAAGCTACCGTATATACGAGTATAAGCCGACCCGAGTATAAGCCAAGACCCCTACTTTTACCACAAAAAGATGGGAAAAATCATTGACTCGAGTATAAGCCTAGGGTGAGAATGCAGGGAGGCGGGCATGGTACAGGAGAATGCAGGGTACTGGCATGGTGCAGGAGTATGCAGGGCGGCGGGCATGGTACAGGAGAATCCAGGGCGACTGGCATGGTGCAGGAGAATGCAGGGTACTGGCATGGTAAAGGAGAATGCAGGGTGACTGGCATGGTGCAGGAGAATGCAGGGTGACTGGCATGGTGCAGGAGAATGCAGGGTACTGGCATGGTGCAGGAGAATGCAGGGTACTGGCATGGTGCAGGAGAATGCAGGGTACTGGCATGGTGCAGGAGATTGCAGGGTACTGGCATGGTACAAGAGGATCCGGGGTTGTGGGCATACTACAGGAGATGCAGTGCTGTGGGCATGGTACATGTGGACCATGCCCGCAGCACTGCATCCCTCGTAGTGTGCCCGCAGCCCATGGCAGGTAGTGAAGCTGTTTCACTTACCTGTTCCAGAGGCGCCTTCATTTTAAAAATGGCGCCGCCCGGCGCCGACACGTCATTGCGCACGCATCGCTGCCGCTCGTATACTTTCGGCTATTCCCGGCCTCTCCCGAGCGGCGCCGGGAATAGCCGAAATTACACAAGCGGCGGCGGCGGCGCGTGCGCGGTGACATGTATGCGACGGGCGGCGCCATTTTTAAACCTTAAACCCGTCGGAGCGGACAGAAATTTTTTTTTTTTCCTTGACTCGAGTATAAGCCGAGGGGGACGTTTTCAGCACAAAAAAAATGTGCTGAAAAACTCGGCTTATACTCGAGTATATACGGTACGTTGTTGACTAGCTTTGTGTGAGGGTGGCTGGGAAAATCTGGGATATATGTTCATGACTGCAAGGAAGCCCTATACTGATGGAAGACCAAAAGTACAGCGTGGGTTGAGGTTCCGTTACAATATTGGCCTAAACTGATGAAGAAATATGATTTTTTTTTTTTTTTAACGTTAAGTAAAAAGTATTTTTTTTTTCAAAATCGTCAGGCTTTTTGATGGTCAAATACCACCAGAAGAAGTCAGCTCTATTTGCGGGGGAAAAAAAAAAGGACAAAAATATTATTTGGGTACAGCGTTGTACGACCACGCAATTGTCAGGTAAAGTAATGCAGTAGTTTAAGCATAAAATGTAGCGGCGCTAAATCAAAAAAAAAAAAAATGGATTTTTGTAAAATCTTACCGTAAAATCCTTTTCTCTTAAGCTCATTGACAGACGTAGTCCTCCATGATTAATATCAACTCGGGTTATACTGCCCTCTACAGGAGTAGGACTAGACAGGAAAGAAAACGTTCTGGCCACACCCTAGGGGCAGTCCCAGAGGGTATATCCTCTCACTTCCTGCTACAGCAAATCAGTTATGTCACAAAGCAGTGTTTAGAGAATTTAACCCAACCCAACTCAAAAACAGAGGGGCGGGTACTACGTCTGTCAATGAGCTTAAGAGAAAAGGATTTTACGGTAAGATTTTACAAAAATCCATTTTTCTCTGTGGCTCATTGACAGACATAGTCCTCCTTGATTAATATCAACTCGGGACGTCCCAAAGCAGTGCCACAAATGAGGGGTGGGATAACAGAAATCAAAATCCAGAAGGCCCAACCGGAGCCAACCAGAAGCATCAAGGACTCATCGAGCAAAAAGATGAGACCTAAGTGAAAAAACCCAACAAACCCTCGAGGTAGACCAACAGTCTCCTCAAATTGCGGCCTGCAAAACCTTGCGGCCAAATGAGGCATCCGACGATGCCATCACATCAACTTTATAAAATATTGTAAAGGTATGAACCGACGATCAAGTAATCGCCTTGAAAACCTGGACCCCTGATGGTGGAAGGCCCAGGAAACACTAAGCGCCCGAATAGAGTGGATAAACGGAGGATTCCGACCCTTACATAGAATAAGCCTGTACCACCGTCTGTCTAATCCATTTGGAGATAGTCGCGGCAGACGCAGGCAACCCCTTTCTGGGGCCAGCCGTGATCCCAAAAAGTGAATCCGTTTAACGGAACGATTCCGTAGTCTTCAGGTATACCCTGATTGCCCGAACTACATCCAAGGAATGCAACGCACATTCCTGAGGATGATTGGGCTTAGGACACAAGGAAGGTAGCACAATATCTTCATTCAGATGAAAATCTGAAACCACCCTAGGAAGAAAGGATGGCTTCGGATGAAGAACTACCTTATCCCTATGAACCACTAGATATGGGGAATGGCATGATAATGCAGCCAGTTCTGACACCCTACGTGCAGAAGTGATAGCCACCAAGAAGGCCACCTTCTGGGATAATGTAAGCAAGGGAATCTCCCTGATATTTTAAAAGGGAGGTTTCTGCAGAACCGACAAAACCAATTTAAGATCCCAGGGCGGTAAGGGCACGCGCACTGGCGGAGCTAAGTGCCACACCCCCTGGATGAAATTCGGCACCAAGGAATGAGTAGCCAGCGGCTTCTGAAAGAAGATTGCTAACGCTGAAAACCTGACCCTTGATAGTGCTCAAGGATAGTTTCTGCTCAACCCCCTTTTGCAGAAAAGCCAAAATTCGGGTCACCAAATAGGTACGTGGGGGAAATCCCAACGATTCCCCCCCACGCAATACAAGTCTTCCATGTGCGATAATAGAATTTGCTAGAAGTCGCTTTCCTTGCTTTAATTAGAGTAGGAATAACTGAAGCTGACAATCCCCTGTCCTTCAGAACCTGGGTCTCAATGGCCAGGCCGTTAAAACCAGCGACTGTAAAGCACGATGGAAGATCGGTCCTTGAGACCGCAGATCCTCCCTGAGAAGAAGTCTCCAAGGAGCGTCTGCGACTAGCCTGCCCAAGTCGGCGTACCCGGCTTGACGAGGCCAGCCCGGAATTACCAGGATAACTGGAGTTCCCTCCACCTCTATCCTGCGGAGAAATCTCAGCAGTAACTTGAGAGGGGGGGAAGACATACAGTAGCTGATACTTCCCCTACGGGGCGCTCAGCGCGTCTGCTGCGTCCGCTAGAGGATCGCGGGCGCGAGTCCTGTTGAGCCAACCTGCCAACAGATCCATATCCGAGGTGCCCCAATGAAGGGACAGCTGGTGAAATACCTCTGGATGAAGAGACTATTCCTCTTGATCCAGAATCTGACGGCTGAAATAATCTGCCTGTCCACCCCCGTGATAAATATCGCGGAGAGAACTGGAACAACTGTTCCCCAATAAAGAATGTTGGCCACTTCTATGGCCGCCAGGGCACTCTTGGTGCCCCTTGGTGATTGACATAAGTCATGACCGTGGCATAGTCCGATTGGATCCGAACCGGACTGCCCTGGAGCTGCTCGGTCCAGTAAATCAGACAAAGTCTGATCGCTCTCAGTTCCAACACCTTTATCGGTAACCTGGAATTTATCAGAAGAAATGACTTCCCCTGGCTGAGCATCGGAGACCGAAGCCACCAGACCAGAGCCTCCCTGGTCTGCTCGCTCAATCGGATCCGATTGTCCAGGGAATCGGGATTCCGATTTCATATGAGAAGAATCTCCTCTTTGGAGAATTTGGGTATGAGACTGGGCAAACGGTACTGCCTCTAAGGAGGCGACCATCAATCCCAGCCAGTTGACGGACAGCAACATCCGAATCATTGACTGAATCTTCTGGAGTTTCTCCGCCTGGAGAAACACTCTTGCCAAGGATGTATCCAAAATTAGGCCCAGATAGTTCAGTCTCCTGGTGGGAACCAGGGATGATCTTTGGGAAAAGCAAAGAAAACGCTGATGTCCTGCAAAGATGGGGATATGAAGATAGGCATCCTAAATGTCTATGGGCGCCAGGAAATCCCCCTGATGCAGGGAGGCCACCACTGTATGGATGGACTCCATCTCTTCCAAGTCCAGAATTGGACGCACCTAGCCCTTTTTCCTGGGCATTGTGAACAGGTTCGACTCATAAGTGTGCGCAGCCTATTGCATTAGGGTGTGCACCCCAAAGTTTAAATATACATGCATGTGTTTGCCTACATGTACATGGCCCCGATACATTACTCTCTCTGCTGGCAAAGTGAAATAGAAGTGTGTGGCACTTCTCTTATGGCAGAGCAGGTCCGAGGGAGATCTTTCCCATCTCCTCACTGGCAAACAGAGCGATAATGCTAATGTGCCCTAGGTGATTAGGGTGTGCCCAGGCACACCCGGCACACCCTGTGTGCACGCCTATGGTTCGACTAGAACTCTTCCAAGGAATGGGAACTACCACTGCTTGTTGCATCAAGCTGTTCCCCTCAAAGCTTTTTAAGCGACCCGGGGATGTAGAATATTGGAAGGGAAGAATCGCACCGGTGGAAGTGATCGAAACTCGATCTTGTATCCCGACCATATGACCTTGCGAACCCCTTTATCCGGAATTCTGGAAAGCCCTGGATCCGGAAACCGGTGACGACGTCCCCCCACCCTAGAGATGGGTGGGGCCCATTCTGTCAATCCAACGAGATAACAGTGGCTTTATTTAGTCTGGAAATCGGTGAGTCCACTATTGGTGGTACCGTCCATCTTTGTAATGAGGGATTCCTCAAAATGATAGCGCCTAGCAATGCATTTGGAAATAGCAGGGGCTCATTTACGGAAGACCCCATTTGGGCAAGGGAAACCCTTCACCATTTTGGTAGGCTTGCTAGTACCAAAAAAGGAATATGAGTCTCAGCTACCTCTGCCGGTGTAACCTCAAGATTCAAGGTTTCCCGACAATGACAAGCTCAGAATCCGTATCTGAAGTATCAGATGACATAGGGGTAGGCGGGGGTCGCTCTTCTTGACCCCCGTCCCTGACAGGCTACCTCCACCCAGGATACCAAAGACTCCAAAACTGCTGATAATGCATCATCACAAGTGGGGTACTGGAGGGTCCTGCGGCCACCCCGAGGGGATCAGGTGGGGATACATGAGTGGCAGGGTTCATGTAACAAGACACTTGCCAGCAAACACAAAAAAATTAATTGCAAGAAAAAAACATCTTTTTTTTTTTTTTTTTAAACTTAGTCCCCCAGCGCAGTAGCGCCCCTCAGTCTACCTGCTTGGACCCCTCAGAAAGAGAGAGACCCCAAGGCTCACCTAATGCACAGAAGTTTCTTATCAACCTGCTTCCAGCAGTGTCTGTTACAGACAGGAAGTCTTTGGCTTGCTTTCCCTGGGCCAAGGAGGCGGCTCCGCCCCTTTACACGCCTTCCGGCGCCTCCCAATTACTCCACGAGGTGTTTGGTCACCTCAAACATGGCCGCCCCCATGCTGGAGACACGAGGCTACGCCAATATGGCGGCCTCGTGCGATCTGCAGGAAAATGGCGGCGGCCTGTGTAGGATAGCGGCGGCTTGCAAGCTAGCAGCGGCCTGCGGGATGTGTGCATTCGGCCTGCGGGAGGCTGTGCGGCCTGTGGAAGTGACCGGCTTTCTGGAGGGATGGCGATCTGTGGCTGCAGTAACTCAGGCATAGGCATCGGCCTGTGTACACACTAGACAGGTAGGATACCTCTATACCTCAATAGTAATGCCTTTTAGTAGTCTGCCACTGACTTCAGTCACCCTTACAGTCATATAGTGACTTTAGATAGTCAGCTCCCAAACCAAGCCTCCTGGTTTCTATTCACAAAAATCACACTCAAATTGGGGGATCTGTGACCTGTTATAGGATAGAGGGGAGACCCAGAAAACCGAGTGTCCGACCATCCCAGAGAGGGGCCCGCATCCACCAACAACCCGACAGGGGGAGAGGGGGAACATTCTACTCACCATACCGGAACCAGGCGGGCGCCAACTACTGAGAGAACCCCTCTCCACCGGGGTGGGGGGGCTGTCGACCAATACGGACGCCGTGACTCTGTTGGTCATTGGCGTCCAGGCGAGACGTTTAACTCGCAGGGTCAGTCCCCGTCCAGTGGGACTATGTCGCAGCCGACCCAGCGCGGAGCTATGGCCTGCACGCGCTCGTAGGCTGAACTGGGGTGACCACTGGATCTCAACATCCAGCCCGTCGCCCAGTTTCAGCGTACTTGCTTGAAGATCTCACAGGAACACTGGAGAAAAAAAGCTGTCTAAAAAAGTATTTCTAAAAAAAAATCTTGCCAGGACCGAAGATCCTAGCAAGGAATCTAGGTCCTTACTCCTAACTAGACAGAAAAAAACTGATTTGCTGTAGCAGGAAGTGAGAGGATATACCCTCTGGGACTGCCCCTAGGGTGTGGCCAGAACGTTTTCTTTCCTGTCTAGTCCTACTCCTGTAGAGGGCAGTATAACCCGAGTTGATATTAATCAAGGAGGACTACGTCTGTCAATGAGCAACAGAGAAAAAAAGATTTTTATCCTTGATGAAACACCATATGTAAACTCTCAATCAGAATAAAACAAAATGACTACACGGAAATTTTTATTATCAATAAGCAAATACTATGTACAATAAAGAATGAAATAATCAGTTCATAGCTCCAATGGGCAGCACCTCCGAAATCCAGTGAATCCATGAACTCTTGGAAAAGTCAAATGTCAGTGACCCAACGCATTGGGAGGAGCCGTGTGACCTCACTTCTGGTCACGGCTGAGACTGGAAGCTCAGATTTGTCAACATCCTTTTGTCTCTGACCCCGCAGTCCCATTCCCTTGATGCCCATTTAAAATCTCAACTGTAAGTCTCTACATTTTTATAAATAAACTTGCTCTTACTACTACACTATGCAGATTTTTTTTTTATATAAACACAGCCGTCTGTCATTCTACCTGAAGTGATCACAGAGGATATATGATCCTGCTATATAGGATCGCATGTCTCTGTGATGACTTCACAGGCCACGCCCCTGACAGTTAGAATCACGCCCCTAGGGACACATTTAACCCCTTGATCACACATACTGTTGACACTGGCAGGGAAGGGGTTATTTTTTACAGTAACCGTGCATATTTTTAGCACATATTACTGTAGTAATGTCACTGGTACCCCCAAAAGCGTCAAAAATGTCAGTTAGGGGTCCGATCTGTCCGCCGCAATGTCGAAGTCCCACAAAAAAAAAAAAAAAAAAAAAAAAAAATCGCAGATCACCGCCATTACTATTTTTTCTTTTACCAAAAATATGTAGCAGAAAATTGGCCTAAAATGTTAAAAAATTTTGATTTTTAATATTTTTGTTTTTGAGAATTTCATATAAAAGAATGTGAAAAATATTGTTATTTTTTCAAAATTGACGCTTTTTTTGTTTAAAGCGCAAAAAAAAAAAAAAAAAAAAAAAAAAAGATAAATAAAATCACACAGGTGACCAAATACCACCAAAAGAAAGCTCTATTTGTGGGGAAAAAAAAAGGACATCGATTTTATTTGGGCACAGTGTTGCACGACCGCGCAATTGTCCGTTAAAGTTACGCAGTGCTGAATCGCAAAATAGGGCCTGGTCATTAAGCAGCCAAATCCTCCGGTGTTAAAGTGGTTAAAGAGGGGTTACAACTGGGGAAAAAAAAATAAGTCAGCTGTTACAAATACTGTAGCTGCTGACTTTCATTATATAGATAATTACCTGTCCGGGAGCCCTCAATGTCAGCACCCCAGCCGATTTTCGGATCTGCTGCCGGGTGCTACCACCGCCATTTTTTCTAAGGGAAACTTGCAGTGAAGCATTTCGGCTTCACAGCCAGCTTCCTACTACGCGTGCGTGAAATGTGTTCCGCTAATTTGCCTGGCGGCGAAAGGAGAAGGGGGATAGAACTTCCGAGGGACGGTGCCACTGCACTGCCTCCCGGAAGTGGGGAAGGGTACCTGTCAAAAACAGATACCCGTTTCCCCCCCCTCCCCCCTGAAAGGTGCCAAACTGTGGTAGCGGAGGGGAGAGAGGAAGCTGATGAGCAGAAGTTCCACATGTGGGTGAATCTCTGCTTTAATCCCTATAATAACATTTTTTTTTTTTTGGACACTATGGTCTACGATTCTTTCCTTTTTTTGGCATCCTGTCACTTTAATAGGGTGTCATTTCTTTTTTTGTTTTGTCCCTACCTATTTTACAGTGTAGCGCGCAAGTCATTATATCCTCCTGCTAAAGTAACGTAGTCCCAGATCACAAAAAATGGCCTGTCACGAAGGGGGGTAAATCTCCTGGAGGTCAAGTGGTTAAGTCTAAACTCTCTTGGATTATGATACATGAGCGCCTTTCAGCCATTCTGAGCGACAAGGTTAAACGGTTTGAGAAATCCTGGAGCCCCTGAATTATTTTTTTTCTAACTGATGATCCCCCAGCTAGTTCAGCTTAGGCAATTACCCAGATTGGAGGGGGTTGGTGTGCAGGCAACCTGTTTTACTTGCTTTTCGCCCTTTTCTTAAGTTCCTCCTGCCTAGTCTCTACTGCAGAACGTCCCTAAAAGCTTTAGGGGGGCATCTGCCTTTTCTACTTGGATTGCATGGCTATCCTCCCTTCGTTAAGAGATTATGTATGCCATTATGTATGCCATTGTGCATAACAGGTGAGCCAAGGTGCTTGGCTCCTATCTCATTTCTGGCACAGCTGCTTTCTCTTAAAGATTACTATACAATGTTTTATTTCACTCTGGTTCGATAAGGTCTACATTCCGAGGAGTTTGAGTTTATTGTTATTACAAAATTGGATAAAGGTAATAGCTGCACTGCACTAATTGGCACATATATAGCTTAGAGGTTACCTCATCCTCCTTTCTCTGTGTTAAGCTGTTTACCAGTGAAAACTAGGGATGCACCGAAATGAAATTCTTGGCCGAAGCCGAATAATAATAAAATGCTTGGCCGAAGGCCGAATGCGGTGTTTCACATTTTTTCCATTTATTTTGCCAATTTTTAGGGGGCACGCTGATGGGCACATTTTATGTTAGGGGGCACGCTGATGGGCACATTTTATGTTAGGGGGCACTCTGATGGGCAAAACAAAACATTTAAATCAGCGTTGCTCTTAACATAAAATATGCCCATTAGCGTGCCCCTTAAAATAAAATATGCCCATCAGAGTGCCCCTTAACATAAAATATGCTCATCAGCATGTCCCTTAGCATAAAATAAGGGGCACGCAGATGGCCACATTTTATGTCAAGGGAGCACTCTGTTGGGCACATTTTTTTTTAAGGGGCACTTTATAGGGCACTCTAATGTAATGAGCATGGCAAGTGGCAACAACATATGGCCGTCTGCACACTAATGCTTGTGCAGCTGCCAGCTACCGTATTCTCCCCCAAATGTGCTCAGCTCCACATCACATACCTGAACTGCAGCCAGAGCCAAAAACCGCGAACAGGGGGGCGGGGCGTGGACCTAGTGTGAAGGAGCCGCAGTCAGGAGCAGGGGGCGGGACGCGCGCGTGACGTCACACCCCCTACTCGCGGCCGGACAGGATACCGGCGGCGTGTGAGAAGGGAGCCGCGAGCCGCAATGAGGAAGGTGAGCGGTCAGGGCGGAAGCTGACATTGTTCGGCTCAAAATTATTCGGCCTTTTGACTTATTCGGCCGAACGCCGAAAGTGCTATTTTCTCTATTTTCGGCCGAATAATGTTCGGCCGCCGAATATTCGGTGCATCCCTAGTGAAAACCGCCTGTTCTCTATTTTGTTTTACAGTTGATGTATTTTGTATAGGAGTGCATCAGCGGCATTGTAATTGTCCTTTGCTACCACGGAATGTATTTGTATTTTTTTTTCTTTCATCTTGGAAAATCTTATTAAAAGCTATTAAAAAGAAAAGTCAGCAACTACAAATACTGTAGCTGCTGACTTTGAATAAAAGGACAGTTAGCTGTCCAATGCTGTCCTCACCTGGCCTGGTTCTTTGCAGGCCTTAGGATCTCTGGCGCTGCCATATCTAGTATGAAGTCGGCTTCACAGAGAGCTTGTTTGCTGCGCTTTATGAAAGGTCCTGCACTCTTCTGGGACCTGTGATGCTCGCTTAGGCAATTTGAGTGGAAGTCGGAGCAGGGACCTAACAAAACTAGGTACATGCTCCCCAAAAGAAAAAGAAAAAAAAAAAAAGAAGTAGGTGCCCAAAATGTTAAAGAGGGGTAGGGGGGAGAAAAGCAGAACTTTGTCTTTTGGGTGAAGTTCTGCTTACAGCACCTAGGCACATATTTTATAGAGCAAGGACTTAATTCTAGTAAAAGGAAGGAAATGGCCAAGATCACATAGTACACAACCAGCAGGAACACTGCAGGATATAAGCTAGGTTATCAACTACACTATGAAGTTCAAAGAACTAGATTCTGTTCATCATTAGGTAATTTCACTACATTGAATGAATAAAGCAGCTTATGATTTTAGAACACCATTTGTAATGCAAACTCCTCTCTTACTATGAGGAATATAAAAATGTGGATATAAAAGCAAAAAATTAAAAATAAAAAAGGATTTCCCTATACCGCTTTTCTATGCTGAAAATACAAAGCAAAAGAAGGGCGCACCAGCCTAGCGCATTATCCTCAGCAAGTTTATTTGGATAAAATTGTTTAAAATCAAATACTCACAAACAAACAAGAAGTTTCAGGCACATCAATTCCATACACCTGCCTCCTACCAGAGGATCAACGTCTTTACTGGAAGCAGAGGGCTGACGCGTTTCGAGGCTGTGCCTCTTCCTCAGAGCCTGGAGGCCATGGTCAAGTCCATAGTTTAAATATAGTATGTAGGGCCAGGCCTCCACATGACCCCTGGGGGATGTGGGAGGAGATATCGCCCAAATGGGCGTAGCTACACAGCCAATTACCCAAAAGCTGTTGCAAGTCACAAATGTAGTTACATTTTAATTAGCAAGCCCCACGCGACTATTTATTCCATTGGTGAGCTATCCAAAAAACTTCCCAGCTCATCGTGGACTCCATTTCACAAAAAATAATAATAATAAGAATAAAAACTGATATGGTGAACTGACCTGTACATGTCGTGGTCCTAAACCAAGTAGGGCATCGAGCTGAGACCATCGTGTTGGTCAATAATCCACTATCTTATACTGGGCATATTGGGCATATTCCCTGGTGGTCCAATGGTGTTCGCTGTAAAGTCGGCTACCCGGATGTTTAGGATGGTATACTGTAACAGCAGGGTGGCGGTGGAACGCACGCCGCTCATCCCGGAACTAGCGTGCGCACCACCGCATAGCGTCACTTCCGCCCATCCAGGTCGTGACGGCTTCCGGTTTCCGTATACATGGGCGGCGGGACAGCGGTGGAACGCACGCCGCTCGTCCCGGAACTGGCGTGCGCATCACCGCGTAACGTCACTTCCGCCCATCCAGGCAATGACAACTTCCGTCCCCGGCAAGCTGTTCCTATAGAAACGGCAAAGGGGAGGACACAAGTATGCCACGCTGATGTGTCATATACACCGTACCATATGGACCAAATCCAGGGGAACTAAATTTAGATGCACCATACAGAATCGACTCTGGTGGGAGTTGATTGGAGCGCCCACCAAGATTGGAGAAAGGTGGTCGCATATATTTAAAATAGCAGTGAAGATATTGTACATCAGATAAAACAACCTGAACCAATAAAATTAAATTAAAATTAACATTAACATTAATAATATTAATGATGGGTACCTGTGTACTAATAATGTAACTTGCTAAGCCTGAATGAGAATCACATGTATAAAAGAGTGGATCAATAGATAAAAAATTATTCAATATCCAATTAGATTATATAACTGTGAATAAAAAATATATACATATATATAAAAAATTATTATGAAAAATTATACATACCATACACACATATATAAATATACATGTATATACAGATACAAACACCTATGTATACATGCTGAACCATAATGATTCATTATATAAAATCCATATTAAAACCATCTAAATATATATGTACATATAGTGTGACTCGTTAGATATGGCATGTAGAGCTTCAGACACCAATTTACGCGTGCCATACCTCCTCTATAAACATACCTTGGAGAGCTTGAAAAACTAAACTCGGTAAGCCAAATATAAAAATTTAGGTGTGGGACCTATACTAAGGAACTATACGCTTCCAAATTAATTGAGGGAAAAGGAAAAGCAAAAAGGAAAGGGAGGATGGTGTAATGAGCAGTGTGTGTATATGTGCGTGCATTGGCTACGCACATACATATCCACACAATTGAGGAGACGGGGAGGGGGGAGGGGCACACACATGCACATACGTCAGCCTGAACATATACACCAGCGTATGCGTGTAGACCCCAAAAGGAAAATAGAGAGTGGTGTGGTACTAGGATGGAACCATAGAAGGAACAATGGTAACTGCAGCGAATGTCGGGGGGACAGAAACACATACGGAAGGGGGGAAAAAAACAGGAATGCACTGCGAAAAACTACAGTACACTCTGGATTTCGAGATTCTCGTTCAAACCCCCAGGGGACATAGACCCTAGGGTGAAGATCCAATAAGACTCCCTTCTGCACAGCCTCTGAAATCTAGCCCCCTCATCAGGGTCCTTAGCTATTAGCTCAATGCCAAAGACCCGTAGGCCCGTTGGATCCCCATCATGATGCTGCTCAAAGTGGCGAGGTATGGAGTAGCTGTTGCGGTCCTTTGTTCCAGCCTTCGTTTTCCTGTTCAATATGCTGCACTTATGTTCACCAAACCTTACTCTAAAGGCCCGTACACACGTACCGATCGTCGGCATACAAACGTCGGTGGACGAAGGATCTGCCGATTGTACGCGTGTTAGTATGGTGCCTCCGACAGATGTCTGCGCACAATCCGCGGACAAAAGTCTTTCGTGCAAACATGAAAATATTTGTATGCCGACACCAGAACGGACGATTGTTCGCCTGTCAGTACACAATTCGGCCGACAGACCGCAGATTTGCAAGACTGGGCATGCTCAGAAAATAGAAAACACAGGGAAAGTTAACCATTACATGACATCACTTCTGCAGTCGGCGGACAAAATTCTTGTGCTGTCCTTGTGCTGTCTTTGCACTTTTCAGCAGACACCGACATCCCGGGGAGAAAAGAGGAACATTTGTAAGCCGACCATCGGTACGTGTGTACGGGGCTTAAGGGGCCGTATAGTGCGGCCTACATAGAGTAGGTTACACGGGCAGACTATCCCGTAAACTACATAGTTGGTACCGCAATTGATAAACTGTTTGATACTCCTACTGCGGCCATCCAGCCCGAGGACCTCACTCTTTCTATGCCACATATATGAACAGGTTCCACAATTCCTCACTCCACACCTAAAGCTGCCCTTTTGATCAAACACAGTAAACCACGGGTTATTCGGGATGATACCACCGCACTCCTTAATTTTCCTAACTTTACTGGGGGCAATCTGACTCCTAAGGTCCCTAGGTTTTCTAAAGACCACCTCTGGGGCCGGGGGGAGGAGAGAGCCCAGGACTGGATCTTGTTTCAAGATGTTCCAATTACGTTTCAAAGTACGCTGTATGCTAAAGGCTTTGTTGTTATAAATAGTGCTAAACCTGGTGATCCTTGTTCCTGATGACTTAGCACACGGCTTCTTGGGCCTGACCACCCGACATGTGTTCGTGGCTTGGATACCGCCGACATTGGTACCCTCTCCCTCATAGTGTTGTAAGTATTTGTTGAAGGCCTCGTCAATAAGACAAGCCTGATATCCCTTTTCCAAAAATCTATTTTTCAGTACCTGGCCCTGCTCTTCATAATCCGTGACCAAAGTGCAAGTTCTTTGTAGTCTGCAGAATTGACCGAAAGGGACGTTTCTAATCCACCTCGGGTGATGATTGCTCTCCGCGTGGAGGTAGGAGTTCCCTCCACTCGGTTTGAAGTGTGTTTTAGAAATTATGCCCCCTTCCTGAGTAGCTCGCAGTTCAAGGTCCAGGAACACCAGATGGTTATCACTTACAACGTGGGTGAAGGATATCTCAAAAGGATTGCTGCTGCAATGTGAGATAAACCCATCCAACTCCTCACTAGTACCGTCCCAGATAATCAATATGTCATCAATATATCTGGAATACAAGGCCAGATGGACTCTGTAGGGGTTATTACTCCAGATATACTGATCCTCCCAGTACCCCATAAACAAATTGGCATAGCTTGGGGCAAATCGAGCTCCCATGGCTGTGCCTCTGGTTTGTCTATAGTATTCATCCAAATATACGAAGTAATTGTGATTCAATGTGTATTCTATACAGTCAACCAAAAACTTCGCTTGGGAGGGGTGAAGATTACTGGTTTTTAAATAATGCTCAACTGCTGCGACGCCAAAGTCATGTCTAATAGACGTGTACAAGGATGATACATCTAGTGATACCCATTTATAATGTCTCAGCCATTGTATGGGTGCCAGGATATCAAGCATGTGTCCTGAATCTCTGACGTATGACGGTAATGCCATCACTAGATCTTGTAGGAAGGAGTCGATGTAGCTACCCAAGTTACTTGTCAAGCTGTCAATGCCAGCTATGATCGGTCTACCCGGGGGGTTGATCTCATTTTTATGTATCTTGGGAATATGGTAAAAGTGTGGGGTTCTGGGATGCGGGACATACAGGAAGTGATATTCACTCTTCGAGATGATGCTTTTGGACAGTGCGTCGTCGAGAAGGACCTTGAGCGACCTTTTATAGTCGCACAAAGGGTCCTTTCGAAGCTTTTCATACGTTAATTCATCGCCTAATAGCCTGAAGGCTTCTGCTAAGTAAGCCGACCTATCCTGTATTACCAGGCTCCCCCCCTTGTCAGCCTGCCTAATAATGACATCATCCCTGCCCTTCAATTCTTTGATCACATCACCCACAGTAAGGCCTTCCTGGGTCAGGATATTGCGCCTGGAATTGGACTTGGTGTAGTCCTTTCTAGTACATAGTTGTCTAAGTTCCCCAAGGACTACCTCATAAAAGACGGGAATGAAATTACCCTTAGCCCAGTGGGGAAAAAACGTTGACTTGGGCCTAAAATTGGTATGGATGATGTCCCCACCACTCTCAGATGTGGGAAGGTCTATCATAAAATCCTCGCACCCCCCTTCCTGAAATAGGTCCTCTAGAATAATGAGAGCTTCATCATCTGTCATGCAATTCTTAGGGGACTGGGTTGGTGCTCTAGCCATTTCATTGCTACAGGGTTCCACCGTGTCCTTTTTCATAGCGTAATATCTTTGGACTGTTAGTCCACGAATAAACCTATTCAGGTCTACAAAGAGGTTGAAGAGGTTAGGCTGGCTGTCTGGCGCAAAGTTCAGCCCCTTTCGTAACAGGTCTAGTTCAGTCTCCGAAAAAACCGAAGCAGACAGGTTATAGATCTTAATGGTTGACCTGCCAGCCATCACCTTCTTCCTCCCCTGGGCCTTCTTTCCTCCCCTCGTACCTCTCTTTCTCTTTCCCTTTGTTCCATCTTTCTCTGGGACTGTCTTAAAGGGAGCGAATTTTGATATTTCGCTGCTGTGGGCGTGAATCCCCCCACAGCTCCTCTCCCTAAAAAACTGGAATCTGGCTGCTGATCCCCAACTGGTAAGTGGCCAGACTGGCATACAGGACCGGGTCTATCACTGGTGTCTACCCAATTGACCTCCGAACCACCAAGGGGAGGCTCTGTGATCGTGCGATCAGAGACACCTCTATCTTCACAAGGGGCTGGGTCTGATGTATTCTCCATGGTGCTCCTTTGGGGGGCCTGTTTACTGGACCTGTCACTGCCAACTTCTCTAATATCATTAGGGTAGCCATATCCCCTATTATAGACATTATTATGCTGTTGGTAGTGGCGTTTGTTCTTTTTCTTTTTCCTCTGGGATCTATTGGGCCTAAAGTGCTTCACATTTTCACCTTCTCTGAGATCGTTAACAGGGGCCTTACTAGCAAATGAATCCCTTCTCCAGTTCAACTCTCTCCCCTCCTGATAGTCAAGTCTATCCCTCTCGAATTTTCCTGATTTGCGACTAATTAAGTCTGTTTCGAAATTGACAATCTGGTCATTTACCTTGCCATCCCAACTACTAAAGGATGGTAAATCTACGAAGGAGGCCAGTTCTTCTTGTGTGTTTTTCAGATCCTCACGGATATTATCCAGATTCCTCTTCCTTTGTGTCACAATAGATTCGAGGAGGATTTTATTGCACTCCCTCAACTTATTGAGCCAATTGGTTTGTAGGTCCTCATCTAACCAGAAGCAAGTCTTAGTAAGTCTGAGGCCTCTAGGAATCCTATTAACCTCAAGGTACTTTTCTAATAGTAAGATGTCCCACCACTGCGTCATTTCCTTCTCCAAGGAATGTTTGAGTTTATAAAACAAGGACACCATAGTGTCTTCTCTGTCCACAACCGCTGGAGCTTCTTTATTCACCGTACTAGGTGCATGCTGCTTTTCGTAGGAATCGATGCTACTACTGAAACCTCTAGCTAGGGATTGCCTCCTGAGTTCCCTTTCTTCCATAGAAAGGACCATCTTGTAGAGTCCTCCCCCAAAAGAAAAAGAAAAAAAAAAAAAAAGAAGTAGGTGCCCAAAATGTTAAAGAGGGGTAGGGGGGAGAAAAGCAGAACTTTGTCTTTTGGGTGAAGTTCTGCTTACAGCACCTAGGCACATATTTTATAGAGCAAGGACTTAATTCTAGTAAAAGGAAGGAAATGGCCAAGATCACATAGTACACAACCAGCAGGAACACTGCAGGATATAAGCTAGGTTATCAACTACACTATGAAGTTCAAAGAACTAGATTCTGTTCATCATTAGGTAATTTCACTACATTGAATGAATAAAGCAGCTTATGATTTTAGAACACCATTTGTAATGCAAACTCCTCTCTTACTATGAGGAATATAAAAATGTGGATATAAAAGCAAAAAATTAAAAATAAAAAAGGATTTCCCTATACCGCTTTTCTATAGTGCCACCACCTTGAATTCATTTGTTTGCTAGGTCTACAGGACCTGGCAGAACCCTGCGGCGTATCTGTACACCTCGGACCCCTGCCTGTAAACTGGCAAGCATTCTGCTCGGTTTCTGCACATGCACAAGATCCTGGGATGAGGGACATAGAAATCACAGGAAGCAGTGTGTGCAGGACCACACGCATGAGCAGAAACCCCAGAAAAAAATACCAGAGTGATCTATGGCATGCCTGTGCAGATGTTGGGTACATCCTTCTCACCTAAGCGAGAATGACTGCCCTGGCAGGGGGGTAGGAGAGCAACATAAAAAAAATAAAAAATGAATGGTCCACTTTAAGTATCACTTTAATTTTCTAAAAATATAATACAAATAAAACAGTTGAAGCACAGTTACATTTAAATGTTATATTTATAAAGGTATTGTTTCCATATTCCACTAGCAATCAAATTTACATAGCATGGCAAATGAAATCGCTAAAAAGTTTAATCTCATTCCAGTGGGTAGTAAACAAATTCAAGAACACAGAGGTACATTTTGGGTGGAGAATGTTTCCTAAATACAGTAAACCCCCGCTCCATCGCAGTTCAGTTTTTGTGGTCCCGGTATATTGCGTTTTTTTTGTAATGTTATTTTACTATATAAATCATTAAAATGAAATATTTTTGTGTTTTCCATAGCTCTTGCTATGTCTCTCAGTATCTTTTATGTGTTTAAATGAGTTTCTATTGTTTTAAAAGTGTGTTTAAAGACCTTAAAATGCTTTTACACGTACAGTGACAGTAAAAAAAAACATGCCTACAATGCATTTTAATAGGGTTTTTCTATTTCGCGGATTTTCACTTTTCGCGGCTGGGTCCGGAACGTAACCCCCGCAATGGAGGGGGGTTTACTGTATTAAACAGAAGAAGATTTCTGCCCTTATTCAATGAGAACCTTTATCTGTATACGGGAATATATATAAATGCCTGGCTAGTTTTGTATACAGCAAAGTGGAAAAGAAAAAAGGATAAATGTTTATATAAAAATTCAGGTGTGTGGACACTTGACTAATACTTGGTCACTAGTATGCAGGCATCTTTACCCATTATCACCAACTGATTCCCATAAACTGTGCACATTTACAGTATGTTAACTCTCCACAGATGGCCTAGAACAGTGGTTCTCAACTCCGATCCTCGGGACCCACTAACAGGCCAGGTTTGCAAGATAACAAATACATCCCAGGTGATATAATTTGTTGCTCAGTGATTGCAGTACTCTAGTCTGCATCTCCCCAAGGTAATACCTGAAATCTGGCTTGTTAGTGGGTCCTAAGGACTGGAGTTGAGAACCACTGGCCTAGAATGATACATATGTAGACCTACTAAGGCATTGTATTGCAAAAACACTTGCGAACAACTGGAATCTCTGTGGAACTGTGCTACAATTGTGCTTTGATGAAATGGAATCAATACTTCTTCCTATACACAATGATTTTTTTTTTTTTTTGGTGGTAACTTCAGATCAGATCTACTCTACAAGGCATTTATGGGGCTTGTGCATTTGTTGATTTTGGAGATTCACTTGTGTCTCCTTGCGGTATCAATGGGAATTCTAACTTTTCATACATTGCTTCCATCACAGGTAAATACTGAGAAATCTCATTGGGCTCTGTGAAAAGAGGAGGGGGCACATGACTAAGGCTGCTGATTTTGCTTTCCTTGGAAGTGTATTCTCTCAGCATGTACGTTTTGTCACTTTCATGATAAAGTCGTGTGTCATTCATTCGGATGAGGACACCATCTACTCTCAGGAAGAATCTAAGAAGGAGGAAAAAACCGGAAGGCATGACTCTGATTTTAACGCTCAAGCCAGATACTCCATGATCATGGAGCTCATCTTCAAACAACAAAACCTCCTCGAAAAACACGATTTGTTCTCTTGTCTTCAACTTTTCTGTGTTAATTCGTTCAGTAGTCGAGACAACATTGAATTTCAGGTCATTACCTAGTAATGTTCCTTTATAGTCAGTTGTGTAAGTCCAATCATAGGGCTTTACAATTTCTTTGCTATGCTCGTTGTCTGACCTGCTCTCTTGCCACTCTTCAGCACAAGCTACCTTTAGAGCGCCTTCCTTCTTATTGACGCTTTTAAGAGCATCTTTAGCATTAAATTCTATACCAAAGCCAGAGGAGTGTTGAATTCTTAGAACATTGTCTCCAAACATCATCTCAGGAAGACAGGGCATATGCATTTCTTCAGCCAGTTTTTCCACATCAGCTGACTTCATAATATGAGTCTTGATAGCAGTGAGCTTCCATGGTCCAAAGTTGAAGTCTTGATTACTGCTTTTAAAGCCGTGAATCATCATAGCTAGTACTAATGAAATCCTGAAAACAGAACAAAAATATTAGGTGAGTAGACTACATTATCATAATTTATATTTAACCATATCCTGCCGGGCTTATTGCAGAATGATGGCCGAGTTATCATGACTAGAAGCAAAAAACAAAACAAAAACAATTTCTTATTTTTTGCAAGTTATCCTGACTGAGCGTCATATGACATCCAGCAGGATGCACCACGGCGTTCAGGGATAACATGTGTCCCTTGGACACAGCCCATCCCCGTTCAGGGTAAATATCCAATAAAATTGTCTGTTTACCACATGATGGGCTGTGTCCAATCACAGCCTGTCACAACTGTAAACAGAAGAGCCAATACTACAAGATCCCGGATTCTTCTCCTCACACCGATCGTGTTAGGAGGATAGCAGGGATCTGTGAGTGATTTTTATTTAATGTTACTTGTACACATTACTGTGCAGCATCACCCCCCTTACCCCCCCACCAATACACTGAAACCAATTACCAGGGATCTGTCACACAGCCCATATGGATCGGATAACACAAGTCATCGGTACTGCAATCAGTGACCTGTCAAAGGCCATCAGTATCAGCCATGTCCAAAAGATTTTTTTTACACCTAAAAAGGAGGCATATACAATTCTTACTATGTCAGATGATGAAAGCAGCAGGGAGCTCCCATCATCCAAATCTAGTTCGGAATTCTAATCAGTAGAAAATAGTAAATTGGGGACCAAATCAGAGGAGGAAACAGTCCTTCCTAAAAGAATCAGGAGAACGACAAGATCAGAAGACCTGCCTACCACCAGCAGCGCCATACACCCCAACGGCACCAGCACAAACCAAGCTAAAACACAGGAAGAGGAGCCCAGTACAAACACTGGAATAACACACCAAACCCAAAGAAACCGGGCCCAAATCTACCGACCCGATGTCCTGGAAAACCCCTTATGGCTGCCTGCTAGCTTAGGGTCAGCTACAATTCCAAATTCACCACACAGCCAGGTGTGCAGCCCAAGACTACCAATTTTTCTCAATTCGATTATTTTTGTTTTTTCCCCACAAGATTTGCTGCATTATATCGAGGACCAAACCAATTTCTTGCAGAGTAACGTATTGCTTCCAAATGCAATTCTTCTATCGCCAGTATGTTTCATTGGCAACATCTCACACTAGAGGGTGGATAAAAATAGATAAAAAGATAAAAAAAAAATTGAATTTTTGTAAGAACTTAGCGTAAAATTCTTTTCTCCGAGTTCTGTGACAGTCGCCGCCCACTCATACAATCTGCACCTCTGGGTATTGGTCTTAGCCACAGGAGTAAGCTAGGCAGAAGATTTTGTTAGAAAACATTCACAAAACCTTTGTATAGACACACCTACAGGGGGCCGTCCCTCTGGTCCAATACACCCATCTAGCTGCATTCCCAATTCAGTTTGGTAGCAAGCAGTATAGAGATCCATGAACCCCAAAAGAGGGGTGGGGGGCGGCGACTGTCAGAGGACTCAGAGAAAATTTTACAGTAAGTTCTTACAAATATTCTATTTTCTCTTACGTCCTATGACAGTCGCCGCCCACTCATACAATCTGCACCTCTGGGATGTCCTAAAGCAGTGTAGATGTGAGGGGTGGGAAACTTAACTGTCAAAAAGGCAACGCAGCACCCAGGTCAGAGAAAAGAACCTCTTCTGAACCAGAAAGGTAAAACACTGGGTAACAGGAGCGAACAAACCCAGGAAAGCAAAATAAACAAGGGGAAAAAACCCCAACAGGAGGAGACAGGCTAAAACCACCATGTCTCCCCCTAAGGCACTGCCGCACTCAGAACTTTGCGGCCATAAGAGGCATCCGCTGATGCCAAGACATCAAGTTTGTAAAATTTTGTAAAGGTATGCACTGACGACCAGGTTGCCGATTTGCACACCTGAGTCACCGACGCCTGATGGCGGAAGGCCCAAGACGCACTAATAGCTCTGGTAGTGTGCGCTGTGACAGGGAAAGGTGAAACCTGATCCTTAATTGAATAGGCCTGCACAATCGTCTGCCTGATCCATTTTGAAATGGTTGCCGCAGACACAGCCATACCCTTCCGAGGTCCTTCAGGAAGGACAAAAAGAGAATCCAACTTTAAGGATTCAGTAGACGACAGGTAAACCCTGATTGCCCTTACCACATCCAAGGAATGCAAGGCAAACTCCTTAGGATGCTTAGGCTTCGCACACAGCGAAGGTAAGAATGTCCTCGTTGAGATGGAAATCCGAAACCACTTTCGAAAGAAAGGACTGATGTGGTCGCAAGACCACTTTGTCCCTATGAACAACCAGATAGGGGGAGCGGCAAGACAGGGCCCGCCAACTCCAACACTCTGCGAGCAGATGTGACTGCCACCAGAAAGGCAACTTTCCGTGACAGCACCGGCAGAGGAATCTCCCGGATGTTCTCAAAGGGAGGACGTTGCAAAACGGACAAAACCAAATTCAGGTCCCAAGGAGGCAAGGGTGCCCTCCTAGGGGGAGCCAGATGATGCACCCCTTGAATGAAAGTGCGGATAAAGAAATTTGACGCCAGAGGGCGTTAAAAAAGAATGGCCAGCGCAGATAACTGGCCCTTAAGAGTGGTCAGCGCCAGACGCTGCTCCACACCAGTTTGCAGGAAAGCCACCGAAAAGGAGCGGGGATGGAACCCCTGCGATTCACACCAGGCGAAATAAGCCTTCCAGGTACGACAATAAATCCTACCAGACGAGGCCTTCCTGGCCTTGAGCAAGGTAGGAATGACCGCCGACGAGAGACCTCCGTCTCTCAAGACCTGACTTTCAACAGCCACGCCGTCAAAGCCAACGACTGTAAAGCAGGATGGAAAATTGGCCCCTGAGACAGAAGATCGTCTCGTAGTGGGGGCCGCCATGGAGGCTCGACGACCAGTTGCATGATGTCCGCGTACCAAGACCAGCACAGCCAGTCTGGTGCCACTAGAATCACCAACCTCGGTTCCGAGACCAACCTGCGAAGGAATCTGGATAACAACTGAATCAGTGGAAATGCGTAAATCAGGTGATACCGGTGCCAGGGCACCACCAACGCGTCTGCCAGAGAGTCACGCATGCGAGCCACGAATCTTTCCACCTTGTTGTTGAGCCGAGACGTTAACAGATCCACATCCGGGGATCCCCACCGCACACACAGCATCTGAAACATCCTCCGGGTGTAGGGACCATTCCCCCTGGTCCAGGGTCTGACGACTCAGATAGTCCGCCTGCCAGTTCTCCACACTTGGAATGTTAACTGCCGAAATCGCCGGGACCTGCATCTCGGCCCAGGACAGAATCTCAGCCACTTCTTTGGCCGCCTGGGCACTCTTGGTGCCCCCTTGGTAATTGATGTAAGCCAACGCAGTGGCGTTAAACGTCTGCCCCCGCACTGGGCAGCCCCGCAGACGATCCGACCAACGGAGCAAACAGAGCCCGATTGCTTGCAGTTCCAAGACATTTATCGGCAGGGAGGATTCTCCCTCCGACAAGGTGCCCTGGGCAGAAAAATTGCCCAGAACCCCACCCCTGCCCGACAGGCTGGCGTCTGTGGTGACCACAGTCCATAGCAACGGTCGAAAGGACTTAAACAGGCAAAATATAATATATAATATAATATTTAATATACAGGTCGAAAGGACTTGCCTACCGTCAGAGCCGGAGACTGGAGCCACCACAGGAGATCCGATCTCACGTGGGGGCTCAAAGAAATCCTTCTTTCCAAAGAGTGAGGACATCTATCCCACCTGGCGAGAATCTCCGCTTGAACAGATCTCGTGTGAAACTGTGCAAATGGGATCACCTCGAAAGCCGACACCATCAAGCCCAGAGACCGCATGCAGGTCCGAAGCGAGGAGGACTCGTCGTCCCTGAGGGACCTGACCTCGTCCTGCAGGATCCGGAGTTTGTCCTCCGGAAGAAAGACCTTCGCCTGGGCGGTGTCTAGAATCATCCCCAGGTAAGGGAGACGAACAGAAGGGGACAAGGTCAACTTCTGAAAATTGATGGTCCACCCGAACTCCTAGAGCGTCTGAACCGTGATCGACAGATCGCGCAACAGAGTGGCACTGGGGCTCGACCTTAATAGGAGATCGTCCAGGTAACCGAGGATGGCAATCCCCTGCACCCGCAACAAGGCTAGAACAGGAGCCAAGACTTTGGTAAACACCCTTGGAGCGGAAGCGAAGCCAAAAGGCAACGTCACAAACTGATAGTGCTCCTCCGCTATTGCAAATCGGAGGTCCTCTGATGACCCTTGTATATAGGGATGTGTAGATACGCATCCTTGAGGTCGATGGAACGCATCCTTGAGGTCGATGGAAGCCAGGAAATCGCCACCACCGACCGGAGGGACTCCATTCGGAATTTCTGGACCCGCACAAAGCGGTTTAGAAACTTTAGTCCAGAATCGGACACACCTTGCCCTCTTTTCTGGGCACTGTGAACAAATTCGAGTAAAAACCCCGAAACCTGTCCCGGTTCCAACCACCCCTTGGGTGAGGAGATCCTGAACTGCCCGATGGAGATCTCGGAAACGATCTGGGGTCAACTGAAGATTTGAGGTTAACAAACTGTCTGCTGGGCGTGATCGAAACTCAATCTTGTACCCTGAATGAATGAGCTCTTGAACCCACTTGTCCTGACTTGCCCGCCCAAGGCTTCTTCTGGCCACCAGAGGCCTTGAAGGACTTACCTTTGTCTTGTGCCTTGAAGGCACGAAAGGACCCCTGGTTAGGTTTAAAGGAAGGGCCCCGCTTACCGCGGAAGGACTTGCCCCGGGACACCTGAGGCAGCAGGGTGCTCTTGCTCCCTGTGATCCCCTTCACCAGTTCATCCAGAGAGTCCTCAAAGAGACGATTCCCTGCATAAGGGATGTCAGACACCGTCTTCTTAGAAGACTGGTCGGCCGACCAGTTTTTTAACCAAACGATCCGACGAATCGTAACTGCGACTGCAGACAGTCATGCGACTAAAGGGGCCTCATCCAAGGCCGCGTCTCACAGGTATAAAACAGCCTGACCAATTTGATCCACCATCTCCAGAGTAGCAGGAGGGGCGGAGTCAGCAATTAGAGTGCGCTTAAGCGCCTTGGCCCACTCCACAACAGCCTGAGAGACCATTACGGACGCGTATACGGGTTTCAGTAAGGAACACGCTACCAGGTAGATGTGGTGGGTAAGAGCTTCCACCCGCCTATCCGCCGGGTCTTTAAACACCGGAGAATCCTCGGCGGGCATTAAAGTGGCTTTATTCAACCTGGACACAGTGTGGTCCACCTTAGGAGCCGCAGTCCAGCGAGAATCCATCGGATCCGCAAAGAGATAACGGTACTGAAATCTCTTGGGCACCACAAAATTATGTTTTTAATTGCGCCATAGAGCATTCACAGTATCGTGAAACTCTGCGGGACAGCGAAAAACCTGACCCGACTTCTGGGCTTTGCGGGTCCCAAAGGAAGACCGATTACCCGACAGGTGGGGCTCATCATCCAAATTTAAAGTGTCTTTCACAGAGCTAATAAGCGCAGACATTGCAGCGCATTCTCTTGCTGATCCGGAGGGGGAATCCTCCTCCACATCCGACTGAGAGGACTGAGACCCCTCAGGGGGTACGCTGTCCGTGGCAACCATATCTGTCTCTGAATCAGAAGACTGAGAGGGCATAGGCCCTTTCTTAGAAGCCCGGTCAGACATCAACAAATCCACTTTTGACACTAAAGTCGCAAGTGCAGCAGTAAGTGAGACTATAGCAGAGGATTCGGGAGTACCTGAACCCTCCACCAGATCTGGGGGGAATTTGCTATCCTGGGACTCCATAATAGCAATCTAAGATTTAAATGACACTGGCCCTTTAAATCAGCGATTTCCGCGGTTCCCACCGCAAATGCACTGCAATGAGGAACAAGTCCTGTGCTACAGGAAAACGCAGGGAAATGAATGCTAGCAGGAATGCAGGCCAGGAAACACCATAAAATCCCCCCAAAAAGCGTGCTATACTTGCCACACGCTGCCAGCTCGATCTGCATGTTGGAAGAAAGGAAGTGACCTCACGCCTCTAGAGGCAGAACACAGCCCTGAGCCACAAAAAAATGGTTGCCAATACAAGTCTATGGAGAAAGCTCCGGGAAAATGGCCGCTGACCACATAGACATAGTGCCCACAACAAAGATGGTGCCCGATTCGGCGCCAACAGTATTGCAGAAAATGGCTGCTGCCCTTACAATGAGGCCAAACAGCCTGCCCACACCTAAAATGGCGGCTGCGCAGTTTTTCTCCGATTGCGGCCCCCACACACCATGTCTGTACACCCAAATAGTTGCAGAAGTTGCGGAAGCACCCCAGGGACATCAGGGACCCCATAACCCCCCATACAGCGGTAGAACCGCCACAGCGCCCCTGCAGGGGCTGGGAAGGGACACACAGGGATCGCCCCGACAGACATGAGGGGGACATTACAGATCCATAACGAACTGCCATCCCCATAAATAGAGGGCCCACATACACACCCCAACAGACAATGCCATAGACAGAGGGATAGCATGGTACTCACCGGTCCAGCATAGACATAGTTAGCGCTCTGTGACAGAAAGCCTCCCACTATGGGTGGTGGTGCCGTCAGCCGAAAGAGACGCTAGCAACACGTGGCGTACCGCAGTTGGGACATCCCGGCGAAGTAGCCACTTCGCAGGCTCGTCCCTGAGGACAGGGACATGTTCGTTTGCGAGGCCTGGGCGTACACATAGCCTGCTAACGCTCGATGGCAGGCTGGGATTCCATAAGGCTCTAGGCAAACAGTGCGATTTCCAGCTCCGCAAACGCTGTAGTCTTCCGAAGTCCGACTAACTAAGCGCAGGAACAAATAAAAAGCTTTCATTGTAAAGAAAAAACACTCTTAGAGAAAAAAAATAAGAAGAAAAAAGGCTGAGACTTCAGCCCCAGCCAGGGAAAAGCCAGCCTACTCCTATGCTAGGCAGAGACAAACTGAATTGGGAATGCAGCTAGATGGGGGTATTGGACCAGAGGGACAGCCCCCTGTAGGTGTGTCTATACAAAGGTTTGGTGCTGTTTCACAGAATACGTGGTCTCATTGTAAAGCCTGAATGTGCCCACGAATATAATCAGTTCATGGGGGGGGGGGGGGGGGGGAGTATTTAAGCAATCAGATGCTACAACCATATTTATCAAAATGGAAGTCCTGTTTCTAGTATAAAAAAGTTGCATTTTATTTCTTCCATATGGCCATGTATACATCGTATATCTGCTATCAAAAGTCCACAGAAAGCCAATCAAGCACCTACTGCAAATATATTGAAGATATGGGCACTGCCCTGATTTACCAGCAAGGACCCGCCGCAGGAAGCATTTGCTCAGATTGTGTAAGTCAACTTAACGAGCAACATTTGGTCACTCTGGTCTGTTTACCGACGATGCCTTTGCCTGCACTTTTAAACCACGTTTCTGACATCCACGTGCATCAAGCTCAGCCTCTTAATCGACCTGAGTTTTTACCTGCCACTTAGGGCAATGATCTTTTGCCCTCCTACTTTAGTACACAGGGTTTTGCATATGTTAGAGGCTTCAGAACAGTGTTCTAAATAGAAAAAAAATGGGATTTTTGACTAAACATAAAATCCATTTCTTTGATATATTAATTGACTGACACAGCTCCTGATCTTGACCATTGGGTTATACTGCCTCCTACAGGAAAAAAAAAAAAAAACGACTACCCCTATGGGCAGTCCCAGGAGGTATACTCCCCCTCTCTGCTATAGGTACTCAGTTTTGTTACAAGCAGTGTCAGAAGTATTACAACTCCATAGAGGGGTGGGTGCTGTGTCCATCAATGAACATCAGAGAAATGGATTTTACGGTAAGTCAAAAATCCCGTTGCATCAAAAAATGGTGCAACGTTTCGGAATTGCACAGGACCCCTTCATCATCACATGCCTGACGAAGGGGTCCTGTGCGGCTCCGAAACGTTGCACCATTTTTTGATGTGATCGTATCTTGAATAAAGTTTTTTGGACTGCTTTTGCAAGATCCTTGGTGTGCTGGCGAATATGTATTTACTTCCTGCGTGATAAGACATGTGTGGCTGGTCTGAAAACAGTCGATGTTGGTCGGATATGCTTATCTACCTATATTGTATGCAAGTCTTTTTGCTTTTATTCGTCAAACTATGTATTTCGGTATTGCACTAGGCTGGTGTGCCCTCTCTGTTTTTTAGTGCTACAAAAACAAAAAAGGCAGCCTGCACACAGGAATGGTGCCAACGACCATCTGAAAGAACCTTTAGGGCCGGCCATCCCATGTGATTTGCACAGCACTGATGCCTGTGCGATGCAAATTCAGCTCTACAGATTGTATGGCTAAATCTGCATCGCATTCGGACCAAACTCTTGCAGGACCCTTTGTTTGGTCCGCACCAGAATCGGATTGCATGGCGCACCAGAATCGGATTTCATGGCTGTTCACACCCACACGATCCAAATCCTGTCCGAATTGACAGTTCGCACTGCGATATGCAAACTAATTTGGAGTGTCATTAACTTCGTATTGACACTCCCAGCAGTCCGCATATGTCAGTGTGAACTTCCTGTGAGTCAGGTACTGGGAGTCGCAGTGAATTTGCAGGATTCCCACATCGCAACAGTGTGAACTGGCCCTTATTGTTCTCTTTAGTTTCAAAAGCATAATGGGGAAAAAAAAAAAAAAAAAGCAGAAATATATCATTCCTCAAACAAGAAAAACACACATTTTACAAATACCTCTAGGCATCAGGAAAATATGAGCACCAGACAAAACAAAGACCACAAATAATAAACAAATATCCCACTGCTGCCAGGGAATAGAGAAAAAAAAAAAGGAAAAAAAAAAAAGCTAGGGGACGTCAAATAAAGTAATTTTTAGACCTATGATGTATCAGAAGAGACCCTGTCAACAAAAAAATGCATCCTATTGATGAATTAGGGATTTTACGGTAAGATACAAAATCCAGTTTTCTCTGAAGTTCATTGACAGACGCAGCTGCACATCTTCTTGACCATTGGGTTATGCTGCCCCCTACAGGAGAAGACACTAGGCAGGAAAAAGCTTTCATCATGCCTATGGGGCTGTCCCTGCAGGCATAACCCCACAGTTTCGTTGCAAGCAGTGTTTAACCACCCCATTCCACTCAAAAGTAGAGGGGCGGATGCTGCGTCTGTTAATGAACTTGAGAGAAAAAGGATTTTACAGTAATTTAAAAAATCCAGTTCTCTCTATCATTCGTTGACAGACGCAGCTTCAAATCCTCGACCATTGGGACGTCCCAAAGTAGTATTCACTAGAGGGATTGTAAAAAACAAATGCAAAGAAGATCCTAAGGCTAGCTGACCAGGTAACAAAATAGTTCTTTGCTTTGAGACAGCAGCCTGCAAAACCTTGCGGCCAAAAGGAGGCATCCGAAAATGCCAACACATCTACCTTGTAGAATTTTGTGAACGTGTGCACCGAAGACCAAGTTGCTGTCTTGCAAACATGCATCACTGATGCCTGATGGCAGCACAAGGTCTTCATTCAAATGGAAATCAGAAACCACCTTAGGAAGAAATTACTGATTAGGGCGGAGTACCACTTTTTCTCTGTGGACCACCAGATAAGGTGAACGGCAAGACCACGCCGTCAGCTCAGACACCTTACGGGCAGAAGTGATAGCCACCAAAAAGGCACTTATGAGATAATGTAAGCAGGGGAGTCTCCCTAATGTTCTCAAAAGGAGGTTTTGGAAGAACAGATAAATACCAAATTCAGATCCCACGGAGTTAAATTGCCTCGGAGGTGCCAAATGGCGCACCCCCTGAATAAAAAGGTGCAAATCAGGGCAAACGTAGCTAAAGGAAGTTGAAAAAAAAAAAAAAAAAATACAGCCAAAGCCGACACTTGACCTTTAATAGTGCCCAAAGCCAAACGCCGTTCAACCCCTTTTTGAAGGGTCAAAACCCTAGCTACCGAAAACAAGCAAGGATGCACTTTCAGCGATTCACACCATGAGATACATGATTTCCACGTACAATGACAGATTTTTTTGGAAGTAGACTTCCAGGCCTTCAAAAGTGTAGGAATCACAGTTTCAGAAATACCTCAATCTCTAAATACCTGACTTTCAACAGCCACGCCGTTAAAGCAAGCGACTGTAAAGCAGGACGGAAGATCGACAGCAGATCTTCCCTAAGGAGAAATCTCCAAGGAACATCTGCGACCAACCTTACTAGGTCTGCATACCAAGACGGGTGAGTCCAGTCTGGGGCACTAGAATGACCGAATGCCTTCCACCTCTATTCTGCGCAGAAGCTTCAGCAGGAGTTTAGGTGGAGGAAACGTATAGATCAGCTGATACCGTCCCCAAGTAGTCACCAGTGCATCTGTGGCGTTGGCCAGAAGATCCCTCGACCTGGCCACAAACCTCAGAACCTTCTTGTTGAGTCGAGAGGCAAACAGGTTGACATCAAGTGTCCCTTACCGGACACAAAGGAGACGGAACACCACCGGGTGTAGGGACCACTCCCCCTGATCCAAGACCTGACGACTCAGGGAATCCGCCTGCCAGTTCTCCACAACTGAGATGTGCACAGCAGAGAGCTGGGACAAACCTCTCCGCCCAGTCCAGAATCTCGGGCACCTTCCGGGCTGCCAAGACGTTCTTGGTGCCCCCTTGGTGATTGATGGTCATGGCATTGTCCGATTGAATCCGGACCGGCCAACCTTGCAGACGAGCCGCCCAATGACTCAGGCAAAGCTTTATTGTTCTGAGCTCCAAGATATTTATTGGCAGCTTGGACTCTTCCACCGTCCAGGATCCCTGGGCGCAGAGCTTCCTCAGCACTCCTTCCCAGCCTGACAGGCTGGTGTCCATGGCTACCACCATCAAATACAACGGAAAGAAGGACTTGGCCTGACAAGTGAATCAACCAGTGAAAAGCAGACTGTGTTGCGACTCAATCAAATGAAATTGTCCAAAAATTTTGGATCATTGTTCCATTTTAGAAGAATCTCATTTTGTAAAAGGTCTCGTGTGGAACTGAGCAAACAGAATCGCCTCGAAGGTTGATACCATCAGACCCAAGGACCGCATGCAAGTCCGCAAAGAGATTGTCAACAACAACCGTATCACCCCCTGCAATTTTTGCAATTTTTCCCGGGGGAAAAAAGACCCGCGCCAAAGTGGAGTCCAGAGTCAGGCCCAGATACTCCAATCTCATTGAAGGTATCAGGGCAGATTTTTTTAAATTGATGTTCCAACCAAACTTTTGCAGTTTGCGAACAGTGATCGTCAAGTCGCCCCCACAGGGCTGAGTGAGAGCTGAATGTTATAGGGGTATCCTGCGCTTCGGAGTAAGTTGTGTTTGTGAAATTAAAAATTGGCAAAGGTTAGCTGCTGCTGCCAATAAGGATGAATTCCTTTCAGAGTAAATGGTATATGGATATCAGCGCTGCTATATCGAAATGCTATACATATACAATTCAATAAATTAATAATATAACTATGCATGAATCAAAGTGACATGTGCATAAAATAAATAAAGTGCTTGGTGAAAGATCCTTCAAAATACCAATTTATGTGAATTCCAAAAATTAATAAAAAATTCTTCCGTGCATCAGACTAGTGGTGCTTGAAAGTCAGAGGAAAGTGGATCACTCTGTGCTCCCCTCTCGTGTCCACATGCACCAGAACAATGAGATCTTTACATCATCAAGTGCTATGCAAGCACTGTGGGTGATAGGAGTATCCTTTCCCTTTTCCCTGGATGTATATCATGTATCAATGGATAAACATTGGGGTACTTCCTTAATTATGAGACTCCTTGTGTGAGATGTTATGAAATTGAAGAAGAAGAGATCTTCATAGTGTAAACTGTTTTTTTTTTTTTTTATTTCAATAATAAGTATCAAACACTTACAGTTCAGTATCGGCAATACAGCATGTAAAAAACTTCCATGTATCGCACCACCTCGGCGTGCGTTCCAAATACCGAAAGGGGGCGTCAGACATTATTCCCCTGCTTGGCGTGTTTCGCCCCGCCCACTGAGTGAGAGTTTGCACTCAATAGGAGATCGTCCAGGTACCCCAGCACCAAAATCCTGTTGATGCAGCAATGCCAACACCAGAGTCAGTACCTTAGTACAAACCCTGGGGGCAGAGGCGAGACCAAAGGGCAACGCCACAAATTAATAAATGCTCCTCTCCTATAGCGAAGCAGAGAAAAATGCTGGTGTCCAGCGTAGATAGGGATGTGTAGATAAGCGTCCTTGATATCTTTGAAGGCCAAAAAGTCTCCCTGGTGCAGGGACGCCACCCATGCAAATGGACTCCATTTGAAACCTCTGTACCCACACAAAGCGGTTCAAAGCCTTGAGGTACAGGATTGGACGTACTTTGCCTTCCTTCCTGGGCACAGTAAACAGATTTGAATAAAACTCCTGGAGAGGGAACTGGCACAATCACCCTTTGCGACAGCAAATCTTGTACATCCGCTGAGATCCCTTAAACTGTCTGGAGACAGGTGCAGGTTGGACAGGAAGAACCTGTCCGACAGTCGAGACCAGAATTCGATCTTGTACCCTGATCGGATCAGTTTGTGAACCAATTTGTCCGGAAACAAGGAAGTCCATGGTTCCGGAAAGATGCAAAGTTGTCCCCCCACCCCAGAATCGGGTGAGGGCGCCCCTTCATGCAGACCAGGATTTGTCTGGCTTCGGTTTACCTGACGAAGTTTTCTTGAAACTCCCAGAAGACCGGAATGGCTTTCCTTTTTCATGCGATCCGGAGGTACGAAAAAGCCACCTATGAGCAGTAAAAGAAGGCCCCCTTTTAGTACGTGGTGCATTGCCCTTAGAGGATTGAGGGAGAGGAGTACTCTTCCCACCAGAAATGCCTTTAATCAACTTATCCAGGGAAGATCCAAACAACCTGTCCCCTGTCCTGTAAAGGGTAGGTCAGAAAGAGCCTTTTTAGAAGCCTGGTCCACAGACCAGCTCTTTAAGCACACCATGCGTCTAATCGTAATCCCCACCGCAGACACTCTGGCCACCAGGGGAGCCACATCCAGCAACGCATCACATACATACATACATACATACATACATATAGCAGGGCTTGAGCCATTTGATCCATGAGCTCAATCAGCCCCGAGGAGAGCGGTTCCGTTTCCAAGACAACTTTTAATAACTTCACCCTTTTAGTGACAGTCTGTGACACCAGGGTGGTCACAAACATTGGTTTTACTATGGAGTCTGCTAACACATGTAAATGGTGGGACAGAGACTCAATCCCTCTATTAAAAGGATCTATAAAAGCCAGGGATTCTTCCACAAGGACCACAGTAGACTTATTCAGTCTGGAAACTGGGTGATTCACCTTTGGTGGCACGGTACACCGAGTGGAAACCTTATCCGCAAATTGAGAACAGCGTTTAAAACGTTTTGGCACCACCAACATGTGCTTGATGCCCCCCCCCCACTGATCATTGACAATATTGTCAAAAAGTTCCGGGCAGGGAAACACTTTGCCCAATTTCTGGGATTTACGGGAGCCAAAAGACACATGCGTTCCTAACACTGTAGACTCATCTGCTGCGTTCCTAACACTGTAGACTCATCTGCCATTTTTAAAGTTTCACACACCGAAACTAAAAGTGCGCCCACCAATGCGATTTCCCGTGTCGCGGCGGACAGGCCATCTTCACCATCAGAATGCAACGACAGAGCAACCAGGGTGAGGTGTGTCTGCGGCAGCCATATCTGACTCAGAAACTGAAGATAAAGCAGAAGGAGGCGAAAGCAGAGGGCGTTTACGGCTAGCATTACTTTTCAACACCAAATCCACTTTAGATACCAGGCTTTTCAAGACTGCTGTAAAATGTGATATGGGCAGTGACCCAGAGGGTTCCGCAGCCGCACTGAGAGGGCTGTAGGTGAAATTTTATCCTGGGACTCCATTTACACTGGAGTAAAAACAATGCATGGTCGCTTTAAAAAAGTCGCAAAAATGCGAAACCCGCAAGAGACCCCCCAAAAAATATTACCAAACCGATCAGGAGGCTTCCAGAAATGATCTGTACAGCAGAATGAAAACATCTGACACAGAAGTGAAATTCACCTGGGTCATGTCTAGGGTATCCAGATCTGCTTGTGCTGTCCAGCATGTGGACTACAAGAAAATGGCTGCCCATGCATTACAATGAAGATTTTTTTAACATTAATGTAGAGCAAGTCTACAGCAAAATGGCAGCCTCCCACGGCGTGGCATGCGGTCTCCTGGACCCCCGGAGAGGTCAGCAAACAAAGGCATCGGAAGGTCCCCAGGAGGAGACCCCACCAGAAAAACGCAGCAGCGGCCGCAATATATCTGCCACCCAGAGACAGGAACCTGCACACCCTATGGGATGGGGGCCTGGTATACCCGAGAAGCCAAGGGAACTGAGGGATACCCGAGGGTCAGACTATTCCGAGCAGGGGGCCCACAACTTACTCACCATAACACGATATCAGGTGGGCTTGACTCTGAACAGACTACCTCCTACCCGGGGTGGGGGTGCTGCCAGTCAAGGGGTACGCTGCGACTCAGGGCTTTCCAGGACCACTCACAGGCTCGTCCCTATCTAACGGGGCTCTGTTGTGCTCACGCTCGCTGGCCAGGCTGGGAGACCTTAAGGATCTAGAATATCCAGTCCGAAACCCAGCCGGCTGTTGCTTGTAGTGCTCCAGGAACTTTACTTAAAAGAATAAAGTACAAAAAAAAAAAAAAAAAAAAAAAAAAAAAGGTTCCCAAAAAGAATAATAGCCAAGACCAAAGTCCCAGCAGGAAACTAGGTCCTACTCCTAAATTAGGCAGAAAAACTGAGGGCTGTAGCAGAGTGTGTGGGGTTATGCCTGCAGGGACAGCCCCATTAGGTGTGGGGAAAGCCTTTTCCTGCCTAGTGTCCTATTCCTGTAAGGAGCAGCATAACCCAATGGTCAAGAAGATATGAAGCTGCGTCTGTCAATGAACGATCGAGAAAAAATATATTTTGTAAGAACTTACCGTAAAATTCTTTTCTCTGAGTCCTCTGACAGGTCTTCTCCACAGGAGTAAGCTAGGCAGAAGATTTTGTTAGAATATTTACAAAACTTTGTATAGACACACCTACAGGGGGCTGTCCCTATCGTCAATACCCCCAGGTAGCTTCATTCCCAATTCAGTTTGGTAGGAAGCAGTATAGAGATCCACAAACCCCATAAGAGGGGCGAGGGGCGGCGACTGTCAAGAGGACTCAGAGAAAAGAATTTTACGGTAAGTTCTTACAAAAATTCTATTTTCTCTTATGTCCTCTGACAGTCGCCGCCCACTCATACAATTTGCACGTCTGGGACGTCCCAAAGCAGTGTAGATGTGAGGGGTGGGAAAACGTAACCGTCAAAAAAGGCAACACAGCACCCAGGTCAGAGAAAAGAACCTTTTCTGAACCAGAAAGGTAAACACCGGGCAACAAGAAAGCTCAACAGGAGCGAAAGCCCAGGAAAACTAAACCAAAAAAGTGAAAACCCAACAGGAGGAGACAGGCCAAAACTACCCTGTCTCCCCTAAGGCATTGCCACACTCAAAACTTTGCGGCCAAAAGAGGCATCCGTTGATGCCAAGACATCAAGTTAGTAAAATTTCGTAAAGGTATGCACGGACGACCAGGTCGCCGCTTTGCACACCTAAGTCACCGACGCCTGATGGCGGAAGGCCCAAGACGCACTAATAGCTCTGGTAGAGTGTGCTGTGACAGGGAAAGGAGGAACCTGATCCCTAATTGAATAGGCCTGCACAATCTCTGCCTGATCCATTTTGAAATGGTTGCCGCAGACTAGAGCTGCACGATATTGGAAGAAAGTACATTGCGATATTTTCTTTTCACTACATATATTGCGATATTGAGAGGAAATCATGGGAAGTATTGTAGCAGCGCAACCTTCTTCTAAAATGTAATTGCAGATTGCACCATACAGCCAGGGCAGGCCAGGGTTAATGTTAATGTTATTGTAGGGACTGACAGTGACAGTCAGTGTGGATTAGGCACAGTCGGGACTCGCAGTTGTGGCAGGAGGTAGAAGAACACAGCCTGACATGACATCCGTCCAGTCCCCAACGTTCGACGGTGTACTGAACTACTCAATGAACTGACTCGACTCTTCACTCTGAACTGTTACAATACAAGCTTGTTCCCAGTTCTTCAGTGTCAGTGTGCTGGGAGCCGCTGATTGGTTACAGGGAGGAGCTGAGCTCCTCACTCTAGGATCACATTACCATCAGCTGGAGAACTAGGCTAGCTGCAGGCAGGCAGACTGAACGTGCGGGACGGATGTCGGGCTATGTTCTGCTACAACCACTGAGTCATCCCGAGTCCCGACTTCTCCCTGCCTAATGCCTATGCCTTACCATCGTATCTTCGGCGATGTGACCATCTCCCACATCCGCAGCACGATGGTCGATATCACATCGACTATCGTTCAACCCTACCGCAGATGCAGCCGTACCCTTCCGAGGTCCCTCAGGAAGGACAAAAAGACAATCCGACTTTCTGAAGGATTCAGTAGACCGGTAAACCCTGATCGCCCCGTACCACATCCAAGGAATGCAAGGCAAACTCCTTAGGATGCTTAGGCTTCGCACACAGCGAAGGGAAGACAATGTCCTCGTTGAGATGGAAATCCGAGACCACTTTCAGAAGAAAGGGACTGAGGAGGTCGCAAGACCACTTTATCCCAATGAACAACCAGATAGGGGGAGCGGCAAGACAGGGCCGCCAACTCCGACACTCTGCGAGCAGATGTGATCGCCACCAGAAAGGCAACTTTCCGTGACAGCACCGGCAGAGGAATCTCCCGGATGTTCTCAAAGGGAGGACGTTGCAAAACAGACAGAACCAAATTCAGGTCCCAAGGAGGCAAGAGTGCCCTCCTAGGGGGAGCAAGATGACGCACCCCTTGAACGAAGGTGCAGATCAAAGAATTTGACGCCAAAGGGCGCTGAAAAAGAATGGCCAGCGCAGACAACTGGCCCTTAATAGTGGTCAGCGCAAGACGCTGCTCCACACCAGTTTGCAGGAAAGCCAACACTCTCGCCACCGAAAAAGAGCGTGGATGGAACCCCTGCAACTCGCACCAGGCGAAAAAAGTCTTCCAGGTACGATAATAAATCTTGCCTGAGGAGGCCTTCCTGGCCTTGAGCAAGGTAGAAATGACCCGCTGACGAGAGACCTCTGTCTCTCAAGACCTGGCTTTCAACAGCCACGCCGTCAAAGCCAGCGACTGTAAAGCAGGATGAAAGATCGGCCCTTGAGACAGAAGATCGTCTCTTAGCGGGAGCCGCCAGGGAGGCTCGACGACCAGTTGCATGTCCACGTACCAAGACCGACGCGGCCAGTCTGGGGCCACCAGAATCACCAACCTCGGTTCCGAGACCAACCTGTGGAGGAATCTGGACAACAACTGAATCGGGGGAAAGGCATAAATCAGCCGATACCGATTCCAAGGCACCACCAACGCGCCAGAGAGTCGCTCGTTTGTGCCACAAACCTTCCCACCTTGTTGTTGAGACAAGACGCGAACAGATCCACGTCCAGGGATCCCCACCGTGCACACAGCATCTGAAACACCTCTGGGTGGAGGGACCAATCCCCTTGGTCCAGGGTCTGGCAACTCCAATAGTCCGCCTGCCAGTTCCCCACACCTGGAATGTGAACTGACGAAATCACGGGACCTGCGTCTCGGCCCAGGACAGAATCTTGGCCACTTCCTTGGGCGCCGGGGCACTCCTGGTGCCCCCTTGGTGATTGATGTAAGCCACCGCAGTTGCGTTGTCCATCTGCACACGCACTGGGCAGCCCCGAAGACGATCCGACCAACGGAGCAAACAGAGCCTGATTGCCCGTAGTTCCAAGACATTTATTGGCAGGGAGGATTCCCCCTCCGACCAAGTGCCCTGGGCAGACAACTTGCCCAGAACTCCACCCCAGCCCTACAGGCTGGCATCTGTGGTGACCACAGTCCATAGCAACGGACGAAAGGACTTGCATTCCTTCAGAGCCGGAGACTGGAGCCACCACAGGGGATCCGATCTGACTTGGGGGCTCAAAGCAATCCTTTCCAAGGACTGAGGATGCCTGTTCCACCGGACTAGAACCTCTGCTTGAAGAGATCTCGTGTGAAACTGTGCAAATGGGATCGCTTCGAAAGCCGACACCATCAAGTCCAGGGACCGCATGCAGGTCCGAAGCGAGGAGAACTCGTTGTCCCTGAGGAACCTGACCTCGTCCTGCAGGATCCGGAGCTTGTCCTCCAGAAGAAAGACCTTCACCTGGGCGGAGTCCAGTTTTATCCCCAAGTGAGACGAGCAGAAGGGGACAAGGTCGACTTCTGAAAATTGATGGTCCACCCGAACTCCTGGAGCGTCTGAACCGTGATCGACAGATCGCGCAATAGAGTGGCACTGGAGCTTGACCTTAATAGGAGATCATCCAGGTAACCGAGGATGGCAATCCCCTGTACCCTTAACAAGGCTAGAACAGGAGCCAACACTTTGGTAAAAACCCTTGGAGCCAAAGCGAGGCCGAAAGGCAACGCCACGAACTGATAGTGCTCCTCTGCTATTGCGAATCGGAGGTACCTCTGATGACCCTCGTAAATAGGGATGTGTAGATACGCATCCTTGAGGTCAATGGAAGTCAGGAAATCTCCTGGACTCAGGGATGCCACCACCGACCGGAGGGACTTCTGAACCCACACAAAGCGGTTTAGAAACTTCAAGTCCAGAATCGGACGCACCTTGCACTCCTTTCTGGGCACGGTGAACAGATTCGAGAAAAAACCCCAAAATCTGTCCCGCTGTGGAACCGGGACAACCACCCCTTGGGCGAGGAGATCCTGAACCGCCCGATGGAGATCTCGGAAACGATCGGGGGTTAAATGAAGATTTGAGGGAAAGAATCTGTCTGCTGGGCGTGATCGAAACTCAATCTTGTACCCTGACCGAATGAGTTCTTAAACCCACCTGTCCTCAATCTTGGTCAGCCAAGGTTCGCGAAAATAGCGCAGACGTCCCCCCACCCCTGAAACAGGTGAGGGCGCCCCTTCAGGTCGTAGCGGACTGAGCCGCTGTGCCAGTGTGGGCGGCTTTTGACTTGCCCGCCCAAGGCTTCTTCTGGCCACTAGAGGCCTTGAAGGACTTACCTTTGTCTTGTGCCTTGAAGGCACGAAAGGACCCCTGGTTAGGTTTAAAGGAGGGACCCCGCTTGCCGCAGAATGATTTTCCCCTGGACACCTGGGGTAACAGAGTGCTCTTGCCCCCAGTGATCCCCTTGACCAGTTCATCCAGAGAGTCCCCAAAAAGACGACTCCCCGCATAAGGGATGTCAGACACTGTCTTCTTGGAAGATTGGTCGGCCGACCAGCTTTATAACCAAACGATGCGGCTAATCGCAACTGCAAGCGCTGAAAGTGGTGCGACTAAAGGGGCCTCATCTAAGGTCGCGTCACACAGGTATAAAACAGCCTGACCCATTTGATCCACCATCTCCAGAGCAGCAGGAGAGGCGGAGTCAGCAATCAGAGTGCGCTTAAGCACCTTGGCCCACTCCACAACAGCCTGAGAGACCATTACCGAAGCGAACACGGGTTTCAGCAAGGAACCCGCTACCAGGTAGATGGTGGCGGGAAAGAGTTTCCACCCACCTATCCGCCGGGTCTTTAAACACCAGAGAATCCTCCGTGGGCATTAAAGTGGCCTAATTTAACCTGGACACAGTGTGGTCCACCTTAGGAGCCGCAGTCCAGCGAGAATCCACCAGATCCGCAAAGGGATAACGGTACTGAAATCTCTTGAGCACCACAAAATTACGTGTCAAATGACGCCATTGTTCTTTCACGGTTTCTTGAAACTCTGCGGGACAAGGAAAAACCTGACCCGATTTTTGGGCTTTGTGGGTCCCAAAGGAAGACCGATTACCCGACAGGTGGGGCTCATCATCCAAATTTAAAGTGTCTTTAACAGAGCTAATAAGCGCGGACACCGCAGCGCAGTCCCGCGCTGATCAGGAGGAGGAATCATCCTCCACATCCGACTGAGACCCCTCAGGGGGTATGCTGTCCGTGGCAACCAAATCTGGCTCAGAATCAGAAGACTGAGAGGGCATAAAATTACGCTGGCCGTTTAAATTGGCGATTTCCGCGGTCCCCACCGCAAATGGAGAGCAAGTCCTGTGCTACAGGAAACTGCAAAAAAATTAATGCTAGCAGGAATGCAGGCCAGGAAACACAATAAAAGCCCCCCACAGTGTGCTATACTTGCCACGCTGCTGAATCGATCTGAAGGTGAAGAAAGAGGAAGTGACCTCACGCCTCTAGAGGCAGACACAGCCCTGAGCCACAAAAAAAAAAAAAAAAAAAATGGTTGCCAATACAAGTCTATGGGAAAAACTCTGGGAAAATGGCTGCTGTCCACATAAGGACCTTTTGCCCACACTAAACATGGCGCCCGATCGGCGCCAACAGCATAGTAGAAAATGGCTGCTGCCCTCACTATGAGGCCAAACAGCCTGCCCACACCTAAAATGGTGGCCGCGTGGTTTCGCGCCGATTGCGGCCCCCACACACCATGTACTGTTCCCGAAATAGTTGCACAAGCACCTCAGGGACATAGGAGACCCCCCGCAACCCCCCATACATCGGTGGAACCGCCACAGCGTCCCCGCAGGGACCGGGAAGGGACACACAGGGACCGCACCTACAGACATGAGGGGGACATTACAGAACCCATACCGAACTGCCATCCCCATAAAACAGAGGGCCCACATTAGGGGTGTTGAATTTAATCGTAGCATCGCGATTCAGCCACCTGCGATTCTGCATCGATGCTGCGACCGGCTTTAATTGATGTCCTAATGATGTCATGAAGGGCCGCCCCTCCCTCCCCGCACAGCGATAGCCCTTTAAAATTCCTAGCCGCGCCCTCTTTTCCCGCCTCCCGCTGACGTCATCCCCAGCTGCCCGGCGTCGCTGCAAGAGGAGACACGAGGAGCGAGTGTCCCTGACTGTTGGATAGAGATGGACTACTGTGTGCACTGTTCATGTTTACACATGCCTGATCCCTCCAGTAAGCCGACACTGCACTCTGATAATCACATGCAGTGAGACACTTCCCGATCAGCAGCTGCACAGATTGGGAAATGTCTCACTGCCTGCGATTACCAGAGTGCAGTGTCGGCTTCCTGGCGGGATCGGGCACGTGAGGACTGTCATCTCTACTCTCGGACACTCAGTCTAGTGCGGGAGACTTGAGTGTCGGAGCGAACATCCCCCGCTCCCACATGCGCGCTGGTCCTCCTCCTCCAGCGAGTGTCTGTCCTGACCGTCCTCCAGCGGCTGTCCTCCGTCCTCCAGCGGCTGTCCTCCGTCCTCTATCCTCCTCACACAGGCCTCTGTGGGAAGAGGGAGACCCCCGAGTGAGCGTCCCGGACCTCAACTCCCAGTCCTCCTTGGCTCAGGCGTCTGCAATCTGCAGTGACTGTCATCAGTCTTCCCAAAAGAATCGGGGGCTACACTAACCCAGCTTGTAAGGCCAAACTAAACAACACACCTCAGGAAGTACTGCCATGGCTAACAGAAGATAGACTTAGAACTAAACTAGAGAAACTTAACATAAATAAATCACCGGGACCGGATGGCTTGCACCCGAGGGTTCTTAAGGAGCTCAGCCAGGTGATTGCCAGACCATTATTCTTGATCTTTAAGGATAGTTTACAGACGGGTATGGTGCCAGCTGATTGGAAAAAAGCCAACGTGGTACCAATATTTAAAAGGGGCCGAGATATATCCCGGGTAACTATAGGCCGGTCAGCCTAACATCAGTAGTCTGCAAGATTTTTGAGGGGATGTTAAGGGACCACATACAAGACTTTAGTAATGAAAACGGTATTATTAGTAGTAATCAGCATGCATTCATGAAAAATCGTTCCTGCCAGACCAATCTATTAATCTTCTATGATGAAGTCAGCTGCCACCTAGATAAAGATAAGCCTGTGGATGTGGTGTATCTGGACTTTGCAAAGGCCTTTGACACCGTTCCCCACAAACGCTTACTGTTCAAACTAAGGAAGGTAGGTATGGACCATAAGGTGAGTACCTGGATAGAGAACTGGCTCCAGGGGAGGTTGCAAAGGGTGGTGATTAATGGGGAGTACTCAGATTGGGCGGGTGTGGAAAGTGGGGTCCCCCAGGGTTCTGTCCTGGGGCCAATCCTGTTTAATTTATTCATAAATGATCTAGAGGAGGGGATATCGAGTAAAATCTCGGCATTTGCGGATGATACTAAACTAAGCATGCCAATATCTTCTGGGCAGGATGTGGAAACCTTACAAGCGGACCTAAACAAAATAATGGGGTGGGCAACTACATGGCAGATGAGGTTTAATGTTGAAAAATGTAAAGTAATGCACTTGGGTGCCAGAAACCAGAAAGCAAGCTACTCATTAGGGGGGGGGGGGGGAACCTCTGGGTGAGTCTAGGATGGAAAAGGACCTGGGGGTACTGGTAGACAACAGGCTTGGCAGTGGCATGCAATGCCAAGCCGCTGCAAGCAAAGCCAACAGAATACTGGGATGTATAAAAAAGGGGATTCACTCCAGAAATAAAGAGATTATTCTCCCACTCTACAAGACTCTGGTCCGGCCACATCTGGAGTATGCTGTCCAGTTCTGGGCACCGGTCCTCAGGAAGGATGTGCTGGAACTGGAGAAAGTCCAGAGAAGGGCATCAAAAATAATTAGGGGAATGGAGGACATCAGCTAGAGGAAAGACTACAAGCACTGAACCTATTGTCTCTGGAGAAGAGACGATTGAGAGGGGATATGATAATGTACAAATACTGTACTGGCAACCCTAGCATATGGAAAAACCTTTTCAGAGAAAGGGAATACAATAAGACACATGGCCACTCACTAAAACTAGAGGAAAGGCGGTTTAACCTTAAAATAGGCAGGGGGTTCTTCACTGTAAGAGCAGTAAGGATGTTCTCTTCCGCAAGCAGTCGTATCAGCAGGGAGCATTGATAGTTTCAAAAAACTATTAGATGGGCACCTTAAAGACTACAACATACAGGGGTATACAATGTACGGTTAACAGGGATATCCAGGATGTGATATATACATGGCGGCGTATGGGGGTCTCCTCGGGGATGTGATATATACATGGCGGTGTATGGGGGTCTCCTCAGGGATGTGATATATACATGGCGGTGTATGGGGGTCTCCTCAGGGATGTGATATATACATGGCGGTGTATGGGGGTCTCCTCAGGGATGTGATATATACATGGTGGAGTAACCCCTCCCTGAGGAGACCCCCATAAACCACCATGTATATATCACATCCCGGATATCCCTGAGGAGACCTCCATACACCGCCATGTATATACCACATCCCGGATATCCCTGAGGAGACCTCCATACACTGCCATGTATATATCACATCCCGCATATCCCTGAGGAGACCTCCATACACCGCCATGTATATATCACATCCCGGATATCCCTGAGGTGACCTCCATACACCGCCATGTATCACATCCCTGAGGAGACCTCGTATATGTTTGCAGTGCACTATGGGCTGGGCATTGGGCAGTAATCGTGATGCATCGTATCGAATCGTGACCCTAATAAATCGTAATCAAATCGAATAGTGAGGTAAGTGAAGATGCGCAACCCTAGCCCACATACACACCCCAACAGATATGTCAGAGACAGAGGGGTATCATGGTACTCACCGGTCCAGCGAAAACGTGGGTACCGCTCTGTGACAGGAAGCCTCCCACTCTGAGTGGTGGTGCCGTCAGCCGAAGGGGACGCTAGCAACACGCGGGCGTACCGCAGTTGAGACATCCCGGCGAAGATAGCAACTTCGCAGGCTCGGCCCTGAGGTCAGGGACATAGTCGTTTGCGAGGCCTGGGCGTATCATAACCTGCTAACGCTCGATGGCAGGCTGGGATTCTGTAAGGCTCTAGAATAACCAGTGCGATTCCCAGCTCCGCAAACGCTGTAGTCTTCCGAAGTCCGACTAACTAAGCGCAGGAACAAATAGCTTTTTATCTTTTAAAAGAAAAAATACTTTTCTAGAGAGAGAAAAATTAAAAAGAAGAAAAAAAGGCTGAGATCGCAACCCCAGCCAAGGAAAAGCCAGCCTACTCCTAAGCTAGGCAGCAGCAAACTCAATTGGGAATGAAGCTAGATGGGGGTATTGACCATAGGGACAGCACCCTGTAGGTGTGTCTATACAAAGTTTTGTGAATATTCTAACAAAATATTCTGCCTAGCTTACTGTGTGGAGAAGGCCAATACCCAGACGTGCAGATTGTATGAGTGAGCGGCGACTGTCAGAGGACGTAAGAGAAACTGGATTTTTGTCTTACCGTAAAATACTTTTCTCTGAGGTTCACTGAAGGACACAGCTTCATGTCTTCTAGACCAGTGTTGTTCAACTCCGGTCCTCAGGGCACACTAACAGGCCAGGTTTGCAAGAAAACTGAAATACATTACAGGTGATATCATTTGCTGCTCAGTGATGGCAGTATACTAGTCTGCATCTCCCCAAGATAATACTTAAAATCTGGCCTGTTAGTGTGCCCTGAGGACCGGAGTTGGGAAACCCTGTTCTAGACCATTGGGCTTTATGCTGCTCTCTTCAGGAGTAGGACAAGGCAGAAACCTTTTTGGTTACGCCCCTGGGGCAGACCAAGAGGGTATACCATCACTTCCTGCTATAGGACTCCAGTTTGTACAAAGCAGTGTCAGAAGAACATCTAACTCAACCTAACAGAGGGGCGGCCCTATGTCCGTCAGTGAACCTCAGAGAAAAGGATATTACGTTAAGGCAAAAATCTAGTTCTCTTTCGTTCACTGACAGACAAAGCTCCATGTCTTCTAGACCATTGGGATGTCCCAAAGCAGTATCAATATGAGGGGTGAGAAAAAAATAGCAATATGTAGAAGCGCCAACAAGGCTAAACATAGCCAACCAGGTAAAAACAGGAGCTCAACAAGAAACAACTGGAACTCACCACAAGGAAAAAAAAAAAAAAAATAGAGTTACTTACTGGTAACGTCTTTTCCAGTAGTCTTTCAGGACAGGCACCTTGAGAGAACCTGGCTCCTCCCTTCTGAGGAAACACCGCCCCAATTTCTTGGATTAAAGCCCCCTGCCAGCATGCTGCCTTAGTTCTTAGAGAGCACCTCCGGCCACTGGGGAGACATAAAAGTTAATTATACTAACCTCCAACCTCTGACTGTTTTATGTTCAGACCTTATCGGGTGGGTAGCAGTGCTGTCCTGAAAGACTACTGGAAAAGACGTTACCAGTAAGTAACTATTTTTCCCAAAATCGTCTTTCAGGACAGGCACCTTGAGAGATCAGCGAGTACTCACTTTTAGGGTGGGACTACCGCCTGAAGGACCTTCCGGCCAAAAGGCCTGATCCTTAGCGGAGAGTAGGTCCAGTCTGTAGTGTTTTGTAAATGTTCCATAACTGGACCAAGTTGCAGCCCGACAGATTTGTTCCGGGGTAGCACCAGCTCTTTCCACTTGAGAAGTTGCCATAGCTCTAGTGGAATGTGCCTTAATACCTATAGGGGCCTTCTTCCCACAGGAAATGTAGGCCTGGCTAATGGCTAACCTAAGCCATCTTGCTAACGAGCGTCTCTATGCCCTCGTACCTCTGTTAGCGCCAGAAAAAAGAAAAAGGGAATCTGATTTTCTAAATTCTTTTGTACAAGCTATGTCCTGGAGAACACATCTTTTCACGTCTAGTTTATGAAATTTAACCTCCTGTTCCCACACAGGATTCGAACAAAAAGTTGGCAATACCATTTCCTGATCCCTATGAAATTTAGAGACTACTTTGTGCAAGAAAGCAGGATCAGTCTTGAAAATAATAATATGATCCGCAAAGATTTGCAAAAAAGGAGATCTAATAGACAGTGCCTCAAGCTCACTGACTCTCCTTGCGGTAGTGATTGCAACCAAAAAAACAGTCTTGAGGGTTAAAAACTTTACCTCACTTAGTCCCACATAGGGAACGGGAGATTGTTTACCGGTCTCTGCCTACTTAAGGCCTTGAAAAAACGAATTACCCAGGGATTACTGGCTAAGGACGTTTCTAAGAATACGCTTATTGCGGAAACCTGGCTTTTTAGGGTACTGATGGCTAGGCCCTTGTCCGCACCCGCCTGAAGAAATTCCATTACGGAGGTAGGACTACTTTCATTCAAGGAGTTCTTTTTGCACCAGAGATTGAAACATTTCCAAGTTTTAAGATACATGGCTTGCGTTTTCCTTTCTTTCTGCATTTAAGTAGCGTTTCCACCAGCTGATCTGAGAACCCTTTGCTCTTCAGTAGCTGTTTCTCAGAAACCAAGCTGCTAGGTTCCAGCGTTCCACTTGTGGGCAGAATACTGGGCCCTGATAGAGAAGGTCCTTCCGTGCTGGTAGAATCCAGGGGGGTTTTACCGCTAGCTTTTTCAGGACGAGAACCATGGTCTTTTAGGCCAATGTGGTGCTATGAGTATTAGGATGGTAGAGAGAAAGAAAAAGAAAAAGAGAGAGAGAAAGAGAGAAAGAGAAAGAGAAAGAGAAAAAGAAAAAGAAAAAGAGAGAAAGAGAAAGAGAAAGAGAAAAAGAAAAAGAAAAAGAGAGAAAGAGAGAAAAAGAAAAAGAAAAAGAGAGAGAGAGAAAAAGAAAAAGAGAGAGAGAGAAAGAGAGAAAGAGAGAAAGAGAGAAAGAGAAAGAGAAAAAGAAAAAGAAAAAGAGAGAAAGAGAGAAAAAGAAAAAGAGAGAAAAAGAAAAAGAAAAAGAGAGAAAAAGAAAAAGAAAAAGAAAAAGAGAGAAAGAGAGAAAAAGAAAAAGAAAAAGAGAGAAAGAGAGAAAGAGAAAAAGAAAAAGAAAAAGAGAGAAAGAGAGAAAAAGAAAAAGAAAAAGAAAAAGAGAGAAAGAGAGAAAAAGAAAAAGAAAAAGAAAAAGAAAAAGAGAGAAAGAGAGAAAAAGAAAAAGAAAAAGAAAAAGAAAAAGAAAAAGAGAGAAAGAGAGAAAAAGAAAAAGAGAGAGAGAGAAAGAGAGAAAGAGAGAAAAAGAAAAAGAAAAAGAAAAAGAGAGAAAGAGAGAAAGAAAAAGAGAGAAAGAGAGAAAGAAAGAGAGAAAGAAAGAGAGAAAGAAAAAGAGAGAAAGAGAGAAAGAAAGAGAGAAAGAAAGAGAGAAAGAAAGAGAGAAAGAAAGAGAGAAAGAAAGAGAGAGAGAAAGAGAGAAAGAAAGAGAGAGAGAAAGAGAGAGAGAAAGAGAGAGAGAGAAAGAGAGAAAGAAAGAGAGAGAGAGAAAGAGAGAAAGAAAGAGAGAGAGAGAAAGAGAGAAAGAAAGAGAGAGAGAGAAAGAGAGAGAGAGAAAGAGAGAGAGAAAGAGAAAGAGAGAGAGAGAGAGAGAAAGAGAGAAAGAGAGAGAGAAGAGAGAGAGAGAGAGAAAGAGAGAAAGAGAAGAAAGAGAGAAAGAGAGAGGGAGAAAGAGAGAAGAGAGAAGAGAGAGAGAGAGAGAGAGCCATTGGAGTATTTTCTCCGTCAAGGCTGGGAGTGTGGCTGTTAAGTAAGCCCAGAGTCGACATGGCCCGTCTTATTGAAATCTTTTGATTGTCCTGTAAAAGGCTGACTGCCCCGTCTATTTTCTGGCTCTTTGTCAGGGACAGAAAAACTCGTAGCGTGGAGTCCAATTTGTATCCCAGGAATGTAACTTTCTGAGAAGGAATCAGGTTGGACCTTTCCAGGTTTAATAGCCACCCTAGGCTTTCCAGGAATTGCCTCGTCTCCACTAAGTCTCTGGACAATTGTTCCTGTGAGGTCGCAAACAGGAGCAGTTCGTCCAGGTACGCAATGATGGATATCCCTCTGAGCCGTATTGATGCCAAGGCCTCTGCTAGGACCTTTGTAAATATGCGGGGGGAAGAGGAAAGTCCGAAAGGAAGAGCCTGGAACTGAAAGTGCCTCCATTCTTATGGCCAACCTGAGGAATTTCTGGCTCTCCTCTGAGATCGGAATGTGAAGGTAGGCCTCCCTCAGGTCTATTGAAGCCATAAAGCAGTCTGGGGGGGGGGGGGGGGGGGGGGAAGGATAGTTTTTACTGAAAAAAATGACTCCATCCTGAATCTCTTGTACACGATTGAGAGATTCAGGGTCTTTAAATTTAGGAGGAGTCTGTACTTTCCTGAGGGCTTGGGTACCACAAAGATGTGGGAGTAGAACTCCCTTTCCAACTGTTCTGGTGGTACCCTGCATATGACCCTCTGTTTTTCCAGGTCCTCTAAGGAGGACAGTAAGGCCGAGGCCTTCCTTTCGGAGTTTGGAAGATTGGTGACAAACATCCGGTGAGGTGGGGTTGTTAAACTCCAGTCGATATCCTCTTCGTATAATCTGTAGAATATACTGACTGGAGGTGATCTCCTCCCACTGTGTGAGGAAGGTCCCCAGTCTTCCTCCCACTGTGGTGAGTGTCACTGTGATTTTTTGGGGGGTTCAGGAGGGTGAAAAATAGCCCCTCCTCGGCCCCTACCCCTTTGGACCCATGCCTTCCTTTGTCCTTCAAATCTTTTGGGGACAGAAAAATTATTTTGTGAATATGATTTCTTTTTAGAAAATTCCTTACGTCCTTGCTTGACTGGGAAGGACTTCTTATGGTCCGCTGTTCGGTCTAAACCTTTCCAACTCGGGGCCAAACAAAAGATCCCCTGTGAAAGGAATGCCACAGAGCTTTGATTTAGAACCAACGTCTACCTGCCATGTTTTCAGCCAGAGAGCTCATCTTCCCGAATTGGCTAAGGCTGAGCATCTTCCCGACATCCGCACTGACTCTGCTGAGGCGTCCGCAATATAAGCTACGCTCTGGAGTAGTACGGGAAAGGAAGACAGAATTGTCTCCTTAGGAGGGTCCCCCTCGATGTGTGCTTCAATCTGCGTTAGCCAGTACTCAAGGTTGCGGGCGACCACTGTGATGGCCATAGCAGGCTTTAGATTACCCAGAGTGGAATCCCATGGCCTTCTAAGTAGGGAATCCATTCTTTTGTCCATAGGGTCAGGGAGGGAACCCATGTCCTCAAAGACCAAATCCGTGTTCCTAGACACCCTTGAAAAGGCTGCATCTAGTTTTGGCGATTTGTTCCAAACTGATGTTTCCCCTTCGTCAAAAGGATATCTCCTTTTCAGGGCCCTGGAGAAGAAAGGCTTTCTCTCCGGGTCCTGCCATTCTTTTTTGACTGGGTCTATTAGCACTTCATGTACCGGGAAAGCCTTTTTCTTTTGTTCGCTTAACCCAAGATACATCTGGTTGTGAAGAGACAGGGTCTTCTCCTCCTGAATACCAAAGGTGGTATGAATAGCTCCCAAGAGTTTTTCCACCTCTTCAAGGGTTAATTTGTATCTGGAAGGTTTTACGGATTCACCATCCAAACCTTCCGTGTCTGACTCCCCCTGCGAAGCCGGGGGGGGGGGGGTACTATCACATTCGTCCTGTGTTTGCAAACCCCCCAGTGCCTCCCTGCTAGTTGAGGGTACCACTGGTGGGGGTGGGGTCGGTTTCTGTTGAGCCAGCTGGGGAGAACTCTGAGGTATGTGAATCTTGGAAAACAAGTCTTTAAATGAGTGAACAGTGCTAGAGAGCTCTTTGATTGAGGTAGCAAGGTCCATATTCCTTTCTTCTTCATGTTCCCCAAGTTATCTAGACACTCTTTGTAGAGTGCTTTGGGCCAGGAATTTCTCATGGTAACTTTGCATGATGGGCATTTCTTTTTAGAGATATGAGATGATTTAGAGCTGTCCAGGGATTTAGTCTGAAATACATAAGGATAGTAATTAACAATGACCCCCAGCTGAGGAAAGGACCACCCTAGGGAGTGTTACTAGGGACAACACCAAGGACCCCAGTGTACCCCCTAACGCCCCTCCTTCCTCCCTGAAGCCACACAAGGAAAAGGGAAAACACCGTGGAGTTTAGGAGGGAAAAAGTAAGGGAACACCTCCCCAGGGTTCCTTACCTTTTGCAGGCTGGTGCTGGCTTCCCCAGGAGCAGTCGCTGTGGCCTGTGCCTCCGACATCTTCCAGGGGTGGCTTGCCGCGTCCGTTTTAGCTGTCCCTCAGCCTGTACTGCACCAGCCATTCGTCCGGCCCCCTGTCCTATACGCGACCCGGAACCGGAAGTCGCGACCTTTGCCGGCGGAAGTTACCCGCCGTCCGGCCCGGTCACTCCACAAGAACCTGCCGCAAAAGCGGGAGGCAGGTCGTTTCTTCCGCCGGAACGCTCTCGCCGAGCGTGGAGAGCAGGCCCCCCAGTCCTCTACTCCACTGAGCCGAACCTGGGGCAACGTTATGCGGTTTCCTTTGCAGGTGAGTGGGATCCGAGCTCGGTCCTGCAGCCTGCATTACAGCCGCCTTTAGAGAGCCTGGCTCCCTCTTGGATGTTTAGCCTCAGCCCCCTGGCTGCTCAGCTTGGTTCCTGGACGGTGTCTCCCCTCCGGAGGAAACACCAGAACTGAGGCAGCATGCTGGCAGGGGGCTTCAATCCAAGAAATTGGGGCGGTGTTCCCTCAGAAGGGAGGAGCCAGGTTCTCTCAAGGTGCCTGTCCTGAAAGACGATTTTGGGAAAAATTACGCTCTCAAGAAGCGGAAGCCTCTGCAACCGCAGCCTGCAAAACCTTGCAGCTGCATCCGAAGATGCAAGTACATCCACCTTATAAAACTTTGTAAATGTGTGTACAGACGACCACGTAGCCGCCTTGCACACCTGAACCACAGACGCCCGATGACGGAAAGCCAAAGAGGCAATAAGTGCCCTCTTAGAATGCGCTGTAACAGGGAAAGGAGGAACCTGTCCCTTAATGGAATAGGCCTGCACCACTATCGGCCTGATCCACTTGGAAATGGTCACAGCAAATGCGGCCCGCCCCTTACAAGGTCCATCCGTAAGAACAAAAAGAACCAGATTTTCCTATCGGTTCAGTCGCCGCCAGGTACACCCGAATCGCCCTGACAACATCCAAGGAAGGTAAAGCAATTTCTTTAGGATGTTTCGGCTTAGGAAATAAGGACGGTAAACACAATATCTTAATTCAAATGAAACCCCGGGACAACCTCAGGAGGTTGACAGGATCCCAAAACCACTTTTCCCCTATGAATCACCAGGTAAGGTGACCGACAGGACAACGCAGCAAACTCCGACACCCTACCTGCGGAAGTAATAGCGACTAAGAAGGCCACCTTCTGCGACAGAGTGAGCAGAGGAATTTCTTGAATATTTTTAAAGGGAGGTTTTTGAAGCACCGACAGTACCCAATTGAGGTCCCACAGAGGCACCAGGGATCTCACCGGCAGAGCCACATGGCAAACTTCCTGCACAAAAGTGTGAACCAAGGACTTTGCTGCCAATGGATTTAGGAAAAATATTGCCAAAGCGGATATCTGGCCTTTGACAATGCCCAAAGCCAAACGTTGATCTACACCTAGTTGTAGAAATTCCAACAGGCGAGACACAGAAAAGGAACGGGGAGAAACCCCCCCAAGACTCACGCCAAGTAATGTACGCCTTCCAAATTAGATGATAAACCTTTCTGGAAGTATATTTCCTAGCTTTCAACAGCGTAGGAATCACCGACTCCAACAGCACCTGGTTTTCAATAGCAAGGCCATTAAAGCCAGCGACTGTAAAGCAGGATAGAAGATTGGTCCCTGGTTGCTGAGAGGAAGTTTCCAAGGGATGTCTGCTACCAGCCTTACCAGGCCTGCATACCAAGTCCGGCGAGTCCAGTCTGGTGCCACCAGAACGACTGGAATTCCTTCTAACGCGATTCTGCGTGGCAGTCTCGACAAACGTTGTTTTGTAGGAAAGGCGTAAATCAGACGATACTAACCCCAAGGGGCCACCAGGGCGTCTGCGGGATCGGCCAGAGGATCCTGAGACCTTGACACGAACCTCTGCACCTTCCTGTTGATACGGGAGGCCAGGGGGGTCCCCCGCCAAAGGTACAAATTGATGAAACCCCTCTGGGTGAAAAAAACAAACATTCTCTCGGATCCAACATCTGCTGACTGAGAAAGTCCGCTTGCCAATTCTCTACCCCCGGAATGTGCATAGCAGAGAGGGCTGGAACATATAGTTTTGACGGTGTGCGATTCCCAAAGAGGTTTTAGTTTGGTTTAGCCATCATCCCGAAATATTTGGAAGGGAGGGTTTTTGGTGCCTCAGATCAAGGTGTGGGACTTTCAAAGGCTAACACATAGAATAATATCTTGATTATAATAAAATAAAATAGGATTTATTTGTATAAAACATACAAGGTAGGTGAGTATACGTTTGTTGGGTCACAACAGGTATAATGCATAAAGTGTATGGGTTATAGACCCATGGGTGAAGGAGAGTATGAAAGAAGTGACATAGTGGTAGGGTGACAATAATATCTCTCTATTGGTCCAAGCTTCTTGTACGACGTTGGATCTTTTTAGGGAGAATATTCGAGTTTACTACGCGTTTCGGCAATGAGCCTTTGTCAAAGAAATTATGTCAGCCATCTCTGTGGATATATTAAGTAGTAATATGAGTATTTGTTATGTTGGACCAGTTGGAAACATTTGTTTCAAGATGGTCACATAACCTGGTACGTACTTGAAAGATGGGAATATTTTGTGCCTGGGCCTGCATCTGTTCCTCAGTTCCCCAAAAGAATCAATTGGACGTTGCTACTGGGATATATAAATGAATATAGTTTTGCCCACCTCAAGATACTGGTCACTTCCCGGGCCACAGGGTACTCTTTGTGCCCCCCTTGATGATTGACATATGCCACAGCCATAGCATTGTCCGATTGTATCAGGCACAAGGCGACCCTGCAGACGATCCGTCCATTGAGACAGACAAAGTCTGATCGCCCGAATTTCAAGGATGTTGATCGGCAGACTGGGCTCCTCTCGAGTCCAAACACCTTTGGCCGAGTACACTCCCAAGACACCTCCCCATCCGGACAGACTGGCATCCGTGGTTATCACAGTCCAATACAGGGGAAGAAAAGATTTTCCCCAGATGAAGGGCTGGTGAGCAAACCCCCCATAGCAGAGACTCCCTTCAACCCCGACTCAACAGAATCAAAATTCTACAAAGACAGCGGATCCTTGTTCCATTTGGTCAGAATCTCCCTTTGCAGAGGTCTGGTATGAACTACGCAAACAGAACCGTCTCAAAAAGGTGGAAACCATCAGACCCAGCACTTGCACACAAGTCCCAAGCGATGCCTGATGGTTGGACAACAGGAGCTGGCTCGCATCCTGTAGCTTCAGAAGTTTCACCTGAGGAAGAAAAACCCGGGCTGACGCCGAGTCCAGCTTCAGACCGAAGTAGCCCAGCTTGGTGGACGGAGTCAGTGCCGATTTCTGAAAATATATAGTGTCCATTCGAACTCCAGTACTAGTATACAGTAATGTCCAAGTCGGCTTCTAGAGCCAAGGAAGACTCTGCAAGCAGAAGCAGGTCGTCCAGGTAACCCAGTACCACGATCCCCTTTTGTCGTAGCAAGGCAAGAACTAAGGCCAAAACCTTTGGGAACACCCGAAGAGCTGAGGCAAGACCAAAAGGCAATGCCACAAATTGATAGTGCTCCTCGCCCACGGCAAAATGAAGAAAATGCTGATGCCGGACATGTATTGGAATATAAAAAAGGTAAGCTTCCTTGCGATCGATAGAAGCCAAAATTTCCCCTTGATTAAAGGAAAGCTACTACCGTGCAGTTTTTTGTACTTCCGACTCCCCTGTATTAATATGTATTAATCTTTCGACGCTGACTTGGGTGGGTGGCATTGCAGTAACTATTCTGGCCACATCACTAACAATCTCTGGATAAACAAGGATGGCTTCTTCAACTAACAAGATTTCTTTTTCCAGCAAAAGACTCTCTCTTTTCATCATTGAAGATGCAATGCCCTTAGCTATTAACCCTCCATTTTTGTTCAGCCGATATAACAGGCTCTTCCATTACAAGAGGAATTTACCCAGGGTTAGATCATCACATTGCAACCTCTTGGTGACAGTGAAGGGGTGAGAAAGAAGGTTCTCCAGCTCTTTTGTTTGTGTCCACTGGCTTTCAGTTAGTGCAAGATTTTCATTGTCCATTTCTTCTATGAAGTCTAAGCTCAAGCAAATGCTTCACCATTAAATAAGTGCTTCCCCAGCGAGTTGTTTGATCCAAAATGGCTCCTTTTCCTGCACGTCTTTTCAAAATTGCATCTGTTTTCGGGGCCCTGGCTGCAACAGTTACTTGCCGTAATTTGCCAATTAGTGTAGCTGCATGGCGATCATTTAATCCATCTCTTATGGCAAGTTGCAGTGTATGAACAGCACATCGCATATGATGAATAGTAGCAAGCATCAATGCTTCTTCAACAAAGTTGTCTAAAAAAATGTCAGCATTCTCTTCAGTTTCTATATTTTCTCCAATACTTGCAGAACTGTCTTCCTCTAACTCTTTTCTTTCATTGATTTTTATTGAGAAAAAGTCAAGTACAAAATACAACAAACATGGTAAAATGATCAGGCTAGACATGGTCCTGAATACTATACATATAAAATTGAGGAGTACTAACATTTGAGGGGGGGGCATATCCATTAACCGACTGTGTTGAGGTCAAAGAGGGTAGTCCAAAGATCCACCCCCAACACGCTATGGGAGCTGAAAAAGGATACAGAGGGTCGAGTCCCCATATAGAGGGATGCAAAGCCCAAGAATAAACCACAGGCAATATACAACGAGGTAAGGCGGAGGGTATCTCCAGGAGGGAGAAGTATGAGGGGACACCATGCCCCCAATGGGTGGCGAGACATATGGGTCCAGCACATACCAAGAGTGGTAGGACGGCAAAGAAGGGGGGAGTAAGGTAGGATAGACTGGAAGGGAGTAGAAGGGAATAAGAGCATAGGAGGCTCAAGAGGTTAGCTGAAATAAGGAGAGAAAAGAGGAAAAAGAAAGAGGGTCTGGCGGCCAGATCAAATAGAAACCTGTACATATTTAGCCCAGGGTTCCCAGATGGTCTCAAATTTAACCACATTATTATTGTTAATACCAGAGATTGTTTCCTGTGACATGATCCAGGAGATCTTTTGTTTGGTTTCCCTGATGGACACCCTGGGTGTTTTCCATGCTCTGGCTATGGTGAGTTTGGCTCCCAGGAGCATAAAATGGAGGAGTTTCTGAGCAGGTTTAGAGAGTTTAGGGACCTTGACGTTGAGAAGTGCAATTTGTGGGGACTGAGCGATCGAGTGATCAAGTACTTTACGAATGATCTTGAATAATGTATTCCAGAATAGCCCAATCTTGGGGCAGGCCCACCAAGTGTGCAAGTGGTCACCAGATAAACCGCAGCCCCTAAAGCACTGTGGAGAGGTGTTTGGAAACATGGCCGCAATGCGGGTAGGGACCAGGTACCATCTGGTGAGCAATTTAACATTAGCTTCAATGAGAGAAACATTCAGTATACCTGTAAAGGAGCGTTGAAGGCGAAAACCCCAGTCGTCCAGGTCCCTCTCCCAGGCTAGCGCATATGCAGATTTGACATCGCTGTTGAATAGTATTGAATAGATGAGGGAAATCCCTCCCCTTGGGTCCCTGGTTTCCAAGCGCCAGCGTTCATAAAGAGTGATCTGCGGAGGGTCAGGTTTATCGTCCCATATGGAGTGGAGGAAATGTGATATCTTGAAGTGGCGATATCTCTCAGTGAGGGGCATTTTGAGGAAATTGACACAGTGTGGGAAAGAAAGGGGCCCCATGGAGTTAAAGAAGTGTCCAATGCGAAATAGGCCCTTGTTAAGCTACCAATGGAAGGCTTTGATATTTAGTCCAGGGGAAAACAGGGGGTTGTTAAAAACTTCCTCTAACTCGAATATCTGTTTGTTACCTTCTTCATCTGCGTTCATCTTCTCAATTGTGCTCAACATGTTAGAAGAGAGTTATCTGTCACAACACATAAAATCTGTTCCTTTGTAATTTCAAAATCTTCTAGAACACCCTCCACTAACTTCTGAAGGTAATCACTGGTGTGATGTGCCTGAGTGTCCTTTAATCCGAGGGTCCGCGTTATTGTTTTGTTATTTTCATCCACAAATCTAACATTAATAGCAAAATAATTGACTCTGAGGTGTGCATGCATCCATTTTAAGGAAGACAAAATGTCCTTTCAGAACTTTCTATAGTTCTTCCTTTTTACATTTGGCCTCCTCAATTGTAAGTTTCCTTATACTAAGTCATTAATTATAACTTTTTGTGAATTGGGACATTTAAACTTGCTTTTTTTTAATTCCAATCTAAATTTAGTAGGAGTCGGTGCATTGTTTGCCGACTCCAGGTACCCAGAATTTCCTCCGACTCTTCCAACTCCGACTCCACAGCCCTGGATCCAAGATCGGATAAACCTTGCCTTTCTTCCTGGGAACTGTAAACAGATTTGAATAAAATCCTTGAGAAAATTCCAACTCTGGAACCGGCACAATAACTCCTTGTGCTAACAGGTCCTGCTCTGCCCCGTAAAAGCACTGTAGCCGATCGTGAGACAGGCGTAAGTTGGAAAGGTTAAGAACCTTGCCGGGGACAAGGGTCGAAACTCGATCTTCTAACCGAACCAAATCTACTCGTGCACCCATCTGTCCTGAACGAGCAAGGTCCACAGATCCGAAAAAAGGTGAAGACGCCCCCCCCACCCCAGATGGGGGAGATGGCACCCCTTTAGGCTGGTGAAGGCTTGTCTGCAGAACCAGAAGTGCCCGCTTTGGACTTACCATTCCAGGATCTCTTGGAGCCTCCCGCAAAGTTACGGGTGGATCTCAAACCTTTTTCCTGCGATCCAGACAGACGAAAGGGCCGCTTGTGAGCAGAGAAGAAAGGACCATGTTTATGACGAGGTTTCTTGCCCCTAGCAACCTGCGGAAGTAATGTACTCTTACCTCCCCTAAGCCCCTTAATGATCTCTTCCATAGAGGCACCGAATAAAACTGTCACCTACAAAGGGTAGATCAGTCAAGCACTGTTTTAGAAGCCTGGTCAGCCGACCAGTCCTTCAACCATATAAACCAGAAATTTGATCTTGAAGGATAAAGCCATCAACATACAAATCACAGTAGCGCAAAGATGGTAATTATTAATCACCACAAACACAGCATGAATAAAAAAAAAAAGTGTGAATCTCAAGATGATAAAATAACTAAAATCTAACTCAAAAGTCCCACAGTTAGAAGTAAATAACAATAATGATGTGCGTTTTCCGTTCCGGAGTCTTGATAAGTGTGATAAAGGAAGGGGTCACCCAACAATCCACCACCAAAGTGCCAGGGATATTGCACAAGCTAGATTCACATTAAGTTAAAGAAATCCTGAACCGCATCCACTTTCTCTGTCCAGCACTCAGCAAACAGGACTCCAGTACATGTGGGAGATAAATAACAGCCTCCACTAGTGCAAAACCGTATGTACTTTTTTATTATTAAAACAGTAAAAGATAAAATTGCACTCACTTGTAATACTTGAATATAGCGCACATCAGAAAAAACAATGAGAACAGCCGTTGGACTCGGGACTTGACTCCACGCCAAGCAACGCTGGATGTCTCCTTCACCGTCAATACAGTTGCGTGCGTGGCCAGACTGCGTTCCCTGCAACTGGATTGACAGTGAAGGAGACATCCAGCTTTACTTGGCTTGGAGACAGGAAAGGGTCAGGTGAATAAAGGGGCGGACACCCACCATCTTCCCCAGTCTTTATCCGAGAACTCCCCGGACATGGCATCTGCAACAAGACAAAAAACACTCGCCCATGGTTATAACAGCATATAGGGAGGGAATCCCTACTGTCATGGACGACTCCTAGAAACAGAGTTACCGGTAAGTCTAACTCTGGTTTTTCTCCAGTCTGTCCAGGACAGCACAGGAGAGATCAACGAGAACTTACCAGATTTAGGGTGGGACTACCGCCTGGAGGACCTTCCTTCCAAACGCTTGATCCTGCGCAGAGAGAAAGTCCAGTCTGTAGTGCTTGATAAATGTCGAGAAGCTAGACCAGGTGGCTGCTTTGCAAATTTGTTCTGGTGTCACCCCAGCTCGCTCCACCCAAGAGGCAGATAACGCCCTCGTGGAGTGAGCCAACAGAGAAAGGGCACTCTTTGTCTAAACTTATAGGCTTTCACTATCGCCTGCTTAATCCACCTGGCAATAGTGTTCTTTGAAGCTTGCTGCCCCTTATTTTTCCCTGAATGCACTACAAATAAGGTATTGGATTTTCTAAAGCTCTTAGACAACTCTAGATAGTGTAACACACAGGCCCTGACATCTAGAAGATGAAACTGCTTCCTTTGGACTGGTAGGGGAGGAACAGAAGGATGGTAATACCATTTCTTGGGCCCTGTGGAACCTGGAAGCCACTTTAGGTAGGAATCCTGATCTGTACGTACTACCAACCCGTCTTCAAAAATTTGAAGAAAAGGTTCCTTAACTGAAAGCGCCTGTAACTCACTAATGCGCCTGGCTGTAGAAATTGCCACCAGAAAGGCTGTCTTAAGGGTAATATACATTAACGACAGGTCTATGTCCTGCAAAGTTTTATCCAACCCTGTAGTACTATTGACAAATCCCATTTAGGAAGAACCCTAAATGGAATTGGTCTCATTCTGGATAATCCCTTAAAGAACCTCATCACTAAAGGTTCTAAAGCCAGTGACTTCTCCAGAAACACTGATAATGCCGCTACTTGTACCTTTAAAGTGCCAACGGCCAGTCCCTTGTCTGCTCCTTCCTGCAGAAATTCAAGGATGGCTGGAACACCGGCCTCCCGGTTACCGGTTTTTAGCCAAGAACGAAAAATTTTCCAATACTTAAAATAAATTGCCTGGGTGACCTTCTTTCTACTCGAAAGAATTGTGTGGATCACTTTATCTGAAGGTCTTCTTCAGATACCAGGCCACCAACTTCATGCTTTGAATTTTTGGCAGTTGAATCGGCCCCTGGGTTAGCAGGTTTTCCCTCTCTGGTAACATGAGGGGAGGGCCTACTGCTAGACGCCACAGGGATGAAAACCACTGCCTGTTTGGCCAAAACGGGACTACCAGGATTAAGGTGGTATCCTCCTGGATGAATTTCTTTAGAACGAGAGGAATCGGCTTTAATGGAGGAAAGGCATAACTCAGCTGAAACGTCCATTCCTGAGCAAAGGCATCCAGCCCTATGGGTCCTCCGCCTTTTTGCAAGGTAAAGTACCTTGGGACTTTGTTGTTCGTTCTGCTGGCGAACAGATCTATGTCTGGAAGGCCCCATCTCTGGGTCACTAACTGGAAAACTTCCCTGTTTAGGGACCACTCCGATTCCAACACCCGATGGCGACTTAAAAAATCTGCCATCTCGTTGTCCACTCCCCTTAGGTGGACTGCGGAAATAGAGCTCAGGTTAGCTTCCGCCCATGAAAAAAGGTTCGCTGTCAGCTGCATCAAGGGCAGGCACTTTGTCCCTCCTTGTTTGTTGACATAAGCGACGGCCACCACATTGTCCGACAGGACTTGTATATGGTGGCCGTTCAGGTCCTTGGAAAAGACCTTTAGGGCTTCCCAGATTGCCCGCAGCTCTCTCCAATTTGCTGATTTCAGAGATTCCATCCTGGACCATGCTCCTTGGGCCATCCTTGCTCCCCAGCCCCAGGTACTGGCGTCCGTAGTTATCCGGACAGATATTGGGAAGGACCACTGAAGACCCACCCAGAGGTTCTCTTCTTTCCTCCACCACCAGAGCGATTGCTTGGCTTTTGGGGATAAATGGATGGTCTTGTCCAAGGACTGTTGTCTCCCGTCCCAAACTCTCAGGATGTTGGCCTGGAGACACCGAAAGTGGGCCCTTGCCCAAGGAACGGCTGGGATCGTTGCCGCTAGGAACCCAAGGCCTGACATGGCCGTCCTGATAGAGTGACAGGTTGGCTTGTAGGGCGACCACTGTCGCTTTTACTTTTTCCCCCTTTTCTGGAGTGAGAAAAACTTTTTGCTCTATCGAATTTATCCCGTACCCCAGATAGCACAAATCTTGTGTTGGGATCAGGTTAGACTTGTCCTGGTTGATTAACCAACCCAGGTCCTCCAAGAATAGAGTAGCTACCGTAAGTCTTCCTGCAACTGGGGAAAAAAGTGGGCAAAAAATAAAAAGTCGTCCAGATAAGGAATGACAGAGATCCCCCTTAGTCTTAAGGGAGCCAGTGCTTCTGCCAGAACTTTGGTAAAAATCCTAGGGGAAGAAGTCAGCCCGAATGGCAGGGCTCTGAACTGCAGATGGCGAACAGTACTCCCCCAGCTTATCGCTATTCTCAAAAGTCTTTGAGACTTCTTGTGAATCGGGATGTGGAGATAGGCATCCCTTAGATCCAGGGAAGCCATAAAGCAATTTGGGTGGAGCATCGCCTTTACCGTAAAGATGGTTTCCATCCGGAATTTCTTGTAGGTCACCCATCTGTTCAGAGGTTTTAGGGTTCAGGATCAACCGAAAGTTCCCCGACGGCTTTTTCACTACAAAGACGTGCGAGTAGAAACCCATATTCGTTTCTTCTTGGGGCACTGGAACGAGAACCCTCTGGTCCATAAGGCCGCCAATTTGCGACTAGTGCCGACACCTTTAGGGGATCTCTGGGAGGGGAGGTCAGAAATGTTCTTGCAGGCGGGGTGCCCTGGAACTGAATCTGAGAACCCTCCCTGATGATCCTCAGTATGAACCAGTTTTGGGTCACTTTTTCCCACTGTGGGAGGAATTGACCCAACCTTCCCCCCACTGGGACCCGGTCACTGGGGTTTAGGGTTTTTTTTTTTTTTTTTTTTTTTTTTTTAGGAGAGGAAAAGAGAATACCCTTCTTTTGTTGCCTTCTCCCCCACTGTTTTTTAGTGGTTGGCAACTTGGGAGCCTGCCCTTGTGGCCTTTGGGGATGAAAAAAACGTCGCTCTGTAGCTTTTTTGATTTTTGCCGGAAAGACTTTCTTCTTATAGGCCATTGGGTCCAAGACCTTTTCCAGGTCTGGGCCGAATAAAAGGTCCCCTTCAAAGGGAATACTACAGAGCTTTATTTTGGACGCCAAGTCCCCTGACCATGATTTTAACCACAAGGCCCTACGTGAAAAAATCAGGGGTTGTGAATTGGATGGACCCAAAGAAGTGGATCCTGAACCAGTTCACAAGAAAGGGTGATCAAATATAGGTACCACAGATATGCAATGATAATGACAGAGATACTAAGAATTTGTGAAAAAATAGAATAATGTTTATTAGGCACTTATGCCTGGTGAAGGAACAGATCACATGAGTGGAAACAAGACATAATAAAATCAATTAAAAACACATGAAACAGTGGATAACCATGAACATATAAGGAATCATGCGGTGCACCACATGAAGCAAACCTATCATGTAGAGTAAACAATAGAACAATTCTCAGGTCCTGAGGTGGTCAATGGCACAGCGCATAATAATCCTGTGAGTGAAAAGGCATGAGACTGGAATGCAATGGCAGGATCAACAGGCCTGGGAATATGAACTCCACTTGGGGAAAGTTCCGGAATGTAGATAAAGTTTGTCTGGTTATCCGGTAATAGGCTTGCATGATTGTAACATAATAAAAGGAAATTTCCAGTAATAATGGAGAAAGTACAGTTGATGATGGTATTACTTAAGGGTGCAGCCGGCCCGTGGAAAGTGCACTCCCTTGCAGGGAAAACCGCTGTAAAAAATAAAAGTAATGCAGCCTGTCCGCAGAATCATGAGATACTGAGCCTCAGAAGTATGCAGGGATGTAACAAGATGTAACAAGATGTACTCCTCCGTGCTGGGCAGGAGAGGCGGCGTGCACCGTGGTGAGTGCGGGCTAGGTGAAAACAAAGTTCATACCTCGATGCTGGGTAACATGACCCCTCCGGCTCTTACAGTCCTCCGTCGGCACTTTCATTCAATGCGTGTCTCAAGCCTCCTTCAGAATACCGACGTGTGGGTCCGTGGATGCCGGCCCCACGTCAAGTCCGGTATGGCGAGTAGTGTGCAAAGAAAGCCGAGGTTGAGCCGGTGTTTGGGGGTCTGGAGTGTACCAGGGAGGTGGGTTCAGTTGAGGAAATCCATCTGACGCTGCCGCTGACTAGTTTCACCGACCTTGCATCGGTTTCATCAGAGCTAGTTACTGGGGGGCTGGATGTGCACTTAAGTAATCATCCATTAACGATCAGCTGTGCAGACACAGGTGTCTGCACTTGAGGGGAGATCATTAGGAGAGTACTTGAATGGTTAAGCCACTGAATGTCAGTGTATCAGTTTACTAATAATGAAGGGAACATCCAGCTCCACCGAGCGAGCGTTCATCAATAAATAAATAATATACAGTGCACCCCCAAGATAATTGGCAAATTTTTACTCTGTTTACTAAATAGAAGAACACATCCATACATGCACAGAAATTGCCATTATGGTGGAGCACAGTTTATCTCAGGGGTGAAACAGTTAAAAGCTAGAGGGTCAACAGTAAGCACACAATGTAGCAAAACAGAGGGTGCTTGAACTTGGCATATAAGCACACAATGTAGCAAAACAGAGAGTGCTGAAATTTGGCATAAAAGCACACAATGTAGCAGAACAGAGAGTGCTGAGATTTGGTATATACAAGTACTCAGTACAGAGTTACATAGAACAAAATACAAAGATATGAAAGTATCAACAGCGCTGCATCATAGGCTAGGCTGAATTTCACTGGCTTGACTCAAAATGTTGGAATAGATGTACAACCTTTACACAGACCTGCTAATGCTGCCGCTTTTTCACTATAGTGCAATGCACTGTCCCATATGCATGTCAGGGGTAGTTTAAAAATCAGATGGTGAACAGGTATGACCAGGGTGTAAGTCAATTTGACCATCATACATGCAGCTGTTACCGAAAAATTAGCTGTTATATTGGGCTGAATTATTTATTAAACTCTATTGACATTACCGTCTGAAGGGTAAACTGCATATATACATAGTGGGTTATCCATGAGGACCCGGAGGATGAGCCCGATCCCTAATATATAGTGATCTTACGTGAGTACTGCCGTAGCCTCATTAATTAACTTGATGGGATCAGTTTATAATGGGTGCAGGTTACCAAGTACTTTGGCAACCAACCCCTCCAGTTTCAAATACTCTCATCAATGACCCCTCTGCATCCTGTCAAGACCATCTTCTCCCTCCATTTAGACATCCCTAGGGATGGGCTGGTAATTTGGACCACGGGTAACACCACCGATGGCACACATTTCCTGTGTGCACCGTGTTTTCCTTTTGGATACTAATTATGTCCTGCCGCGAACATGGGCATATGGGGGGGGGGCAAATAATCCCCTTGGAGAGATGCCATCCATTGACCAGGGTCTACCCTAGACAGGTATATGGCATTTGATCCAGTGGCATTTAGCATAGGTGGTGTAAATGACCTAATATCCCATCACCTAGTAGGGTGATGCCCGTAGCTGGTATAAAGAAGGGGCGGAGTATTACCCAGGGGGGGAAAAAATTATCCCATTTTATGGTCATGACAAACCAGTACGTTAACTATAGAGCTAGCATTAAGCATACTAGTTAGCAAACAAAAGGAGCCATACAGCTAGATGCGGCATTTGTATAGAACAAAACGAAGGCCTTGATACTGAAACTAGGGAAAAATTGGCAGTGAATTAGGAAGTCAGGAGTGGTTTAAGACTGAACTCAACGTTTAGGCCTACAGGGGCCAAAGAGCCCATCTTGTATATTCATAATTTTTCCTTCTGGAGTAGCACGGTGTCAAAGTCTCCACGCCTAGCAGATAGTTTGAGGGCGTAGATACCCCGGAATAATAGTCCATCTGGGTTGGCACCATGATACTCCAGGAAATGTAAGGGGACCGTTTTGTTGTCAATTTTGTTACGGATATCGGCCAGATGTTCCAAGATCCTAGTTTTTAATTGACGCTTGGTTTTCCCAATGTAAGTTTTGTTACATGGGCATATAAGTTGGTAGATGACCCTTTCTGTTTGACAATTTATGAAGCTATTTATGGTGAATTCCTGACTCCTATCACAGCTGAAAAATGTCTTGGAATTTATTACAAGTTTGCATGCCGAGCATTTGCCGCATGCAAACATCCCTTTTACCGGAGGTAGAGAGGTTAGCCAGCTACGCGGTGTTTTAGTTCTAACAAATTCCGAATGGACCAGACTATCTTTGAGGTTTCTGGCCCGTTTGGCAGTAGTTCCAAGAAGAGTTCACCAGGGCTGCAGTTCTGGCCGACAACTTAACCGACTCTGCCAAAGCGTCTGCCATATACCCGGATGCTTTAGACAGCATAGGAAGGGAATCAATCTCTTTACGGGAAGTCCCTCCTTCCAGATGGGCTTTAAGTTAGTCCAGCCAAACCTCCAAATTTCTGGCCACTACTGTTGTGGCCATAGCTGGCTTTAGGTTAGCCATAATTGCCTCCCATGACCTTTTGAGGAGAATCTCTATTCTCTTGTCAATGGGCTCTTTAACCACCTCCCACCCAGGCCATTGTAAATATACGGCCAGGTGGGAGTCTCGTCCTTCTGAATGGACGTTCCGGAACGTCCTTCAGAAGGAGAGAGATCGCGCCGCCGCGGGCACGCGCAGCGGCGCGATCTCGATGTGCCTGTGTCCCTCGGACACAGAGCAACATCATTCGGCAGGAGGGCCCTGTGATTGGCCCTCCTGATCACATGACGGCTGTGTCCAATCACAGCCGTCATGTAATGTCAATAAAGCCGTTGTAACGGCTTCGATCTCTTCTCCTCCTGACAGATCCTGTCAGTGAGGAGAAGAGAAGAGGATCGGTGCTGCTGCTGGGGTGATCAGTGAGTATTTCTAATTACTCACTGATCACAGGGGGGGTCTGTGCTGGTAATCAGATGATTGATTACCAGTACAGCCTTGGGGGGGGGGGGGGGGGGAGGGGTGCCACTAAGCCACCAGGGATGCCCACCCATGACCACCAGGGATGCCCACCATGGCCACCAGGGATGGCAAGCAGGGCTCAGAGAGCCCCCCAGTGCCCTCCCTATCAGTGTTGCCCACCAATGCCATCAGTGCTGCCCACCAGTGCCGTTATTGCCATCTATCAGTGCTGCCCACCAGTGCCCATTACTGCCCACCAGTGCCGCCTATCAGTGCCCATAAGTGCCCCCCATCAGGGCCGATCAGTGCCCCCCATCAGTGCCGATCATTGCCGCCCATCAGCGCCGCCTATCAGTGCCCATCAGCGCTGCCTATCAGTGCCCATCAGCGCTGCCTATCAGTGCTATCTATCAGTGCCCATCAGTGCTGCATATCAGTGCTACCTATCAGTGCCCATCAGTGCTGCATTTCAGTGCCACCCCATCAGTGCCTCCTCATCAGTGCCTGTCAGTGCGGCATCATCAGTGCTCATCAGTGCAGGAAAAAACATATCTATTTACAAAATTTTATAACCTAAACAAAAAAACTTTTTTTTTTTTTTCAAACTTTTCAGTCTTTTTTTATTTGTGCACCAAAAAAGAAAAAACCTGACGGTGATCAAATACCACCAAAAGAAAGCTCTATTTGTGGGGAAAAAATGACACAAATTTGGTTTAGGTACAGTGTTGCATGACCGCGCAATTGTCATTCAAATTGCAACAGCACTAAAAGCTGAAAATTGGTCTGGGAAGGAAGGGGGTTTAAGTGCCCAGTATTGAGGTAGTTAAGGACACCCATGTCCTCAAAGGCCAGGTCTGTAAACTTGGCGCATTGTGAGAAGGCCGCATCCAGTTTTGGAACTTTGTTCCATATGCAGGAGGGATCCTAGTTAAAGGGGAACCTCCTTTTTAAGCTTTTTGGGAAAAATAGCTTATTTTCAGGTTCCACCCACTCCTTTTAATGGAGTCCGACAAAGTATCATGTACCGGAAAAACCCTAGACTGAGTTTCTTTTAGGGTTTGGTACATTTTGTCATGTAGGGACAAAAAGACCTGCTCTTCTTTAATTTCTAGGGTCTCATAAATCACTCCTAGTAAAGCATCAACCTCTTCTAGTGATAACTTAAACCTAGGCGATTTAGTCCCTAACTCAAGGACCTCCCTGGAAGAAGGTGCCTCACTAAGCTCTTCAAGGGAATCCGAGTCCTCTGCCTCTGTTTCTCCACCCTCCTCTGGGGCTGAAACTAGGGGGGCTTCTGCTGGCTGTTTGGGGGTCTCTATGTTGGAAAATATAAATTTAATCGCTTTCATCTCCTTCTGGACCCCTGCGATTAAATCCTTGCATGCCCCTGTTGACTCCTTATAGACCAATTTGTCTATGCAGGGTTTACAAAGGGGATTATTCAAGCCCTCCTTAAACTTAGCAGCACAGGCCGGGCATCTTTTCCTCCCTGCCGGTTTCTCTGTGTCTTTGGGCTGAGCCTGAAGACGAGAAGAGGGGGAGAAAAAACAAGGAAACAGTGAGACCCTTAACAGAAAAAAACAAGGAGGGGATAAACTACAATAGCCACCCCCTCCCCCTGCCAGAGAAGCTAAGCCAGAGCTCCTAGGCTCTTTAGCCCGGACTCAGCTCTGAAGGGGGGGGGGGGGAGGGAGTAAAAAACAAACAGGGGAAATCACAGCATTCTGAGGGTCCCTGTACTCACCCCCCCTCTCCCAGCCTAGTAGGTAGCCTACCCTTGCGACACCTACCTGGGCTGGGATGGCGCCACCACAGCTGTGTCCTGCAGTCTGTATGAGAGAGGCCTCTTCCTCCTGCAGCATCCTGCCGTTGCGTTCTGCCCAGGGAAGCCTCGCGGACTTGGAACAGTTTTAGCAGTTCAAATAAACCGCCATGGCTGTGGCGTTATCACCGCTGTGAGAGCCGGAACCGGAAGTGATGCACCGGAAGCCCCGCCCTCCTCAGATGCACTCCAAACGCCGGAACTTAAGGCCTGCGCATGCGCCTCCCTGCCCTGAATGCGGAAGTCCTCGGTATGAAGACCGGACTCCCCATCGTAGCAGCATCAGACATAGCCCTCCCCGGGCTCCAGGAGATGCGCCGGACACGGCCTCATTGACCACCGGGGTCCCCCACCGCTGACCTCCTTTAAGGCCCTCTGACCAAGACAGGTACAGCAGAGCTCCACACCTGCCTCCTCCTCCGGGGAGGAAATACAAAAGACTGGGGGAAGATGGTGGGTGTCCACCCCTTTATTCACCTGATCCTTTGTGTTTCCTGTCTCCAGAGGTGGAGCCTATATCTCCTGTGCTGTCCTGGACAGACGACTGGAGAAATAAAAAACGATATTTTCTACTTTGTTATAAAGCATATCCAATAAAAAGAAATGCCTTTATAAATATAGGCCAGAACGTATTCTGCTACATGTTCTTGGTAAAAAAAAAACAAAAAAATAAATACTATAACTATGTTAATTGGTTTGTGTGAAAGTTACAACGTATACACTTCTGACATTTTTGTAAATATATTATATCTTTTCATGTGACAACACTGAAGAAAGGACACTTTGCTACAATATAAAATTAGTGATTGTACAGTTTGTATAACAATGTAAATTTGCTGTCCCTTCAAAAAAACTCAACACACAGCCATTAATGCCTAAACCGCTGGCAATAAAAAGTGAGTACACCCCTAAGTGGAAATTTCCAAATTGGGTCCAAAGTGTCAACATTATTTTCCAGCACTGCCTTAAGCCTCTTGGGCATGGAGTTCACCAGAGCTTCACAGGTTGCCAATGAAGTCCTCTTCCACTCCTCCATGACAACATCACTGAGCTGGTGGATGGTAGAGACCTTGCACTTCTCCACCTTCCATTTGATGATGCCCCAAAAATGCTCAATAGGGTTTAGGTCTGGAGACATGCTTGGCCAGTCCATCACCTTTACCCTCACCTTCTTTAGCAAGGCAGTGGTGCTCTTGGAGGGGTGCTTGGGGTTGTTATGTTGGAATACTGCCCTGCAGCCCAGTCTCGATGGAGGGGATCATGATCTGCTTAAGTAAGTCACAGTTCATGTTGGCATTCATGGTTCTCTCAATGACCTGTAGCTTCACAGTTCCGGCAGCATTCATGCAGCCCCAGACCATGACACTCCCACCACCATGCTTGACTGTAGGCAAGACACACTTGTCTTTGTACTCCTCACCTGGTTGCCGCCACACACGCTTGACACCATCTGAACCAAATAGGTTTATCTTGGTCTCATCAGACCACAGGACATGGTTCCAGTAATCCATGTCCTTAGTCTGCTTGTCTTCAGCAAACTGTTTGCAGGCTTTCTTGTGCAATATCTTTAGAAGAGGCTTTCTGCTGGGACGACAGCCATGCCGACCAATTTGATGCAGTGTGTGGCGTATGGTCTGAGCACTGACAAGCTGACCCCCCTCCCACCCCTTAAACCTCTGCAGCAATGCTGGCAGCACTCATATGTCTATTTCCCAAAGACAACCTCTGGATAGGACACTGAACATCTGCACTCAGCTTCTTTGGTTGACCATAGTGAGACCTGTTCCGAGTAGAACCTGTCCTGTTAAACTGCTGTATGGTTTTGGCCACCGTGCTGCAGCTCAGTTTCAAGATCTTAGCAATCTTCTTTTAACCTAGGCCATAGGTCGGCAACCCACGGCTCCGGAGCCTCATGCGGCTCTTTTGAACCTTTGCCGCGGCTCCGGGGCGGATGCTAGCGAGGGGAGGAGGCACACTGTGCGCCCGACACTCCCCACTGTGGTGCTGCACTGGCTGTGACGTCGCATTGGGGGGGCGGTGCGTGCGTTAGTCACGCACCGTCCCAACCCAACGTCACCTTCCTGCCCGCTGTCAGAGAGGAGGGCAGGGGTGCGCCTGCAGGTCTAGTCGAGGAGGAAGAAGACGTCCGTCCAGACTCCCGTCAGCAGCAGTATGCCAGGCACCTGTGTGAGGTAAGGGAAGTGATGCCTCGGGGGGGGGGGGCCACATACTGCATTGAAGGGGGCATGCACGCTGGTCTCTGCATTAAAAAGGTGCACGTATGCTGGTCACTACATTGTAAGGGGCACGTATGCTGGTCACTACATTTGCACACCCCTGGCCTAGGCCATCTTTATGTAGAGCAACAATTCTTTTTTTTTCAGATCCAACTCAATATTGAACCCTACGGACTAAGACTGGGATGCCATTAAAGTTAACGTATGTGTGGAAGGGATCAAGATCTTTAACAAGATCTCTGTGGTTAAAAACTGGTCAATGACTCACTTTTGCTGTATAAGCTTACCTTTGAGAATAGGAAAAGAAATGAAACATTCCACAAAATTTGTGGTTGGGTGGATTGCCTGTCCTCTGACCCTTACTCCTGAATTGTCACAAGTATAAAAATGTGTTTATACATAACTCCCTATACGTCACAGTTTGACAAATGGCATGCTTGCTTATGGGGAAACTGTAGGCAAAGTTGTGTACATTCTATGTAATCACTGACTGTACACTGCACATAGGATAACCTCGCAGGGGAGAAGAGCAGAGAGAGAAATTGTTTGACGGGGTTGTTTTTTTTTGTGTGTTGTTGTTTGTACATTGCACACATTGCTTTGTGTAATCAGTTTTATAAAATTACTAAACATATCTTTAAAGAAAAAAAAAAAAAGTTGATATAGTTGTAAAGGCAGACGTCCCAATACTTTCAAAAATATAGTGAATGTCCCTCACTAACATGTGCCGCTGCTGGATGTGCGGCATAAATTGTATGTAGCTGAGGCTACATACAGCATACCGCACAGTTCTCTGGGTTTGAGCCAAGACCTTCCTATCTCATACCCGAAACCCAAGAGTCTAACTAATCAGCGCTCAGCCAGAAAAAGCTATGTATTCTAGCAATGAATAAAAAGCTGTCTCTAATTGGCTGAGTCAGAGAGGCAGGCTGATGATATCACAACCTCTTAAGCCTCGTGCACACCGATTGTTGGCCGTGAATTTTCGGCCAACGTCCGATCGGCCGATTGTCAGCTTGTTAGTATGATGCTTCCGACAACCGACTGTGACTTTTCGGACAAACAAAATCTGGTGTGCATGCTATAAAACTTTTGTTGGCCGTCACCAGAACGGCCGATTGTTCTTCAGTCAGTACAGATTTCGGCAGACAAAAATGTGATGAGCAAGACTGGGCATGCTCAGAGAAGAAAAAAACACACGAAAAGTAAACCAGAACATGACATCACTTCTGCAGTTGGTTGTTGTTGGCCGACAAATCACATTTCAACCAACACAACAACACTGGACAAAAGACGGCCGATCGGTCGGCCAACAATCGGTGCGTGTGTACGAGGTTTTACTCTGAGGAAGCTTTGTATTTATTGCTAAAATACATAACTTTCTCTGAATGGCTGAGTGCCAATCAGGTAGACTGTAATGTGCTCCGAGTATGAGATAGGAAGGCCTCGCCTCGGCCCAAACATGGAACACAGTACGGTATGCTGCCTCAGCTACATAGTTTATACCGCACATCCAGCGTCCTCACATTAGTGAGGGACATAGTTAATTTGGTCAGCTTGACCCAAACAAAAATGTAGATTGCAGCAAAAGCTGGAGATCAGCTTTAAGTGCATTAACTAAAATGTTGTGTTTTGGAAACCATCGCGTTACTAGAGCTATTTGATTCTCCAGGGTGTTGGCTTTCATAACATTTATAACGTTTGGGGTTTTCAACCGGTTGCTGACTGCGCACAGTATATTTACTGTCAGCCCCGGCCAGGCAGAGTGACGTAGGTCTACGTCGCTTGCCTGTCACTGCTATTAGAGCCAATAGCGGGCGAGCGCGCGCCCGCCTTGGCTCGTTCAGGGAGGAGTGCGGGCGTGTGACCGGCGGACCCGATGTCCGCCGGTCACTCGCCGATCGTCGGTACAGCGGGAGAAAGGCAGAGCGGCTTATGTAAACAAAGCCGCCTGTCATTCTCCCCTGTGTAAAAATGGAGGAGATCAGACGGTTCTACTATGTAGAACCATTGATCTTTGTTTTTACACCAATAGCATTGTCCCACTACAGTTAAAAACACGCCCCTAGGACACACTTAACCCCTCCCTGTCCAATACAGTTAACCCCTTCCCTGCCAGTGTCATTTTTGCAGTAACAGTGCATATACTGTATATATATATAGCACTGATTACTGCAGTAATGTCACTGGTACCCCCAAAAGTGTCAAAAATTTCAGTCAAGGGTCCGATCTGTCCACCGCAATGTCGCAAAAAAAAAAAAAAAAAAAAAAAACCCAAAAATGACAAAAATCTTTCCCTTTGTTAGTAAACGCGATAACTTTTGCGCAAACCAATCAAAATACGTTTTTTGCGATTTTTTAACCAAACATATGTAGCATAAAACAATTTGGCCGAAAATGTTAAAAAATTTTGTTTTACATTTTTTTTTGGGGGAATTTCATATAAAAAAAAGTGAAAAATACTGTTATTTTTGCAAAAATTACGCTCTTTGTTGTTTATAGCGCATGATCAAAAAAAAAAAAAAAAAAATAATCGCACAGGTGATCAAATACCACCAAAAGAAAGCTCTGTTTGTGGGAAAAAAAGGACGTGAAATTCGTTTAGGTACAGCGTCGCACGACCGCACAATTGTCCGTTAAAGTCACGCAGTAAAAAAAAAAAAAAAAAAAAAACCCTGGTCAGGAAGGGGGTAAAATCTTCCGGGGCTTAAGTAGGGCAAGGCCGATATGCACGTTCCCTGATATATCGGTATCGCCATGGACAGCCTCATCCGGAGTTGGGACTAGTCTCACAGGAGTGTATCACAGCCATACACCTACCCACAGCAGTCCGGTGCCAGCCAGCCACCCACCCACATCCACAGGCCCTGTACCAGCGAGCCAGCCACAGGCCCTGTACCAGCCAGCCACCCACAGACAGGGTGCCAGCCACCCACAGACAGGGTGCCAGACAGCCAGCCAGCCAGCCACCCACAGACAGGGTGCCAGCCACAGACAGGGTGCCAGACAGCCACCCACAGACAGGGTGCCAGACAGCCAGCCAGCCACCCACAGACAGGGTGCCAGCCACAGACAGGGTGCCAGACAGCCACCCACAGACAGGGTGCCAGACAGCCAGCCAGCCACCCACAGACAGGGTGCCAGCCACAGACAGGGTGCCAGACAGCCACCCACAGACAGGGTGCCAGACAGCCAGCCAGCCACCCACAGACAGGGTGCCAGCCACAGACAGGGTGCCAGACAGCCACCCACAGACAGGGTGCCAGACAGCCACCCACAGACAGGGTGCCAGACAGCCACCCACAGACAGGGTGCCCACAGACAGGGTGCCAGACAGCCAGCCACCGACAGCCACCCACAGACAGGGTGCCAGACAGCCAGCCACAGACAGGGTGCCAGACAGACAGACAGCCACAGACAGGGTGCCAGACAGACAGACAGGGTGCCTGCCAGACAGCCAGCCACAGAAAGGGTGCCAGACAGCCAGCCACAGACAGGGTGCCAGCCAGCCATTAAGCATTATAACATGTTCAGTACCAGATTTGTGTCAAAAATTGTCTTTATTTTTCAAAACTTTAAATGTACAAAATATCGGCCGATACCGATACATTTTAACCAAAATATAGGTATCGGTCATGAAAAAAACATAATCGGTCTATCCCTATTTTTAAGTAATCTTCAGGCCTAAAATATTGTACACACAAGTAAAAAAAAAAAAAAATTGCAAAGATGGCTCTGGCAGAAAAAGGGTTACCAGCATGGATACCGCTGTGAAGAAGTGTGAATGTGGTAATAATAAGACTCCTGTCCTGATCAGGTCTTTGTGGCTGCATGTAAACAATGGGCCCTGACCTGGGGTGCACACCACTGAGCTCTGAATCACACACACATATGGGAACACAAGGAGGAGGGAAATTTCAGGTCACCCTCCAGCTGTGTAACACTATCCACCCATCTATGTCCTTTCCAGCACAGCAATCACCAACTACAAGCAATACAAGTGCTTCCTACCTACAGCTCTCCACACTGCCCACCAATACACGACCTTCTATCCCCTTCTGTCTCACACAAGGCCTGCACATCCCCACCACCATACTCACCAAGCAAGGCGCCGTCCTCCTTTCCTGACACATTACCCACGCCAGCCACAAAGCAACCAAACGCTGAGCTACATCGGATGATTGGCTCCTACGTGCTCCAATCACAGCGCAGACGTGATTCATGTTCCCCCGAGCGTCATCATTTACTACGATTGAATGAAGAGGTCAGGTTGGGAGGGGGTTGGACTTTGGCAGCGAATCAGAGTGCGCAAACGTAGGTTGTCCGCCAATCGTAGCCAGCGTTACATAGGAACGTGTGGAGGTGGAAGCTGAGACGGAAGTAAGGTGAAGTAAACAGAACAGGTAGAGATGAATTCCCTGGAGCAGGCTGAAGGTGCGCTATAGGGGAAGGGAATGGGGACGGTTCGGGACGGGGTGTTATTGTCTGTGTTCTGATATGGGACAACATTGTGTAGTTTCTTCTGAATTGTCTTGTCTTCCCATTGACTCTGCCCTCACGTGTGTGAACTGACTCTGTGCTCATGGTCACAGTTCTGATCATTAACAAGCAGCACTTGTGTTTGCTTCTCTTATCCTGGGCTGGCTTGTGAAGCTCGTATTGAGAGGGGGTCTTGGTTAGACAAATATATTTAGAAAAACAAAAACAAAATCAACAAGTCGTATTTCATTGTTCTAGATTAGAAGATCAAAAGTTATTCCGTTACCATAGTCAGCAGAAACCATTGCAACTGGCAAATGATGTTTTCTTTTAAAGTGTAACTTTACCCATAACAACTTGGTAAGAAATAATGTTCTTTAGGAAGGAACACACATTACATAATAAATAATTCTAATATTAGTGTGTGCCTTAAATTGCCTCCAGCATTTCTTCTTCCCGGAGGCGGCCATTTTGCTGAAGCCCAGAGCCCCTGGACAGCAATAAAGCAGAACTAATCGCCAATCAATTTAACCACTTAAGCCCCGGAAGATTTTACCCCCTTCCTGACCAGGGTTTTTTTTGCGATTTTATACAACGTGATTTTGACGGACAATTGCGCGGTCGTGCGACGCTGTACCTAAACGAATTTCACGTCCTTTTTTTCCCCACAAACAGAGCTTTCTTTTGGTGGTATTTGATCACCTGTGCGATTTTTTGATCATGCGCTATAAACAAAAAAAGAGTATAATTTTTGCAAAAATAACAATATTTTTCACTTTTTTTTATATGAAATTACCCCCCAAAAAAATGTAAAAATCAACATTTTTTAACATTTTCAGCCAAATTGTTTTACGCTACATATGTTTGGTAAAAAAAAAATTGCAAAAAGCGTATTTTGATTGGTTTGCGCAAAAGTTATCGCGTTTACTAACAAAGGGAAAGATTTTCGTCATTTTTGGTGTTTTTTTTTTTTTAACGAGTAATGGCGGCGATCTGCGATTTTTTTTTTTTTTTTTTGCGGTACTGCGACATTGGGGCGGACAGATCGGACCCTTGACTGACATTTTTGACACTTTTGGGGGTACCAGTGACATTACTGCAGTAATCAGTGCTATATATATGCACTGTTACTGCAAAAATGACACTGGCAGGGAAGGGGTTAACTGTATTGGACAGGGAGGGGTTAAGTGTGTCCTAGGGGCGTGATTCTAACTGTAGTGGGACAGGTCTCCTAGTGTAAAAACAAAGATCAATGGTTCTACGTAGTAGAACCGTCTGATCTTCATTTTTACACAGGGGAGAATGACAGGCGGCTTGTTTACACAAGCCGCTCTGTCTTTCTCACGCTGTACCGGCGATCGTAGTGTGACCGGTGGACATCGGGTCCGCCGGTCACACGCCCGCCGGTCACACGCCCGCCGGTCACACGCCCACACTCCTCTGTGAACGAGCCGAGGCGGGCGCGCGCCTCAGCGGGCGCGCGCTCGCCCGCTATTGGCTCTAAAAGGAGTGACAGGCGAGCGACGTAGACCTACGTCACTCTGCCTGGCCGGGGCTGACTGCCGCAGTAAATATACTGTGAGCAGTCGGCAACCGGTTAAAGGGGTTGAAACCCCTCTCTTTGAACTTGTAGCTATAGGTAAGCCTTTAAAGCGGAGTTCCGGCTGCAAAATCGTCACAATAGATTTTGTGCCATCCGCTTCCTTAGTGTCACCTGAAAAACAATTGGATATTCCCGATTTTTTTTTTTTCTTTTACTTACCTTGTTTCAGAAGAAAATACACTTACCTTCCTTCCACTTCCTCCCTCTGCGGCCGCAGCCGGCGCCGTCACTTCCTGTCCTGCAATGCATTCTGGGAGCTCTTACTCATCACTCCCAGGAGGCAATGGGCAGTGACGTAAGCGGCCGGCCGCTCCTCTCATCGCGTTATTTGCAAACAGGAAATAACGCGATGGTAGGCGTCCCTATGGAAGCCCTTACTATGCTGATCGCATAGTACTGGGCATGCGCGAGATTCTGCGCTGCATTCATCTGCCCCAGGAAGCAGGGCATACATTTTCATACTGCGGCTTCGGGTGACCACAAAAAAGATGGCGGCGCTCAGCAAATGATTTCTAAAGTAAGATTTTATGATTGCAAATCACTTATTAAACTGTGTAAAACTGGATTAGCGGATGTATGAAGGGCGGTGGATCACTATTTGGGAAGTATTTAAAAAAAAAAAAACGATTCTGTGGCCGGAACTCCGCTTTAATAAGGCTTACTTCTAGGTACTGAAAATATCTCCTAAACTTGCACGGTTTAGGAGATATTTACTTGATGACGTTATCGGCGCATGCGCTCTGAAGGAACGGCCACCCGTTCGCGCCTCCGGCCAATCAGAGCCGGAGGACGTGAACCAGGAAGCAGGACGGCCGACATGTTCTGTCACTGAGCGGGCGGCGCGGCAGGGGCTCGTTCTAAGGTAAGTATTTCATATTGAGCTAGTATGTGATGCATCTAGCTCATTATCCCTTTGTCTTACAGGGGTTTTTTTTTTTCTTTTCATTTTTATTGGGGAGGGTTTACTTCCTCTTTAATAGTTTCAAAAACAGTTACATTCCTGGAATGGCAGGGTTGCTAACTGTCACATTTGCTTGCTCAACCACACTGTTAAACCAACAAATGGCATGTGTCTTCACTGATCACATGTGCAGCACCATGGCAGTTGCAGATCAAACAGAAACAGCTTCCTTGGCTGTATAGGATAGGATGGTTTAGACACCTTTCACACTTGAGGGACTTGTCCTGTGCCTTGGGACTTCAAAGTCACATGACAGGTCATACCCTGTGATTTCCAATGAGTACCATTCATATCTGTGCGACTTCAAAGTAGTCTCTGTACTACTTTGGTCTACCTTTGATGCGACTTGTGGGCCATTGTTTCAAGTCGCGTCAAAGTCACTTAAGTTTCAAGTCCTACAAGTGTGAAAGAGGCCTTAAAGTGATTGTATAGTCTTTTTTTTTGTTAAAAATAATAAACTTATTATACTTACCTGCTCTGTGCATTAGTTTTGCACAGAGCAGCCCAGATCCTTCTCTTCTTGGGTCCCTCTCTGATGCTACTGGCCCCTCCTTCCTGTTGAGTGCCCGCACAGCAAGCCGCTTTCTATGGGAGCAGCTGAGTCCCAGTTCCCTGTGTCTATTGAGACACAAAGCCATGGCCCAGCCCCGCCCCTCTCTTTCCTCTTGGGCTCACTGAATTTGATTGACTGACAGCAGCGGGAGCCATTGGTGCCACACTGCCATCTCAGCTAATGAGGAGGGAGAGTCTCAGGCAGCAGACACTCCTGTAACATTGCTGGATTGAGATGGGCTCAGGTAAGTATGAGGGGGGGCTACTGCACCCAGAAGGCTTTTTATTTAATGCATAGAATGCTAAAAATTAATAAAGCTTCTGACTTTACAACCACTTTAATTCTGCTTCAAGGCTGACTGTCAGGAGATCAACCTTCAAACCCGGCAGTGCCTAAAAATAGAGACCAAATGAGCATGTGCAGACCAGAGTGAGACAGTGTATTACTGGATTTTTTGTAACAGTACATGCAGCGGTAACAGTAGATTGATAAAATGTGTTGTAAATACAAATTCTTGCATAAACCACAGTGATAAAGATAAAAAATACACACATAAAAATATACAAAACGTGCATAAAAATCCAAGAAATGTCCTAATTATAAAAAGATGTCCATGCCGAATAAAGTGAGAGTCTACTCCAGTGATGAAGAAAACACTATCCTTAGGGAGGAACCACAAGTCCCAGCATGCATATAGAGCCAATCTTCCCAACTCTTGATAGAATGGAAGCACAAATAAGTGTGGTACAAACATTGGCCGCTTACCAGATGGATATGGCTTCCAAATTAATGGATAAGCTTCAAAGCACTTTTGAGGATAAACCTCATTAGATGGAAATCATCAGTGTAATTCATTTAGTGGGTTTGCGGATGATATGCAAAGTCCAATAGCCATGAGAATAAATAAAAGGGATCCATAGCGTAATACAGTTAAAAGAGATACTATTTATTATAAGAAGATGCACTCACATGATACAAAATGTAAACGAGCATGGATAAAAAATTCTGAAAGCGAACCAGCTGCAGCGATCCAGTAATCGGCTGAGGGGCGTGGTGAGGTCACGTCTGGTCCCATCCAATGCGTTTCGTCATACGTTTGACGTCGTCAGGGGCGCACCTATTTGTGCTTCCTTTCTATCAAGAGTTGGGAAGATTGGCTCTATATGCATGCTGGGACTTGTGGTTCCTCCCTAGTGTTTTCTTCATCACTGGCGTGGACTTTCACTTTATTAGGCCTGGACACCTTTTTATGATTAGGAAATTTCTTGGATTTTTATGCACATTTTTTATATTTTTATCTGTGTATTTTTTATATCTTTATCACTGTGGTTTATTCAAGCTTTTGTATTTACAACACATTTTATCACTTCACTGTTAGCGCTGCATGTATTGTTGTATAGTTTGTTGGGTTTTATCTATTGACCCGTGCAAGATGCTGATTTATTCATATATATATTCACTTCTTTACTAATTTTATTTTCGATATTCATAACTTTTATTTAGCGCTGATTTTTTTTATTACTGGATTATAACCTCTTGCCGACCACCCGCTGCAGATATACTACCTATATGTCGCTCCTCGGTATACCCGTACCCATACGTCACTCCTCAGGAGTGATCGTGGGGGCAAGCCCGCAGCGATTCGAGAGAGGGGAAGCTGATCTGTGGGGCCAGCGACCACAATTGCCGCTGAGCACCTGGGATCACTTTCCGAGGAGACATAACAGTTGTTCTGTCAGCAATCAATACAGGGCTCCTGTGTTCCTCCTGTTTACGAACACAGGTCCCTGTGTGGATTCCATAAGCCCCTTCCCCCTCACAGTTAGAAAACACCCCCTAGGCATACATTTAACCCTTTGATTGCTTCTGGTGTTAACCCCTTCCCTGCCAGTGTCAGTACAGTAGCAGAGCATATTTTTAGCACTGATTACTGTAGTAATGTCACTGGTGCCCCCAAAAATGTCAGTTAGGTGTCCGATCTGTTCACTGCAATGTCGCAGTCACGTTAAAAATCGTTGATCGCCGCCATTACTAGTAAAAAGAAAAAAATGTAATAAAAATGACATACATCTTTCCCATAGTTTGTAGGCATGATAACTTTTGTGCAAAGCAATCAATATACATTTATTGTGATTTTTTATTTTTTTTTACCAAAAATATGTGGCAGAATACAAATTGGCCTCAAATTATAAAAAAATTTAAATTTTTTTTTTTATTGGGAATGTTATATAGCAGAAAGTAAAAAAAAAAAAATATATATATTGTTTTTCAAAATTGTGGCTCTTTTTTTGTTTACAGAGCAAAAAATAAAAATTGCAGAGGTAATCAAAAACCACCAAAAAAAATCTCTATTTGTGGCAAAAAAAGTACGGTACATTAATTTTATTTGGGTACAGCATCGCACGACTGCGCAATTGTCAGTTAAAATAATGCAGTGCCGAATCACAAAAAATGGCCTGGTTATGAAGGGGGTAAAACCTTTTGGTCCTTAAGTGGTTAACCACTTGCCGACCACCGCACGACTATCTACGTCGGCGGTCAGCCCCTCACAGGCAAACTAACGTAGGGCTACGTTGCTTGCTTGTGAGGGTCTAGGGAGCAAGCGCGCGCCGCCGGAGGCGTGCTCCCGCGTGGTCACGGACCCCCCCCCCCCGCGCGTGTGACAAGCGGACCCGATGTCCGCCGGCGACTCGGCGATCGACGGGGGAGAGGGAGAATGTCAGGCAGCTTGTGTAAACAAGCGACCTGTCATTCTCCTCGCTGTAAAGACACTGATCACGTGGATCTACTATGTAGATCCGTTGATCAGTGTCCTTACAGCTCAAGCCACAGCCAATCACAGTAGAAAGCACGCCCCTAGGGACACACACAGCCCCTCCCTCCCAAATAAAGTTAACCCCTTCACTACCAGTGTATTTTTACAGTAACAGTGCATATATATAGCACTGATTACTGTAGAAATGTCACTGGTAACCCCAAAAGTGTCAAAAATGTCAGTCAAGGGTCCGATCTGTCCGCCGCAATGTCGTAGTACCGCAAAAAAAATCGCAGATCGCCGCCATTACGCGTTAAAAAAAAAAACAACAAAAATGACAAAAATCTTTCCCTTTGTTAGTAAACGCGATAACTTTTGCGCAAACCAATCAAAATACACTTTTTGCGATTTTTTTTTTTTTTTTTACCAAACATAGGTAGCATAAAACAAATTGGCCGAAAATGTTAAAAAATTTTGATTTTTACATTTTTTTGGGGGGGAATTTCATATAAAAAAATGTGAAAAATATTGCTATTTTTGCAAAATTGACGCTCTTTTTTTGTTTATAGCGCGTGATCAAAAAAATCGCACAGGTGATCAAATACCATCAAAAGAAAGCTCTGTTTGTGGGAAAAAAAGGACGCCAAATTCATTTAGGTACAGCGTCGCACGACTGCGCAATTGTTCATTAAAGTCACGCAGTGCCGAATCGCAAAATACCCCCTGGTCGGAATGGGGGTAAAATCTTCCGGGGCTTAAGTGGTTAAACAGTGTAAACACTTATGTAGCACCCTTGTCTTTATGCAAGGTTGCTGTTAAATTTAGTTGCTGAGCCAAAAGCCCCGTACACACGTACCGATGGTCGGCTTACAAATGTTCCTCTTTTCTCCCCGGGATGTCGGTGTCTGCTGAAAAGTGCAAAGACAGCACAAGGACAGCACAAGAATTTTGTCCGCCGACTGCAGAAGTGATGTCATGTAATGGTTAACTTTCCCTGTGTTTTCTATTTTCTGAGCATGCCCAGTCTTGCAAATCTGCGGTCTGTCGGCCGAATTGTGTACTGACAGGCGAACAATCGTCCGTTCTGGTGTCGGCATACAAATATTTTCATGTTTGCACGAAAGACTTTTGTCCGCGGATTGTGCGCAGACATCTGTCGGAGGCACCATACTAACACGCGTACAATCGGCAGATCCTTCTCCACCGACGTTTGTATGCCGACGATCGGTACGTGTGTACGGGCCTTTACTTAGCTTGGCTGTAATTATTCTGTGGTTAATTGGACTTCCCTTCTAATCTGTTTGACTGCGCTTCTCCCTTCCGTCAGTAGGTGGCACTGTGGCCTCTGGCACTAGAGTGAGAATTACAGTTAAGCAAACTGTTAGGCTGCATTCACACTTGAGCGTAGCGTTTTTTACCGCGATTTTTACCACGATTTTTTCAGGCGTTTTTCATTGACATCTATCAAAAACGCTGGTAATCAGCCCAAAAAGAAGCTCATGTACTTTTTTCAGCTACAGGCGTTTTGCAAAACGCTTAGATGTGAACAGGGGCCATTTAAATGAATGGGGTTTTACTTGTTGGGCGTTTTGGAAGTGTTTCTTTTGAGCGTTTTTGGAGCTGAAAACGCCCAGGTGTGAATGGAGCCTTAATGTCCAGGTGTCCCTCAGCCAATCACAGTGTCACTATGGCATTGTGGGGGATCTTATTTAAAGGATGGGAGGTCCAATGATCGGTCTCTTCCGCCCCTACCCCCCTTGGGGAAGGGTGTGTGCTGCTGTTGCTGCTGACTAGGCCTGAAGCCTGAGGCCTAGTCAGATACCTGGGATTCTGCTGAGGAGAGCCAGCGACCCACAAGGAAAAGATCATCCACAGACATCCAGTAACCTGTGTGAGTAACCTGCTCGTATCTTATGGAGGATAGCTGTCCAGACAGTACAGACCACAAAAAGGGATTGGATCTGGTGGAGAGAAGTTGTCTCCCAGATCGATCTGAAGTTCTATGGATACCTAATAATTCTCAAGGTCTGCTATCCTGTACCGCTGTCTGAATAACCTGTCTTTTGCAATAGGAGTCTGCCTAATAGACTGTTCTTAAAGGGTGTCCTGGACCCTACCCCTCTCTCCCTCATTTTATTTCTGACCTGTTGAGAAGAAATAAATTATCTTGTTCTTCAGCATAAAAGTGACTGGCGCCCAACCTTTATTTTACCTGCATCACTACCCACCATGCCTGACAATCCACACCCACAGGAGGTATGTAGCCCTCTCTGCCTCTGAAGGTCATCACTAGGCCCTAGGGGGTTCTGGGGGTCCGCTACACTTATTTTTAATGTTTTATAAAGCTTTACCTGCAAAAGGGACCAGCCTGAAGTGATCTAGCAGGACTTCATTTTCTGACTAAAGCACCACTTTAAAGTGGACCTTTTCCTGCACCAGAGCACCACAAACCAAAAAAAACATTTAATGCATTTTTTACATTCAAAGCTAACTCCCCCATCCACCCATGTCTCCATGTTTTATTTGGTTGAGAAATCACTTTGAAAAACACCCATCAGCATCTCTGGCCGTGGCCATCTTGAGCAAGGGCATATGATTCATGTAGAATGTACGTCCTGCAATCCATCTGCCCTTAGCTCAAGCATGCATGCAGGAGAGTGTGCTTAGCTGAGAAATCCCCTCCTCCTCTTCTGAAGACACTTGGGATGTATGACATCATTTGCCTAGGCAAGAAAGTAACTGAAGAAATGTAAAAACAGTAAAACATGTTAATATAATATACACTCATCGGACACTTTATTAGGTACGCCTTGTTAGTACTGGGTAGCATCCCCTTTTGCCTTCATTCTTCATGGCATAGATTTAACCACTTACCGCAAAGTGACGTAGATCTATGTTGGCTGACTTTGCGTGGTTATACCTGGATGATGCCTCTAGCTGTGGCGTGATCGGTCGATGGACACAGCCAGTGACTGGTCAGTGTACTGACCTACTGCCTGTACCTGTCAGGTAAGATCCGAAGTGGAGCTTGAGTGCTGAGGATTCAGGCGAGAACATAGTCAGGGAGGTCGGGCCGGCAACAGACCGGGCGGTATACAAATGAAATCCAAAGAATGGTCAGGTAGGCAGAGGTCATACACAAGCTGGCGGTGAAGTACAGAACCAGCAAGCTGGAGAGGAGTCAAGCATTCAGGCAAAAGTTCATACAGGATCATCAGAGTCACAGAGCATACAGCATGCCCAGGGAGATAATCCAAAAAACGGGCACTGAGTAGTAGGAAGTGCTGCTATTTATAGACTGGTTAAATTGTACATTGTTCATCACAAGAAAACATACTAAGTGAACCAATTTCATTCAGCAAAATGGTTGTTTATACCAATTAAATTTACTGTTCTAAACAGTCAATATGTGTAAAAAAAAAAAAAAAATCCTGATCACTTCCCCAGAGTATTACACTGTTACTATGGTAACACTGTATTGCTCTGGTTCAAGTGTTAAAAAAGAGAAATATGTATATATTTATTATTAAGTTATATGATAACGCTGCACTGCACTTCTGACAGTATGTAAAAAAAAAAATTAAAAAAGTTTATTTTCGAAAAAAATTGTGACAAACAAATTACAACTTCAAAATACTCACCATGCCTCTTACTAAATACCTTTCACTGTCTATTTCCAAAAAGGGGTCTTTTGGGGGATATTTGTACTGTCCTGGCATTTTTGGGCCTCAAGAAATGAGATGGGCAGTCAGTACATCAGGACTGATAGATTTGCAGATATACAGTACATACCTAGTTTATGGACTCTATATAACTTTCCTACAGACTAAATAATATACACTGATTTGGGTTATTTGTACCAAAGAAATGGAGCAGAATACATTTTGGCCTAAATTTATGAAAACCTTGTTTTTTTTTTTTTTTTTTAAATTTTCTGTTTTTTATTTTTGTAAAGCAAAAATTTTAAATCCCCGTGCTAAATAAATACCATCAAAGGAAAGCTCTATTTGTGTGAGAATAATGATAAAATTATCATATGGGTACAATCTTGCATTTAAATGCGAAACTGATAAATATTTTTCAAGGTAAAACAGTTCACAAACCTAAACAGACTTAACAGACTTCGGCCCCTTTCACACATGCTGTCCGTTTGTCTGTTTTTATTATCCATCTGTTGACGGATAAAAAAACAGACCTCAATACATCTCTTAAAAATAGATGTAAATGGATGATCATGATTCACATCAATTTACATCTGTCATCATCCGTTTTTTTTAAACTGATCAAATCTCTATTTTTCTTCCGTTTAAAAAAAAAACAGATTGGACAAAAAACGGATGTAAACTGACAAATGGGCAGTTTTTCATCTGTTTTTTGCATTGGTAGTGAATGTAAAAAACACTGATGAGCACGGATGAAAAAACTGATGAATACTTCATCCATTTTGACGTGACTAAACTGAGGAAATGAAAGATCCGCATATGTGAAAGGGGCCTTAACCACTTGCCGGTCGCCCCAAGTACATATACTGTGGCGGTCAGCCCCTCACAGGCAAAGTGACGTAGGGGTACGTCACTAGCCTGTGAGGCTCTGGGGAGCGAGCGCGTGCGCGCAGCCGGATGCGCGCTCCCGCTCGGTCATGGACCCCCCCCCCCCGCGCGTGTGCCCGGCGGACCCGATCGTCCGTTACACAGGGAGAAAGGCAGGCGTCTTATGTAAACAAAGCCGCCTGTCATTCTCCCCTGTGTAAGAATAGTGATCATACGGTTCTACTATGTAGGACCGTTGATCAATGTTCTTACACCTCAAGCCACAACCAATCACAGTTAGAAGCACGCCCCTAGGGACACACACAACCCCTCCCTCTCAAAAAAAGTTAACCCCTTCACTGCCAGTGTCATTTTTACAGTAACAGTGCATATGTATAGCACTGATTACTGTAGTAATGTCACTGGTAACCCCAAAAATGTCAGTCAAGGGTCCGATCTGTCCGCCGCAATGTCGCAGTCCCGCAAAAAAATCGCAGATCGCTGCCATTACGCGTTAAAAAAAAAAACAACAAAAATGACAAAAATCTTTCCCTTAGTTAGTAAACGCAATTACTTTTGCGCAAACCAATCAAAATACGCTTTTTGCAATTTTTTATTTATTTATTTTTTTACCAAAAATATGTAGCATAAAACAAATTGGCCTAAAATGTAAAAAATTTAGATTTTTACATTTTTTTGGGGGGAATTTCATTTTTGAAAAATATTGTTATTTTTGCAAAATCTTTTTTTTGTTTATAGCGTATGATCAAAAAATCACACAGGCGATCAAATACCACCAAAAGAAAGCTCTGTTGGTGGGGAAAAAAAAGGACATCCAATTCGTTAAGGTACAGTGTCGCACGACCGCGCAATTGTCGAATCGCAAAATAGGCCCTGGTCAGGAAGGGGGTAAAATCTTCCGGGCTTAAGTGGGTAAACATTCAACTTAGGCTACGTTCACATGTGGGCGTAGCAGATCGCGGCCAGAATCACTGCGATTCTGCCCGCGATCCGGAAATCATTGCCCACATGTGAACGAAGCCTTAGACAACCATTTTTTTAATTTGCTGTTAACCATTTTTGTAACATAAACAGATTGTATACTTTTCTGTTTTAGATGCTTAATATAATATAATTTTTTTTTTCTTTTTAGATCTAAAAGCTTTTGAGAGAAGACTTACTGAATATGTTTCATGTTTACAGCCAGCAACTGGACGCTGGAGAAGTAAGCTGCTTTATTTTCTGTTTATTTTTACCCCTTGAAGACCAGGACTTTTCTGGAACTTTTTTGTTTAAATCAGTATTTTTTGCTAGAAAATTATTTAGTACACCCAAACATCATATGTATATTTTTAGCTGAGACCCTAGAGAATAAAATGGCGATCAGTGCAATATTTTATTTCACGCAGTATTTGCGCAGCGGTCTTTCAGACAATTTTTTTTTACAAAAACGAAACAATATTTACGTCAATTTTTTTGTATAATGTGATAGGTAATGTTATGCCATGTAAATAGATGCTTTAAAATTGCGCATGCTCATGGAATGGCGACAAATTACGGTGCTTAAAAATCTCCATAGACGACACTTTAAACATTTTTACAGGTTACCTGTTTAGAGTTACAGAGGAGGTCAAGAATTATTGCTCTTGCTCTAAGGTTCACAGTGATTCCTCACATATGTGCTTTGAACACTGTTTACATATGCTTACACGACTTGAGTATGCATTGGCTTTTGCGCGCAAACGCAGGGAGGGATGAGGCGCTTTTTTTTTTTTTTTTTTTTTTAAACACTGTTCCTTTATTTTTTGATCGCTTTTATTCCTTTTACAAGGAATGTAAACATCCCTTGTAATAGGAATAAGGAAGACAGGTCCTCCTTTTTGAGAGATCTGGTGGACCACTTTGTATCTTACATAGAATCAGCCATAGAAAAAAATAACTGGGGTTATGGAAGCCAGCTGCTGTCATACCACTGGTATTTAACGTCAAAGTAATGACATTTTTTACTATGAGCCGGTCATGAAGTAGTTAACCACTTGCTACAGGAACAATTTTTTCATTTTTTTCCCACACATGTTAAAATCTAAATAATTTTCTAGAAATTATTTAACACCCTCCAAACAATCAAGTATTTTCTGAAAGCAGAGACATTTGAGAATAAAATAGTGGCAGTTGCAAATTTGTATATTGCATGATAGTTGCGCAACTATTTATCAAACTCCTGTTTTCTGGGAAAAATACACTGAAATGAATTTTAGTGCAAACAAACAAACAAAATATTGTACCCAATTGTTTAGTACAATATAAAAGATGGAATTCTGTCAGTAAATAGAGCCCCATAAAAGTGATCACTTTTACCTGAAAGCCCTTTGCTGGCTTAAAGCGGAATTCCACTCAAAAGTGGAACTTCCGCTTTAAGGCCTACTGACCCCCCCCCCCCCGTTGGCATGTCATTTTTGGGGGGGGGGGGAGCGGGTACCTAGATTTGACAGGTACCCGATCCTACTTCTCCTGTCCCCCTCCCTCCCTGCAATCTTCTTGGACACATCACAGGTCCCAGAAGATTGCCCGTCCACTCTGGATGCGCAGCGCGACTTGCGCATGTGCAGTTCGCACCCAGATGTGAAGCCGCAAGCTGTCATAGCTGGGTGCTCACAGTACTGATGCTAGCGCCGTGGGGAGAAGAGGGAGAGAACCGAGGCTCCCGCCAGCCGCATCACTGGACCATGGGACAAATGAGTGTGTGTTTATTAAAAGTCAGCAGCTACACTTTTTGTAGCTGCTGACTTTAACCCAAAAACTGGTGTAACTCCACTTTAAGGAAGTAATACTAAGTTCATGGCTGCAGCTGCAGCCCTGAGCTTACTTTAAAGGGTATGTAAGCAAAAAATGTCATGTTCCCGATATGTGCCTGCTGTATCATGTATGAAAAAGTATCATGTTCTCTTTGTATTGCTTCATTTTCCTTTGTGTAAAATCTCTGGTGTTCCTGCCAGTCCCTCTGCTTTCCTAATAAAACCTGACCACACTTGGCAGGAGAACACACAGTGGTCAGTTCTCTAGCTGTGCTGGGAATGTGTGCTCTCCTGCAATGATCAGACTTATGCTGACACACCTACTTTGCACAGCCATTCACTGGGAAGTTTAGTGTGCTGCGGCTTCTCCTCCCCCCAGCTTTCTGTTCTCGGCTGCATGAGGAGCTTAGAGGGTATGTGTTCACTTATACAGCTGCATGAAAAAGTATGTGAACCCTTTGGAATGATATGGATTTCTGCACCAATTGGTCATAAAATGTGATCTGATCATCATCTAAGTCACAACAATAGACAATCACAGTCTGCTTAAACTAATAACACACAAAGAATGAAATGTTGCCATGTTTTTATTGAACACACAATGTAAACATTCACAGTGCAGGTGGAAAAAGTATGTGAACCCTTGGATTTAATTACTGGTTGAACCTCCTTTGGCAGCAATAACTTCAACCAAACGTTTCCTGTAGTTGCAGATCAGACGTGCACAACGGTCAGGAGAAATTCTTGACCATTCCTCTTTACAGAACTGTTTCAGTTTAGCAATATTCTTGGGATGTCTGGTGTGAATCGCTTTCTTATGGTCATGCCACAGCATCTCAATTGGCTTGAGGTCAGGTCTCTGACTGGGCCACTTCAGAAGGCGTATTTTCTTCTGTTTAAGCCATTCTGTTGTTGATTTACTTCTATGCTTTGGGTCATTATCCTGTTGCAACACCCATCTTCTGTTGAGCTTCAGCTGGTAGACAGATGGCCTTAAAGCGGAGTTCCGGGGCACAAAAACAATATTTTTTTTTTTGTGCCCCTCCGCTAGTTCGACATTACCTGAAAAGGAATTGGATAGTTTTTTTTTTTTTTTTTTTTTTTGTTTACTCACCTTTTAATTGAAGATCGTAAATACTCACCTCAGAGTACTTCCTCCCTCGGCGCCGCGGCTCACCCCATCACTTCCTGTCTCGCTATGATTCCTGGGAGCTGAACGTCATCGCTCCCAGGAATCAATGCGACGGCACCGGCCCCGCTCGTCACTTCCGGGCGACGCACCGGAAGTGACGAGAGGGGCCGGTGCAGGCGCATTCTGGGACAAGAAGACGTGGAAGAAGACACAGAAGAGGACCGCGCCGGCTTCAGCTGCCCACAAGAGAGATGGAAACGCTGTGGAAGAAATTTTATAAGTAAGTATTTCTTCTAAAAGGTAAGTGCGAACCGGGACAGATCAGAGGCTAGCCATTGTGGAATGTGCTAGCCCTGACTGTCCCGGGGGTATGTTTATTAAAAAATGACTTCTGTGCCCGGAACTCCGCTTTAAGTTCTCCTGCAAAATGTCTTGATAAACTTGGGAATTCATTTTTCCTTCGATGATAGCAATCCGTCCAGACCCTGACGCAGCTAAGCAGCCCCAAACCATGATGCCCCCACCACCATACTTTACAGTTGGGATGAGGTTTTGATGTTAGTGTGCTGTGCCTCTTTTTTGCCACACATAGTGTTGTGTGTTTCTTCTAAACAACTCAACTTTGGTTTCATCTGTCCACAGAATATTTTGCCAGTACTGCTGTGGAACATCCAGGTGCTCTTGTGCAAACTGCAAACGTGCAGCAATGTTTTGTTTGGACAGCAGTGGCTTCCTCTGTGGTATCCTCCCATGAAATCCATTCTTGTTTAGTGTTTTACGTATTGTAGATTCGCTAACAGGGATGTTAGCATTTGCCAGTGACTTTTGTAAGTCTTTAGCTGACACTCTAGGATTCTTCTTGAGCATTCTGCGCTGTGCTCTTGCAGTCATCTTTACAGGACGGCCACTCCTAGGGAGAGTAGCAGCAGTGCTGAACTTTCTCCATTTATAGACAATTTTGTCTTACTGTGGACTGATGAACAGCAAGGCTTTTGGAGATACTTTTATAACCCTTTCCAGCTTTATGCAAGTCAACAATTCTTAATCGTAGTTCTTCTGAGAGCTCTTTTGTGCGAGGCATCATTCACATCAGGCAATGCTTCTTGTGAAAAGCAAACCCAGAACTGGTGTGTGTTTTTTTATAGGGCAGGGCAGCTGTAACCAACACCTTCAATCTCATCTCATTGATTGGACTCCAGTTGGCTGACGTCTCACTCCAATTAGCTCTTAGAGAAGTCATTAGTCTAGGGGTTCACATACTTTTTCCACCTGCACTGTGAATGTTTGCATGGTGTGTTCAATAAAAACATGGCAACATTTCATTATTTGTGTGTTATTAGTTTAAACAGACTGTGATTGTCTATTGTGGTGACTTAGATGATGATCAGATTACATTTTATGACTAATTTGTGCAGAAATCCATAGCATTCCAAAGGGTTCATATACTTTTTCTTGCAGCTGTAAAACAGGGGGGGAAAAGGCATCTATAATGTGTTTTGTATGTGTTTATATATTTATATATATGTATACACACACACAGTATCCCACAAAAGTGATTACACCCCTCACACTTTTGTAAATATTTTATTATATGTTTTCGTGTGACAACACTGAAGAAATGACACTTTGCTACAATGTAAAGTAGTGAGTGTACAACTTGTATAACAGTGTAAATTTGCTGTCCCCTCAAAATAACTCAACACACAGCCATTAATGTCCAAAACTGCTGGCAACAAAAGTGAGTACACCCCTAAGTGAAAATATCCAAATTGGGCCCAAAGTGTCCAAATTTTGTGTGGCTACCATTATTTTTCCAGCACTGCCTTCACCCTCTTGGGCATGGAGTTCACCAGAGCTTAACAGGTTGCCACTGGTGTCCTCTTCCACTCCTCCATGACGACATCACAGAGCTGGTGGATGTTAGAGACCTTGCTCTCCTCCACCTTCCATTTGAGGATGCCCCACAGATGATCAATAGGGTTTAGGTCTGGAGACATGCTTGGGCAGTCCATCACCTTTACCCTCAGCTTCTTTAGCAAGGCAGTGGTTGTCTTGGAGGTGTGTTTGGGGTCGTTATCATGTTGGAATTTTGCCCTGTGGCCCAGTCTCCAAAGGGAGGGGATCATGCTCTGCTTCAGTATGTCACAGTACATGTTGGCATTCATGGCTCCCTCAATGAACTGTAGCTCCCCAGTTCCGGCAGCACTCATGCAGCCCCAGACCATGACACTCCCACCACCATGCTTCACTATAGGCAAGACACACTTGTCTTTGTACTCCTCACCTTGTTGTCACCACACACGCTTGACACCATCTGAACCAAAAAAGTTTATCTTGGTCTCATGAAACCACAGGACATGGTTCAGTAATCCATATTCTTAGTCTGCTTGTCTTTAGCAAACTGATTGCGGGCTTTCTTGTGCATCTTCTTTAGAAGAGGCTTCCTTCTGGGACGGCAGCCATGCAGACCAATTTGGTGCAGTGTGTGGCGTATGGTCTGAGCACTGACAGGCTGACCCCCCCACCCCACCCCTTAAACCTCTGCAGCAATGCTGGCAGCACTCCTATGTCCTTTTCCAAAAGACAACCTCTGGATATGACGCTGAGCACGTGCACTCAACTTCTTTGGTTGACCATGGCGAGGCCTGTTCTGAGTGGAACCTGTCTTGTTAAACCGCTGTATGGTCTTGGCCACCGTGCTGCTGTTCAGTTTTAGGTTCTTGGCAATCTTGTTACAGCCTAGGCCATCTTCATGTAGAGCAACAATTCTTTTTTTCAGATCCTCAGATTTCTCTGCCATGAGGTGCCATGTTGAACTTACAGTGACCAGTATGAGAGAGTGAGAGCAATAACGTCAAATTTAACGCACCTGCTCCTCATTTACACCGGAGACCTTGTAACACTAACGAGTCAAATGACACCGGGAAGGGAAAATAGCTAATTGGGCCCAATTTGGACATTTTCACTTAGGGGTGTACTCACTTTTCTTGCCTGCGGTTCAGACATTAATGGCTGTGTGTTGAGTTATTTTGATGGGACAGCAAATTTTACACTTATACAAGCTGTACACTCACTACTTTACATTGTAGCAAAGTGTCATTTCTTCAGCCCCCGGTTCACATTAGTGCGATCACGGAGATCGCATGTAATTCGGACTGCACTGCTCCTAAATTACATGCGATCTCATGTGCGGTGCAAATTTCAGCCATACACTTTGTATGGCTGAATTTGCATCGCATCAGCAATAAACTCGCACATGAGGCTTTTTGTATCCGCAGCAGAATCGGATCGCATAGCATAGTGGTTCACACTAGTGCGATCCGATTCTGTGCGAACTTGCAGATCGCACTGCGATATGCAATCGCAACTGGGGGTGTCGTTAACTTTTTATTGACACCCCCTGCGTATTGCATATGGCAGTTTGAACTGCCAGAGGTGTGGATGCGATGCGGGATCACGCTGTATATTCTCAGCGTTCCCGCATCGCACAAATGTGAACCGGCACTCAGTGTTGTCACGTGAAAAGATATAATAAAATATTTACAAAAATGTGATGTGAGGGGTGTACTCACTTTTGTGAAATAGTGTGTGTAGTGATCTACACGCACACACGTTTTGCTTTTAATTTATATTTTAAACTAAATGGATTGTTTTACAAGGTGAGGGCTCACATATAGTTTAACCTCTTGAATACCAGGGCATTTAGGCCTCATGCACACAGGGCCTTTTTACAGCTGCTGTTAGGAGCGTCAGGCGTTTTTTTTTTTTTTTGCAGCTTAAAATCGCCCCTTCATGTTATTCTATGGCCTCATGCACACCCAGACGTTTTTGAGCTGTAAGTGGCATAGGCGTTTTTAAGCTGCAAGAAGAACCAACGGCCTGCGCGTTCTGAGGACCAGCGTTACAGCTGCAAAAACGTCTGACACTACTAAAGGCTGAATAACGTTGCTTAAACAGCGTTAGGCCGTTTTTTTTTTTTTTTTATGTTCAAATCAATGGTTCCCTATGGGAGCCTATTGATTTGAATGGAAGGCGCATCGCAAGTCGGATCAGGATGATCCGACTTGCGGTCTGAGAATCTTGAGGGGGAACGCCAAAATGGGGAAAAAAACCGCGTGGCCCCCCCCCAGGTTCCAAGCCAGGCCCTTCGAGTCTGGTGTGGATTTAGAGGGTAGCCCCACACCAGAGAAAAACCTGCGTGGGGTTTCCCCCAAGTCCACACCAGATCCTTATCCGAGCATGCAGCCCGGCAGGGCAGGAAGGGGGAGGGGACGAGCGAGCGACCCACCCCCCAACCATACCAGGCCACATGCCCTCAACATGGGGGGTGTTGGTGCTTTGGGGCAGGGGGAGCTCTGCACCCCCCACCCCAAAGCACCTTACCCCCATGTTGATGAGGACAAGGGCCACATCCCCACAACCCTGGCCGGTGGTTGTGGGGTTCTGCGGGCAGGGGGCTTATCGGTATCTGGAAGCCCCCTTTAACAAGGGGGGCCCCCAAGATCCCGAACCCCCTCCCTATGTGAATGGGTATGGGGTACACTGTACCCCTACCCATTCACCCCATAAAAGGCAGTGTATGTAAATAACGACAGGAGACGTTTTGGAAAGTTTATTAAACCTCTTCATCCGGTCTTCTCCACTCTGGTCTTCTCCCCCTCCGCTCTTCTGGTCTTCTGCTCTTTTGCTGTCCGCTCTTCTGCTCTTTTGCCCTCGGCTATTCTTTTTTCTCCGGTCCTCCGACGATGTCTCTGGTGATTATGCCGGTCTCCGGTCTCTGCAGCTTGTTATATAGCCATTGTGGGCGTGGCCGTCCGGTGACGTCATCAGGAGACCCCGCTCCTTGATGGCACAGATGAAGTCATCTGTGCTATCAAAGGGCAGGGTCTCCTGATGACGTCACCAGGTGGCCACGCCCACAATGGCTATATAACAAGCTGCAGAGACCGGCATAATCACCGGAGAAAGAAGAAGAGCTGAGGGCAGAAGAGCGGAGGGGGAGAAGATGAGAAGACCGGATGAAGATGTTTAATAAACTTTTCAAAACATCTTCATCCGGTCTTCTCCACTCTGGTCTTCTCCCCTCCGCTCTTCTGGTCTTCTCCCCCTCCGCTCTTCTGGTCTTCTGCTCTTTTGCTGTCCGCTCTTCTGCTCTTTTGCCCTCGGCTCTTCTTCTTTCTCTGGTCCTCCTCTGACGATGTCTCCGGTGATTATGCCGGTCTCTGCAGCTTGTTATATAGCCATTGTGGGTGTGGTCGCCCGGTGACGTCATCAGGAGACCCCGCCCCTTGATGCACAGATGACGTCACAGATGACGTAATCTGTCCCATCAAGGAGCGGGGTCTCCTGATGACGTCACCGGGCGGCCACGCCCACACTGGCTATATAACAAGCTGCAGAGACCGGCATAATCACTGGAGAAATCGTCGGAGGAGGACCGGAGAAAAAAGAAGAGCCGAGGGCAGAAGACCAGAAGAGCCGAGGGCAGAAGACCAGAAGAGCCGAGGGCAGAAGACCAGAAGAGCCGAGGGGGAGAAGACCGGATGAAGATGTTTAATAAACTTTCCAAAATGTCTCCTGTCGTTATTTACATACACTGCCTTTTATGGGATAAATGGGTAGGGGTACAGTGTACCCCTACCCATTCACATAGGGAGGGGGTTCGGGATCTGGGGGGGCCTCCCTTGTTAAAGGGGGCTTCCAGATACCGATAAGCACCCTGCCCGCAGACCCTCACAACCACCGGCCAGGGTTGTGGGGGATGAGGCCCTTGTCCTCATCAACATGGGGGCAAGGTGCTTTGGGGTGGGGTCCAGAGCTCCCCCTGCCCCAAAGCACCAACACCCCCCATGTTGAGGGCATGTGGCCTGGTATGGTGGGGGGGTGGGGCCACTCGCTCGTCCCCTCCCCCTTCCTGCCCTACCGGGCTGCATGCTCTGATAAGGATCTGGTGTGGATATGGGGGGAACGGCATGCAGTGTTTTTTTTTTCCCATTTTGGCGTGGAGTTCCCCTTCAAGATTCTCAGACCGCAAGTCGCACCGCAAGTCGGATCAGCGATGCGCCTTCCATTTAAATCAATAGGCTCCCATAGGGAACCATTGATTTTAAATGGAGACAGAAAAAACGCTGCTAAAAGCAACGTGGCCGAACGTGCAATAACGCAAATGGAAAAAGCTACTAAAAGCACGTTTTTACAGATGCTTTTTCCCCGGAGTCAGAACTAGCTTTGCAGCACGTTTTTTCTAATGCCCCATGTGCATGAGGCCTTAGAGTTGTACCTTGGTAGACAAGGGCTTGAAGGACAACTTCAGCTTTAAAGCCCCGTACACACACGCAGATCGTCGTCATACAAACGTCGGCGGACGAAAGATCTGCCGATTGTACGCGTGTTAGTATGGTGCCTCCGACAGATGTCTGCACACAATCCGCGGACAAGAGTCTTTCTTGCAAACATGAAAATTTTTGTCTGCAGACACCAGAACGGACGATTGTTCGCCTGTCAGTACAGAAATCAGCCGACAGACCGCAGATTTGCAAGACTGGGCATGCTCAGAAAATAAAAAACACAGGGAAAGTTAACCATTACATGACATCACTTCTGCAGTCAGCTGAAGTCTGCGGACAAAATTCTTGTGCTGTCCTTGTGCTGTCTTTGCACTTTTCAACAGACACCGACATCCCGGGGAGAAAAAAACGAACATTTGTATGACGACGATCTGCGTGTGTGTATGGGGCTTTAGTATGAAAGCACTCCGTTAGAGAAGTTGTCATTTCAAAAAATCCTCCCACTCCTCCTGTGTTCAGCCCACCTGCGATAATACTGAACTTCCTGGCCAATCCAGTTATCCTTCCTCTGACATGGTCCTGCTCATCTCGTTTTTCATATTGCACATGTCCCCCACTGATTCATTTAGGTATTTTTATTAATTTTGGCCTCTAGCTGGGAAAACAAAAGGAAGTTCCAGAGGGGACAAAGGCAGCCCTTTAGAACCTTAATGCCTTTAATAAGGATTTTACTTTTTCCCACCTTGATAACCTCTTATTTGGTACTAAATGGTGATCGTAAGCCGTATTGATCTATAGTGAGGCTTGTGAACTGGTAGTTAGAGGGGCTTCATCTTTACTGGAAAAGGTGAGACTTGTGTATAATTTGGTCAGCTTAAAATTTAGTGATATTTTTTACTAAAGGTGACTGAGAATTTGCGCATATGCATTTTTTTTTCTGTAAAGCACTTAAAAGCAAGACAGTATTAGACATACTTAATTTGTTGATACAAGCCCTCAAACTTTGTGGAACACAATTCTTTCTTTCTAACACTGCATTCAAAAACAGACCACTTTGGCTAGGTGGTGGATTATGTGTTTTGCCTGAGGGTTTTTAACAACTTAGTAGAGCATGCCCCACTATACACTATATTACCAAAAGTATTGGGACACCTGCCTTTACACACAAATTTACTTTTATTTATTTATTGTTTTTAAAGATACTTTTATTAGGTTTTGCAAACAAAAACGCCAACAATACAAAACAGCAAAAACACAGTCACAAGCGACTAAACAATACAATCACCAGCGCTGGAGCTCCCAGGTCACCCTGTCCCCCGTCACATCCTGTACAGGAGAAAGGACATCAGTACGGCATAGAAAGGACTAATCATAGGCAAAGTACCACAAGCAGTCATATACAGCATAATAACCATCACTATCACTTTAGTGGGGAGTATCAGAGGCAATCAGGAGAAGCTCAGAACCCTGTTCCTCCAAACTCAGAGGTGTCAAAGTGAGGGGACTGGAAATCCAGCCACTCCAAATTTTCTCAAATAAAAGCGGACGTCCTCTCAGATCAAAGGTAACTTTATAGAGAGGAAGACAGCCATTAATCAACTGAAGCCAAGTGGCAACAGTAGGCCAACTCAGGAGTATTGCCTTCCTAGCATAAAAATACAGGATGCAAAGTAGTCGTTTTGTGTGTCTGGAAACCAACAGGTTTCCAAACACGCCCAGAAAGCAATTTTTAGGATGAAGGCTGTTAGGGATACCAAGAACTGTGGATATAAAGGAATCAACATCAGACCAAAACTTAGAAACCAATGGACAGGACCAGAAACAGTGTAAAAAATTGTCCGTCATCCCACAACCCGAAAACATTCAGGGGTGGGACCAGTGCTGTATCTTGGCCTAGGCCAACAAGGCCCAGGCCTAGGGCGGCACTTTGCAGGGGGGCAGCAAAAAAGCTGCACCCTGCACAAAAAAAAAAACAGCCTCCTCCCGGTTCCCACACGAAAAGGGTCTCCGCCGGCTTGCGCTACACTTTTAATATAGTGCAAGTCTTCTGGGGTGAATTGGGCCAGAGGGCAGAGTCTCTGGCAAATCGGTCTGGCACCCCCATAAAGTGGTCAGTGAAGAGGCTGCACTGATGGGCAGTAATGAGGCTGAACGTGTGGGAACTGATGAGGCTACGCTGATGGGCACTGATAGACTTGTGGTCTGTGGTTCACAGATGACAGAGCGGGTCGTAAACAGTAAAGGGCGTGGCCTTTACAGGAATGGGTGGGTCATATGTAAATTAGGGGGTGCACAAGTTTAGTCAGGCCTAGGGCAGCACAAAACCTAAATACACCACTGGGTGGGACGCAAGCCCAACTTATGCTGCCGGCTAGGGGTGAGATGACTGTGATGAAACACCTTGAGCTGAATCAGGCGGTCAGTGAGGCCAGAACGGCCTTAGTGTAAGTAGTAGAAAATTCTGTCCAATCATCCTCACTAAGGTCAATGCCCAAGTCTGTCCAGCGTGCCTGCGCCTTCGCAAATCTGGGTTTAGAGTCCACCATCAGAAAGGAGTAGTATTGGGAAATGTATTTAGTAGTGCCAGGGTCCCTGAGCAGTTTCTCCAAGGCAGTCATACACAGAGGAGTCCAAAGGGAGGCAAATTGAGCCCACAAGGCATGCCTGACCTGGAGATAGTAGAACCAGGATGAAGAGGGAAGTCTGAATTCCCCTTGGAGTTGCTGGAAAGATTTAAATCCCTGGGCAGTATATAAATGGTTGAGGTACTTAACACCCCTATCAATCCAAAACTGGGAATGTGGGAAATTCAGGGAGCTCAGGGTTGCACCAAAGAGGACTGTTAGGGCAAGTGGTCCAGGTGCCTGTGGAGAAGAACCGGACCACTAATCTAAAGAGGGATAAAGTAGTCTGGAGCATGAAGGCGTCTGGGCCAGGTGGGACCTGTCTACAATAGACAATGTTGTAAAGGGATTCAAGAGAGGTCACAATGGCTGCCTCTGTTGTAGTGCAGGCGTTGTGCGTGGAGGGTTGCAGCCAATCATGAACCACCACCAACTGACATGCTAGGTAGTAATGATAGAAACTAGGAAAGGCTAGGCCGGCCCATTGGGTGGGTAACTTTAAGGTTTCCACTGTTATTCTGGGAGATCTTTTATGCCACAAAAACGACAGTAGGAGCAAGTTAATTCGCCTGAACAGGGACTTAAGGACCTCGTAGGGAGCATTGGCCAAGACATACAGAAGTTTTGGGAGGAAAATCATTTTGATCATATTGACCCGACCCACCAGGTTCAATGGAAGATCCATCCATTGAGTAGTGCGTTGCTGGAGAAGCTGAATAAGGGTACATAGGTTATTAGTCACATAGGAGTGTAGAGGTAATTGAACAATGAAACCCAGATAGCCGAAGGAGCGTGCTACTTGAAGCTGGGAACCTGGGTAGATCACCTGTTCAGCCCCGTAGTTCAGTGGAAAAAGGTTAGATTTTGACCAATTAATACGAAAGCCTGAGAATCTGCCGAAATCCTCCATCTCCCTTAGAAGGGTGCGCAAGGAGCCAGAGGAATCTGCCAAATAGAAGAGTGTATCGTCAGCATAGAGGGATATCCTTGTAAGAAAAGAAACGGCCGCACATCCAAGAATTCCAATTGCCTTTAATTTCCAAAGTGATGACACCGAAGACACCAACATAGGGTCACGTAGACGCGTTTCACACATATATCTTGTACTTCATCATTAGTAATAATAATTGGTAATGATTAAGCACAAGATGTATGTGTGAAACACATCTACGTGACACTATGTTGGTGTCTTTGGTGTCATCACTTTGGAAATGAAAGGCAATTGGAATTCCTGGATGTGTAGCCGTTTCTTTCCTTACAAGTTTTCCAAGGAGGCGGGCCAGGGCTAGCACTCTATGGGATATTCCACCTCTAAGCTACCATCACACACCTGGAGCAGCGTTTTCTCCCTTCAGTATAGAGGGATATCCTTTCTTCTATAGTACCAACAACCAGGCTATGGATATCCAAGGCAGATCTAATACGTATGGTCAATGGCCAATGCAAACAAAAGCGGGGATAAAGAGATTCCCTGCCTTGTACCCCTGGAGATGGAGAACTTCGGAGAGACCGAGGCATTCACCCTGACCCTAGCAACAGGGTCGGTGTACAGGAGCCAAATCCAGGCGATCAGCCGGGGACCAAACCCAAACAACTGCAGTTCTCAAAACAAATAAGGACACTCTACGCTATCAAATGCTTTACAGGTGTCCAGGGAAACAATCACTCGGGTGAGAAGAGTTGGGATGGGGATATTGCAAATTTTGGAAGATTCTACAGGTATTTATGCGAGTTGAGCGGCCCGGGATAAATCCGCCCTGGTCGTCCTGGACCAGAGAGGGGATGATCTTATTTATGCCGTTGGCAAGCACTTTAGCAAGTATCTTCATATCTACATTAATCAAGGAGATGGGCCCATAGGAGTCACACTCTAGGGGATCCTTACGGGGTTTAAGGAGGAGAACAATTAGGGCCTCCCGCATAGAGGGGGGGAGCACGCCCGCCTCCAGAGCTGCCTCAAAGGTGTGCAGGAGGTGGGGGCTGAGGATGTGTTTAAAGGAATGATACCACTCTGAAGGAAACCCGTCCGGGCTAGGGGTCTTGCGTTGTGGCATCTGTCCAATGGCAAATTCTATTTCCTCCATCATAAGGGGGGCGTCCAGTTCCTCACTATACTGTCCAGTCAGGGAAGGGAGAGTAATATCAGTCAGATATGCAGACAAGGAGTCATCATCATAGTGGGCAGTGGATGTATAGAGGTCAGCAAAAAAAGAGATAAAAGCATCCATAATAGCCTGAGGAGCGTCCAACACCTCGGTCGGAGAAAGGCAAATTCTCGGAAAAGAGGTGGGGGAGTGCTCCGGGCGCGCCAGGTAGGCCAGCATATAATAACTATTGGGAAGTGTATAACATACGTTTCTGCGTAAGATGCAACAGTTGAAGTTCATAACTCCTGCGGGCATGGAGCCATTGAGTATGAGTATGCGGAGAAGGTCGATCAGTATAGGCAGCTTCAGCCCGAAGCAAGGCAGTCTCAACCTTATTATTCTTCCTAAGGATGCCTGTAATGGACATAAAGGTATCTCGGGCAGAGGGCTTGAACGCCTCCCAAGTGATAAGGGAGTCCGCAGTGTGTAGGCTAGTAGCCCAATACTCTGAGACACCCTTGGTACAGGCACCGAGGACCGTGGGGTCATTCAACCAATGGGCATTAAGGCGCCTCAGCTAGGGGCCAGAAGCTGGAAGTAAAGACAGTTCAACCATCGTTGGGGCATGATCCGAAACCCCTCATGGAAGGATAGATGCCCCAGTGATGAGCGGGAGTGTAGTGGGGGGAGCAAAAATCATATCAATGCGAGACATAACTTTAAAAGAATCAGAATGATACATATATTGTCAATATTGGGATGCTTCCAACGCCACACATCAACCAGATCGTACACTTGGATTCAATCCAAAAAGGACTGGAAAACTCGCCCCTCTCCCCGCAAGCGGTCCATAGCAGGGTCAATAACTACATTATAGTCACCCACATAGAGGACGGGGCCCACTGGGAAATCAGGGACATATGAGGTGACTCTATTAAGAATGTCAGCTGAAAACGGAGTGGGGAAACGTATAAGTTAATTAAATTGAGGACAAAGAGTCTAATCTGTATAGACATAAGGACAAATCCGTCCGCAAGCGAAGCACCTCCGCCGGGAGAGACTTGGCAATGAGGACTGAGACCCCCCTAGAGTAGAAATTATGAAAAGCATGGAAAAAATAGCTGACATGATCTGACCCAGCGTGGGTTCAGCATGAGATATGGCAGGCTCACCTTGTCCATCCAGCTGCAATAAAGTGTCCTCCTCGCAGGCAGGCGAGCGAGGGTGGTCAGGGAGTCCTGGGGCTGTGGAGGAGAAAATTTTTTTCCTGCAAGCTAGGTGAAGGCAGAGGGGCCGCACCGGCCGAGGAGGGACAGGTCCATCGCACTGGATGACTTAGCCACTTTGTGAAGGCCGATCTTCACCATATTAGGTGGGCAGCACAGTCCCGGGGTCCCGAGGAGTCAAATGGAGGCGATGAGAGGCCAAATAGTGCAGGATTGGCAACAGGATTGGAAGAGGAAGCGAGGAGCTCAGAGACTAGTGTGCTGCTTCGTCCGCCATCAGGCCACGCCCCCCCCACACACAAATGAACTTTAATGGCATCCCAATCTTAGTCTGTAGGGTTCAATATTGAGTTGGCCCACCTTTTGCGGCTATAACAGCTTCAATTTATCTGGGAAGGCTGTCCACAAGGTTTAGGAGTGTGTCTGTGGGAATGTTTGACCATTCTTCCAGAAGGGCATTTGTGAGGTTAGGCACTGATGTGAAAAGATAAGGCCTGGCTTCCAGTCTCCGCTCTAATTCATTCCAAAGGTGTTCTGTCGGGTTGAGGTCAGGTCTCTGTGCAGGCCAGTTAAGTTCTTCCACCCCAAACTTGCTCATCCGTGTCTTTATGGACCTTGTTATGCTGGAACAGTAAGGGGCATCCCAAAATTGTTCCCGCAAAGTTGGGAGCATGAAATTGTCGAAAATGTTTTGGTATGGTGACGCCTTAAGAGTTCCCTTCACTGGAACTAAGGGGCCAAGCCCAACCCCTGAAAAACAACCCCACACCATAATCCCCCCTCCAACAAATGATTTGGACCAGTGCACAAAGCAAGGTCCATGAAGACATAGATGAGCGAGTTTGGGGTGGAGGAACTTGACTGGACTGCACAGAGTCCTGACCTCCAACCGATAGAACACCTTTAGGATGAATTAGAGTAGGGACTGCGATCCAGGCCTTCTCGTCCACATCAGTGCCTGGCCTCACAAATGTGCTTCTGAAAGCATGGTCAAATATTCTCATAGACACGCTCCTAAACCTTGTAGGATGCATGTGTCAAGACAAGTCTGATCATTGGAGGAGAGCAGGCTGAGCACCCAGCACAGCTAGAGAACTGACAACGGTGTGCTTTCCTGCTTAATTTCAGGTTTTAATAGGAAAGCAGACTGGCAGAAACACCAGGGATTTTACACAAAGGAAGCAATACAAAGAGAACAGAATACTTTTCCATATATGTACAGTGGGGATCGAAAGTTTGGGCACCACAGGTAAAAATTTGTATTAATGTGCATAAAGAAGCCAAGGAAAGATGGAAAAATCTCCAAAAGGCATCAAATTACAGATTAGACATTCTTATATGTCAACAAAAGTAAGATTTTATTACCATCATTTACACTTTCAAAATAACAGAAAACAAAACAATGGCGTCTGCAAAAGTTTGTGCACCCTGCAGAGTTAATATCTTGTACTGCCCCCTTTGGCAAGTATCACAGCTTGTAAACGCTTTTTGTAGCCAGCCAAGAGTCTTTCAATTCTTGTTTGAGGTATCCCATTCTTCCTTACTAAAGTCTTCCAGTTCTTTGAGATTTCTGGGCTGTCTGTCATGCACTGCTCTTTTAACCACTTTACCTCTGCTCACAGTAATATTACTGCGGCAGAGTGGCTCGTTATCGTCTGACGACGTAGTACTACGTCGTCAGACACTCCCCCTTCTGGGCGGCGCTTGCGCGCCGCCGGAGGCTCGCTCCCGCTGTTTTCATTCACAGCGGGAGTCGGGCCAGGGGAGGAGCAGCGGCGATCGCCGCTGCTCTTACCCGATCGTCGGGGATCGAGTCTGGAGATCCGCCCGCTGTGTGTAAACAAAGCGGGCGGATCTCCATAGTGACAGGGAGTGACAGATCGGACTGTTCAGCATAGCTGGACATCCGATCTGTCCCTGTGTCACTCAGTCACCTCCCCCCCTACACGTCAGTAAGCACCAGGCATACATTAACCCCTCCCTCTCCAATAAAATTAACCCCTTCCCTGCCAGTGTAATTTTACAGTAACAGTGCATATTTATAGCACTGATTACTGTAGTAATGTCACTGGTACCCCCAAAAGTGTCAAAAATGTCAGTCAAGGGTCCGATCTGTCCGCCACAATGTCGCAGTCCCGCAAAAAAAATCGCAGATCGCCGCCATTACGCGTTAAAAAAAAAACACCAAAAATGACAGAAATCTTTCCCTTTGTTAGTAAACGCAATAACTTTTGCGCAAACCAATCAAAATACGCTTATTGCGATTTTTTTTACCAAACATATGTAGCACAAAACAAATTGGCCAAAAATTTAAAAAAAAAATTGGTTTTTACATCTTTTTTGGGGGGAATTTCATATAAAAAAATGTTAAAAATATTGTTATTTTTTCAAAATAAACGCTCTTTTTTTGTTTATAGCGCAAAAAGTAAAAATCGCACAGGTGATCAAATACCACCAAAAGAAAGCTCTGTTTGTGGGAAAAAAAGGACGTAAATTTCGTTTGGGTACGGCGTCGCACGACCGCGCAATTGTCAGTTGAAGTCGCACAGCGCCGAATCACAAAAAGTGGCCTGGACGGAAGACAGCAAAATCCTCCGGTGGTAAAGTGGTTAAGGTCTATCCATAGATTTTCAATTATGTTGAGGTCAGGAGATTGTGAGGGCCATGGCAAAACCTTCAGTTTACGCCTCTTGATGTAATCCCCCGTGGATTTTGAGGTGTGTTTAGGATCATTATCCATTCGTAGAAGCTTTTTCACATATGGCATCAAGTTACCATCCAAAATTTGCTGAAATTTTATTGAATCCATTTTTCCTTCTACTCGTCAGATGTTCCCTGTGCCACTGGCTGCAATACAACCCCAAAGCATGATTGATCCACCCCCATGCTTAACAGTTGGACAGAGGTTCTTTTCATTAAATTCTGTGCCCCTTCTTCTCCAAACGTACCTTTGCTCATTCCGGCCAAAAAGTTAAATTTTAACCTCATCGGTCCACAGATCTTGTTTCCAAAATGCATCAGGCTTGTCTATATGTTCATTTGCAAAGTTCAAACGCTGATTTTTGTGGTGAGGACATAGAAGAGGTTTTCTTCTGATGACTCTTCCATGAAGACCATATTTGTACAAGTATCTCTTTATAGTGGAATAGTGTACCACAACTCCAGTGTCTGGCCAGATCTTTCTGGAGGGATCGTGCAGTCAAACGTGGGTTTTGAATTGTTTTTCTCACAATCCTGCGAGCTGTTCTCTGATATTTTTCTGGTCTTCCAGATCTTGCTTTAACTTCCACTGTTCCTGATGACTGCCATTTCTTAATTCCATTACGAACAGAGGATATTGACATCTGAAAACGCTTTGCTATCTTCTTATAGCCTTCTCCAGCTTTGTGAGCGTCAACAATTTTTAGTTTCAGTTTTCTAGACAACTGCTTAGAAGATCCCATGGTGCTGATTGTTGGGGCAAGGTCAGATGAGTCTGGGCATTTAAAACCTTTGAGATTGACATCACCTGGTCTTCCCAGACGATGATTGAGAACAATCCATGACACTGGCAGGTCTCAGCCTTGCAAAGGGGGCAGTGCATGCTATAAATTCTGCAGGGAGCCCAAACTTTTGCAGACGCCATTTTTTTGTTTTCTGTAATTTTGAAAGTGTCAATGATGGAAATAAAATCTAACTTTTGTTAACATATTATAAGAATGTCTAATCTGTAATTTGATGCCTTTTGGAGATTTTTTCCATCTTTCCTTGGCTGCTTTATGCACATTAAAACAAATTTTTACCTGGGGAACCCAAACTTTCGATCCCCACTGTATATGTACATAGTACAGCAGACACATATCAGGAATGGGAAACGTTGGGGTAACAAACACTTTAAGCTTGAGCTGTTCCAAAGGTAGGATAGCCAACTTCCAAAACCTAGCAATAGTTATTTTTGCATATACAAACATAAAGGTGCTGAGACACCTCTCATTCCTCGAGGTTGTCTCCACCTTGTATCCCAGAAAAGCATGACTTTGTGAGATTAAAGAGGAAGTAAACCCTCCTCTACAACTTGTACCTATAGGTAAGCCTATATTAAGGCTTACCTATAGGTACTGTAAATATCTCCTAAACATGCACCGTTTAGGAGATATTTACTTTGCATGCAGCCAGTGACATCACTGGCGCATGCGCTCTGAAGGAACGGCCGCTCGTGCCGTTCCTTCAGAGCCCCGTGCCGTTACTGTCGGCGTAACGTCATCGCGGCTCCAGCCAATCAGATGGCCGAAGGCCGCAAACCCGGAAGAAGGGCAACAGAACATGTTGCCCATGGACAGGTAAGTGGTCGGCACTGCTTGGGCTTCGTTCTTAGGTAAGTATTTCATAATGAGCTAGTATGCAATGCATACTAGCTCATTATGTGTTTTTCTTTCAGGTGTTCGTTTTAAAAAAAAAAAAAATCGGAGGTTTACAAACTCTTTTAACTTTGGTGAGGGTATAAATAAACCTATACGCTCTAATCCTAAAACACCGCCCCTTAGGACACTGCCACCATATATGAGATGCCATCCCTTCTCAACCTTCTCAAAAACTGTTTTGGTTTTAGGGTCTCTGTTTGTATCTGGATGCTGTAGATTGACAACAGAAGGGCATTACACCAGTGCTTTTTTCTACTAATGTTATGTTGGTTTATATACTATTGTCTTAACAACCGATATACTTAAAAGTTCATCTATTTGCCTATCCAGATGACCTAGACATAGGTTTGTACTGTCATGTCTGTTTCTGGAATGTAAGTTTTGGTATTAATAACTTAACTTTTTTCCTTTTTTAGTGATTCTTATTGTGGTTTCTGTTTGTACTGCAACCGGCGCATGGAATTGGTTAATAGACCCAGAAACACAGAAGGTATTGCTTTTTTCTTCTAAAATGCTATTTGTATTTTTTGCACTGGAACTTCACTTGTGTTCCTAAAAAATAAAAGTCAGCAGCTACAAATGGGTACTTTACCAGGCCATGGAATCCAGACGCTGTCTTCACTGGAGCACATTCTTCACCAGGCTTTGGACTCCCGGTGCGGCCATTTTGAATGCGAGAGCCAGTTGGGACTATCTGATGTCTCACAGCCTGCTGCCCACTGCGCATTTGTGAGATTGCGTGGTGCTCTGAGACTGTTCCTGCAACCTTCTGTGACGTGTGACGTGTCCCAGGAGGCTAAAGGCCCAGGGGAGGGAGGGCTAAACTGATGTCATCCTCGCCTAGGCCAGAATTGAGGAAGTGGAAGCAGGTACTTGTTAATCAAAAATGTGTAATCCTTATATTTAGGTAATGCAAATTTTGCTAGAGATTGTAAAGAGAAGTATGGCCAAAGCTTTTGTGTACTTCTCATTTGGATCACAGGTGTTCACTTATTTCTGCACTTCTATGACACACATTGTCAACAGTGGGCTTAAGCCCACTGTCGCTGACTTCACAGAGCCGATCCAGGGTCTGCAGGCAGCTGGTTCAACCTCTCAGCTCACAGATGAGAGCCTGAGCCAGCTGCTCCCACTCCTTCACAGTTCCCTGGTTAATTCAACACAATACAAGCGGTCCCCAGGTTACAAACAAGATAGGAACTGTAGGCTTGTTCTTAAGTTGAATTTGTTTGTAAGTCGAAACATGTAAATTGTTTAAGTGTAGCTCCAGCCAAAAAATGTTTACATTTTTTGGATAGCATAGGGAAGGGTTAACACTCCTGTAACTTTTTTTTTTTTTTGCTGTCTGCGCCCCTGTTCAGAAGATTTCACCTCACTTTCTCCCCCCTATGACTATTGGATTTTGAACATTTTGGGTTGTTGTGGAAACCAGGGTTGGTGATAAAGCTTCAGTGGAGGCACCTTTTTCCCATGGTGACTCTTACAGGAGTGAATTTCCCTTCCTAGGGGTAGATTTACCCTCACTTCCTGTTGTCTCCTTCCGTTTGTAAGTAGGAGTCCTTTGTAAGTTGGATGTTTGTAACCCGGGGACCGCCTGTATTGAGTACCAGGATTCTACTCTACAGTTCTTACAGACCAGAAAGCATTTTTTTAGAGTTTTCATCCAACACTGTATATAAGTGCAAACAGACATGGGAGCTTTCCCTGCTCTCCTCTAACATTCAGATACTTTAGGAAATGTATTGGAGGACACCATGCCTAATCTATATCAGTCACCCAAACCCTCAATGTATAAAGTATATACAAAATATACAGTAGCTTGACTTTAGGCTAGAATGTCTTGTTAAAGCATGTGGGTAGCTTGATATGGCTGAAAATCCTGACTTTGCCGCTGGCTTCATACAAGTTGTTTGAACCAAATGTGGTTTTAAATGCCCCATATTTTTACTATATGTGAATTTTTTTTCATATTTTAATATAAAATTTGGTAACTCTTTTCTGCGGAAGCTCAAAATGTCTTATTTGTTTTATTTTGAAACACTAGAATGGATATGTATTCTCTACCCTTGGCACAGATTGTTGGCAGTAGTGTATTTGGAAAGCTTGTTTGCAGTGTGTAGAAATGCACCCCTGGGCAAACCACTATATAACAATCATAATTAAATCGGCATAGCGTGACAAAATGTCATTGGCTGGAATGTGGTAAAATTTTAAGAGTACTGATACATTGATGAAAGCATTACCCATAACATTATTTGTAATCTTTCTTGTTTATTCTTACTGCTGTATCCTTAACAGGTGTCATTCTTCACATCGCTGTGGAACCACCCCTTCTTTACAATTAGCTGCATAACTTTAATAGGACTCTTTTTCGCTGGGATCCACAAGAGAGTTGTGGCACCATCAATGTATCCTTTTATTAATCTGTTTGCCACTGTCCTTAAAATATTTTGCTTGGCAAACTGCTATTGCAAATAATGAAAGATAAATGACATTCACTAGCATTATTAAAGGATAACTAAACCCAAACTGAAGTTTTCCCATCCATAGATGCGGTGGATGCATTTGTTTACATTTTTCAGGCTAAGAACATAATCTGCAAGTAAAGAAAATACCTTTGTTGGACATGGCACCCTCTCCCTATTTCTTAGCTGTTCTAGAGAAAAGACCTGTTGATCTTGCCAGAAATAGTGTCCTTTTTACTTACTGTGAGCTACGCAGACAGCAAAAAGAATATTCTTGTTTCTTAAATATTACTTGTCCCAGGAGGATCCATGTAATGAAGACCAGCAAAGACTGACATGTTTGAAGTCTGCTCTGGGTGGCAGCCATGGTTCCCTACATAAATACAATAGAGGAGAAAGCGTAGCTATCCATGGACAGGAAGTGTGTTATTCACAGTATTACTAAGTGAAAATAAAGGGGAGAAGCCTGCAAAAAATGTTACATAGTTACATAGTTAGTGAGGCTGAAAAAAGACACAAGTCCATCCAGTTCAACCTATGATGTGTGTGTGTGTTTGCTTTTAACCGTACATTGTATACCCCTGTATGTTGTGGTCTTTAAGGTGTCCATCCAATAGTTTTTTGAAACTATCAAGGCTCCCCGCTGATACGACTGCTTGCGGAAGAGAATTCCACATCCTTACCGCTCTTACAGTGAAGAACCCCTTACGCACTTTAAGGTTAAACCGCCTTTCCTCAAGTTTTAGTGAGTGGCCACGTGTCTTATTGTATTCCCTTACTCTGAATAGTTTGTTCCTTATGCTCGGGTCACCAGTACAGTATTTGTACATTGATATCATATCCCCCCTCAATCGTCTCTTCTCCAGAGAGAATAAGTTCAGTGCTTGTAGTCTTTCCTCATAGCTGATGTCCTCCATTCCCCTAATTATTTTTGTTGCCCTTCTCTGGACTTTCTCCAGTTCCAGCACATCCTTCCTGAGGACCGGTGCCCAGAACTGGACAGCATACTCCAGATGTGGCCGGACCAGAGTTTTGTAGAGTGGAAGAATAATCTCTTTATTTCTTGAGTGAATCCCCTTTTTTATACAACCCAGTATTCTGTTGGCTTTGCTTGCAGCGGCTTGGCATTGCATGCCACTTCCAAGCCTGTTGTCTACCAGTACCCCCAGGTCCCTTTCCATCCTAGACTCACCCAGAGGTTCCCCCCCAAGTGAGTAGCTTGCTTTCTGGTTACTGGCCCCCAAGTGCATTACTTTACATTTTTCTACATTAAATCTCATCTGCCATGTAGTTGCCCACCCCGTTATTTTGTTCAGGTCTGCTTGCAAGATTTCCACATCCTGCATAGAAGATATTGGCATGCCTAATTTAGTATCATCTGCAAATACTGAGATTGTACTCGATATCCCCTCCTCTAGATCATTTATGAATAAATTAAACAGGATTGGTCCCAGGACAGAACCCTGGGGGACCCCACTTTCCACACCCGCCCAATCAGAGTACTCCCCATTAATCACCACCCTCTGGACTCTCCCCTGGAGCCAGTTCTCTATCCAGGTTAGACATATGCCGGTTTTCGGTAATTCGATATATCGCGGTATTGCATAGCCACGGTATTGTTATTGTGGCATTTTTAAAATACCGAGTTTCTCTGCTCCTGGGTCTGACTTGTGAATTGATACATTATAGTGAGCTGGATGACTCATTCACTCACACAGCTAAGCCTTTCAGCATCTCCCAGTAACTATAAACAAAAATGATTACATTTGTATCTTTTCCTTCCCTCTGCCAGGGAGAAAGGAAGTTTAACCTCTTAAAGACTGGATCTTTTTCTGACACTTGTTGCTTGCAAGTTAAAATCAGTTTTTTTTTTTTTTGCTAGAAAAGTACTTAGAACCCCCAAACATTTTATATATTTTTTTAGCAGAGACCCTACAGAAAAAAATGGCGATTGTTGTAATATTTTATGTCACACTGTATTTGCGCAGCAGTCTTTCAAACGCAATTAATAGACTTTAATGAATAAAAAAAAAAAAAAAACGTAACAGTAAAGTTATCCCAATTTTTTTTTTTTTTGTTACACAGAGAATCGTGAGAGAATCGTGATCTTTATTCCAAGCTAAAAAATCGTGATTCTCATTTTGGCCAGAATCGTGCAGCTCTAATATATATATATATATATATATATATATATATATATATATATACACATATACATACATATACACACACACGCATAGCAGCCCACATTACATTATTATATAGCCATCAAGCAGTGTCTGGCCTACCTGGTGATGACTGGTCCTGGCGCTCTGATCCGATGGCCTGGTCTTTAAAGGGGCAAATCCTTGCGATCCAGAAGTGGTTAAACCTGCAGGAGGACCGGTGTTTTTATCTATTAATGACTTTACTATTGCTTTAGGCCTGGTTCACATGTATGCGGGTTGGCGGTTCACATGTATGCGGGTTGGCGGCCCACATTTGCACAGGCATAGCAGCCCATTGATTTGAACGGGCTGCTAAGCCCTCATTTTCCGCAGAAAAAAGGTGCATGCAGCATTTTTTTTTAAATTCAGTGGCCTTGAAATCCATCCTGCTTTTGCACCATGCGACTAACCTGCAGTTCCTGCTCTGGCAAGCTTTCTGCATTTTTTGTATATGTGGGCACGGCATTTAAAAACAGTTTGCGTGTGCAGCAACGGCAGGTAAGTCGCATGGTGCAAAAGAAGGATGGATTTCATGGCCACTGCATTTTTTTAAATTCTGCATGCACCTTTTTTCAGCTGAAAACGCAGGCATAGCAGCTCAAGCCCATTCACATCAATGGGCTGCTATGCCTGTGCAAATGTGGGCCCCCAACCCGCATACATGTGAACCAGGCCTAAAGCAATAGTAAAGTCATTAATTGGTTAAACCTGCAGGAGGACCGGTGTTTTTATCTATTAATGACTTTACTATTGCTTTAGGCCTGGTTCACATGTATGCGGGTTGGGGGCCCACATTTTCACAGGCATAGCAGCCCATGTGGGCCCCCAACCCGCATACATGTGAACCAGGCCTAAAGCAATAGTAAAGTCATTAATAGATAAAAACACCGGTCCTCCTGCAGGTTTAACCAATTAATGACTTTACTATTGCTTTAGGCCTGGTTCACATGTATGCGGGTTGGGGGCCCACATTTGCACAGGCATAGCAGCCAATTGATGTGAATGGGCTTGAGCTGCTATGCCTGCGTTTTCAGCTGAAAAAAGGTGCATGCAGAATTTAAAAAAATGCAGTGGCCATGAAACCCATCCTTCTTTTGCACCATGCGACTTACCTGCCGTTGCTGCACACGCAAACTGTTTTTAAATGCCGTGCCCACGTATACAAAAAATGCAGAAAGCTTGCCAGAGCAGGAACTGCAAGTTAGTCGCATGGTGCAAAAGCAGGATGGATTTCAAGGCCACTGAATTTTAACCACTTTAATACCGCTCACGGTAATACTACTGCGGCAGAGCGGCACGATACCGCTCAGCCACGTAGTATTAACGTGATGCGCGATCACGGCTCCAGAGCGCGCTCCCGCGCGCCGCGGGTCCCGATCCCGATGTCATTCGGTAGGGAACCGATCAGTCATCAGATACTGACCAATGATTTTTGGTCAGTGTCTGTAGATCGGTCCCCACCAATGGCAATCTGTCCCCTGTCTGTGTAATGTAAACACAGACAGGGGAAGTGATGTCACTGTCCTTCCTGGAGTCCTTTCGGTTCCAGGAGAGAGACAGAGACACACCAAAAACGTGAGTTCCACCAACACTACACTGACACACCTCACATAGGTACATTTAACCCCTTCATCACCTCTGATCACCCCCTGATCACCCCCAAAACCCCTCACAGTGAACACTATATACAGTGGTATACAGATATTTTACTGATCACTGTATAAGTGTCACTTGTGAGCGTAGTTTGCGCCTGCGTTAGGCCCAAATAGGGTTAGGGTACCCGCCACCTATCCCCTAATAAAGTTTTTACCCCTTGATCAGCCCCAGTTAACCCCTTCACTACCTATTACTCTGTGCACTAAATACAGTATATAGGTAAATACTGATCACTGTATTTAGTGTCACTAGTGACCCTAATTTGCGCTTGCGCTAAGCCCATATAGGGTTAGGGCACCCGCCACCTATTCCCTAATAAACTTTTAACCGCTTGATCTTCCCCAGTTAACCCCTTCACTCCATATAAATCAGTGCACTAATATATACAGTATATCAGATAACTACTGATCACTGTATTTAGTGTCACTGGTGACCCTAATTTGCGCTTGCGCTAGGCCCGAATAGGTTTAGGCCACCCGCCATCTATCCTCTATAAAGGTTTAACCCCTTGATCTCCCCCAGTTTAACCCCTTCACTTCCCTGTCACAGTGTTCACTATATACAGTGATTACCGATCACTGTATTAGCGTCACGGGTGACACAACTTAGGCTAGCTAGTTAGCGTCAGGGTCCCACTACACCACCGTTACTTAGCGTCAGTTAGAGTCAAGTACACTAACACACACACACCACCGTTACTAGTATAGTGTTTGAACAGATCAATATCTGATCTGATCAGAACTATACTAGCGTCCTCATAATTTAGTGTTCCCCAAACGCAGTGTTTGCACAATCAGCACTGATTCCTGCTAGCACCTGCGTTTAGCCCCCCTGCCCAGCCCACCTTACCCAGGCAAGTGTAGTAATCAATAGATTACTGACACTTCCAAAAAACACAAATCACACAAAACCGCTGCGTTAGCAGAGTCAGGCCTGATCTCTGTTAGCACTAGCAGTTTTTCTTTGTAGCGACCAAATAGTCCTCGACAACCAGGTGCTTTTATTACCTAGTAGTCGCATCACTGTACGAGTAAATTTAGCTACCAAAATGACAAAACGTTCGTTCAGTGATGATGCTATATACAGTATAATGGCCATGTCAAGTGAGAGCGATGGGGAAGCCTCACTGTCAGAATCAGGGTCAATATACGAACCAGATGACAGCAGCGGCTCCCTGACAGATAGCTCCGACAGAGGGGTCCCTGCTAGGGTCAGGCGTACCCGACCCCATTCTGGAGTTGTTGACTTGCAAGAACTGGAGGTTTCTGGTATGCAGCAGAGTGCCAGTACTAGTGCCGCTCACACTTCTCGTGAACTGGCAAGCACGAGCGGCCTAGTACACCCTGGACCTTCAACCAGCACTGCAGTATCACCTGGTGACGTGGCGAGTCACCTGAGTGCAGTTGAAGCTGGTGCGGTGGCTAGCACGAGTAGTGGCCCGCAGCCACCGCGTATCCGAAGACAGGCCCGTAGAGCCCATAGTGTCCTCCCTGAAGCGCTGGCATATCCTAATTGGCAGCCCACAGATTCCACAGCGCCAGTACTTCCCCCATTCACCGCCCAACCCAGAATCCAAGTGGAAACAGCTGGTTTTAATCCCATAAACTTTTTTGAGCTGTTTTTCACTGAAGATCTTTTCAGATCTATTGTGGACCAATCAAATTTGTACACTCAACAATTCATCGCCGCCAACCCAAATTCACCCCTTGCCAGACCATTCGCCTGGAATCCTATTACGATTCAGGAGTTTAAAACCTTTCTGGGCCTTTCCTTCAACACGGGCATTACAAGAAAGAATGAATTGCGGTTATATTGGTCCACTGACCCAATTCATCAAATGTACGTGTTCTCTGCTGCTATGTCCAGGGCTCGATACCAACAAATATTTCGGTTCATGCATTTCAACGACAATGAACTCTGTCGTCCTCGGGGAGACCCTGAATATGATCGGCTCCACAAAATTCGGCCCCTCATAGACCACTTCAATCAGCGGTTCGCAGCCTTGTTTACCCCCCAACAAGATGTCTGCGTTGACGAGTCCCTGATTAAGTTTACTGGTCGCCTTGCTATCAAACAGTACCTCCCCAGCAAGCGTGCCAGATACGGGGTCAAGTTGTATAAGCTTTGTGACAGGGCCACAGGCTATACAGTTAATTTCCGTGTCTATGAGGGAAAAGATAGCACTGTGGAGCCCCCCGACTACCCAGGCTACATAGGGAGCAGCGGCAAGATAGTTTGGGACTTGGTGTCACCCTTATTCGGAAAGGGGTACCACTTGTACGTGGACAATTTCTATTCAAGCGTGCCACTTTTTAGACACCTCTATCAATTGCAAATTGGCGCTTGTGGCACCGTGCGATCTAATCGCCGGGGCTTCCCCCAACGGCTAGTGAATGCCCCACTGAGCTCGGGGGAGAGAGCCTGCTTGAGGTGCGAGGAATTGCTTGCAGTGAAGTGGAGGGACAAACGAAACGTTTACGTGCTGTCCTCCATTCACCCAGACACGGCAGTCCAAATTACTACGGTCACCGGTGTTGTTGTTGAGAAACCCCTCTGTGTCCACGACTATAACCGTAAAATGGGAGGGGTGGACTTCAACGACCAGATGATGGGACCGTACTTAATTGCCCGTAAGGCCAGACGCTGGTACAAAAAAGTGTCTGTATACCTATTTCAATTGGCTGTTTACAACGCTTTTGTCTTATACAAAGCTTCTGCTGGAACATTATCCTTCTTTCAATTCCAAGAAGAGATAATCAGAGCCCTTGTGTATTCAGCTGGTGCTCCTGCCCAACTTCCCCAACCAGATGCAGTGAGGCGGCTGCATGAGAGGCATTTTCCGCAATACCTCCCGAGTACCCATACCAAACGATACCCCCAAAAAAGATGCCGTGTCTGCAGCAAGCGCGGATTTAGGCGTGACACCCGGAATTATTGTCCCGACTGTCCTGACCGACCTGGTCTTTGCCACGGTGACTGTTTCCGTCGCTACCACACACTAGTGGATTATTAGCATAGGGTACAGCACGGCACAGTTTAGGGCACATTTACACAGGGTCTCAAAAGATGTTCGATGGCTATCGTCATTTTGAGAGACCCGAACCTGGAACCTGGAACTCGACGTTTGAAGAAAAAAAAAAAAATACATAAAAGCCAAAAATAGTTGTCGTCTCAGTCATTTTTTATGTTCTTCTACACTTCCTATGTACTTTTAATGTACTTTGTTTGTTTTTCATTCTTTTGTGACCTGTTTCTCTTGCAGGTACTCGTCGGCTACCACGCATTGATTTCATATATTCTGACACAAACAGTGTTTGCGCTCAGCATACATGGATACCTTTGCTGATAGCAGCTGTGGTGATTTTCTGATTTCAGCACTGCAGTTAAAATCCTATTTTGGTATACGTGGATAGCGCCGTGTATACCCATCATTAAATTCAGTGGGTGGTTGTTTGGGCGGTTAATGATGAGTAATACTACGCATTATTCCTGTGCTGATTTCTGATAGGTTCTCTTTTTTTTCGTTCAGCCCACAGGCTGCATGAAAAAAAAAAAACCTATATGCCAAACAAAGACCAGCAATGTACTGGTACGTTGCTGGACTTTGAGTGGTTATACCAGGATGATGCCTGCAGATTTAGGCATCATCTTGGTATCGTTTTTTACAGCAAGCGGTCGGCTTACATGTAAAAGCAATCCTAGCGGATAATTGGCCGCTAGACTGCTTTTACATGCAGTGGGAGGGGACTCCCCCCCCCCCCCTCCTGCCGCCTTCCGCTGCCTTCCACGGTTTTTCTCGGGCTCTCCTGTCCCACCGGTTAACCCGAGAGTGCAGCCGGTGGTTCAATTATCTAACCATAGAGCTGATTGGAGATGAGAATGGCTCCAATCATCTCTATGGCCTAAGATGCCGGAGGCTACGAGCATTTCATAACTTCTGTTTCGCCAGAAATAAACAGCGCCATTGGGAAATTGGGAAAGTATTTTATCACACCAATTTTGGTATGGTCAGATGCGTTAAGGTCAGAGGAAAGATCTAGAGTATAAAAGACCCCAATTTTTTTTAAAAAGAGTACCTGTCACTACAGATTGCTATCATAGAGGAAATTTAAATTCACCGTGATAACAATAAAAATGATTAAAGAAAAAAAAATGAAAGAAAAGGTGTCAAAATAACATAAGAAAGCAAATTAAAAAAAAAAAAAAACAAAAAAAAAAATCAAGCCCCCCTGTCCCCCCGTGCTTGCGCGCAAATGCGCGCACAAGCGTTGGTCTAGTGTCATATGTAAACCGCAATTTCAGCATGCATGTGAGGTATCGCCGTGAACGCCAGGTCGAGGGCAGTAATTGTTGTGGTAGACCTCCTCTGTAAGTCCAAAGTGGTAACCTGTAAAGACTTTTAAAGGCTTTTAAAACCGTACGTAGTTTGTTGCCGCGGCACGGGCGTGCGCAATTTTTAAAGCATGTCATGTTAGGCGTCTATGAACTCGGCATAAGATCATCTTTTAAATTTTACCAAACAATTTGGAATTATATAGTGTATTTCTGCATTAAAAATAAAAAAAGTGTTTTTTTACGCAAAAATTGCGTTTGGAAAATGTGTGCGCAAATACCGTGTAACAAAAAAAATTGCAACATCCACCATTTTGTTCTGTAGGGCCTCTGCTTTAAAAAAATATATAATGTTTGGGGGTTCAAAGTAATTTTCTTGTGAAAAAAAAATATTTTTTCATGTAAACAAAAACTCACAGAAAAGGCTTGGTTTTCAAGTGGTTAGAAGAGTGGGTGATGTGTTGCTAAAATTGAGCATAAAATGCCAGGACTGTTCAAACACCCCCCAAATTACCCCTTTTTGGAAAGTAGACACCCAAAGCTATTTGCTGAGAGGCATATTGAGTCCATGGAGTATTTTATATTTTGCCCTAAGTTTCAGGAAAATGACAATTTGTTTTTTTTTTTGTTTTTTTTTACACAAAGTTGTCACTAAATAATATATTGCTCACGCATGCCATGGGTATATGTGAAATGACACCCCAAAATACATTCTGCTGCTTCTCCGGAGTACAGGGATACCCCATGTGTGAGACTTTTTGTCAGTCTAGCCGCATACAGGACCCGGAAAACCAATCCGCACCTTCTGGCTTTCTAAGGGCGTAAATTGTTGATCTCACTCCTTACTACCTATCACACTTTTGAAGGCCATGAAATGCCAAAATGGCACAAAACCCCCCCAAATGACCCCATTTTGCAAAGTAGACACTCCAAGCTATTAGATGAGAGGCATGATGAGTCCATGGAATATGTTATATTTTGCCACAAGTTTCAGGAAAATTATTATTTTTTTTTTTTTTTTTTTTTTTACACAAAGTTGTCAGTAAATGATATAATGCTCACACAAGCCATGGGTATATGTGAAATGACACCCCAAAATACATTCTGCTGCTTCTCCTGAGTACAAGGATACCCCATGTGTGAGACTTTTTTGCAGTCTAGCCGCGTACAGGACCCGGAAAACCACTCCCCACCTTCAGGCTTTCTAAGGGCGTAAATTGTTGATCTCACTCCTTACTACCTATCACACTTTTGAAGGCCATGAAATGCCAAAATGGCACAAAACCCCCCCAAATGACCCCATTTTGCAAAGTAGACACTCCAAGCTATTAGATGAGAGGCATGATGAGTCCATGGAATATTTTATATTTTGCCACAAGTTTCAGGAAAATTATTATTTTTTTTTTTTTTTTTTTTTTTTACACAAAGTTGTCAGTAAATGATATAATGCTCACACATGCCATGGGTATATGTGAAATGACACCCCAAAATACATTCTGCTGCTTCTCCTGAGTACAAGGATACCCCATGTGTGAGACTTTTTTGCAGTCTAGCCGCGTACAGGACCCGGAAAACCACTCCCCACCTTCAGGCTTTCTAAGGGCGTAAATTGTTGATCTCACTCCTTACTACCTATCACACTTTTGAAGGCCATGAAACGCCAAGATGGCACAAAACCCCCCAAAATGACCTCATTTTGCAAAGTAGACACTCTAATCTATTTGCTGAGAGGCATGGTGAGTATTTTGCATCTCTCATTTTTTTTGGAAAATGAAGAAAAAACAGGAAAATGCATTTTTTTTCCTCTTTTTTCAAATTCCAAAACTTTGTGACAAAAAGTGAGATCTGCAAAACACCCAACATGCCTCTCTGCAAATAGCTTAGGGTGTCTACTTTCCGAAAAGGGGTCATTTGGAGGGGGGTTGTGCTGTCTTGGCATTTCATGGCCTCCGAAACTGTGATAGGTAGTCAGGAGTGAAATCAACAATTTACGCCCTTGGAAAGCCTGAAAGTGGGGGTTGGCTTTCGAGGACCTGTACTCGGCTAGACTGCAAAAAAGTCTCACACATGTGGTATCCCTGTACTCAGGAGAAGCAGCAGAATGTATTTTGGGGTGTCATTTCACATATACCCATGGCATGTGTGAGCAATATATCATTTAGTGACAACTTTGTGTAAAAAAACAAAAAAAAAATAATAATAATATATTTCCCGGAACTTGTGGCAAAATATAAAATATTCCATGGACTCACCATGCCTCTCAGCAAATAGCTTGGGGTGTCTACTTTGCAAAATGGGGTCATTTGGGGGGGTTTTGTGCTATGTTGAAATTTCAGGGCCTCCGAAACTGTGATGGGTAGTCAGGAGTGAAATCAACAATTTACGCCATTAGAAAACCTAAAGATGGAGATTCATTTTCGGGGTCCCGTACACAGCTAGGCTCCCAAAAAGTCTCACACATGGGGTATCCCCATACTGAGGAGAAGCGGCAGAATGTATTTTGGGGTGTCATTCCACATATACCCATGTCATGTGTGAGAAATTTATCTTTTAGTGACAACTTTGTGTTAAAAAAAAAAAAAAAATTGTAATTTTCCCAAAACTTGTGGCAAAATATAAAATATTCCATGGACTCACCATGCCTCTCAGCAAATAGCTTGGGGTGTCTACTTTGCAAAATGGGGTCATTTGGGGGGTTTTGTGCTATCTTGAAATTTCAGGGCCTCCGAAACTGTGATGGGTAGTGAGGAGTAAAATCAGCAATTTACGCCATTAGAAAACCTAAAGATGGAGATTGATTTTCGGGGTCCCGTACACAGCTAGGCTCCCAAAAAGTCTCACATATGTGGTATCCCTGTACTCAGGAGAAGCAGCAGAATATATTTTGGGGTGTAATTACACATATACCCATGGCATGTGTGAGAAATTTATCTTTTAGTGACAACTTTGTGTTAAAAAAAAAAATTTTTTTTTTTTTATTCATTTTTCAAACACCTGTGACAAAAAAATTAAATATTCAATGAGCTCAACATGCATCTCAGAACATTCCTTAGGATGTCTACTTTCCAAAAAGTGGTAATTTGGGGGGGTCTTGTACTGCCCTGCCATTTTAGCACTTCATGAATTGAGATAGGCAGTCAGAAATTAAAGCTGCGTAAAATTTCAGTATTTACACCATAGTTTGTAGACGCTATAACTTTTGCGCAAACCAATAAAAATACGCTCATTGAATTTTTTTTTGTCAAAGACATGTAGCTAAATATATTTTGGCCAAAAAATATGACATAAATTGAGTATATTGGATATTTTTTAAAAGACAAAGTTGAAAATTTCATTTTTTTGCAAAATTTTCGCTCTTTTTTTATTAATATCGCAAAAAATAAAAAGCGCAGAGGTGATCAAATACCACCAAAAGAAAGCTCTGTTTGTGGGAAAAAAAGGACGTAAATTTTGTTTGGGTACCACATTGCATGACCGCACAATTGTCAGTTAAAGTCGCACAGTGCCGAAGCACAAAAAGTGGTCTGGACGTAAGACAGCAAAATCCTCCGGTTGTAAAGTGGTTAAAAAAATGCTGCATGCACCTTTTTTCTGCCGAAAATGAGGGCATAGCAGCCCGTTCAAATCAATGGCCTGCTATGCCTGTGCAAATGTGGGCCGCCAACCCGCATACATGTGAACCGCCAACCCGAATACATGTGAACCGCCAACCCGCATACATGTGAACCAGGCCTAAAGCAATAGTAAAGTAATTTATAAACAACACCTTCTTCAGGTTTAACCACTTCTTGACCACAAGGATTTGCCCTCTTAATGACCAGGCCATCGGATCGGAGCCGAGCGCCAGGACCAGTTATCACCAGTTAGGCCAGACACTGCTTGATGACCTATTTTAGGCCTGGTTCACAGAGTCTGTACTGACTGACTATATAATAATGTGCATAAGTGAACCAAAGCCCCTAAATTCAGCAATGAAATTGAAGTGAGGTGGAAATTTAATAATTTAAATTTAATAATAGAATACCGTGATAATACCGTATACCGTGGCAAAACCTTAATCAATTAATCGCAGCATGAGAATCTGATACCGTCACAAGCCTAATCCAGGTACTCACCTTATGATCCATACCTACCTTCCTTAGTTTGTACAGTAAGCGTTTGTGGGGAACGGTGTCAAAGGCCTTTGCAAAGTCCAGATACACCACATCCACAGGCTTACCTTTATCTAAGTGGCAGCTCACTTCATCGTAGAAGGTTAATAGATTGGTTTGGCATGAACGATTTTTCATGAATCCATGCTGATTACTACTTATAATACCGTTTTCATTACTAAAGTCTTGTATGTGGTCCCTTATCATCCCCTCCAAAATTTTGCAGACTACTGATGTTAGGCTGACCGGCCTATAGTTACCCGGGATATATCTCGGCCCCTTTTTAAATATTGGTACCACGTTGGCTTTTTTCCAATCAGCTGGCACCATACCTGTCTGTAAACTATCCTTAAAGATTAAATGTGCCATCTCATTTGAGAACTGGCAAGTTGCAATATATTTCTTTTGGGGGGAGGGGGGAGGTTAGCTATACTTCAAGTTACAGTGACGGAGGCATGTGTATAGTAATCATTTTGTGAAACTGCAGCAAAATATACTGTAGGTAAGTCATAATTTGGCTTGATTTATTTATTTTTCTCTTAGAAACGGTAAGTAATAATCTGCTGCAACGTTCAAAGTGCTCCCAGTGCAAGTGCAGGCTGTGCAAACATTGTTTTAGGATCCTTTCCACTGCATGGAATAAAAATATCTAAGCAGAACTTTCAAGAATAGGTGGCCAAATTGTGAGCCCCCTAAGGCAATCAGCTGCAGGATGGAGGAGCAAATAATGGAAAATTGTTGCCAATACTTACCGTAATTTTCCTTTTTTGTCTTTACGTCATGCCATCCCACCGCAGGTCAACTCTGCCCCCTCGACCACCCCATAGGACATTTCTGAATAGCAGTATAAAAGGCAGGCAGTACCTGGTGCATGTTTTCTTTAACCACTTTACCACCGGAGGATTTTCCTGCTTTACGTCCAGGCCACTTTTTGCGATTCGGCACTGTGCAACTTTAACTGACAATTGCGCGGTCATGTAACGCCGTACCCAAACTAAATTTACGTCCTTTTTTTCCCACAAACAGAGCTTTCTTTTGGTGGTATTTGATCACCTCTGCGCTTTTCATTTTTTGCGATATTAATAAAAAAATGCAACAATTTTTAAAAAATAACAATATTTTTCTACTTTGACAGTTAAATATCCAATATATTCAATTTTTGTCATATATTTAGGCCATAATGTATTTAGCTACATGTCTGACAAAAAAATTCTCAATGAGCGTATTTTTAACCCCTTTAAGACCAGAAGATTTTACCCCATTCTTGACCAGGCCATATTTTGCGATTCGGCACTGCGTTACTTTAATGGACAATTGCGCGGTCGTGCGATGATGTACCCAAATTAATACCCCACAAACAGAGCTTTCTTTTAGTGGTATTTGATCACCTGTGCGATTTTTACTTTCTGCGTTTTAAACAAAAAAGAGCGACCATTTTGAAAAAATAACAATATTTTTTACATTTTTTTTATATGAAATTCCCCCAAAAAATAATGTAAAAATCAAAATTTTTTAACATTTTAGGCCAATTTGTTTTCTGCTACATATTTTTCGTAAAAAAATCACAATAAGCGTATTTTGATTGATTGATTTTTTTTTTTTTTTTGCGGGACTGCGACATTGCGGTGGACAGATCGGACCCTTGACTGACATTTTTTACACTTTTGGGGGTACCAGTGACATTACTACAGTAATCAGTGCTATAAATATGCACTGTTAATGTAAAAATGACACTGGCAGGGAAGGGGTTAACTTTTATTGGTGATCAAGGGGTTAATGTATGCCTGGTGCTTACTGACGTATGTGGGGGGAGGGGACTGTGTGACACAGGCACAGATCGCAGGTTCAGTTATCCTGAATCCTGCAATCTGTCCCTGCCTGTCACTTAGGAGATCCGCCCGCTTTGTTTACACAAGCGGGCGGATCTCCACACTCGATCACCGACGATCGGGGAAGAGCGGCGGTGATCACCGCCGTTCCTCCCCTGGCCCGACTCCCGCTGTGACTGAATACAGCGGGAGCGAACCTCCGGCGGCACGCACGCGCCGCCCACAAGGGGAGGAGTCCAGCGACGTAGGTCTACGTCGCCACTTTGCCGCAGTAGGCTCAACGTGAGCGGTCGGCAAGTGGTTAAAGAGCTCGCGACGACCAGGGAGGGCAATGTGCTGGCATGACGCAGAGCCAGGAAAGGAAAATTACGCTAAGTATTGGCAACAATTTTTTCCAATTTTCTGGCTCAGCATCAAACTCAGGGAGGGACAAAAAAGCAAAGCCAAAGACACCAGGTTCTTCTTCAAAAACAACATTTTTAATAACTTGACAGAGCCGTAGACAATACTGAAGCTCCCATCTGAGCGTATCAGGATGAGACCACGTCCAGCTTATAGTGCTTTATGAAGGTATTAGGCGACTTTCAACTTGCTGCTTTATAGACCACGTCTGCCGGCACCTTGGACCAAGCTGCCCACAACAATGAGACTGCCCTTGCGGAGTGTGCTCGGATCTCCTGAGGGGGGGGGGGGGCCTTTAAGGGAATATGTGGTTTGGATGGACTTTACTATCCATGAAGAGATGACACTTGGGGGGGGGGGGGGGGGCGGCATGCCCATCCGAGGCCCCATTGGGAATACAAAGAGAGCATCCATCTTCCGGAACAGCTCTGTCTACATTTGAAGGAAAGACTTCATGTGTAGACTGGGGACCATTCAGGCTCCTCCAAGCCCGGTGGAGAAGGTGAGAAAGCTAGGAGGACTGATTCCCAAGTAAAATGGAAATCGGACGAGACTTTAGGAAGGAAAATTGGGGAAGGACACAACACCACACAATCTGGGATGAGGGTGCAGTATGGCTCTTAGCAGGTGAAAGCAGCAATATCCAAGAAAATATAAAGCAGGGAGAGAGAGCTAGAGGCCAGGATCGCCACCATAGAGGGTAGGAAAAAACAGTTTACAGCAATTTATGCCACTGCCATACTCCGGCACCAGGAGTGTCCGATTTCAGGGGGATTTACCCCCAACCATAGGATATTCCGCGGGACCACCGGCAGGGACATCTACAAACAAAAATCAGGAACATTTTCGGAGCGAGGACAAAATTAGAACACCTGCACCAGGTACTGCCTTGCCTGCCTTTTTATACTGCTATTCAGGAATTTCCTATGAGGGGTCAAGGGGGCGGAGTTGACCCGCGGTGGGATGGCATGACACTGAGCCAGGAAACCAACCATATTGTACACTGAGCTAGTATCCAGCTTATAGTAATTCACACATTATTCGAATTATTTTCTGGTTCATACTTCAGTTATAAAGTGTCTGATAATATGGTATGCTGCTATTTGTTTGCCCTTTTCAGAATGGCTGCCATACTGGTTTAGCATTGTAACAGGGTTACATCCCTCTCAATATAGGTAAGGATGGTCTCGCTTCTCCTGGCAGGTCATTTGGAAATTGATCTGTGTAGAGCTGAGCCTCTGCCTTTTTTCTTTTGAAGCTAATAATTACCGACCTATGCTAGATGCAGCCAGATCCATAAAGTGAAACTTTACCTTTAACAACTTGATACAAACTAATGTTCTTTATCAGGGAACATACATTCCACATTCATAACTATGCTACCAAAATTGGTGTGTGCTGTAAATGGCCTCCAACATTGTTTCTGTTTCTTCTTGCCAGAGGCTGCCATTTTGCTGAAGCCCTGAGCCCCTGAACAGCAGTAAATCATAAAGCAGAACTAAACCCATCGATTTAATGGTTTAAAAAAAAAAAAGTTGCATTCCTGGAATCCGGGATTGATAACTGTCACATTTGACTGTGTCCTCAATACTATCAAAAAATAATCTCGCGTGCAGCACCATGGCAGTTGCAGATCAAATAGAAGCAGCCTCCTTGGCTGTAAAGGATAGGAGGGTTAAATTCCACTTTATGACTGTCAGCAGATTGGCTTTTAAAACCTCAGCAGTGCCTAAAAACCGAGAACAACAGCATTTGCAGAGCAGGGTGAGACAGTGTATTACTGGATTTTAAACAGTATAGACACTTATTTTTAATGGTGTACAAAAGGGGCCAGCCTGAAGTGATCTAGCAGGACTTAGTTTTCTTACTACAGTTCCAGTTTATAGCAGAATTTCAACCAAAGCTTCTGCTGATCTAATTCTTCCTCCCCCCTCCGGTGCCACATTTGGCACCTTTCAGGGGGGAACGGGTACCTGTTTTTGACAGGTACACTTCCCCACTTCCAGGAGGCGGTGGCTTCCCTCAAGAGTTCTGCCCCCTCCTCCTTCCCCCGCCACCGGGCCAATTAGAAAGTGCAGCGCACTTCGCACATGCGTAATAGGGAACCAAACCTAAAGGCTTCACTGCCGGTTTCCCTTACAGTGAATGATGGCAGCCTATCCAAAAATCAGCTGGGGTGCCGTCATCGCGGGCTCCCTGGACAGGTAGGTGTCTATATATTAAAAGTAAGCCGCTACAGTATTTTCAGTTGCTGACTTTTAATTGTTTTTTCCTCTGCTGGAACACTGCTTTAAGTTATCAGCAGTTAACTAACCTCATTTAGTATAGCTTCTGAGTTAACTTTTCTTGCTCCCTTCTGTCCTATTAAATAGACCATTGAAAGCGTTATGTTAAATATGTTTGATAGATTAAAAAAACTGATTGTTGGTCTTGGCAGAAATCCAGTGCTGTCCTGTGCATTCTGTAGTGCCCTCTCAAGCAATGTAGTCCTTCCCAGTTCACCGCTGTTCACTACAAAACATGAAAAGAAGGGGAGGTTTTCTGTGGGGTTAACACTACCTGTGCTAGGGTGACAGTGCTGCTCCCCTTAGATACAGTTCAGTGAGCATTGTCACCCTAGGGAAGTAAATGTGCTACTGGCTGGATTTTCTCAGGTTGAAGGGCCATGTGAAAAAAGTCCATCACACTGTTCCTTTTCCCTGAAAAATACAGCTATGGAAAACTATGTACATTTTTTTTTTTTCTTTTCCATGAAAAATAACTGGGATTGTGTATGGCCATTATTGATAAAGACATAAACCAAATCCCAACCGCCATCTAAATTTCTTCACATATAAGTCACAGTGCAGGTTTTGAGAAATCCCAAAATGCAATAATAAAAAGCCTTTTCTCTTTCGTTCATTGATGGACACAGCTCCTGATCTTCTTAACCATTGGGTTATACTGCCTCCTACAGCAGGACACTAGGCAGAAAAAGTCTGGCTACGCCTATGGGCAGTCCCAGGGGATATACTCCCTCTCTCTGCTATAGGTACTCTGCCTAGTGAGGAGTAATGACCTAGTTTCTTGCTGGGATCTCTGGTCTTGGCATTTTTTTCTTTTTAGATAGAAATTTTTTTCCTGTGAGATCTACAGTCAACTGCCAGACTGGGCGACGGGCTGGATAATCTAGATCCAGTGGTTACCCTAGTCTGGCCAGCGAACGTGCGCAGACCTCATCTCTGGGCTAGGTAGGCCGGGACATAGCCCTACCAGACAGGGCTGGTAGGCAAGTTAAACACCTCGCAAGGTTGTATACGACTGGGTCTTGGCTCGAGTCGCAGCATTCCTCCTGGCCAACAGCCCCCCCATTTCAATGGCGAGGGGTTCTGTCTGGAGCGGTGCCCGCCTGGTTCCTGGTATGGTGAGCAGCTGTCCCCTCTCTCCCCCTGGAGGGTTTTGGGTTGGACTTGGGCCCCTCCTTGAGACGGTCGGCCCCCTGGGTTCTCCTCCTTCCCATCAGGCACCCACCTTCATCTGTCCCCCCATCCCCCCCTCTCCACTTATGCTGGCGCTGTGTGGGTGGTCTGGTCCACCTCCTGGGGAGGGGGCAGGGCGCTATGCTGGAGATGGGGGTGGGGGAGTGTGCCGCGGGCAACTGGACAATCGGCTGTGTGGGGGGGAGGGGGTTGTACCTGGTGGGGGCTCCTGCCAGGGCCCCCCATCCTGCCTGGACCTGTCCTTTAAGGCCGGTATTCACCATTGCCCTGGTGTTGCCAACTCTGACTGAGTGGGCTAAGCTTTTACGCCATGACCTAGAGGGAGAACAGCTCCCCCCTGCCTTTGCTGAGCTGGCGAACCAGCTGGTTCAGGGGCTGCAATTTATCTGTGATGCCTCTTTTTTGGATGCGGCTCCCCTAGTTGCTCGGCTCGGTTTTGGCAGTGGTCCTTCGGCGTGTCTAATGGTGTCTACCGTTTTATGAGGCAGTTCCGTTTGCACAGTTCCATATGAGGTTCCTGCAAAGGGAGATACTGGCCAAATGGGACAAGACTCTGCAGTCTCTGGACAATCAGACCCAGCTGAGCCGGGGAACAAAGGAGTCCCTGAAGTGGTGGCTTCGTTTTCTGGCGCTTGGGATGGGCAAATCTTCCTCCCCTTGTATTGGACAGTGGTCACCACGTATGCCAGCCTGTCCGGCTGGGGAGGTGTCCTCTGCAAAAATTCTGCTCAGGGTATCTGGACACTGAAGAGTCCAGACTACTGATCAATGTCTTGGAACTCTGAGCAATCAGACTGTGCCTGGACCATTGGGCGGATCGTCTTAAGGGATGTCCAGTGCGCATTCAATCTGACAATGCCACGGCCGTGGCTTACGTCAATCACCAGGGGGGCACAAGAAGTGTCCTGGCAGCTCTGGAGGTAGCCAGCACTGTAAGATGGGCAGAACAGTTTGTTCCAGCCCTCCCTGCCGTACACCTTCCCGGGGAGGAAAACTGGCATGCGGATTACCTCAGTCGGCAGGTGTTGGACCAAGGGGTGTGGTCCCTTCATCTGGAGCGGTTTCGTCAGTTGTGTCTTTCGGTGGGGCATCCCCGAGGTGGATCTGTTGGCGTCTCGGCTCAACATAAAGGGTCAGTGGTTTGTGGCACAGTCACGGGATCCTCTGGCCAACGCCACAGATGCGCCGGTGGCCCCGCGGGGTCAGTGTCATCTGATTTATGCCTTTCTTCCTCTCAAGCCTCTGCCAAGACTTCTACGCAGGATCTAGGCAGAAGGAATTCTAATCATCTTTAGTGGCTACGAACTGGCCTTACCAGGCTTAGTAGGCCGATCTGGTGCGGCTGGTCGCTGACGTTCCATGAAAGCTTCCTCTCAGGGAGGATCTGCTGTCCGAAGGTTTGGCTGTTGAACGCCAGGTGCTGATGGATAGATGTTTGTCAGAGTCAGTGATTCCAACGCTGTAAAAGTTAGGAAATCTACTTCTAGGAAGCTCTACCATCATACGTGGAAGTCGTACATTGCGTGGTGTGAGTCTCTTGAGGTTCATCCTTGCGCTTTCTCAGTGTCTCGGATTTTGACCTTCCTTCAACAGGGAGTTGAGCAGAAACTGGCCTTGAGTACTGTTAAGGGTCTGGTGTCGGCCTTAGTGGTCTTGTTTCAACGGTCCTTGGCCACATACTTCTTGTGCATACTTCCTTTTCTTGAGGGAGGTTGGCACTTGGCCCCTCCAGTGCAGTCTCCGTTGCCGTCTTGGGACCCTGAATTTGGTGCTCTGTCCTCCAGAAACCTCCTTTTTAAAAATCTTCGGGAGATTCCCCTACTTATGCTATCCTAGAAGGTGGCCTTCTTGGTGGCTATTGCCTGTGTGCGCAGGGTGTTGGAATAGGCGGCGTTATCCTGTCGCTCACCCTACTTGGTTCACAGAGATAAGTTGGTTCTTCTTCCTTGTCTATCATTCCTTCCAAAGCTTGTGTCTAATTTTCATTTGAATTAAGACATTGTGTTGCCTTCCCTGTATCCCAGGCCAAAACATCTAAAGGAAATTGATGACTGAATAATTAAACCTGCACTAAAGTGAGAGTGATTATAAAGTGATTACTATGAAAAATGGTAAAGTGAAAAGATTCTTGCAGCTGCTGTTCACTAAGTAAAAACTCAGAAAAGATGATGATCAAAAAACAGCGCTTGCAGAAAATGTAACCGATAAAAACTCTCAAAAAAAATATATATATATACACACCAGTATTGAAATATATATGTATACCGGTATTAAAACATATATAGACACATAAACAAAGTGCAATGGTGATAAAGTGCAATGATAATGTGTGCACCTGTACACAAAAACAATTGTGTTAAGAAATCTCATGTTATATACAGATAAAACAATAAACTGTGCAAAAATGTGTATAAAGTGCTAAAAAATAGTCCAATAGGATGTGCAAAAAAAGTGCTGAAGTGCTGATATGTGCAGGTGTTAAAGTCCATCCGCAATCAGGTGCAAAAGGTTTCCAGATCCCCTCTGGGACCACACTCACCAGAAACGATGGACCTTAACAGGTCAGAAGAGCTTTAGTAAAAAATCTCTGACCTAGGACTCCTCCAAACGATCCCCATGAAATTCTTATGTATGGCTTCCTCTAAGCAGCTCAAAAGGACAGAATAGCTGACATAGTGAGGTCCGTTTATAAGCAATATATTAGTTATTAAGTGATGTACTTACACAGTAAAGATTTATAAACGCATGCATAAAAGAAAGCAGTCTTCAGATCCATGTAGAACAGCCTCCTGGAACGTAGCCGGCGTGCGTTCCACGGATACAGGAAGTGACATTGTTGGTTAGTCTTGACCGGGAGTGCGTCGACGCGTTTTGTCCGCCTACTCAGGCGTCATCAGACATCACTTCCGCATCAGACCTGATGTTTTTATACTGCTCCTGGGAACAACCCCTAATTCGGAGCTCCAATAGCAGAAACTAGCCTTAATTGCATTGACAAAAATGCCTCATTTCCTGTTTACAATCTGAATAGACATATGACAAGGATATTGGCATACAAACACCTTACAAATTGAATATCTTTAAAAACGGCATAAACCACCTTATTTAAAATCACTAAAACCTATTTTTGATATTTAACAAATGGAAATCAAAATGAATATGAGTGGAAAATTATTGTTATATATATTAATGTGACATGAAATGATGTATGAACTAAAAATAAATGATAATGAAATAAATAATAATGAAAAAAAATAATAATGAAAAATAGAAATAAATAAATATGAAAAAATAAAAATGTATATAAAAATAATGTATAAAAACTTAAAAAAAATAAATAGAAATAATGTAAAAAATAAATAAAAATCAAATGAAAATAAAAATGAAAATGAGAAACAAAAAGGATGAAAAAATAAAGAGATATAAATGTATATGAAAAAGATATAAAATGTAGATAAGTGCAAGTGGATAAAATATTGACCTAAAATTTACTAAAACTACCAGTTGGAGAGAAAAAAATTTAAATCTAAATCAATGTTGATATCTAAAGGATGTCCACTTTGTTTCGTTTTGGGAGATGGATTTTTTCAGATTCCCTCCCCTCCAGTGGGCTTCTACTTTTTTGATACAGAAGGTCAAACCACTTGGGTCACGGTTATGGAACAAACGAAAGTGGTTGGACAAGCTGTGATATCGAAACCCTTTTCTGATATTGTTCACATGCTCTCTTAACCTGATTCTCAACTCCTTTGTGGTCTTCCCAACATATTGGAGCCCACACGGGCACCAGAGCAGATATGTCACATGTGTGGACCCACATGTGATAAACTTGTTTATGGTGTATGACCCACCTTGAGAGTGTGAGCTAAATTCACTCGTTTTCCTCATCCTATATTTTGACATTCTACACATAATACATTTCCCGCAACTAAAAAAACCAACTTGGTCTAAAAAAGTACATGTCTTAACAGGGGGATTGCTGACATATGCCAACCTCGTTCGCAGTGTTCTTGGCTTAGTATAAATACATTTGGGTTTGGCAGGTAAAATGGTATTTAAAACCTCATCTTTTAAAAGCAGGGACCAATGTTTTCTAATGATCTTCTCAAATTGTTTATATTGGTGTGTGAAACCTGTCATGAACGCCATGCCATAATCATTGGTGTTACCATTTGTTTTACCTCTAAACAAACTCTTTCTATCCACCTCTCTGATCAAATCCTTTATGGTCAGTAACTCCTCTAGTTTTGTAACATTTTTCTTCAGCATGTTGGCCTGTTGGTCATAATCCTAATCCAAATTACAGTTCCTTCTTACTTCTTACTAAGCATTTGACTTTTGGGTACAGAACTCAACCATCTGGGATGATGGCAACTCCCAAGAGGGATGTAGCCATTTCTATCCACATCCTTGAAATACGTGTGGGTGAGTAGTTTACTATTGTGCTTAAATATCATCCGGTCCAGAAAATTTAAGGACTGTGACCCAAAGGTTTCTGAGAAGGAGATCCCATATTGGTTATTACCAATCCCGGTCAAAAACCCTAATAAGGAATCTTGGGAGCCCCTCCAGACGATAAAAATGTAGTCTGTCTATATACCTTCTGTTTATCATAAGTTCAGAAGGTCTATTGGAAATAATTGCTTCATCCTCCCATTTATTCATAAAAATGTTGGCACTTGATGGAGCATATTTGGCTCCCATCGCCACTCCCTTTTTTTTTTGTCTAAAGAACTTTTTTTCATGCCAAAAAAAGTTGTGGCTCATGGCTAAGTCTAGTGCCTATAGGAGGAAATCTTAGTTTTTTGTTTGATTTCAGTACTGTCCAGGGCCCATTTTGCTGCCTCCAGGGCATGATGTTGAATATTAGTGTAGAGAGATACCGACCAGGATCTCATCATTAATGTCTATACCGACCAGGATATCATCATCATTAGCATCTACCTCATTTAATATCTCCATAAGATGTTTGTTACCTTTGAGGTAGGAAGGTCCTTGTTGAACCAAAGGCTGTAAGAAACAAACCAAGTACTCACCCAATCTTGAAAATAATGAGTCCACCCACTGATTTTGGGTCTCCCAGGGGGCTTATTTTTATCTTTATGAATTTTGGGCAACTGATAAATTACCAGGACCCTAGGTGCATCAGTTAATAAATACCTACTTTCTTTTTATTTAATATTTCTTCTTGATGCCCATTTTATCAATCTGGTGAGTTTGGCCTTATACTTTAGTGGGATTGCCTTTTTAGTTCTTCATAGGTATCTTTGTCACCGACCAATCTATCAAGTTCTTCCAAATAATAATTTTTATTTAAAACAACAAGTTCCCCCCCTTATCAGCTGACCTGATGACGATGTCTTTCCTTTTCTCAAATTGTTTTAAGACCCCTTTCTATATCATTTTTCTTCCTTGAAGGATAAATTATGTGCCATTTTTTGCGAGTGCTGTTTTTTGATTATCATCTTAAGGAAATTGCCTTGCATGCCTTGGATGTGGTCTGGGCAACTAGGGTGTACCTGGCAGCTACGGAGTCTTTTAGGAAGTCTGACTCACTATTTGTGCTCCCGAATGGGCCTTGGAAAGGGTTGTCCGCTTCTTCTGCGACCATTACTAGATTGTTTAGACAGACGGTGATCCACGCCTATTCCATCATGGGTCAGGTTCCTCCTTTCCCTGCTATGGCGCACTCTACTCGGCCACTCAGTGCCTCCTGGGCCTTCCATCATCAGGCGTCAGTAACACAGGTTTGCAAGGCGGCCACCTGGTTGTCGGTGCACACTTTCACAAAGTTCTATAAAGTGAATGTGTTGGCATCTGCGGATGCTTCCTTTGGCCGCAAGGTTTTTACAGGCTGCTGTTTAGAGGATCTGGTCCCCTTTAAGGGTGTATTGTTGTTTTGGTTGAGCCCCTGTTTACCTGGTTGGCTATAGTTAGCCTTGGAAATTAATTTTTCGCTGTTCCCACTCCTCATGTTTAACACTGCTTTGGGACGTCCCAATGGTTAAGAAGATCAGGAGCTGTGTCCGTCAATGAACATAGGAGAAATGGATTTTACGGTAAGTCAAAAATCCCATTATTTACATTTCAGATTTTTCTTAACCCAGTGGTTCAGAATAGCAGCAAGATGTCGAACTGTGCTAGCCGAGTATAACATGTCATGTGACGATGTAAGTATTACATGCTTTGCCTATTATTTTAGTTAGTAGTATTTTATTTATCCTTAAAGAAGCCTTTTTGTCTCTAGAAGAGACTTTTGGCTTTTAACTGCTTGCATTTTATACCAGCATGTTTAACAGCATACAATTATTCACATACAAGGAGGGAAATTTATGAAAACTAGAGCAGCCAGAATCTGGCTCTGTACATGGCTTCTGTCTTTCAACCAGTCAACGAACTGGCTTCTAGTTTCACTTGTTCAGTTATGCTTAAAACGAGAAAGCTAGAAGTGCTCAGATCCTTCTGCTGTTCTCCGCTATATTTTGCTTACAAGTGTGGGTTATGTGAGAACCCCTCTGGGTTACTATTTTATGTGTTGAAAGCAGTACAGAAGCTTATGGAAACTGAGGTTGAGAAATTCCTTTAACCGGTAGCCGACCGCCGCACGACTATTTACTGCGGCGGTCAGCCCCGGCCAGGCAAAGTGACGTAGATCTACGTCACTTGCCTGTCACTTCCTTGTGAGCCAATAGCGGCTCGTTCACAGGGAAGACAGTGCGTGTGACCGGCGGACCCGATGTCCGCCGGTCACTCGCCAATCGTCGGTGCAGAGGGAGAAAGTCAGGCGGCTGATGTAAACAAGCCGCCTGTCATTCTCCCCTGTGTAGAAACAGTGATCATACGGTTCTACTATGTAGGACCGTTGATCACTGTTCCTACACTAGTAGCCACAGCCAATCACAGTAAAAAGCACGCCCCTAGGGACACACTTAACCCCTCCCTCCCCAATAAAGTTAACCCCTTCCCTGCCAGTGTCATTTTGCAGTAACAGTGCATATGTATAGCACTGATTACTGCAGTAATGTCACTGGTAACCCCAAAAGTGTCAAAAATGTCAGTCAAGGGTCCGATCTGTCCACCGCAATGTCGCAGTACCGCAAAAAAATCGCAGATCGCCGCCATTACGCGTTAAAAAAAAAAAAACACCAAAAATGACCGAAATCTTTCCCTTAGTTAGTAAACGCAATAACTTTTGCGCAAACCAATCAAAATACGCTTTTTGCTATTTTTTTTTTACCAAACATATGTAGCAGAAAACAAATTGGCCAAAAATATTAAAAAATTTTGATTTTTACATTTTTTTGGGGGGGAATTTCATATAAAAAAATGTGAAAAATATTGTTATTTTTGCAAAATTTACGCTCTTTTTTTGTTTATAGCACAAAAAGTAAAAATCGCACAGGTGATCAAATACCACCAAAAGAAAGCTCTGTTTGTGGGAAAAAAAGGATGTAAAATTCGTTTAGGTACATCGTCGCACGACCACGCAATTGTCCGTTAAAGTCACGCAGTAAAAAATCGCAAAAAAAACCCTGGTCAGGAAGGGGGTAAAATCTTCCGGGGCTTAAGTGGTTAACAGTGTATATAAAGAGGAGCAAGTATGGATAAAACCGGGGGACTAAAAAACCTGCTCACCCGGCGCTTGAGTAAATGTTTTAAAATGACAATATAAAAACCTATATCAACACATAAAAAGATTGCAATGCTCAACCGCAGCAAACTGAAGACGCACTAGCAGCGCTAGAATAAAGTGCAACCCAAATCACTGGGGAATACAGTCAATAAAAGTTCATGCACAGTGCCCGAATGACCTCCAGAAATGGCAGTCCAAAGCAAGCAGGTATCCTTAGACGTTCACCACACAGGACCCTTCACCTCACCACGGTGTTCACCCTTAAGGTAATAAACTCACCAGATACCAGGTCAAAGAAAGTCCAACACACATGCCGATCGCCAGCTGAGAAAGGACCATCCGACCTCCACTGTAAAAAGGGAACCGACCTCCACCAGACAAGCTCCTGACTGGTCTCGGATATAGCCGTATGTGTGGTGATCTCAAATACGTCCCAAACGGTCAAAGGAGGTGCATGTGGATATAACAAGGTCTCATAGAGCAGTATTGTTTGGCCGAAACCTCTTTATTTCCCCAAATTGTTATTTCCACATGCACCTCCTTTGACCGTTTGGGACGTATTTGAGATCACCACACATACGGCTATATCCGAGACCAGTCAGGAGCTTGTCTGGTGGAGGTCGGTTCCCTTTTTACAGTGGAGGTCGGATGGTCCTTTCTCAGCTGGCGATCGGCATGTGTGTTGGGCTTTCTTTGACCTGGTATCTGGTGAGTTTATTACCTTAAGGTGAAGGGTCCTGTGTGGTGAACGTCTAAGGATACCTGCTTGCTTTGGACTGCCATTTCTGGAGGTCATTCGGGCACTGTGCATGAACTTTTATTGACTGTATTCCCCAGTGATTTGGGTTGCACTTTATTCTAGCGCTGCTAGTGCGTCTTCAGTTTGCTGCGGTTGAGCATTGCAATCTTTTTATGCACCTGTATTCAGGTTAACAGTGTATGTTACTAATCTAAATTAATGTAAAACATGGCAGGGTCTTCTGAACGCGCCAACATGTAGATGAGTGTAAGGGGAAAATCTATGTAATCTTTGATGAGTAAGGCAGAATCTGTGAAGAATTTTAAATTTAATTAACCTGTCCCTGGCCGAAAACCAGTTGCTGCATGGGATATTCCCAAATATCCTCCCAGTCCTCTGAGTCCAGCTCCGGGATCTCCAGGTGCCAACAGGACAGAAGCTTATCAAGACCTTTGTGTTTTTCTAGGGTTTCCTCTCTCAGTAGGGACTCAATCCCTGATAATGTAAAAGATATTGGTTGATTGCAAAATTGCAACTGAAATGCTGGAGGTAACGGAAAAGGTATGAGTTAGGAAGAGAGTAGCTCTCTTTAAGGGAATCAAAAGTCAGAAGAACACCCCCTGTACAAATTTGGCTAAGGTATTTTATCCCTTGAGATACCCATATATTTGGGTCCAGGGGCCAAAAAGAATTGTTTGAGAGAGGGGTTGAGCCACAGTGGTGTAATTGGCGAGAAATTATGAGTGGACAATGGGTGTTGGGATTGCAAGGTTTTTTACCTTAAGGCGTTTCTAAACCTAGGACCCTGCATTCACTATATCTGGTCTCCCACAGTACACGGGAATGCAATTATTTTGGAAAATTTAAACTGCTAAATACCTTTCCTAAACAGCAGTATATAGCAGTCTTGTGACTTCTATCAGTGTCCGGCTGAGCAATGGTTAAAGCTTGTAGGAGGAGTTTTCATTCTCTTCTGACTGTCCTTTAAACTGTCTGGACAGTTCTGATTGGTCCTGTGCTAATCACATGCACCCTCCCCTAAAAAAAAATCTCTAGGAATACACACCAAGCTGAGCATGTGCAGAGTGCCCCCAAGGCTCTGTTCTATCAGCAGATGGATTGATGACAGTAAAAGAAGGGGAGGATCAGAGAATACAGGATCAAACAGCCTTTTTACACAATGCAAAGGATTAACCTCTTAGGTTCCACACAAGCATATACAGACTAATTTTGCTTTTGTGGGTTTAGTAACACTTTAATGCATAGAATAAAGCTTTAGAACAACTTTAACCGCTTGCTGACTGCCCGCTGCATAAATACTGCAGGGCACCCACGATCACTCCCCGTGGAGAGAGAACAGCGGTCTGCTGTTGTAAACACAGCAGACCATTGTTCTCTCAGAGGTCAGTACAGAGCACTTGTGATCCTCCTATTTAGGATCGCAGGTCTCTGTGTTGATTCCACAAACCCATCCCCCTCACAGTTAGAAAACACCCCCTAGTCATGCATTTAACCCTTTGATTGCCCATGAGTTAACCCCTTCCCTGCCAGTGTCATTATTACAGTAACAATTCATATTTTTAGCATTGATTATTGTAGTAATGTCACTGGTCCCTAAAAAATGTCAATTAGGGGTCCGATCTGTCCCCCGCAATGTTGCAGCCCCGCTAAAAATCGCTGATCGCCGACAAATGACAAATCTTTTCCCTAGTTTGTAGACGCGATAACTTTTGTGCAAACCAATCAAAATCCGCTTATTGGGATTTTTTTTTTCTTTTTTTACTAAAAATATGTATACAATTGGCCTAAGACGATGAAAAAATTAGATTATTACTTTTTTTTTTTTTTTTTTTATTGGGAATGTTCTATAGCAGAAAGTGAAAAATATATTTTTTTTTTTTTTCAGAATTGTCGCCCTTTTTTTGTTTATAGCGCAAAAAATAAAAATCGCACAGGTGATCAAATACCACCAAAAGAAAGCTCTATTTGTGGGGAGAAAAATCAATCAATTGTATTTGGGTACAGTGTCACAACTGCGCAATCAGTGAAAGTAACAGTGCCGATTGAAAAAAATGGCCTGGTCATTAAGGGGGTAAAATCTTCCAATCCAGAAGTAGTTAACACATATTACACTTGTACTTATATTTATGTTTGTTCTGTCTTTGCAGACGGGGAAATTAATTCTTAAACCAAGACCGCATGTCCAGTGACATTTTTCTTGCAATATTTCAAGGTAGTAGTGGATTCATGGACAATATTTTCAGTTTTTCATTAATCGGGTCTTGTGTAAGACAAGCTACTACTGAAAAGGAACATCAAGACATGGAAACAGAAACTCTTGGAATATTTACTGCGAAGATGTTGAATGTTTTTTTACTTAAAGACTGCAATTCTAGTTCATCATTTCATGTAATCATTTCACTTTTTTTTTTTTTTGTGAAAACATCCCAAGTGTACCAAAAAAGGTTTCATTCATATACAGTATTGTACAAAGTAGTTTTTTCAGAATTATTTTTTTAAAGTAAACTTTAACCAAATAGAGCATATGGCACAAAGTACTGAAAATAAATACCGGTAAGTTAAAGGAAGCCTATGCTATTTTTATTTTCTCTGGCTTTTTTACAGCAGCGAAAATGGTTGTATGTTATTTGATCAATAACTAAGGGCTAGTGCATTTAAGTGTCTGCAGTTCACCTTTCCCTCTTCAGTTTTTGCCTGTGTTTAGCCAGAATCTGGCCTGAATTTATAATCTAAATCAATTCAATTGAACCATGCCAGAAGCATCGCCATGGTTTACAACTGCTCTGCCCAAACTTATCCTTCAAACAGTGTGAGAGGAATTGTTTTCAAATTATATAGCATATAGTAGCCTTTATGCAGCTATTTTCTTACCAGGTCACTATTTTTAGCTAATCTGCTTCAGAAAGGTGTATGTTTACATTAGAACATAATTCCAAAGTTATCAAATTCCAAAGAAACTTTCATTTATTTACCCAAAAAAGGTAAATACATTACAGATGCTTAAAAAATGAAAGGTGTTCAAAGCCTTACAGTTTATTTTCTTTCTAAAAGCCTGCCAGTAGCAGCAGCAGAGACATGCCCTTGTTCTCTCTGGAAACAACAATCTTATTGTAGAGGTTTGACATGAATCAGCTTTGTTGATTGGATAGCGATAAATTTGACTCTGTGAAGGGGGCATGTTGGGCCTTTGCAGGTAGAACAATGCTTTCACACCGAGAGAGTCGCACTATGCAGCTGCTGGCAGGGACACAAGCAAACTATAAAGCTGGAAATGGATAAATCAAAATTTGGCAAGTTCAGCAGGGATCAAACAAATTTAGATCCATCTGTGGCAGTTTTCGCTCGATAGAAGTCAATCGTCAGATGGTTTAACAGGAATTGTCCAATGGGAATGTTGGAAAACTTTCATTTGATCAGCGGCTGCAGCGCTGTTCAGTGTTTCTGACCGCCCTGTCAGAATACAAAAGCACAGCAAGGAGGTTTCCTCCATCTGCCTCACTTGTGTGGATGGTGGAATCCATTTGTTTTGTTTTGGGTTTTTATTTTTACCAGTCCACTGGCTGATCGGAAAAAAAAATGACCCATCCATAGGCAACCTAAGACACTGAACAAAATTTTTTTGATGTACCTGGAATTTATTTCACTAAAGGCTCCATTAGAATTTAAGATGTTGCAGGTGGTATTTCTAGCTGTGTGTCAGTGGCAAATCAGTATGCTGGAGAGGATTTGTGACATCTTCACAAGGAAAATGGGTGTCCGCTCTAAAATGATTAACTTTTGGTAGTGAACGGTAAGGTAAAGCTCTTGAACCAAAAACAAGGAAGAAAGCCGCTCAGGTGCAAGTTCAGCACTCGGTGCAGGTCAGATCCGCCATCCAAGCATGTAGACATCCAAAAGAGAGAGACCGCACTCAAAGATGTTAAATAAAAATCCTTAGGACTCCTTTATTCTCCATAAATCCAACAGACAGCAGACAGACAGTGCAATACACGGACAGACGTGTCGGGTTGACGCGTTTCACGATAAAAATCGCTTATTCATAACCACACACCTGAGCTCTTGAACCCCTATTCTTTAAAGAATACATTTTGGCATTTTTCTTAGCATGCCATTAGTCAGTTTTACTCTAATTTAAAATGACCCTGTCTGTAGGCAAAAACAACTATAAATATCCTAAAGACCAGTAATATTTACCAGTCTGGTGGGTGGTGACTCAAAATGTTGCTTTCTTGCAGAGCTAAGGTGGTTAAGGAATTTTAAACCTACAATCTGACAATCCTGTGTGCATTGGATATCTGTGTCCCCTGCTGCTCTTTGTGATTCTTCCCACCAGACACTACGTCTCTTCTGTGTCCTCTAGTGAGTTTAGAATTCTAGTGTACAGCAGAGGGAAGCGTTGGCTATCAGCAGCAACTGTAACTCTGGAGATTTGGAGTACCTGTCCACCAGACTAGTATTTATTACTAAACGTCTTGTGTAGGGTGGTTGTAGTAATTTACAAGTTTAAATTATTAACCAATAACCTAATGTATTTATAACTGTACATAACTGTGTGTTTTTTTACATTATTCTTCAGTCTGTTGCAATATGACTGGTTTTCATTTTCACTATTACCATGGGATACTGTCAGCTGTACTAGGCTTCATACACATCACCTGCTTACTGGGGGGGGTATTTACTAAGGCTGGAGAGTGCAAAATCAAGCTCACTTCTGCATAGAAAACTAATCCGCTTCCAGATTGTATTGCCAAAGCTTAATTGAACAAGCTGAGGTTAGAGGCTTATTGGCTTCTATGCAGAAATGAGCCTGATTTTGCACTCTCTATCTTAAATAAATAAACCCCAATGTGTCTAGACAGTCAGATATGTTTGTGGTTCACTTTATTGTAAGATATTTCTTGTTCTGTTTGATCATTTTATTGTTACATAAATTTACTTTTAATGGACCTTTTAATTACAAATAAAAGTACATTTCTGCTCAGCAGGTTTCATATTTTTATGAATTGGATATGTATTTCTTCTTGCAAACATTTACTGCCAGCAGTTTTTAATAGAGTTGAACCTAAATAAACTGTTTTATTACCTCCAGTCTTTAAATACAAAATGTTTAATTCTATTCAGAAAATTTCAGGGGAGTGTGTGTGTGTGTGTGTGTGTGTGTGTGTTTTTTTATTTTTTTGTTAAAATAACTCATAGTGATTGAGTAAAAGGTGTGAGAGACCTCATAATATTAAAAACCAAAAATTAAACTTGAAAAAAAAAACATGCTTTTTGTACCTATTAGACAAAAAATAAAAAGTATCTTGAAAATCTTAATCTAAGAATTTGTATTTTTTCTCGATATGAACTGCTAGTTCTCCACATACTGACACATGAAGACGCTTCTAGTTAGTTGGCCCTTGGATACTTGTGATGTTTTTGTGAGAGTAACTACCATCTTAACTAAAGTCATATTGTTGTGGTTTTCTATTGATTGCAAGGCTAATGCAGATGGATTAACAGCAAATTTCTGTTCACTTTAAATACCCAGTCATGGGTGGACGCTTTTTACATGTTTGGATAATTGAAGTAAATATTCACACAATTTTTTGGGTGAAGATTTTCAGCTCCTTTTGGAAATTAGCCCAGTTATCTAAAGTAAAGATTGAGAACTGAAAAAAAAAAATTTCTCCATTTATTGATGGACAGCTCTCTATATCCATAATGATTATTGCCTATTGCAGGAGTCCTGTATGTAGCAATCCTATAATACTACAGAGAGTTTTGTAGGTCAGTAAGCTCAGAGAGAAGGATCTTGTGGTGGGTACAAAAATCTTGTTTTTTTTTTTTTTTGCAAATAAATGTGCATTGTATGTGTTTGTTTTTTGATGTCACAAAACGATTCAAGCATAATCCTGGTCGGTATCATACAGTGACATATTTTCCAATAGGAACAAGTAAAATTATTGGAAATACAATGACAGAATTAGTATATGCAAATAGATCAACACTTTAGTTTGTTAGATGTAAATAAAATAAAGATAAAGCATTTGATGTGTTTTATCTGAGTTCATTACAAACCTATAAATAAAAGCTGGCCATAGATGAATCAAAATTCAGCTGGTTTGGGAGGGACCAGCTGAATATCAAATCATCTATGGCTGGTTCTTTTCAAAAGCAGACTGGGCTTGCTGAAAAACTTTAGTGTATTCTGACAGCAGAGGTATCCGAATACAATGACACAGCGGGGATGATTCCTGCATCCACCTTGAGGCTCCGTTCACATGTCAGCGTAGGGATCGCGGGCAGAACCGCCGCGGTTCCGCCCGCGATCTGGAGATTATTGCAAATCGCGGGACGCCTGTGCGTTGCCCGTTGATTTGCAATAGCCCCCCAAACGCTGAGCGATGTTGCCGCGATTTCCGCCTGCCGAATCGCGGTAACATTGCGCAAAAAAATCGCGGGACGCAATACGCTCCAAAGAATCTCTTGTACTTTTTTGGGCGTAATGCGCCCCGCGATTTTTTTTTCGCGATGTTACCGCGATTCGGCAGGCGGAAATCGCGGTAACATCGCTCAGCGTTTGGGGGGCTATTGCAAATCAACGGGCAACGCACAGGCGTCCCGTGATTTGCAATAATCTCCGGATCGCGGGAGGAACCGCGGCGGTTCTGCCCGAGATCCATACGCTGACATGTGAACGGAGCCTGAATGTCAGCTTAGGCTTAATAAACACGGGACGTTTTCAAATATCTTTGAACGCTGGAATTTAACAGCTATATAAAGGATGTTTAAAACGTCCATTGTGTCGCATTTTCAATGCCGCGTTTAGTGGCATTTAGCGGGCGTTTGCGCTCAGATCCGTTTTTAGAGGTCAAAAAATCATTCCCCTTTAAACAGTAAAAACGCAAGCGCTAAACGCGGGTGACCGCGTTTGGTCGCGTTTGAAACGCCAGTAAACACACGCTCTGAACATCCTGAACGCAAATAATTGCTTTCCTAAAAACGACACTGAACTCAACTGCCTGTAAATGACTGTAAACGACTCAGTGTACATGGACAGATAAGATAACATAGAGGAGGGTTCAGGGGCTTCTGAAAAAAACATCCAACTGCTCCTAAACGTCTGTTTACAAGTAGCAGTGTACATGAGGCCTTAGTGCCGGTTCACATATGTGCAGCTACGGCGATCGCATGTAATATCGGAGCGCACTGCTCCTTCATTACATGCGATTGGCTGTGCGGTGTGAATTCAGCCATACAATTTGTATGGCTAAATTCGCACTGCACCCGCAGCAAAGTCGCACATGACCCTTTTTTTTAGCCGCATCAGGATCGGATCGCACAGTGGTTCACACTTGTGCGATCCATCCTGTGCGAACTGCAAAGATCGCACTGCGATATGCGATCAAACTGGGGGTGTCGTTAACATTTCATTGACACCCCCAGCATATCTCATATGGCAGTGTGAACTGCCAAGGGTGCGTTTGCGATGCGGGAACAGGCTGCGAATTCGCAGCCTTCCCGCATCGCATAAGTGTGAACCGGCACTTAGTGTTGTGATAGTGTCCTGATTTGTTATTTGTTTTGAATACATTACGTATTGTGACAGGAAGTCAGGTAAATCTGTGGATGTAGTCACAGACAGGAGATACATTTCCACCTGGGTTAGACAATTCACCAATTACTATAGGGTGTCGGCTGCAAAGGTAGCCAGGACGGCTTAAGGAAGTTGAAAGGCCTTCAGCTGTTCGGAATGAGGAAGTTAAGGCCTCTATAATTTGTCCAAAGGAAGTCTATTGATTGCTGCCTCCTGACGCTGTGTGAGCTGGGGAGAGGAGGACAGTCAGATGAATGCCCCCTGAAGTTATGTGAGCATGGGGAAGACCTCCTGGAGCGATGTGCGCTGAGGAGGGTAAAAAGTGTGAAGACTACTCAAGGTGAGGTCTTGGACTATTTCTATGTGGAAAGAAATAAATGCAATGTTTGCTAAGTGAAGAGACAAGCAAAGGAATGGTTGCTATGTGAAGACAAACAAAGGAATGTGTTCTATGTGAAGAGAAAAGGGACATGTTCAATGGACATTTGTTGTGTGAAGAGAAAAAACATGGATTATGGAGTGTCTGCTGTAGGATCAGCAAAGTTTGCCCAACAGTAGGTTGGAGACAGACTCCGTAGGTAGGTTCCTGTATGTGAGAAGATAGCCGCCCACAGTGGCAAGGAATTATTTTGTGTTTTATTTTATTTTGATGTTTTTGATGCTTGCAGTCTGGTGAAGAAAATTGCATGAATAAACCAAACTGTTTGCAACCACTTCTCGGCTATCTCCCTGTGTAACAAACCCCCTCAAGGGGTCATTCATACCTGCCACCGAGCTAATCAATCCCACAGTATATATATTTTTTGTTTTTGAAAAAAAAAATTATCCTCACACACCTTGTGCTTTTTTTTTTTTTCCAATTGTACATTTTTTCATATAAAATCAAATTTAATTGTGGCAAAAGGGTGCTATAGACCTTGATAAACTGTGTGTTAATTATTAATTCTTCATTAAATTAATCTGGGGCTAATTGAAATGTGCTAAACCAACAACCGCTATTGAAATTAGCCACCTAGAGGTGTCTGCTTGAATATTTAATGTGCCTTATTTAACAGCTCAGAAGGGTTGAAACACTGAGTAATGTGCTAAACAAATCTCTACCAGTTCCTATGATCGAGTTATCAAGTACAGGATCTTTTTAATATTGCCGAATAGATTTGGAGGCGCTATACAAGGTGTGTAAACATTCATGCATTTATACATTTTTTTTTTTTTTTTACATACAAGGACTTTGCACATTTTTGGAGGTAATTGAAAGAAGAAAGGAATCATTTTAGTCATATTTGCTTGTATATTGATATTTCATGTATCTGATGTGCAAATCATTTTTACATTTTGCTCAAGGGTAAAGTGTGTGAATATAAAAAATAAACACATATACTTACAGTACCCACCTGCTGCAACATTGGTCCGATGCTGCAAGTTGTCCCCTGCCTGGTCCAAGCCTGAGTGATCATGTGACCGCCGATCGCTGTGTTCTTGGTCTTCACTGAGCAGAGAGCATTGACTGTCAGTTACTGGCTTTCTGCTCTTCCCATCCAGCTCTCACTGCCGTGCTGGGTAAAGTGCTGTGCAAACTGTCGGCGCTGTATAAATCCTGTATAATAATAATAGAGGGGACAGGAGCGGCTGGCTCAGCATGCTGAGAGGCTGAGCCAGCTGCCTGTATAGCATCTGGGCTGTTGCCTTATGAGTTTATGTGTAATCTCCATTACTGTGTTGTGATGATGAGGAGTTATGTATAAATCTCCATCAGTAATTGTAAATATTAATGTAAATATAAATGTACACATTATTGGACTTCAAACTCCTATTTGCTATATGATTGGTAGATTTGTAAGTTGTATAACACAGACAGGCAGTAGTATGAATCCAGTTTAACGAGTCCGTTTGAAAGGCCAGCCTGCTATTCACATTTAAACACATAAAATGACGAGTTGTCTGCTAGCCGAGAAGTGGCTTGCTGATATGCCAAAAAGTATCAACCTGTAAGCCAGACATCCTGGGGCCAATGCTATAGGATGAATAGACTATGTCATGTCCGGCCTTATTTCAATCCTCCATATCAAAGAACTCTCATTAAGATATGCAATGAAGAGGAACTATCTGTTGAGTGTTGGACAATGGGCGCCGGAGAGGAACCTTGCATATCTTAATTTTCAATTTCAGAGCAAATCAATAGGTTCTCCCTCCAACAGAGATGAGGGGTTAGCAAGGGGCTAAATTATGCTAAGCTAGGCGAGGAGGAAGTTGTCCAATCCTGAACGAGATACGCCCAGAGGGAGGAACAGGGCAGGATAGCTGAACCAATCAGAATAGCCCTATACAAGTCTATTAGATATGGTTCTATATTAGTGAAGGTGGAAAGAGAGAGATCTCTCTCTTGCAAGCAGACTAGGATGAAACACTCGTGAGAAGGGTAATTATGGATCTTAAGGTATACATTGCTTGTTAAACTAGGTAAATTTTCCATTTTGTTGTATGTACTATAGATAGATTGTTGTAAATTAATTTAGGCTTTCAAACTATATACCAATAAAATAATTGCTGTTTTGAAGCTTTCACTCATAGTCCAAGAACTCTCATGTAACCCGAATGTTGTCTGAGGGAAATTAAATCTCATATCTTCTGGGTAACGGGGTGTATCTCAACATTATTGTATTGATCCCCCCAGAGCCTGGGGTAGCTTTGTGACATCAGCCCACAGCAATCTTTAGCTTGCTGTCAGCTGATTCTGGGTCACAGGATAGTAAAGTAAATCCACTCCTATGACTCGCATAGGGAGTATGGCCAAAACAGCTTTGGCTATACTCCTATAAAGTAGGAGAGCGATGCTGGAGCTGACAGCAGTGACATGTAGCCAGGCAAGCATTTAGGGACAGGAGGCTAAGACAGGTAGTATGGTGTTTTTTTTTACCTTTTATGCAGAGAAGGCATTAAGGTAAAAAATGTGACTTGAAAATAGGAGAGGAAGTTGGGACTGTAAATGAGAGACATTGCAAGGCTAGTTTGGATCAAAATAAACACATTTAATGGTACATACAGATATGCCAACATGACAAAATAGTGTATAAATACAAATACAAAATAGTTTGAGAGCTAGTAAGTGATCCCCAGATCCAGATACAATACAACCAAAAAGGCAAAAAATTCCAAAAAATATAAAAGTATTAAAATACAAAGCATGACATCATGAACTCTACGCGTTTCATGGATTTAGTACACCACTTCTTCAGGAGTAGATGTGTGATATGTATCTGTAAAATATAGGAGTATCAGAAAATGCAGCAATGATGATAATGATTGGGAGCTGGAAAGAGGGGGGAGGGGAGGGGAGACAATGCCCCCAAAGATCCCAGACTTACATGATCGTTCTAGTAGCACTGGTACTGGAGGTAAAGACACGACCCTGCGTGTCTCCCACGGGAGCTGAGGGAACACAGAGAAGGCAGGCAGGGAGAGATGCCACACAATAAGTAGGTATGAGTTGTACAAGAAGAGTATTGGCAGTAGTGGCAGCATGATAGTATCTATGAAAAATAAAAATATATATTGCTGTATATATCAATGGGAATACATGATGCTGCTTACCGAAAATATGAGAGAGGTAAGGGTCCGATAGAGTGAATGTGACTTTAGTACTACTTTAATAAACTTTAACCCTTTTACTAACTATAGTTTGTATATTTAGATCTAAATTGAGTAGCCTGTCTTCTAGATCACTTCCTTTTAAGTGGCATGTGATCATTAGAGATGAGAGATACAGTGGGCAAAATAAATATTGAACACGCCGCCATTTTCCTAGGTAATTATATTTCCTGACACAAGAATGACAGCATACAGGTATGGGGTATAGGCTCCCCCCCCCCCCCTCGTTCAATCAGGACTGGTTATACTATATAAATGAGTCACCTCCCCTACGGCGGCATTCTCTTTTTGTTCTGAAAATGCTCCACTGGCTATGGAAAGAAGATTTTTATTTTTACCCTGTACTTGCCGGATTCATCTTGCCAGCCGCACAGATTCAGCCTCTCTCCTGTGACAAAGCTCGCTCAGTTCAGGTGTAAACCGGCTATACGAGGGAGGCCTCCCCCAGGTTTAGGTACTGGGGTGCAGAATAGTGGTCTCTGGATGCAGGTAAAACAGTTCTGCCTTGTTCTTTGCTGGGACTGATCCAGTCTCTCCTCCCTGGTGAGTTGTGGCCCCACACACTATTTAGTTAGTTGGGCGCTCTGTGTATGTTTTGTTTTCCTTGCAAAACACTGACATTGTTGTTAGAGCGGTTTCCCCTTCCAAGATGGCTCCTTGTCTACTTCCTTTGGCTGTACTGCGGGTTGCCCTTTCCCGATGGATGTGTAGATGGGATAAATTGCTACTACCGTGAGCCCCGGGTGGCTGCCTGGGGGTGTATTGTTGGCCACCTGTTCAGGAATAGAGCCTTTCCCATCACCTTAGTGCCAGTCAGGGATGTGTGCTGCACAGGTAGGTAAGCTAAATCATAGGTTGTCATGATCATTATCATTGTGGTTAATATGTCAGGCTGCCAAAGTAGATTCATTTGCTGTTTATAGTTCTGTTTATTTCATTAATGCCTCACAGGTTTTGTTATGTCTGCTGTACTGCTAATGCATGGCCTGATATACAGGTGCTGCTGTGCAAAGTTGAGTCTTTCCTATTAACTCAGCAATGTCTGGCTCTGTAGGTTTGGATTACCGTTTAACCTGTTGCCGACCGTCCGCCGCAGATTTACTGCGGCAAGGTGGCTCAGCTGCGTGAACCGACTTAACTGTACGAGGCTAGAGGGCACGTGCCCGCCATCCCGGCGATGTTCAGAACTGTTCAGTCATCAGGTACAGGCCAATGATTTTTGGCCTAGACCTGGTGATTGGTTTTGACCAATTGCAGAAAGTCCTGTTCCTGTGTAATGTAAACACAGGCACAGGAAATCATGCAATCTTCTCTCCTGGAGCCCTTTTCGGTTCCAGCGTGAGAAGAGAGAACATCAACCTTAAGTACACAAGCACTACACTGACACCAGTACACATAGGCACACATTTAACCCCCTGATCACCCCCGTTAACCCTTTCACTCCCTGTCACAGTGTACACTATATACAGTATACAGATAATTTACTGATCACTGTATATTCGTGTCATTTGTGACTTCAATTAGTGTGAGAGACAGTTAGTGGTAGTTAGAGGGAATCATAGATAGGTTTAGGGGACTCACCATATATCCCCTAATAAAGATTTAACCCCCTGTTCACTCCCAGTTAACCCCTTCATTGCCCTGTCAGTGTCCCTAATTATAGTGTACAAATCTTTTTTTCTAATCACTGCTTTAGTGTCACAGGTGACATCAGTTAGCGTTAACATTAGCGTCCATACCGGATTGTGTCAGATTGCCCGTTGCATGTTTAGTAATACATTTTAACCCTTTCATTGCCAGTGACACACACACACTAAACACCTCCATTACTAGTATAGTGTCTGAATGGATCAATATCTTTGATCTGATCAGAACTATACTAGCGTCCAGCGTTTAGCCCCTCCGCCCCCCCCCCCAAGAAGTACAGAATCGGCAGATTACTGTCACTTCCATAAAATCAAGAAAAGTTGCGCTAAAGTGAATCAATAAATAAAGATATGATAATTAAATCAATAGTGATGAAAAACATTATAATATAAAGGTGCTATTGTCTTGCAACCAAGTAAAATATAAAGTTGCAAAAATAATGTCCCAAGTGAAGAAATATTGTGATGAAACAGGACATCTTCATGGACAACAGAGTGTATATGAATAAGGTGTCCTCATATAAACCACACATGAAATAGATTCTCCACCATCAGTGAATCCACCACCATGAGAAAAACCTGCTTACCAGATGCAATCGACCATAAAGGTCAAAACGCCAAATGAGGAAGATGGTAATGATGAAAACCTCAGTCAAACGCCAAATGGAAAAAAGCAGTATACCCTTAAATCCACCTTGAGGAGGCATATCCAACTGGAGTATCTTCAAGAAAGATAAAGGGCTCCATAGTGTAAAACTACACAATATACTTTATTATATAAAAGAAATACACTTACAGTGTTGCATGAATAACAGGCAATGTAAAAGTTGTCAAGGTCGACCCACTTCCAATACATAGCACACTAAACTGCTTTTTTACCTGTGAGTCACACTAGGTACCTATAAATTTATTGGCCAAAATGTCCAGAGGTACGCTAATGAAGAGGCCTACACAATGCTGAGCATGATAGTTGAGAGCGATGGAAAAGCCTAACTATCAGACTCAGTATTCGAGCCTGTAGACAGCAGCGGCACCCCGACAGGTAGCTCTTACGACAGAGTAGTGGACCCTGTTAAGGTCAGGCGTACCCGACCCCGTTCTTCTTTTGCTGAGGTGCAACAACCGCAGAGTGTCGGTACTAGTGCCGCTCAACCTTCTGGTGAACTGGCAAGCACCAGTGGCCTAGTACATCCTGGTCATAGTCAAACCAGCACTGCAGTAACACTTGATTACAGGGCGAGTCCCATAAGTGCAGTTCAAGCTGGTTTGGTGGCTAGCACAATTATTGTCCATAAGCCAACAATAATTTGAAGACAGGATCATAGTGTCCTTCCTGATGCGCTTGCAAATCCTGATTGGGAGCCCATGACTTCTGCAGCACCCGTACTTCCCTCATTCACTGGCCAACCCGGAATTCAGGTGGAAACAGACGATTTTACTCCCCTTGGTTTTTATGAGCTGTTTTTCACGGAAGATCTGTACAGATCTATCGTGGACCAAAGCAACTTATACGCCGATCAATTCATCGCCGCAAATCCAAATTTGACCCTTGCCAGAGAATTTGCATGGAAAAGTTTTGCTTTTTTAGAATTTAAACCTTTCTGGGCCTATCCCTACTCATGGGCATTACTAAAAAGACAGAGTTGCGGTCGTATTGGTTCACTGATCCAATTCATCATATGCCCGTGTTCTCTGCTGGCATGGTCAGGACTAGATACCAGCAAATCATGCGGTTCATGCACTTCAGTGACCATGAACTCTGTCGCCCTTGGGGTGACCCTGTATATGACCGGCTCCACAAAATTCGGCCCCTCCTAAATCACTTCAACCAGAAGTTTGCAGCCTTGTATACACCCCAACAAGCTGTCTGCATTGATAAGTCACTGATTAAATTTTCTGCCCACCTTGCTTTCAAACAGTTTCTTCCCAGTAAGCGTGCCAGATATGGGGTCCAGATGTATAAGTTCTGTGAAGGGGCAACAGGCTATACATGTAGTTTCCAGATTTACGAGGGAAAAGATAGCAATGTGGAGCCCCCCCAACTGCCAAGACTACATGGGGAGCAGTGGCAAGATTGGGACTTGGTGTCACCCTTATTCAAAAAGGGGTACCATTTATACGTGGACAAATATTACACAAGCGTGCCACTTTTTTAATCACTTTTTGATTTTGGAATTGGCGCATGTGGCACCGTTGTGACCTAATAGCTGGGGCTTCCCCCAATGGCTTGTAGATTCCCAAATTAGACGGGGTAGAGAGCCTGTTCGAAGTGTAATAAATTGCTTGCAGTGAAGTGCACACACACACAGAATGTTTTTTTGTTCTATCCTCCATTCATGCAGATACGACAGTCCAAATTGCAACGGTGACTGGTGTTGTTGAGAAGCCCCTCTGTGTCCACGAATACAATCTTAACATGGGAGGGGTGGACTTCAACAACCAGATGATGACGCCGTACTTAATTGCCTGTAAAGGCCAGGTGCTGTTCCAAAAAAAGTGTCTGTATACTTATTCCAATTGGCTCTGCTGAACGCTTAGGTGCTATACAAAGCGTCAGGAAGAAGTGGATCCTTCCTAAAATTCCAGGAAAAGATCTTCACAGCCCTACTTTATCCAGAAGGTGCTGTGGCTCAAATTCACATTCCAGATGCAGTGAGAGACGGCTGCATGAGAGGCATATTCCGGATGTCTTCCCTGCTACCCCTACTCAAAGAGCACCCAAAAGGAGATCCCATGTCTGTAGAAAACACGGATATAGGCGTGTCACCCACTATTTTTGTCCCTCCTGTCCTGGCCAACCTGGTCTCTGCATCGGGGACTGTTTCCATCGCTACCACACACTAGTAGAGTATTAGTATAGGGTACAGCACGTTACAGTCTTAAGGCACACTTTCACACAGGGTCTCGAAAGATGCTAGATGGCTTTCGCATTTGAGAGACCCTAGGCTGGAACTGTTTTTTTTATAGTTACAAAAAAAGTGTAAAGTGTAAAAAAAAGTTACCAAAAAAAAAAAAAATAAGCCAAAAATAGTCGTTTTATTGAGTTAGTTTTCTGTTCTTACTCTACTTTTCTACTCTTTCTACGTGTACTGTACTTTATAATATACTGTTATATGTTTTATTGTTACTGTCTTTCCTTGTTAACCATATTTTGTAGATACCATCATTCTACTGTTTTACTGCACTGTATACTATTATATTGTAATGTTTTATTGTTACTGTGTTTTATTGTTAACCATTGTTTGCTCTACAGGTACGTCCATCAGCTGCAGCACTGATTTGTTTATTCTGACAGCAACAGCGTTTGCTCTCAGCATATATGTAAATCACTGATTGCAGCGCTATAGGAGTTGACTTCACCACCACAGTTAAAAAAAAGAGCATACTGTATATGGTGATTGGTAAAGCATAGGGGATGGGGTGGACACAGAGGGCAGATCTTCCCTATGCTTTGCCATATATTTTTTAACACTTTTCTTGGCATAGATTTCTTTATTTACATTGATCAATGCGAATGGAGGAATCTGCTATGTTCTTTCTTTCTTTCGAAAAAAAAAGAACCTTGCATGTATGCCCATCATTAGAAGTGGGTGGATGCTGGGAGGTCTAATGGTGGGCATACCACACACTTTCTGGTATTGTTTTTTACAGCCAGCGGTCAGCTTTCATGTGAAAGCAGTTCAAGCAGATAATTAGCCGCTAGACTGCTTTTACAAGCAGTGGGAGGGGACAACCCCCCCCCCCACCGCCTTCCACGGTTTTCTCTGGTTCTCCTGTCCCACCGGGTAACCTGAGACTGCACTTGGTGGTTCTGTCAGCTGCCCATAGCGCTGATTGGGGAACAGAATGGTAATCTCTATGGCCTAAGATACCGGAAGCTACAAGCATTTCATGACTTTGGTTTCACCAGAAATAAACAGCACCATTGGGAAAGCATCTTATCACACCAATCTTGGTGTGGTTAGATGCTTTAAGGGCAGAGGAGAGATCTAGAGTCTTAAATTTTTTTTAAAAAGTACCTGTCACTACTTATTGCTATCATAGGGGATATTTATATTCCCTGTAATGACAATAAAAAAAAATGAAAGAAGGTGTCAAAATAAAATAAAAAAGCAAAATAAATAATAATAAAAAATAAATAAAAAATTCGAGCAAACCTGTCCCCTGTGGTTTTGCATAGAGGCGAACGTAAGCATCGGTCTGGTGTTACATGCAGTGCTTTAAGTGGGCCGGTATGCACTGGTACTCAGTACCGCCACTTCCAAATATGGCTCTTGAGCATACCGCCACCTCTCCGTGCGCCTTAGCGTACCAGTACGCTCATTTTGGACATCTGAGCCCTCAATTGCCCCCCCCCCCAAGAATATTTCCCACTCCAGAGCCAAACCAGTCACCACCAGTGAGTCCCCCTGCTCCGGAGTCCAAGCCCAGGCCAGGGGGGGTGCTCTGTGGGGACCCTAATGTGGGGTGGGGGGGGGCAAAAAAATTTATAGGCTATAATAGAATACCGGCACCTCTTTTGGGCCACTTAAAGCACTGGTTATATGTAAACAGCAATTGCAGCATCCATGTGAGGTATCGCCGCGTACATCACATCGAGGGCAGTAATTCTTGCAGTAGACCTCCTCTGTAAATCTAAAGTGGTAACCTGTACTTTTAATAATGTTCGTAGTTTGTTGCCGCTGCACGGGCGCGCGCAATTTTAAAGCATGTAATGTTTGGTATCTATGTACTCAGCATAAGATCATCTTTTATATTTTGCCAAACAATTGGGAAATATATTTTGTATTTGTGCATTAAGGCGGAGTTCCGGCCTCAGATACCTTTTTTTTTAACAAAAAATATCCCTATAATACTAATCCATCGCCCTTTACAGAGCCGCTATTCTCATACTTACAAGGTGTACAGTATTGGATTTTAGTCAAAATCTTACTTTTACTCCTACAGTGTAATCTGCTGTGTCCTTCTTCCTGATTCCAGCCTCCTGGGAGTGATGACAAACAGCTTCCAGGATGCAATGCAAAGGCGGAAGTGATGTCGATGGCCGTGGCCACAGAGGGGGGAGAAGGAGGAAGTACAATCAAAAATGCCGTGAAAATAAGGTAAGGGACCCCTGAAAAAAATTTTGAAAATGCCCAATTGTTGATCAGCATAGCGAGCACTTCAGGAATCACTAAAGTTGTAAAATAGGCCGGGACTCCACTTTAAATTTCGTTTTTTTTTCTCCCACAAAATTGCGTTTGGAAAATATCTGCGCAAATACCGCGTGACAAAAAAAATTGCAACACCCTCCATTTTGTTCTGTAGGGCCTCTGCTTTAAAAAATATATATATAATGTTTGGGGGCTCAAAGCAATTTTCTAGTAAAAAAAAATAAATATATTTTTTTCATGTAAATAAAAGTGTCAGAAAAAGGCTTGGTCTTCAAGTGGTAAGAAGAGTGGGTGATGTGTGGCATAAGCTTTTTATATTGGGCATAAAATGCCAGGACAGTTCAAACACCCCCCAAATGACATATTTTAGGAAAGTAGACACCCCAAGCTATTTGCTGAGAGGCATGTTGAGTCCATGGAATATTTTATATTTTTCCACAAGTTTCAGAATAATTTATTTTTTTATTTTGTATTTTTTTACACAAAGTTGTAACTAAATGATATATTGCTCACACATGCCATGGGTATATGTGGAATGACGCCCCAAAATACATTCTGTGGTTTTTCCTAAATATACAGGGATACCACATGTGTGAGACTTTTTGGGAGCCTAGTTGTGTACGGGACCCTGAAAACCAATCACCGCCTTCAGGTTTTCTAAGGGCGTAAATTGCTTATTTTACTTCCTCACTACCTATCGCCGTTTTGGAGGCCCCAAAATGTCAAGATAGCAGAAACCCCCCCCAAAAATAACCCCATTTTGAAAAGTAGACACTCCAAGCTATTTGCTGAGAGGCATGTTTAGTTTATGGAATATTTTATATTTTGCCACTGGTTTTCGGAAAATTACAAAAATGCTTTATTTTTTTTTTCACACAAAGTTGTCCTTTAAATGATGTATTGCTCAAACATGCCTAAGCTGTATGTGAAATGACACCCCAAAATACATTCTGCTGCTTCTTCTGAGTACAGGGATACACATGTGTGAGACTTTTTGGCAGTCTAGCCACGTACAGGACCCCAAAAACCAATCACCACCTTAAGGTTTTCTAAGGGCATAAATTGTTGACTTTAGTCCTCACTACCTATCACAGTTTCGGAGGCCATGAAATGCCAAGATAGCACAACACCCCCCCCCCCAAATTACCCCTTTTCGGAAAGTAGACACCCCAAGGTATTTGCTGAGAGGCATGGTGAGTATTTCGCAGCTCTCATTTGTTTTAGAAAAAGAAAGAAAAGGAAAATTTCTTTTTTCAATTTTCAAAACTTTGTGGCAAAAATTGAGATCTGCAAAATACTCAAAAGTGCCTTTCAGCAAATAGCTTAGGGTGTCTACCTTCATGGCCTCAGAAACTGATAGGTAGTGAGGAGTGAAATCAACAATTTACGCCCTTGAAGGCGGTGATTGGTTTTTGGGGTTCTGTACGCGACTAGACTGACAAAAAGTCTCACACATGGGATATCCCCATACGAAGCAGAAGCAGCAGAATGTATTTTGGGGTGTAAATCCACATATACCCATGGCATGCATGAGCAATAATGGAAAATTTATATCAAATACTTACCGTAATTTTCCTTTCCTGATGGACTCCATGGCAGCATACGTTCGAGTAGGCCCCGCCTCCTCTCCTACCTCATAGGACCCCACTCCTATAAATCTTTGCTCCCTTTCAGCATCAGTGTTCTGTAACTAGCCTACTCAGGAATTGGGAGGGGACTCCTGCTGCCATGGAGTCCATCAGGAAAGGAAAATTACGGTAAGTATTTGATATCAATTTTCCATTTTCCTGACAGACTCCATGGCAGCATACGTTCGAGAAATAACTCGCTATACACTCCCGGGTGGGAAAGATGCTGAACAAAGAAAAAATTTTAATTGGCACTGTCAACTGACAAGACTTGATATAACATACATAGTTACATAGTTACATAGTAGGTGAGGTTGAATAAAGACAATAGTCCATCCAGTTCAACCTGTGTAGGCAAGACTTGATATAACGCTCCTGCATTTCTTATATGGTGTGGATTTTCAGCTGCAGAAATAGTTCCACATCAGTAGTCATGTAAGAGATATGCTGAGATACCATTCCCAACCTCAATGACTCATCACGTGTGGAAGGTCTTATTTCAGCCAGTAAATACACACAATTAGCAAGCTGGTTCCTAGAGTGACTTTATGTATGTGGTAACACAATGATGAAGGTTGAGGGATAGGTTGAGTGGAGGTGGTAGGTGATAGACACTTGAAGGTGAGACAGTAGCAGATGGATGCAGGAAGGTTTAGCAATGTTGTATGGTAGCAGATGACAGAATAGCAGGTGGACATACAAAAGAGATCAACCCAGTGCAGAAAGGTAGCAGTAGTCTCAAGAGCTAGCAATCTAGTTATGCAGATGTGATAAACAGTCTTTACTATGCAGAGCTAGATAGTGTAAGCTTAGTATAAGTTTATAGAGAATTCCCCTGCGGGGTACTTAGCACTATTAGCGATACAGCCGAAGGGTGGTTCAGGAGAGGCGGATGATCCAGTAGCGGGATACAGGGATCAGCGCAGCGAGGTTCCGTCAGCGAGGTAAGCTTGCAAGCATGGAAGCTTCAAGCAAGGTTAGCATCCAGGTAAGGGTGTTTGAACGAACACATGTGAGTGAGAACCGGCGCTTTAAATAGCCATCTAGTCCGGCGCTGGGTGATGACAGCTCCAGTCTTAAAGGTGTATGCGCACCTTTCCAAAAGTAAATGGTGGGGCGCATACACTTGTGGAAAGTGTAATTTAGGGTACCAAAGGTACTGGAACGTTACACTTGAACGCCAAAGTTAACGGAAGATAATGCAGAAGGTTCAACACAGTAATGGGCAAGAAAAGTATTGACAGATGACCAGGAGGCTGCTCTGCAGATCACATCAGGCGCAACATGTTTGGAAACTGCCCAAGACATGGCGTTGCTTCTGGTAGAGTGAGCCGTAATCGCCTCTGGAGGAGCCAAGCCTTTTGCTCTATACGCCCATTGGATAGCCTGGACAATCCACGCAGCCACCGCTCTAGAAGAGGCACGCATTCCTCTCTTTTTCCCATGGAGAAGAACAAAAAGGAAATCCGATTGGCGGAAGGAGGATGTGGACTCCAGATATTGACTCAGAGTGTCGCCCACATCTAGAGGATGGACTAGAGACTCCTCGTCAGTTCTGAAGGTGGGAAGAACTATCTCAGAGTTTTCGTGGAAGACAGATGTTACCTTAGGGTTTGATCCCAGCATAGGGATTAGGACCACTCTGTCCTGAAAGAAGGTCAGAAAAGGCTCTTTGCAACCCAGATTATGTATCTCTGAGACTCTTTTGGCGGAGGTAATAGCCACCAGAAACACCGTCTTCAGCGTAAGCTCCTAGATTGACATGGAAGCAACATCCTTTGAAGTAAAGAAGTCCAAAACCAACGGGAGATCCCATTTTGGGAATCTTGGCTTTCTCTGAGGCCAGAGCCTGACTGCGCCTTTGAAAAACTGTTGGACCAGTTGATGTCTTGCCCACTGAATTCCGGTGACAGCTGAGATGGCAGAAACTTGTACCCGGAGAGAACTAACCAAGAGGTAAAGATCCAGACCAGACTGTAAGAAACTCAAGATTTGCTGGATAGTAGGTGTGCCTGCTGGACCCGAACTCTGGGCTTGATGACTCATAAACCTTGCCCAGATCCTTTCATAAACCCTTTTGGTGCTGGCTCTTCTTGAACTCATAAGAGTAGGAATCACCTCTTCTGGGCATCTGAGGGCCTCCAACCTCCCCCTCTCAAGAACCAGGCCTTGAGGTGTAGACGCGCAGGGCATGGATGCAGAGTAGGACCCTGCGACAGAAGGTCTGGCCTGAGAGGTAGAGGGATTGGATCCCTGAAGCTGAGAAGGGACAGCAGGGGGAACCAGGGCCTGTTGGGCCAGAAGGGAACTATTGCTATGATCTCTACTTCCTCCATCTTCAGTCTCCGAAGGAATTGGAGTACTATTGGCACCGATGGAAAGGCATAGGCAGACTGGAAGTTCCATCTGTCCATGAGGGCATCCACTCCGATGGCTCGAGGATCCTTGAACCTCGTATAATACTTCCGAAGTTTCTTGTTGTGTGGACTCGCAAAAAGATCCACCTCTGGTGAGATTCCCAGGGACAGAACCCAATTGAACACCTACTGATGGAGGGACCATTCGTTGTTGTCCAATTGGAATCTGGATAGGAAGTCTGCTTCCACATTCAACACTCCTGGAACAAAGACCACCGAGAGGTTGGCCAGATGTTGCTGGGCCCATGACATAATTGATTCTGTCTCGTGGAGTAGAGTCATGCTGCGAGTTCCTCCCTGCCTCTTGACGTATGCCACTGCCCACTGCCGTGGTGTTGTCCATCCTGAGTAACACCGAGGCCCCCTGAGTCAGATGGTGAAAAGCCTGAAGGGCTTTGAAGGCGGCTCGTAATTCCAAGATGTTGGACACCACTCCGTGACCGGGAAAATTCCATCTGCCTTGTGCCACCTCTGACAGGCAGTGGGCTCCCCAACCGGTACTGCTGGCATCGGAGGTTATCGTGACCCAGGAAATTGGAGCAATTGAGTGGCAGTTGGTCAGATTCGCACGGCGTAGCCACCGAGGAAGGCACCCCTTCATGAACGGTGTCAGGTAAATGACCTGTGACAAGTTCTCTGTCGTCCATTGATGGAGAAACCCCTTCTGGAAGGGGTCTCAGTTTCCACAAAGCCCGCTTCACCATGGGCGAGGTAGCTACGAGAGTCCCTACTACCTTTAGACACTGACGAGCAGTGAGATGGGAGGCAGCGAGAGCGAGAGCCACCCTGCCCTGAACTACTGGGATTTTCTCTTCGGGCAGAGAGATGGTGCATTTCACCGTGTTGAACAGTGCTCCGAGAAATACCAGGGACTGTGTTGGCACCAGATGGCTCTTTTCTAAATTCAGAATCCACCCGAACTCCTGGAGAGTAAGGATCACCTGCTCCAGATGTATCAGTAGCTGGGACCTGTCCTGGGACAGAAGAAGGAGATCGTCCAGGTAATGATGCAATCTGATACCTCTGGTTCTGATGAGAGCCACAATTGCCAACAAAGTCTTGGATAATGTGCGAGGCGAAGTCGAGAGCCCGAAGGGAAGACATGTAAATTGCATGTGGGCATGATTGACAGCAAACCAGAGAAACTGATGATATTCTTTTGCCACAGGTACGTGGAAGTACGCATCTTTTAGGTCTATCAATGCCAACCAGTCTCCTGGGAGAACCGAATGCTGTATTGTGACCAGGGACTCCATCTTGAATCTTTCTCGATGGATAGATCTGTTGAGATATGTGAGATCTATTACCGGGCGCCATGTGCCGTTCTTTTTCTGGACAAGAAAGAGAGGTGAATACACTCCCTGACCTCTTTCCGCCTCGGGAACTGGTACAACAGCTCGCTGATCCAGTAGGGTATCCACATAACTGAGAAGAACCTTCTTTTTTTCTGCTGAAGGAGGAAGGGAAGTTGTGATGAACCTGGGTTTGGGAACGTTGTCGTACGCCCAAGAGTGCCCCCGGGACACAATATTTAAAACCCAGGGATCCTGGATCGAGGCCGCCCAGACATCCCGAAATTGGAGCAACCTGGCCCCTACCGGAAAAGCCTGGACGGGCCCAACCTCAAAAGGATTTGGTGGCCTCCCGGTCACTGGACGAAGACCCTTTAGAAACTTTCTGAAAGGTGGATTGTCTTGATTTCCAGCCTCTTCCGTAGGATTTTCCTGGTCTGTAGCTGCGCGCTTCTCTAGAACGGTTAGCGTTCTGTCTCCTTGGGAAGGAGCGTTTTTGAGCACCTGGGCATTTGTCCTGAGGGAGGAACCCAGATTTTCCACCCGTGGCCCGAGTTATGGCTGCATCCAATTTATTCCCAAAGAGGGAAGAACCCTCAAAGGGAATTCGACACCATGCCTGTTTGGAGGCAGCATCGGCAACCCAAGGCCGAAGCCAAAGGGCACGTTTGGCCGTAACAGAGGCCAGCATAACTCGGGCCAAGAGGCGAATGGTGTCTAAAGATGCCTCCCCCAAGAAACCCGCAGCCATCTTCAGCTCTTGAATAGGGGAGCTTTGAAGAACTTCCTCTGAAACTCCTCCAAGAGTATCTTCGAGGGCGTTGACCCAAACTTCCATGGCTTTAGAAATTGTAGCCAAGGCCAGAGCTGGCTTACAGGCCATGCCGGCTGAGAGATACGCCGTTTAAGATCAGCATCAATCCTCCGATCCAAAGGATCCCTAAAAGATGCTGTATCCTCCATTGGGAGAGTGACGTGCTTCACAAGACGCATCACTGCGGCATCCACACTGGGTGAAGACTCCAAATATTTCACCTCTTCCTGTTTAAAAGGATACAGTTTTGCCATTTTAGTGGTCATGGAATTTTTCCTTTCCACTTTGCTCCATTCCTCAGAGATTATGTCTCCCAGTTCCCCTAGAAATGGGAAGTTCAAGCGCTCTTTGCATAACTGCTTGAAATATTTCTTCTGCTTTGGAGAAGAGACAGCAGGATCTTCCCAATCAAGGGCCTCTCTCACCGCTTTAACTAACTGGGATACGAGGGCAAACTCAAATCCAGTACCGGAGTCATCTGAATCGTATTCGGACTCTGACGGGAGAATAGATGGATGGCTGGGTTGGGAAGACTCAAATGTCAGGGGAGCGTGACGGACCTGCAGAAGGACTTGGCCTGTGCAATTCAGCAAGAGAGTCTTTTAAAACTCTGCGCACCACCTCCTCAATATGTTGGTCCGATTTTTCCCTTTCACCCGTAGCTTGGGCATAACAGGGCTTACACAGGGAGGAACCGTCTGGTATCAGAGTACGGCATCCCCAGCATTTTTTCCCCTGCGGGTGTTCTGAGTGGCCATGGTGCGTGGAAGACTGGCCATCACGTCCCCTACCATGGGGGGAGCTGCGCTTAGATTTAGATGAGGAGCGCCGGTGCTGCGTTTTTGAGTGACTGTCTTCACTGCGTGCGCGGGGCTGTTGATCAGACCTGAAAGAGCTGAAGACAGATATATACAGCAAGACATAAGAAACATGATAGAGACACACAGACCATTCTATCTATCAGAATCTAGCACATACCTTGGAAGAGCAGGCTGGCCACTAGGGGGCGGCGATGAGTCCATAGCTCAAGCAATCCTTACAGTGTAGATAGCTGAAGGAAGGATATGTACTCTAGCTGGAGGAAGGATATAAACCATCAGACCCAGTCATACCATAAAAAGACCCCCAAAAGGAAGGAATCCATTCTTACCTTAAGCACTAGACCAGAGTCAGGGGGAGGCTACCGATATGCTGACCTTCCCACCAGCTCTGGTCGGATCGCAAGTTTAAATAGACTGCCCTACCGGCGTCTCGCCGTATTGCGCAACGCGAGTGACGTCAGACCTCGCTACTGCGCATGCGCGACAAATTCACTACCCGGCGCGCACTGCGCATGCCCAGAAGCGCCGGACAACCCGGAAGCGCCGGATGGGATCGTGGCGGCGGCCGCGACCGGACAAAACAAACATAGTAAGTTCAACTACGACTACATACATAGCCACACCGGAGCACTCAGTAAAACACTATATACAGCATAGACAAGAGCGGCAGTATAAAACAACCTAGAGAGAAATGAGAAATAAGAAATGGTCCCATATAAGGGCTTACCACCCTGCCGACAGCATAACCGAGTCCAGGAGACGCAACACCGGCTTGTGCCTTCAGGCAATAATGGGCCACCCACAGCAGCAGGGCTCTCTCGGCCAGACCACATAGCTCCTGCTAAGGGTCTCTTCCATTGCCCCCTCCATACCCCGCTAAGAGCCAGGGCTTATCGGAGACTCCAAGACTCAATCTGTCACCGATATATAGGACCGAATATAGTAGGAACATAATACCATATGTATGAGGAGGACAAAAAAGGAACACTGATGCTGAAAGGGAGCAAAGATTTATGGGAGTGGGGTCCTATGAGGTAGGAGAGGAGGCGGGGCCTAACCGAACGTATGCTGCCATGGAGTCTGTCAGGAAATATAATTTAAATGACAACTTTGAGAAAAAAAAATTATATATTTTTTTTTTTATTGTCATTTTTTTAAAACCCCTGTGACAAAAAAAATTGAATATTCAATGGGCTCAACCTGCCTCTATGGAAATTTATTGGGGTGTCTACTTTCCAAAAAGGGGTAATCTGGGGGAGTTTTGTTCTGCCCTGCCATTTTAGCACTTCAAGAAATGAAATAGGCAGTCAGAAAGTAAAAGCTGTGTAAATTCCAGTATATACACCATAGTTTGTAGACCCTATAACTTTTGCACAAACCAGTGAATATATGATTGCCTCTGGCAAATTTTCCTTTCAGCCTTGAAGAAGAACTTCATTAAAATAGTCAGGAACTCAGAGTCAGGAGGCAGTAGAGAGGAGACACTGTTGGAAGCGGCAGCAGAGGAATTGCTGGTTGCTAAGAAGTTCCTGACTATTTTAATGAAGTTCTTCTTTAGGGTTGAAAGGAAAATTTGCCAGAAGCATACAGCTGGGGAAAGGGGAAAGACATCTGGTGAGTGCAGTAGCTGAAGGGGGAGCACGAGTGGAGACAACAAGCACATTGCATGCGGTTGCACTATCTTCTGGCTGTGATAAATTGAGATAATATAAAATATTGCTTTCTATTGATATCACAATAAGCACCAACTAGGAGAGCGGAAGACTGTGTACTAATTAAGTAATCTTTGGATTGTTTATTCCTAACACGGATTACTTTGGACTAGCTATGGTTCATGGTTATTTAAGCACATGCACTTCAATGTTAATTATTTGCACATCATTTTTGGTATATGTTGCACTATACTTTTCTTGCTTAGCACATGCACTTTTTCATGTGTTGCAAGGGGAGCTGTGGATTGTGAATCAAATATTGTTCACTTCTAGTATGGATCAGTTCAGACTAGTACAGTATATGCCTTATGTATTAATTGTTTGGTGGAATCCATTTTTTTTACCCTACACTCACACTTGAGCACCTGCACTTTAATGTCCATTGTTTGCACATCAATTTTTTTGAATATGTTGCACAATATCTCTCATCTAATGTATTATTTGCATATGCTGCACTTTACAAATATCGTTATATGAGACATTATATTAATTGCACAGTGCAAACAGAGCAGCGCCAATACCCAATTTTTGTCCATAGGCTTCATAATAGGCACTAACTAGGCAACAGCCAAAACGGGGGTCAGCAGCTCTATGCACACCTAGCACCTTATTACACATTGTGAATATCCATAGCGCGGATTACTGTCACAACCCACCTGGGGTCTTTCAGTGGAGAGGGAACCCAGTTGCAGTGGAACAGCACTCCCTTACATTCACGACCCTCAGGAGTCCCTGGAAGTGGGAACAGGGCCCCGTAGGGTCTGTGGTGGCATGGAGGCCTTTAATGAAGAGGAGGAAGTAAAGTCGACAACTCTGGAGTCAGATCTGGCAGGCAATCAAGGAGTATCAACCTGAGGAAGAAAGGATCAGGAACCAGGAACACAGGCAAACCAACAGCAGACACACAGGAGCAAGGAAAATAACCAAGCACTGACTGGAAGGTGTGCTTGGCTTATATAGGGAGCCAGGATCACATAACCCGCCACCTCCCACCAGTAGGTGGGGCTGCCAGGAGCTATAAAGGGAGGTCAGAGACCCAGCGCCATCTTAATTTGCTTCATTGAACCTGACCTTACCAGAACTTCAACTCTTCTCTCTCCCTCTGTGTAAAACAGTGTAACCGCATGGCGGCCGCCATCTTGCCAGGACAGTGTGCCGCTGCGGTCTTCAGAGGTAAGGGGAGGAGAAGGAACCACCGCAGACCCGGAGGAGGTGTCTCTGAGGACAGCAAGCACCGAGACTCTGTTGCGAGAACGCCGCAGGCGCCCAGACACAGGTGGGTACGCGGCAGTGCCGTGACAATTACTTACATTCAACCTTTAAACAAGCTTCAACATGCTTTTTCTTGAGCAATGAAGTCTTGCGTGGTGAGCGTGCAAGACGATCTGTTGTCTCAAGGGCCAATCTTCCATCCTGTTTTACAGTCGCTGGATTTGACGGCCTGGCTGTTGAGAGCCAGGTGCTGAAGGACAGGGGCTTGTCTGGCTCAGTGATTCAAACCATGCTGGAGGCGAGGAAATCTACATCTCAAAAACGTTATCATCGGATGTGGATTTTGTAGATTTCCTGGTGTGAGGTTCGAGGAGTCCCTCCTGGTTCCTTTTTGGTGGCTCAGATCCTGGCCTTTCTTCAACGGGGTTGAATCAGAAACTGGCTTTGAGCACTGTGAGAAGCGAAGTGTCTCCCTTGACAGTCTTTTCTCAAAGACCTTTGGCTTCCCATTCATCAGGGGGTTAATAATTTTACTCTGCCTGTAAGTCCTCCTCTGCCACCGTGGGATTTAAACCTGGTTCTGTCGGTTCTTCAAACACCTTCCTTTGAATACATATGGAAGATCCCTTTCCTTACGCTGTGACAAAAGGTGGCTATCACCTCTGCTCACTTGGTTTCGGAGTTGGTGGCTTTATCTTGTCGTTCTATCTATCTGGTGGTTCACTGGGATAAGGTAGTCCTGAGACCATGGCCATCGTCCCTCCCAAAGGTTGTTGCTGATTTTGGTTTGCATGAGGACATTGTGCTGCCGTGCTTGTGTCCCAGGCTGGCTCAGCCCAGGGTATTTGCCTTTTATACTTTGGATGATGTTTTAGGTATTTGGCAGCCACTGAGTCCCTTTGGGAGTCAGGCTCACTCTTTGCGATTACGGACAGGCCGCAGAAGTCTCTTCCTGCTTCCTCTGCTACCACTTCCAGATGAATCAGACAGACGGTGACCCAGGCTTATTTGCTTATGGGTCGGGTTCCCCCTTTTACCTGTGATGGCACTCTCTACTCCGGCACTTAGTGCTTCTTGGGCCTTCTTTCAGTGGCACAGGTGTGTGCAGCGGCCACTTGGTCGTCGGTGCATACTTTTTGAAGTTTTTCAAAGGGGATGTTTTGGCATCTGTGGTTGCCTCCATTGGCCGCAAAGTTTTTGTGGGCTACGATTTAGAGGATCTGTTTTTTCCTCCTTGTGAGTGTATTTCAAGTTGGGCTCCTATTCTAGTTGAGCTTCTATTAGCTGGATTGGCTTGTGTTTAGCCTTGGATTTGGTATTCCTATCCTTCATGTTTGCCACTGCTTTGAGACGTCCCTATGGTGAAGAATATGGAGCTGTGTCTGTCAATGAACGGAAGAGAAAAAGGGATTTTGTAATAGCCATTCCAGCGAGGTCGACTGACGGGTACCGCTCCCCGTAGACGTCCTATGACGAAACGTACGTAGGGCGGAAACCCACGTCACTTCCGGTCCGCAGCTCGCCTAGGCTTGGAACGCAGAAGCTTCCTCGGCGCAGACTGCCACTATCTGAAGGGATCTGCTGCATCTACTACTCAAGCGTGAGTCGCTACTAGCTCATTGTATACCCGATCTTCACTTATCACACTGAGTAGATTCTCTCTTTTTCCCTTTTGTACCCAGATGGGATCTTTTTGGTCCGTAGGGACCGTCAGCAGACAGGTTTGAGGAACACACCCATATCCTGTCTTTGGCTCATATACTTAACATCTGTGGTCTTAGGGTAAGTGTGACACCTAGTGTTTGAATTGGAGAACTACATCCTAAAAGGTATACAATTAGTATCCTCACTGCTCCTATGATTCATGATTGATTTATAATTTATTCATTCATCTTTGATTCAGCATTATTTACCCAACATTATTTATTCAACATCATTCACCTATTTGGCATTTTTATTATTTATTCAATCAACATCATCTTCCTACTTGGCAATTTTAAATTATTTATTCAGCAGCACCTATTGGAAATCACTTTATTATTAATTCAAATATACACTACTTTTTACCATACGTTTTTACCATACCTCACATCTATTATTCATTTATTTATTTATCTATTGTCTTGGCTTGAATTATATATATTTACTTACCCACGTACACAATTATCCTTATGTGACGCTTTGTACGCACTAAGCACTTTTTTCTCCTCTTCACCCGCATTTTTGCACATGCGTTAGGTAGCGCCGTTTTCCAACTACTCACCCTCACACTTTATTGACAGACATAGCACCCACCCCTCTAAGGAGTTTTTTTGCTTCTGTTACTGCTTGTTACAAAACTGAGTATCTCTAAGCAGAGAGGGGGGTATGCCAGCTGAGGATGGCCCACAAGGCGTAGCCAAGCTTTTGTGTTGTCTGCCTAGTCCTACCTCTGTAGAGGGCCGCATAACCCTATGGTGAAGAATATGGAGCTGGTTCTGACAATGAACTCAGAGAAAAGGATTTTACCGTAAACACAAAAATCCTATTTTTCACTGACAATGGGCATGATTGCTTTCTAACTAATAATAGACTTCAGCTGGAGTCTTGGCTTTCAATGCCTTTTTGCACCTCCCTTTCTTCATGTGTTCAATACTTTACTTTTTCCCTGTGTCATTCCATTTTAGTACACATAACTTAATTTCTGAACGTATTTGTTTTGGTTTCTTTGTATGTATGGGATGCATTGGTTGTTATCATAACATGTGGTGAAAATTTCATGTCAATAGCACCTTTAGAAATATATAATTACCTAGAAAAATGGGGACTGTATTCAGAGATTTAGAGATCAGTTTCAATATGTTTGTATATGTGAGCATACTGGGCGGGTAAATCCCTAACCCCCTAGCTGGGTATGGCTGTTGTGGTTATACTGGTCTACATTTAAATGTGTCTTTACGTTAAATAAAATGATGCTGATTCTTGCTCAACACAATGTTAAAAGCACTACATTAACGCTGGAGTGAATTCTGCTAGTTGAAGTGCTGTTGGTTTCCTCTAATCTGCAGCAATTGCTGCAGCTTCCAACTATCTCCTATCTGCACAGTATCACAACTAACTCATTTGCATCCTATACATTTTGCATGATCCACTGCAGATTTGGAAATAAGGTAATAATGCCAGGAGAGTTCCTGTCCGGTTCCTAAGCTGAGAATTGATACGTGTAGGGATCATAGCACGTTAAAGGAGATTAGCAGTACTGTCACTATATGCAAGATCCCAGTCCCACTGCCTATGTATGCTCAGTAGAACCCCTTATCGTGGAACAGAGAAACGTCAGTAGAGGAGGGTGTGGGTGGTGAATGGGAACGTTCTAAAAATTCTGTTTAAAAGTTTTTTTTTTTTTAACCCTTTAAATTAATTTATAAGGTAAATATATTGGCGTCTTTTACATATATAACAAGGTGATTATTTTAACAATTAAAGTGTCCAAATTGGTAAAGTATGATTGTTGTTAAAACATATTTCCTAAGATTTCAAAAACAATAAAGCAGCTCCATATATTGAACAACACATAGCTAAAATGTACAAGGCTTTATTGTTCTAAAATCAAAAAACATACAAAAATGTGTATTCATTGCCATAAACTTTAGGCATAAATCACCTAAAACCAATTATGTTATATATCTGTGTTGTAATACCTGTCCCCACATGCTACTGTACATAGATGACAAAAATCTTGCTTGTTCTAGTGCATAGAGTCAATGCATGGTAAAACACAAATTACCATGGGGTATAGTTATCAAGCAGTGTTGAGCATGTCCCTTAAAAAAGTAATTAGTTAAAGTTACTAGTTACTTCTCACAAAAAGTAACTGAGTTACATCATTAAAAAAGTAACTATTTACCAGGGAAAGTAACTTTTGCATTAGGAATGGATTGTAGGGGGTGCAAGGTGCAGGAATGCTTTGCACGGGGTGCAAGGTTAAGGAATGCGTTTCAGCCGGCATCTGCGGTGTGTATACATCGCTGGCCGGGCAGGAAGGTGGCATGGGGCGGGACCAATTGTAACTACTGTATATGCACCCACAGCGGTGTATAATTAAGGTTTATTATACACCACTGTGGATGCACATAGAGTAGTTACAACTGACCCTGCCCCTTGCCACCTTCCTCCCCGGCCAGATGCTGTTTGTCTATGCATGGAACAAGGGGCGGAACCCCACATACGGGCCCCTCCCACCCCAACATCAATGTTTCATTTTGACAGCTCAACTTCCTCTCATTACGGCCACGCCCTGCTTGCCTTCCAATCACTGGATGCAGGATAGGATGTTACACTGCTGGCCACTGAAATTATAGTAATGCCGCATTTTTATTGTCAGTAATGGTAACGGCGTTACTACCAGGGAAATAGTAATTACTAACTTACTGATTACTAATTACTGTAAAAAGTAACACCGGTAGTAACGCCGTTTACTTATAACGCCGTTATTCCCATCACTGCTCTCAAGGGAGCTTAAAGGCTAATTATACTTTAGTAAATTAATTCTAATGACCCTTTTCCCTGTACTATAATTGTTCTCTGGATCAGTGGGCGATACGGTCCAGGAAGCTTGTGCCAGATTTGGTGTACCTCTCGCAATCCGCACCCTGACTGCATCTTCCTGTCATCAAGCCCCTCACCACTGCCCTCTTAAATCTGAATGCCTCCCAGCTTCCCTGACCCTGCACCTTCTTCAATTCCAACAGCTTTGCCATTGCATACTACAACACTTCTCCCCCCTTGCCACATTTGCAGGGACATAAACAGGGGGGGAGGCTGACCCTGCCTCCACCACTATGAAACCTTTTCAAAGTGACAACCATCATACAGATGTCCAACATCCAATTTTATTCTTTATTTTACTTTCAAGGTTAGTGTTTTTTTCATAATACAACACCTTTACCTTTACAACTCCTTGCTCCTAAACCATTAAACCTTGTACAGTATATTATTATTATTTTGATCATGCATTCTTTATATTAGGCTAAAACTAAGAGGTAAACAAAATCCTAGTTTTACTTCCTGTATTATTTTCCAATAAGTATGTAGGATAGTATAGGTTTGCACTAATGCTTATTTTGCTTAGCTGTCCATCATGAACAGCCCTCAAAAGCCATATACTTCCTTTTCCCTGCTCCTCTGAGATGTATACTGTACAACCTGCTTGGCTCTCCGCTGCCTCTTCTTGAAAGTCTAAAGCAGTGGTCTCTAAACTGCGGCCATTTGCTTCTATCCAGCCAGTGGAGTACTACTCCTTCCACTGACACCAACAATGGGGCATAACTCCTTGTCGCTGACAAAAGCAATGGAGCAGCATTCCTCCCACTGACACCATCAAAAGGGCAGAATTTCTCCCACTGACCCCAACAGCGGGGCACAATTCTTTCCATTGACACCAGTGATGGAGCATAATTCCTTCCATTGATACCAACGATGGGCCACTAATTCTCTCACTGACACCAAAAGGGGGCACTACTCCTTCCACTGACACCAACGAAAGGGCACAATTCCACTGTCACCAACAATGAGGCAGAATTTTTTCAATTGACACCAAGGAAGGGGCACTATTCCTCCAACTGACACCAAAGATAAGGATACCTTATCTCTATTACAATAGGCCCTAGTCTGGCCCCCTAAAGTCTGAAAGACAGTAAACTGGCCCTTTGTTTAGAAAGTTTGGAGACCCCTGGTCTACACTAGTGGGTTTAGCTCCTGCAGTACATGCATGCTGCAATCTCCATTTATTTCCAAAGCAAAGATCATACTATCAAGTGTGATTGAAACACATGAAATCAAAGGTAAATATAAGGCATCCTTTGTTTATTCTAATACTCAACATGGGGAACACAAATCTTCCATGTTGAGTGTTAGCCCCCGTTCACACTAAGGCGACCTGTGAGGCGACCTGGTCGCCTCACAGGTCGCCGTAGGTCGCCTCCCATAGGGAAGCTGCGGACCCGTTCTAATAGGAGCGACACAAGTCGCTCCGACTTAGAAAAAGGGTCCGGAGCTTCTTTGGGGCGACCAGGAGGCGACCGCCATAGACTTCAATGTTATGAAGTCCGTGGCGGCCGCTCCGAGGTCGCGGCGCGCTGCTCGCACCGCGACCTCTGAGGTCGCGGTGCGAAGTAGCGTCGCTTGCATGTGAACGGGGGCTTATTAAGTGTTTTTTTTTACCCTTGTGAAATAGTAAATAAATAATCAATGAATACCTGTAAGGACTGGTCATTTGGATATCTTTTGCCAATTATGAGCTTGTTCCTCTGCCACTTGTCTTAGAGGAAGAATATATAGTAAAAGAGAGCAATTTGATGCTCAAAAGGAGAAAACCAAGGTTCTATGACTCATTAGGTAAAATAGCTATAGCCTAAAATACAGTTCTGCTATAAAATACAGTTCTGCTATAAAACAGGTATAAAGTCCTCTCTAAGGCAAATGTCAGTTTGCCAAGCTGCCGAGTAGAAAGCGGCAAAGTTCATAACTAGAATCCAGTTTAGTATGACTGTAATCTCAGTTAAGCAGAGATTTGGCTGTAGAAGCAGCAAACAGGGATGCAGATGATGATGTGTGTTTAGGAAAATAAAACGGATACTGCTCGAATGCCCCAATCTAGTATCTCAGCTGACTTGCCACAATGTTTGCAGCTGCTGGTCGGGTTGATCACTAGCTTGTCAGACACATTGAGGACTACAACAAAATGGCGCCCATCTACACACTTCCCTTAGAAAAAAAATGGCTTTAGCTTGGTCTCCTACTCCCTACTAGCAGATTTAGATGGCTTTGACTAACAAATTAAAGTTGAACTCTTATTGACATTTTTAACCGGATACACCAACATTGCTTTCCCTTTTATGATAAAGATTTTACACAAATGAAAAAAAAAAACTACCATTGTAAACACTCCTGTCAGTTATAAATGGTTTGCACATAACCTTTAGCTGCCACTTTTGCTGGGCAGCTTGGTCTGTTAAAGCAGTGGTCCTCAACCCTGGCCTACAGGGCCCACTAACAGGCCAGATTTTCAAAATAACTGAAATACATCCAAGGTGATATAATTTGCTGCTCGGTGATTGCAGTACTCTAGTCTGCATCTCCCTAAGGTAATACCTAAAATCTGGCCTGGTAGTGGGCCCTGTAGGCCAGGGTTGAAGACCACTGTGTTAAAGGACGTTGAAAAATACCAGACTTACTAAATAGAGCAACAGGTGAAAATAAAGAAAAAAAAAAGAAAACAAATGCATTCTAAGAATTGGTAAGCTGCAATATAATATGTTTTTTTGGGGGGTAATGCTACGTTAAAGTGAAAAAGTAAATACTCAAAATGATCTTTAATTTTCAGAACATGGCAGTTAATATACTGTGCTCCACTGACACCATGGAAAGCCAAAATCTTTTTTCAGCTTCTGTGCCATAGAGCTCTGTTACAGAAGCCACGGAGAAGCGTATGCCTAAATCGAATGCATTTATTTCTTTCCTTCTGAGCCAAGAGAATTGATTTCCACAATTCTCTAGAGTCAACTGCTCTATATGGGATTGGCACCTCAATTGTCAAAGCATCCGCTGAAGCTTCCTCTGGCTCACACCTCAATGAAATGTGGTAGAACCTTCGACCATATGTATCCCACAATAAAACACACGGTCAAACGAGAAGGGAGCCTGAATTATCCTGGGAAAGAACTGGTGTTAGCTGTTTACTCAGTGGAGTTGAAAGAATTCACAAAAGTGATAGGCCGTGAGAATTGAATCCCGACTACAGTTGCAAGTTTATGGAAAATGTCTGAAGCACCTTGATTTTTCTTATCTGTGTTTTAATAACATAATGTCTTGATAATTGTTTTGTTCTTTATTATATTTAGATGCGAAAGGATTCCTACAGGAACAATAGATTAACAATAAACATCTGCAGGTTCATGCTTCAAGAAAATAGGCTGCACTGCATTTTTATAGCAAGTTTTATTGCAGTTTCAAATATTATATGCAATGCGCCTACAGATTTGCAAACTTATTCATTAATTGGTGCAAGGAAAAAACTGTGGTAAACCTTATCTACTAATGAAATTGCACTCTCCTGATGCCAGACTTTGACCAGATTGAGTCTTTCACCTAGTATTATTGCTCTTTATTATTACACTTTACTTACATATTTACTTATATTGTTTTCCTAAATAAAACAGATTAATCTGTGAAAGACAAAGGTAAAGAAGGTAGTCATTTTGGAACTTCCTTCTTCTGTTAAAAAAAAAAAAATTGTACTATGGGTCTTCCTGTCTATAGGCAGGTTGCCTACACTGGAAATGTTATCGATTAGCAAGTGTCACTGCAGTTCCTGGTCTTTTTGACCTCTGGCCTCTCCTCTGTGCTATAAATAAAAGGGGAAAGGGCTCTGCACACAGAGCGGTGCCAGAGTTCTGGCTCCTAGTCAGTTCTGTTTTTGCTCTCGGCTTGTGGTACTGGGACTGCTACGCCTTGCAGTCCCTCTAAAGTCACGGGGTTTCCGGAGGACATCCAAGCCATGGACAATACCAAATTGAACTATCACCTTATGAAGGTATGCTTGCTCACCCACAAAACGGTAGTTAGATTAGGGATAAGGACGTTCATATTGAACAATGTGCTGCAATTTGTTCAGTAAAGTTATAGTAACTGTTCCAAGCCTGGTCTGAAGTGATTTAACAGGGTGCATGTGGGTTCTTACGTATTTAAAAGAACCAGGGTCTGTAGAGGGGGTATGAAGCTCAGCTACTACAGAAGAATTAACTCGACAAGAAGAAGAGTGGAGTTGCTTTGGGTAACCAAGCAAATGAACAAGCTACAAGCAACCAGATGTTGTTAGGCATGGTACCCAATAAGTTGACCGGTCCTTCATTAGCAAGGGGGTCAATGTCTGGCTACCTCCCTAGCGGTCGGTATCCAATAGCAACTGGATGCGAACCTGTGTTATGGAGATCTATGGCCTGGTCATGAGGTACGGGAAGGAATCAGCATGCATGAGGTCCATGCTATGTGCTTATTGGGACCTCATTCTGTTACTGGGAGTGAGGTAACAGAGGTACACTGGACTGGTGGAGTGGGAGCAGGCTCAGCACATCCCTCCTAATGCAACATCTACCAAGTTACTTTGTGAAGTGACATGGGACAGCACTTTTCAGAAAAACTCTGTATGTTTTTTCCTGCACACAGTAAAGGCTCATCTTTAAATTGGCAAACTGCTTTAATGTTAGATTTTTTATATGACCGCAGTCTTCGCCTGATCCTGAGCATTAATGAGCGCTTGCACGGCGAAAGGTACCCCCACGCGCAGGGCAAAGATGACCCTGCCCACGTGCCAAAGTATGGCATACACCCCCCTTCTGTCAGTTTCAATATTGCACAAGGAACTTGCTATGGATGATCAGACAATGACAACGTATGCAACCAAACAGCTTGTTCCAGCATTCTTCCAAACCAGTCTGTCCAAACTTAGAACTTGATACACTTTGTAAAAGATACAGTACCACTCCTGTGTATCCGATCCACAAGCACATAGCTAACTAACTGAACTCCCAATTTTTAGCACCTGAGTCGGCCTGAGTCATTTCCTACACCCACGGCCCCACCGCTCACATGACCCAGGTCACAACTAATTAAAAAAAAAGGCAGGACTTTGAAGTTTGAATAAGAGATGTGTTTGGAGGATATAAGATCATCCTCATCTCTCTGTCAGCAAAAAATCTGTCTCTAAATACAAATGTTTTCCAGCATTAAAGCGGAGCCCCTGCCCCCACTCCCTCCAAAATTTAAAAGTCAGCAGCTACAAAGACTGTACCCGCTCCCCCCTCCCCCTGAAAGGTGCCAAATATGGCAGCGGAAGGGGGGGGGGGGAACAAGCGGAGCAAGCAAACAAGCAGAGCAACCCACCCTTTTTGGGTGAAGTTCCGCTTTAAGAATTGATGAGTACACACAGTGTAAGGACAGAATAATAACCCTTTTTGTCAATGCTTCAAAGCTTAAATAGTCATACTTTTTTCTGGGTAACAGGAGTGCACTTACTTTTGCTCTCCTGTGAACCAGAGCCAGCAGCAGACAGCAGGCTAAATGGGCGGACCTTTCAATCACCCATTTGTCCCCCATTTATAGATCCTGCTTCATTTATAGAAGCTGTAATATGGCTTTCTGTGAATGGAGCAGATTGGTGGCATTGTTGGGCACTCTTAACCAGAGCCTGTGACAGCCCAGTACTTCTATTAACCCTTCAACTAGAAGATTACAGTGGTGGAAGTGGGGCATGGATGGAGGTGGATTTCAACTAACAGAAAATCAATCAGCAGAAAGGACACATCCCACTAAATATAAATAATGTCCCTTGTAAAGATTTTTCTGTCTTTTAGTTTGGCAGCACTTAGGCATGGCCTCACCTCTAGGTCCAGACTTCTGGGTTCATATGTGAGCGCTAGCCCATATTAGAATATAGAGGAAACTCCTGGCTGCTATGCAAGATTGCTAATCACTGCTGCCAGGCTGCAATAGGGAACATCTTAACCACTTAACAACCGCCCACCGCAGATTTATTGCGGCAGGCAGCCGCTCCTGGGCAAACCGACGTAGTACTACGTCGCTCGCTCAGGAGACTCTAGGGGGCGAGTGCGCGCCGCCGGCGGCGCGCTCCCGCCCCCGCCCGTCAGCTGGGTAGCTAGTGCATGTGACAGGCAGCTCCGATGGCTGCCGGCCACTTGCGATCTCCCGCAGCTGAGAGAGAAGGACAGACGGCTGATGTAAACACAGCTGTCTGTCATTCTCCCTGAAGTGATCACAGAGGCTATGTGATCCTGCTATATAGGATCGCATGTCTCTGTGATTACTTCACAAGCCGCGCCCTCTGACAGTTAGCATCACGCCCCTAGGGACACATTTAACCCCTTGATCACCCATACTGTTAACCCCTTCCCTGCCAGTGTCATTTTTACAGTAACAGTGCCAATTTTTAGCACTGATTACTGTAGTAATGTCACTGGTTCCCCCATAAATGTCAGTTAGGGGTCCGATCTGTCCGCTGCAATGTCGCAGTCCCGCAAAAAATTGCAGATCTCTGCCATTACTAGTGGGAAAAAAAAAACAATAAAAACGACAAATCTTTCCCGTAGTTAGTAAATGCAAAAACTGTTGCGCAAACCAATCAAAATACGCTTATTGCGATTTTTTTTTACCAAAAATATGTAGCAGAAAACAAATTGGCCTAAAATGTTAAAAAATTTTGATTTTTACATGTTTTTTTTTGAGAATTTCATATAAAAGAATGTGAAAAATATTGTTATTTTTTCAAAATTGTAGCTATTTTTGTTTATAGCGCAAAAAATAAAAATTGCACAGGTGATCAAATACCACCAAAAGAAAGCTCTATTTGTGGGGAAAAAAAGCACATCAATTTAGTTTGGGTACAACGTCGCACGACCGCGCAATTGTCTGTTAAAATTACGCAGTGCCGAATCGCAAAATAGGGCCTGGTCATTGAGCAGCCAAATCCTCCGGGGCTAAAGTGGTTAAACGATATTAACAGAAATGAGGAGCCTGCCTAAGTGAAGTTATGTAAACGTATACCACTAAACCACCAATAATTATTAGAACAATTTATATTTTTCCTTGCACTTAAAGTTAGGTAAAATAAGGGATCCTATTAGCAAAAGTATGTAGGCATAGGACACACCCCCTGCCATGTCCCCTTAAAGGAGAATTATAAAAAAAATAAAAATTAGTTAAAGTCAGAAAGTTTTTTTTTATCATACTATTCCTTTATACTGTCTTTTAAAATGTATAAATGCAGCAATTTAGAATTTGGATAGAAGGTTTATTACTGTGAAACCCTTTTTAAAGATAAATACCACGTTTCCCCAAAAAAAAAAGCCCCACCCGGAAAATAAGACCTAGTGTGGGTTTCGGGGAGGGCTGCAGTATAAGCCCTACCCCGAAAATAAGCCCTAGTAATGTTCTTGCAAAAAATATATAATCTGTTTTGTAAAAAGAGTTATATAATGTCCAGTGTCTCCTTTTGTAATTTTATTGTTGAAAATACCTTAGTAACAGTGCTTCTGGACGCTCACGTGACCTGCCAGAGATCTTCTTTTCTCCTCCCGACTGACGTCAGCGGCCCCTCCATCTGCAGTGCTCAACCAGGGCTGATGTCAACGGGGATCTCAGCAGTGGTCCGAGCAGGGAAGAAGAGCTCCAGTGGATCTTTACAGCGGTGCTGTAAATGGGATATTTTTGACAATACAGTTACAAAAGGAGACTCACTGGACATTATATAATAGTTTTATAAAGTTAACAAAGGAGACACACCGAGCAGGGAAGAAGAGCTCCAGTGGATCTTTACAGCGGTGCTGTAAATGGGATATTTTTGACAATACAGTTACAAAAGGAGACTCACTGGACATTATATAATAGTTTTATAAAGTTAACAAAGGAGACACACTGGACATTATATAATCTTTGTACAAAGCGGATAACGTATTTTTACAATGACTTCAGATAAGGTTTATTTTTGGGATTAAAGATGTCATAATGATGACTTCTGAGCTGACAGGGGGAAAGGAGGAGAGAAGACAGGGGACATAGATAAGACATCCCCTGAAAATAAGCCCTAGTGTGTTTTTTGTAGCCAGTCATATTTTCAGGGAAACAAGGTAGTGCATTTTATATACAACTACTGTAGATAGATTAGACCAAAATTAGGGACAAATGAGGAGCAAAGAGGCACAGGGGGGACTTTGTTCCAAATCAGGGACAGTTGGGAGCTATGCTTTCTATTGCTTTTAGCCTTCTCTAAATCTCCAAGGTTCTTTTGTTGCTGTTTTGACCTGACTTCCTGTTAGAGGGTGGCTACGTTCCATCTTCATGGTCCCATTGTATGTAGGATCATAACCACCCTTCCTTTCTCGCTCCCAAGATGGACTAGGGACTATGAACTATGGGATTTGCAGTAGGGATAGACCAATATGGTTTTCCAAGGCCGATACCATTACCGATATTTTGGTCACCATGTATCGGCTTTGGTCGATATGGGCCAATATTCTGCACATTCAATCACATATCCAATGCAGAGTGACCAGTGCCCCCATCAATGCAGAGTGACCAGTGCCGCCATCAATGCAGATGACCAGTGTCCCCAACAATGCAGAGTGACCAATGCCCCATCAATGCAGATGACCAGTGCCCCCAATAATGCAGAGTGACCAGTGCCCCATCAATGCAGATGACCAGTGCCCCCAACAATGCAGAGTGACCAGTGCCCCATCAATGCAGAGTGACCAGTGCCCCCATCAATGCAGAGTGACCAGTGCCCCTAACAATGCAGAGTGACCAGTGCCCCCATCCAATGCAGAGTGACCAGTGCCCTCATCCAATGGCGAGTGACCAGTGCTTCCCCGGCTTGGGGGCTGTAATACGAAGTCCCGCCTCCTGAACCGGCTCCTATGATAGACGTCACTGGTGTGCTGTCTATCATCGGTAGGAGCCGCTGGTCCAGGAGGCTGGACTTTGTATGACAGCGCCCGCGCCGGGTAAGCGGAAGAACCCTGCTCTTTGTGTAATCAGGCAGCGCTCTAATCCCCATCCCCCCCTTCCCCTCCGAAGGCAGCCCTACCCTAAGAAAATATCGGTCATATCAGCCAAGTTTGTGGCCGATACCGATATTTTCGAAAAGTGAATATCGGCCGTCGATAATCGGTCAATCCCTAATTTGCAGTGTGCATAGAGCAGTGCACGTGACTGCAACTACTGTGCACTGCTCGTTGCAAACAAATGAAAATGTGCAGGAAAAGGAGAAATACAGGAGCTCACAGAGGACATTACAAGGAGGCAGAAAAACACAGTAAGAAACAATTTCCTGAAAAATAAATTACTGAGCCATTAAATAGTGGATGTGTATGGATTATTTTTGTAGAATAAGATTATAGTTTAGTGTCACTTTAAAAGTGAACTGTGTGCTGCTGCTACATAGTGTTAGGACATAGTGTTAGGCAGGACATACACGGCTAGCAATAATCACTGTCTTCTCCCGGCAGGGACAACTTCCCTAGCCCTCCCCTGCCGGGAGAAGATGATGGCCCGGCAGGAGGGATTCCTGCATTAACATTGTCTGCGTGGATGAGAAAATCAAGCAAATTTCTTTCCTGCAAAATTTGCTCCATGTATGGCCGGTCTAAGTAACAGGATTTGTCCTGATATCAGCCTTACCCAATTCCTTGCAACACTCAGGTCATAGAGGGGCAAACCTAATGTGACCCTGCTGCAGTGCAGAAGAGCTGACAAGATGAATACTGCCACAAGGCCAAGCTGTGCTGTTGTTGCAAGGGAGGAGGACCATTTGATAGGGATGCCAGGCTTTGTCAGTTAAAACAGTTTTCATGTGCACTAGTCCAGGCACATGCTTTGCCCCTTGATGCTCAAAGTTCCCTTTTGTCAAAGCAGACATCCCAAGTCTCCCGCGAGGTGCAAGTGTCTTCCACATTATGGCTGCAGCTCCCTGACACCTGCAAGTGCCGCGCAATGTCAGCTGTTAGCGTATCCCCGAGTCAGAATGAAGCGGATGCTTCCTGTATAGTTCCGGCTCCGCCTGTGAGAGAAGAAATACAGCAAGCATCAGCACTTAATGCTTCCTCCAGCGCCGCTCCTCATACTCCAGCATTGATGTGTCTCAGAGGAGCCAGCATTTCCCGCCAGCAGTACCCGCCAGCAGTACCAGCCAGCAGTACCAGTCAGCAGTAACCGGCAGCTCTACCAGCCAGCAGTACTCGCCAGCAGTACCAGCCAGCTGTACCAGCCAGCAGTAACCGCCAGCAGTACCTTCTTTATTATTCTGTATACTAGAGAAGAAATATTCTTCAGGATGGCATAACTTAAGACAAAAAATATTTTTTAACTTTTAAACTTAAAATAGTCTTTTCTGTTCTGTTTCTTTTTCAAAGCTGCATCACGGCATTTTTCTGCCCTATCAATACAGAATCATCTGTATCGATATACGCGTATCAGGAAGGAATGCGTCACGATACATTGCTGTATTGATATTTTGAGCACAGCTCTGTTTAAAGCCCTGTTCCATGTGCCCCTTTTATACTTTGAGCACCTGCCCCTCCAAAGGTCTCTGCAAAGCCCTGCACCAGTCCAGTGAATGGGTACATAGTAAACTTGTGACCTTTGCCCTTGACCTTTACACAAGATTTTTTACATTCATGTATTCTTTGCATGAAGGTAAAAAAAACTTTCTGTGTGCAGCAGCACTCCTAATACTTACCTGAGCTCCCTCTCAATCCAGTGATATCCATGAGATCCTTACCTCTCTGGGGACTCACACTCCTGATTGGCTTTTGACAGCAGCCAAAGCCATTGCTGTCAATCACAGACAGTGAGCCAATCAAGAGACAAAAGAGATGGGGCTGAACCACAGCTCTGTGTGTTAATGGATACAGAGCCGCGGGTCGGGAGCAAGCTTGCTTGGGTGCCCTTAGAGCAAGCTGCTCGCTATGGGGGCACCCAGCAGGAGGGAGGAGCTAGGAGCACCAGCGTGGGACCTGCAAAGAGAAGGATCGGGGTTGCTCTTTACAAAATCACTGCACAGAGCAGGTAAGTACATGTGTAGCACTGCCCCCTAGAGGACTGCTGAGAATTGCACTTTCTGGATTCCCCTGGGTTACCCTTAGCAACTGATAGCAGACAAATAGCATTAAAAGTCCTTGGCTCAGTCAATAATCAATCCAGGGGTTATTGGTTATTTTGTGCTTTTTTTTTAGAACTGGGATAGGAGAAGGGATGAGTGGGATACTCCAACTATGAACTATGCACAATCTTGTGGACAACTAGCTGTAGTGTCCGGCAAGACCGCTGCTTCACCTTGCTACAGAAGTGAAGATAGATAATGTGATCCTGTTTGAGTTATTCTTCAGGGTTCTAACTTGGCACCCCCTTTCTCACTTGTGTGCACTGACACCTGTCCACTGACTTTCCACTGGAGCGGTCCCCTTTCCTTGGCAGACCCCTGGCAAGCTTCCCGGTACTCACAGACACTGTTTTTCCCAAGGTTGCTCTGCCTCCAACTCCACTTGTCAGCTTCCTGTACCTCCTGGCTCAGCACCACACTCTTGGCTCACTAGGCCGACTGCCTGTGACCACCTTCCACAACAGAAAGGAGGAGAGACAGCCATCACCTTCCTCCTGGAACCTGACTTCTTGCCCAAAGACACCCTGTCATATGTGCCCTTGGCTTTTATAACATATCTCAGGATGCACCACTGTTTGGGCCAACCCACTGGGATAGTCATAAAAGCCTGTGTGTCACTGGCTGGGTTTCCTTTACTGTCCAACAGGCTCCCCTATTAGATACAGTGGGGACAGATAAATCACACCCTGAGCACATGTAACAGGCCTAACTACTGATCAGGCACCCCAGATAAGTAGATGGAGCAGACTATGGTTTACCTGCTACTCCACTGTTAAGCAGGCAGAGCAAACTATTCTCCCTGCCTAGCACCTATCTAGGAGGGTGCTACACATGTTTCCTATTTATTATTGGCTTTACAGGCTTTAGTATCACTTTAATAATGTGTACTAACAATTGTCCCTATTTCTGTTCTCAGACAGTTGGAGAGGTATGGAAGGGATGAATAGTACAGCAGCAGAAGTTTTTATATTTTAACCACTTTACCACCGGAGGATTTTGCTGTCTTACGTCCAGGCCAATTTTTGCGATTCGGCACTGTGCGACTTTAACTGACAATTGCGCGGTCGTGCGACGCCGTACCCAAACGTAATTTACGTCCTTTTTTTTCCCACAAACAGAGCTTTCTTTTGGTGGTATTTGATCACCTGTGCGATTTTTACTTTTTGCGCTATAAACAAAAAAGAGCCTAAATTTTGAAAAAAATAACAATATTTTTCACATTTTTTTATATGAAATTCCCCCCCGAAAAAAATGTAAAAATCAAAATTTTTTAAAATTTTTGGCCAATTTGTTTTCTGCTACCTATGTTTGGTAAAAAAAAATCACAATAAGCGTATTTTGATTGGTTTGCGCAAAAGTTATTGAGTTGCACACTAGCTCATTATGTGTTTGTCTTTCAGGTGTACTATAAAAAAATTCTGAGGTTTACAACCTCTTTAAAGAGGAGCTCCAGGCTCCCCCCCAAAAAAAATGAAAAGTCAGCAGCTACAAATCCTGTAGCTGCTGACTTTGAATTTAAAGACACTTACCTGTCCAGGGATCCTCCAATGTCCTCACCCAAGCCGATGTTGGACATTTTGACACAGGCTTTGTGTGTATTAATGGCATAGTAGGAGTTCTTGCGGTGTTCTATAAAGTTTCCTCAGATAATTTTGCTGTCAGTCGGAGGATCCTGTGAGGAAGGACACACACACACACCTCAGAGGGGATGACATTGTGAGAAAGACACACTGCCTTATAAAAGCTCTTTCACCTCTGAGGAGCCTCCATCTCCTCATAGACAGCATCTGTCACCTCAAGCGCAGCCTCCATCCCTTATTTTACCTCAAAGGTAGCCTCCATCTCCTCACACTCAGTCTCCTCTCCCCGTCAGAACTTTTCGCTGCCATCTCTGAGCAGGGTTGCTGCTCTCACATTAGACATACTTCAAGAGATGATCAGAGACTGCATCTATATTACAGGAGATGATCAGACTGCAGACGCACTATAGGAGACAGTCAGGGACTACACATATACTACAGGAGATGGTCAGAGACTGCAGACCTACTACAGGAGACGGTCAGAGACTGCAGACCTACTACAGGAGACGGTCAGAGACTGCAGACCTACTACAGGAGACGGTCAGAGACTGCAGACCTACTACAGGAGACGGTCAGAGACTGCAGACCTACTACAGGAGATGGTCAGAGACTGCACATGTACTACAGGAGATGGTCAGAGACTGCAGACCTACTACAGGTGACGGACAGAGACTGCACATATACTACAGGAGACGGTCAGAGACTGCACATGTACTACAGTAGATGGTCAGAGACTGCACATGTACTACAGGAGATGGTCAGAGACTGCAGACCTACTACAGGAGACGGACAGAGACTGCACATATACTACAGGAGACGGTCAGAGACTGCACATATACTACAGGAGACGGTCAGAGACTGCACATGTACTACAGGAGATGCTCAGAGACTGCAGACCTACTACAGGTGACGGACAGAGACTGCACATATACTACAGGAGACGGTCAGAGACTGCACATGTACTACAGGAGATGGTCAGAGACTGCACATGTACTACAGGAGATGGTCAGAGACTGCAGACCTACTACAGGAGATGGACAGAGACTGCACATATACTACAGGAGATGGTCAGAGACTGCACATATACTACAGGAGACGGTCAGAGACTGCACATATACTACAGGAGACGGTCAGAGACTGCACATATACTACAGGATACGGTCAGAGACTGCACATGTACTACAGGAGATGGTCAGAGAATGCACATATACAACAGGAGACGGTCAGAGACTGCACATATACTACAGGAGATGGTCAGAGACTGCAGACCTATACTACAGGAGATGGTCAGAGACTGCACATATACTACAGGAGATGGTCAGAGACTGCACATGTACTACAGGAGATGGTCAGAGACTGCAGACCTACTACAGGAGACGGTCAGAGACTGCACATGTACTACAGGAGACGGTCAGAGACTGCACATATACTACAGGAGACGGTCAGAGACTGCACATATACTACAGGAGACGGTCAGAGACTGCACATATACTACAGGAGATGGTCAGAGACTGCAGACCTACTACAGGAGACGGTCAGAGACTGCACATATACTACAGGAGACGGACAGAGACTGCACATATACTACAGGAGACGGTCAGAGACTGCACATATACTACAGGAGACGGTCAGAGACTGCACATATGCTACAGGAGACGGTCAGCAGGTAAGTATGGTATCTTTTTTATCTATTTTAAAGAAGAAAAAAATACCCTTTAGTATCACTTCAAATCATTCAGAAATTATTTGTCTATTGGCAGCAACTTCACTGTAAAAAAAAAAAAAAAAAAAAAAAAAGAAGGCATTCCAATAAGCAAGAAGTATACAGCTTCCAGATAAGTAGATGTCTCCAGAGGAAATCTAAGGAAGAAAGTAGACACAACAAAAGGAGTGCAGCCTGAATGTGCACACAGTACACACTGAATGGGTGCAGCAGAGGTGGGGGATGTTCCACTTCTATGCACTCACCAGTCACATACATAAGGATGACAGGCTGGTCTCTCCTGGTGTAAACCTCCAGAGCACTAGTACCACCCCCCCTCATCACCCCCCCCCCCCCCCCCAGCTCACTGCCTGAAACAGCCTCTGTGCCTCATCTCGGGATGCGATAACTGCTGCAGCTGTGCTTTTATCAGTATTTCCCAGGAGACTGGATGAACGGTCAGAACAGACTCCAGGTCGGGACATCAGCCACTAGTTCTAGCGCTGGTAAATGCAGCACTGGAGGCTTTCGGGGCCTCCCTGCACCTGATTGGTTGTTAGGACGCTAGCAGCCAATAGTCTTCACACACAGGTGGGCAGCGGGGCGGGAGCTAGGGCATGGGAAGCACCTAAACCTAGGGGGAAGCCAGCTCTGTGATATTTGTGTCCTTTGAGTGCCGAATGGTCAGTCTGCTCCTGGCAGCAGCAACTTGGTCTCCTTAGTTGGGGCCCCAGCAGCCGGGCCCCTCAAGATGTCGGGGCCCCGTACATGTGTATCGGCTGTCCCCCCCTGATGGCGGCCCTGCCAGTGACATTACTACAGTAATCAGTGCTATAAATATGCACTGTTACTGTAAAAATGACACTGGCAGGGAAGGGGTTAATTTTATTTGAGAGGGAGGGGTTAATGTATGCCTGGTGCTTACTAACGTGTGGGGGGGGGGGTGACTGTGTGACACAAGGACAGATCGAGGGTTCAACTATGCTGAACCCTGCCTGTCACTTCAGAGTGTAAACACAAGCGGGCGGATCTCCACACTCGATTCCCCGAACCCGCTGTGACTGAATACAGCGGGAGCGAGCCTCCGGCGGCGCGCGCACGCCGCCGAGAACGGGGAGTGTCTGACAACGTAGGTCTACGTCGTCAGACGATAACGAACCACTTTGCCGCAGTAGGCTCAACGTGAGCAGACGGCAAGTGGTTAAAGTGGTTGTAAAACCCTTTCATATACCCAGTGAAGTGACTGACCTAAGGTAATACACAGAGATTAAACAAATCCTCCTACATAAGTTGTACATGTTTATCTGCAGTCTTCTCATCTCTACATCTGTTCAAAGTGCTGAATTATAAAGCTTGTCTGAGAGTTCAGAAAAAAAAAGGGCGGAGAGCTGAAGTTAAACTCTACAGACCTCAGTGAGGAGAGCTCTGATAGCTGATTGGAGGGAAAGGACACACCCTCTCCACAGAGCACATGGGAACCAAGCTGAGGCTGTCAATCAGCTGGAGATCCTGTCACCATTTTTATCTTGGTGTCAGGAAAACTTGTCAGAAGCGATTCATGCTGATAGCGGATGTATGAAGCAGCAGACAGAAATGACATTTAATGCTTATAATTGAGACAAGTACACACTATGGAAGCATATGCTTTTTTCATATTTCATGTTGTGATGAGGAGCCCTATGGGATGGTATTTTGAACCTTGATGGATCCCATTCTTTCAGCTATGGGTTTTCTTGTTTCTCAAATATAATCGGGAGACACCTACACATGGGATTTTTACACTGTTTTCCTGTAAAGTTTTTAAGGTGCACTCCTTTCTTTAAATAAAGAATGTTCACAAAAAATAAGTTGGGGCTGACACCCTTTTCTTCGGAACCCACACGGCAGGGGTCCTCCTCCCACACATGTTCTTGAGTTATTCACGCTGATATTGTCAGCGGCGGCTGATGCTCTGTTGTCATTCTTGTTAACTATTATTGGTAGTATAATTGTCATGACCTCATATTGTCACAATTGCCCATTTATTGTCAGCATATCATTGTTATTGCCCATTTATTGTCAGCATATCATTATTATTGCCCATTTATTGTCAGCATGTCATTGTTATTGCCCATTTGTTGCTCTAATATTCTCACAATTGCAACTCTGTTGCTCTCATATTGCCAAAATGGGGAGAGATAGCCCGGCACACCTGACCAGGCCTGACTGGTAAGCAGGTAGAAGTAGCCTCAGCTTGATTCATCCAGACCACAGCTTGGAGTGAACGTGGATGAATTGAGCTGAGGCTGCTTCTACCTGCTTACTACTCAGGCTGGGTGAGGTGCATGGCGGCAAGGCCATCGTTTCCCATTTGTGCAGTATGCTTTGGGCCTGGAAGGACCTTTCCTCAGCCTTCACCCTCACTAGCCAGCAGCATCCAACTTATCAGACCTTGACAGCCTGAGCAGGGACCGTTAAGCATTTATCAAGGGTCTCATATTGTCATAGCTGCCTGTTTGATGCTCACTTATTGTCATCACTGCCCATATTTTGCCCATGTATTATCATGATTCCCTGTTTGTTGCAGGTACATTATATGATTGCCCCTTTATTGCTTTTATGTTGACACAATCACTTTCATTTTGGCATAATTGTCATTTTCTTGCTCTCATATTGTCATTGCCTATTTGTTGCTTGCATATTATCACCACTGCCCATTTGTTGTCATGATTGCCCATGTGTTGCCTTTGAATATGAAAATTGCTTGTTTGTAGCCCATCTATCATCAGCAATGCTATTTTTTTGCTTCCATATTCTCAAGTCATAGCTGTTTGTTTAAAGGTTTTGTATTACTATATAATGTAAATTATATATTCCTGTGTAACCTAATCCCCTGCAGGCCTGTAAAACCATAGCACTGGTAGCCCCATATTTGGCTATGGTGTATAGCCACAACTGTTAAAGAAAAATTCCAGGTATGGCATTTTTTACATAGTTCGTCCATCTTGGACTAATGCAATTATAAATATACCATACCTCTATAAACTTGAAATCACTATGGTAGACCACACTACTCCAGCAATCTCCCCTAGCTTCCGGGTCCTATGCCAAGCAGTTGTCCTGCTGCATTGTGAACACAGGAGGTTGGCTGCTGGGCACAGCCACCATTCAGAGAATGCTTTACATCTTTGAAATCAATGCAAAGCATTCTCTGATTTTTCCAGGTGGAGAGTGCCACGTTACCTACACCCTAGTTTCTCTACCTCGTCCAATCAGAGAACACATTGCATTCATTGTGAAAAGGCAAAACATTCTCTAAATGGTGCCTATGCCCAGCAGCTGACCTCCTGTGTTCAGAATGCAGCAGGGCAGTTATTCGGCACAGGACCCGGAGGCCATACCTCCCAACTTTTCGAGATAGGAATGAGGGACACCTATTAGCAAAAGTATGTAGGCATAGGACACACCCCCTGCCACGCCCACTTAAAGAAGTATTATTTAAAAAAAGATTAGTTAAACCCAAAAATGCTTTTTCCCCCACTTCTATTCCTTTATACTGGCATTTGAAATTTACAAATGCAGCAATTAAGAAATTAGATGAAAGGTTTAGCACTGGGAAACACTTTTAGAAAGATAAAAAAAGTGCATTTTATATACAACTATATAGGTCAGACCAAAATGAGGGACAAATAAGGAAAGAGAGACTTTGTTCCAAATCAGAGACAGTCCCTCGAAATCAGGGACAGTTGGGAGCTATGCCGGTGGCTAATGGAGATCGGGGGAGCAATGGTGTCTATTACAGGGATTTTTAGCTTCCAGAAGGATTCCACAAGTATGGTAAATTCATAGTTTTGGGAAAAGACAAGAAAGAGCGGCAACAGGGCAACTACAATACCCAGAATGCTGTTCCACTTGCGCACATGCGTGGTGACGTCACAACTTCTGGTCACGCCCTACATGTTTTGTCAGATATGACGTCATCTGGGGCTCTTCTGAGTCCCCGATGATGTCATATCTGACGAAACTTGTAGGGTGTGAGCAGAAGTCGTTACACTCTTTGTTCTCTTTTCCCTGAGCACGATGGGCAATCATGACAATATACTGGCAATAACGACAGTTTATTGCTGTATAAGCTACTATTGGACCCTCCCTGTCCCAAGATCTGACCATATCTATATGGACGTGGCTTTGTGCACCCAATCTCAACAGTTAACAGAATTGTTAACATATTTTGGTCATACAGTGTATCTGTACATTACAACGTTTCAGCATTCGTATTCTACATCTATCGCTTCCCTGATCCCCTCCATCTGTAGATGTGACACGTTTTACAATTGTTGATAAAGTTCTTTAGGGAAAAAAAAAAAAGCGGCAGTGTGCCATGACGTTGTACGTTGAATGGAGTTGTGGGTGACGCCCCTTTCTTAGTAATAATCATGGGGAAGAGCCGGGCTCGGAGATTTAAGGCGGCGGGTTATGCTCCTACCCCCGCTGTGAAACAAGCAGAAGGCCCCGAGGATCCGGCGGAGGGGGAGTCCCTGCACGCTGAGGATCTTCTACACAAAGTGAGTGATCCGTACACATCGTCTGCCTGGGTGTCATGTCCGCGCTCTACTGAGTCCATGTGTGTGTGATCGGAAGGGACCATTGTCCGGGAGGGGGGGGGTGCTATGTCTATACGAGTCAGGATCACATACATGTGGATGACGTGCAGATCGCTACATAAACGACCTGGAACAATTACACATGTCATCGCTCTGTAATCGCAGAAGAGCAAATAAAGCTTGATTTAAAGGGAAAAAAATGGGCGGATCTCGGGAAATGGGCGGAGTCGGAGCTTTGCGTTCAGGGTCAGCCCCTTCACTCTGGATTGGAAGCTGATTGTTATATCTCAGTGCAGTAGAAATCTACTGATCCTAGAAATGTACATTATATTGGAAGTATAACTGAGGGCAAAACGTTTTTATTTTGGATAGAGTAAGTAGGTTTTTTTTTTTTGTGTCTGCAGAGGTTTTCCATCACTTCCTGTCCATCCTTAAAACAGGAAGTAAGAGGAAATCTCTTCCAAGAGGGAATCCCTGCCTGTCACCAGAGCTAGTGTCCCCATTGGAAAATGTCCCCTCTGTTTTGGAGACAACTCAAAATTTTAAGTTTACTTTCACTTTCATTAATGGTGGTAAGGGTCGGTTCACATTGGTGCGATGTGGGAGCCCTGCAAATCCACTGCGTGTTCCCGCGTCGCATCCGACTCGCAGGCAGTTCACACTGCCACATGGGAACTGCTGGGAATGTCAATACAAAGTTATGACACCCCCTGATTAGTTTGCATATCGCAGTGTGAATTGTCAATTCGGACAGGAATCCGATCACATGGATGTGAACAGCCATGCAATCCGATCCTGGTTCAGACCAATAAAAGGGTCCTGCGTGAGATTGGTGCGCATGCAATGCAAATTCAGCCATAGGTTTTTTGTGTGTTCTTGTGGCACATTTTTGGAGCGCCATTATTCATTTGAATGGGCCTCCCTTCACTCCAAAAAAAGCTCCAAAGCAGCTCATGCACTACATTTTGGCACAGTGCCTGGAGCGTGTGGTATTTTATTTATTTTTTATTATTATTTGCTGTGAATTTAAACATTATTTTGCTCAACAATTGCTGCTCCGTTCACACCTAAGTGCACTGGAATCGTGAGATTCTGCCCGCGATTTCAGAATAGTGGCAAAAAATAGGGGGCATTTGCGATGCCATTACTTCTTAATTACGCCCCAAACGCGGGGCAATTTTGCCACGACTGTCGAGCGCCTAAAATAGCATCGAAAATGTTGCCACGGCGTCAGGAGCCTTTGGCGGTGCGATTTGTGCTGCGATTTTAGCATGTTTTTGTAGCTCGGCAATCGCTGCTCCGTTCGCCATTGAGCATACTGGAATCACGTGATTCGGTTTGCGGGGCGTGTGTGCGATACCATTATTTCTTAATGGCACCCCAAACGCAGTGTGATTTTTACCGCGATTGTCAAGCAACAAAATGTGCTAAAATAGCTGTAAGAAATCGCACTGCCAAACACTCCTGGCTGTGTGTCAAAGCTTGGTCCATGAGCTTTTTTGGAGCAGAGGGAGGCCCATTCAATAGGGCCACTCCAAATCGCACCACCAAAAAAACAAAACAGACGATCAGTGGCCCTTTATTTACCCAGTGCTGATGATAAAACCGAATAGACAGTTGTAAGGTGATTGTTCTGCCCAATAATCGCTAGAAGATTGCTTAGGTGATTCAAGTGGGAGTGGGTACCTGTCAAAATAAAGTACTGCACACTCACTTTCTCTCTCTCCTATTGGTCCATCAATATGATGGGCGGCCTCACTGGATTTAGGAATGTTTATGGGACAGGCAGGCTTTAGGGCTTTAGAAACATATTACTCTTTGACTGAAGGGCCCAACACTGGAGATACTGAACTTATACTTTGTTTAACCACTTGACCTCCAGAAGATTTTACCCCCTTCATTACCAGGCCATTTCTTGCTATTTAGCACTGCGCTACTTTGTAAAGTCAGAATATTTTTCGTCCTAATGCATTCTTTGCTTTAAGATGAAAAGCCTTTTGTGTGCAGCAGCCCCGTTAATACTTACCTGAGCCCCCTCTCTATCCAGCGGTGTCCACGAGTGCTTTAGCCACCCGGGACTCTCTCTCCTGATTGGCTGCAATACAGCAGCGGTGCCATTGGCTCCCGCTGCTTTGAATCAAACTCAGTTGGCCAATCAGGAGAGTGAGGGTGAGGTAATCTAGTGCATCTCGTGGGATAATACCTCTGATGATCTGCGCATGAGCAGAGAGAGCGAGGCAGAATTCTTTGGCTAAAAAAAAAAAAAACTATTAATGGCGGTGATTAGCGACTTATAGTGGAACTATGATAGTGCAGCAAGTGATCTGACACTAACGGAAGCTGCTGGGAGGTACACTAACTGACCCTGACATCACCAGTGACACTAATAAAAATAATTAGTGATTATACTCTACACCAGGGGTATTGAATTAAAATTTACAAAGGTCCAGTCAGTAAAATATTCTTCCAGCAGAGGTCCGAATCGCATTTTTGTGCAATGACCGCCCTGTATCCTCGCAACCAATCACCTGCTTGTTAACTTGGATAGCCCCCGCCCTCTGTCTATAGCTTTCCTGCCTCCAGCTGTTGGCTCTGTGAGACTGGCAGTGGTGATGGCTGTGGGCAGAATGACTCTAAAGGGTGGGACCGCAGGGGTCCGGATGAGACATTAACTGGATCTGGACCGCGGTCCGCCATTTAGTAATGCCTGCTCTACACTGTCACTGTACTAATGCCACTGACTGGTAAGGGGGTTAACATCTCGGTGTAATCAAGGGGTTAGGTGTGTGTCTAACAAGTGTTAATGTGTGTAATATGTGCTGCTTTTTATTAAATATCTGTTTGTTCAAAACCGGGAGAAGAAACACACAGATTGTTCCCTCTGTACAGAGCCCTTTGTGTATGTCAACACAGGGCTCTGGGCTGTGATTGGACACAGTGCATCAGCAGGTCTCGGCCATGAATCATTGGCTGAAACCTGTTGACGAAATCCTGCTGTGTCCAATCACAAAGTCAGGTGGGAGGGGGGGGGGAGGGGGATGCGCTTTTAGAACTTAAAGTGAAACTCCACCCAAAAGGGGAATTTCTGCTTAACCACTTGCCGACCGCCGCACGACTTTATTGCGGCAGTCAGCTGCTCCTGGGCAAACCGACGTAGTACTACGTCGCTCGGCCAGGAGCCTGTAGGTCCCCAGCCCCCACTCGTTCACGGACATCCCCACGCATGTGACCGGTGGCTCCGATGTCCACCGGCCACTCGTGATCTCCTGCAGGAGAGGGAGAAGGATGGACGGCTGATGTAAACACAGCCATCTGTCATTCTCCCTGATGTAAGTACAGAGGTTGTGCGGTCCTGCTATGTAGGATCGTATGTCTCTGTGGTTGCATCACAAGCCACTCCCCCCCCCCCCCCCACAGTTAGAATCACGCCCCTAGGGATACATTTAACCCACTGTTAAAAAATAAAGTAAACCCCTTCCCTGCCAGTGTCATTTTATAGCACTAGATTACTGCAGTTATGTCCCTGGTACTCCCAAAAGTGTCAAAAATGTCAGTCAGGGGTCCGATCTGTCTGCCGCATTGTCGCAGTCCCGCAAAAAAAATCGCAGATCGCTGCCATTACTAGTTAAAAAAAAAAAAAACAATAAAAATGACATAAATCTTTCCCGTAGTTAGTTAACACAATAACTTTTGCGCAAACCAATCAAAATATGCTTATTGCGATTTTTTTTTTTTTTACCAAAAATATGTAGCAGAAAAAATTGGCCTAAAATGTTAAAAAATTTAGATTTTTACATTTTTTTTTTCTTTTCTTTTTTTGAGAATTTCATAATAAAATGTGAAAAATATTATTTTTTCAAAATTGTCGCTCTTTTTTTGTTTATAGCACAAAAAATAAAAATCGCACAGGTGATCAAATACCACCAAAAGAAAGCTCTGTTTGTGGGAAAAAGGAAGTCCATTTCATTTGGGTAGAGCATCGCACGACCGCGCAATTGTCCGTTAAAATCACGCAGTGCCGAATTGCAAAATAGGGCCTGGTCTTTGAGCAGCCAAATCTTCCGGGGCTGAAGTGGTTAAAGGACTCGTTTCCTGCTCCTCTTACACAATTGGCACATTTGAGGAGCTTGGGCAGGTACCTGCTCCCGCTTCCGTTCCCAGCGCCGCGCTGGGAGCGGAAGTTCTTCTTCCTCCCTCCCCCCTGTAGTCTTCTGGGACACTGACAGGTCCCAGAAGACTGCATCCACCAATACAGGATGCGCCACGTGACTCATGCATGAGCAGTGGTTGCCCGGCTGCGAAGCTGCAAGCTGTCACAGCCGGGTGCCCATAGTGAAGATGCCGGCGCCACCGAGGGAAGATGGCTGCGGTGAGCTCACCGCTGGACCGTGGGACAGGTGAGTGGCTGTTTTTTTATAAGTCAGCAGCTACACTTTTTGTAGCTGCTTTCTTTTATTTTTTTATATAGGTGCCTGGAGCTCCTCTTTAAAAGACACTGCCAGCTGTAGGATCCTTCCGCTCACAGTAAAATGTGGGCAGGTGGTCTGAAAGTGATTAAAGATTTTGTTCATCTTTTCAGAAAAAATAAGGTGAACGAACACCCTACACCCTCTGTGGGTGAGGCGCAGTCAGTGCCCATGCAGCCAGTGTAGCGGTCCAGGGATTTTAAATCTGTCGTTCTCTCTCTTCTTCTTTCTGCAGGACTTTGGGAACAGATCAGAGCCGTTTTCTCTACCCACATTGACCTCTGAGAATTGCTCTGATCTGTCCCAGAATTTCTGAAGAAAAGAGGGGGGGGGGGGGAGTGGGGATTCAGATCCCCGGTCATCAAACTGGCTGCATGGGCACTGACAGCTCATCACCCATGGAAGTACGTAGTGGTGACCTTGGGGGGTGGGGGGGGGTGGGGGAGGTGTTTGGATTGGAGTGCAGGGATGGATGGGGGGTGTTCACCTCTTTTTTTTTTTTTTTTTAATTTTTTTTTTTTTTTCTAAAAGGGTGAACTTACACTTCAAAGTCACATTTTCTGACTTTGAATTTATTGCCATTTTTCAGTCTGCAGGAAGTTCTGATTTGCCTGTTTTTTTTCTTTCAGTTGCAGAGCCCCTGTCCTGAAGTCAGAGAATTTGCATGTGCCAACATCTCCAAACTTGTCCAGCAAAAACAAGTCATCCCTTCCTTTCTACAGAAAGATGCTGTTAGATGTCTTGGACCGTTGCTACTTGATAGGTGTATGGCTGTGCGTGAAACAGCAGCTGGTGCCCTACGGTAAGAATGGCTTGCTAGACTTTACTTAGAACGGAGGTTGGTCAAAATTTGAAATTTAAAGCAGCATTAAACCCAAAAGCAACAAAAGCAAATATTTATTATATTGCAGCTTACCAATTCTTATTTTTATTTTTTAGGCTTCCTTCTATTTTAATCTGTTGATCTGGCCAGCCAGTCTGTTGCTTTTCAACAACCTTTCTTGCTGTTACTTGGATGAGACAAACCAAGGGTGCCTAAAATGATCAGCTTTTATATATGTATGTAAAGTCTTTATCCCAAAGGGATTGCTATAACTGGTTATAAAATATTAGCTAGTGTTTGGCTTCAATGTGTTAGTGTACTTAAATCTGCTAGTAAATCTAACATTCACCTCCACTCAGACTGACATTGCTGTTGTCCAAAGGTGCCCCTGTGCTTCTTCATCCAGAGTGTACAGGAATTTACTGACTAGATCACCAGGTAAAACAGGGTAAAAAGGCAAACAAAATAAACCAATGTAGCCACCCGATATGATTGATAACCTGCAATATGGTATGTTTTGGGTTTAATACCACTTTAGTTTGCTGCAGAAAGATGTAACTCTGCATTTTCTTTCTTTGAAAGGAACTTGAGCACATGCGGAGGTTTTGAAGTATGTGATGACATGGTGACCAGAGATATCGTGACCCCGTTGGTGGCGCTTTTAAGAGAGGTTTGTAACTGCATTGTGCTTGCAGGCTTGTTAGATCATTTTCTATATCTTTCATTTATTGCTGGGTTTGCAGCTTCAAAAGAGGAGGTCCTTGGATCTCACAGTCATTGGTGGCTAAAAGGCCAAATCTTGATCAAAAATTTTTGTTTAGAATTTAATGAGACAGATCTGTTTTTGTTTTTTTTTCCTCTTGATGTGGGAGATATAAAGTATGCTAAGGCTGAAGTAGTAATGTGCTTTATAGTTTAAGCTTTTCACAGTTTATTTTATTTATTGGGTCCAGAGCTCCACTCTGCAGCTTTCTGGGAAGGCAGGTATCCCAATAGACTTTTATGGCACTCACTTCTTAAAGCGGTTGTATCCCGCTTTTTGACACTTTTACCTACAGGTAAGCCTATAATAAGGCTTACCTGTAGGTACAAATAATATCTCCTAAACCGGCACGGTTTAGGAGATATTTACAGTGCATGCAGCCGCTCGCGCGAGCGGCGCATGTGCTCTGAAGGTCCGGGGGGACCTTCAATTAACTTGCCAGGAGCTTGCCGGAAAAATCACTCCCGCGCGCATGCGCGGGAGTGACGTCATCGCGGCTCCGGCCAATCAGTGCGCTGGAGCCGTCTCTTCCGGCCAATCAGCGCGCCAGAGCCGCCGAACCCGGAAGAGACGACGAGGGATCATGGCAGCGCCCGCATCGATGTCCGGGGGTCCGTGTCGGGGCTTCGTTTTAAGGTAAGTTAAACATAATGGGCTAGTATGCGATGCATACTAGCTCATTATGCCTTTGTCTTGCAGGTTTTTTTTTTTTATTTTATTTTTTTATAGGGTTTACAACCGCTTTAAAGCGGAACTCCACCCAAAAGGGGAAGATCCGTTTCAAGGACTCTTCCCGCGCTCCTCTTGCACAATTGGCATTTTTGAGGAGCAGGAGCAGGTACCCGATTTTGACAGGGTACCTTCTATTCCGTTGCCAAGAACCGCTCGGAAGTTCTCCTTCCTCCCTCTCCCTTACAGTCTTCTGGGACACTGACAGGTTCCATAAGGCTGCATCCACCATTCACAATGCTCTGCATGACTTGCCCATGTGCAGTGGACACCCAGCTGTGAAGCCGCAAGCTGCCACAACTTGAGTGCCCATAGCGAAGATGCTGGCGCTGCCGAGAGATGACAGAGGATGAAGACGGCTGGGCTGAGTGCACCGCTGGATTGTGGGACAGGTGAGTGACTGTTTTTTAGAAGTCAGCAGCTACACTTTTTGTAGCTGCTGACTTTTATTTTTTGAAGGTGGCTGGAACTCCACTTTAACTTTACACACTTTAGAATGACAGTCGGGAACCAGAAGAATACTGGGCAGTGGAAGTGCAACAGAAGAGCCAGACTTTTTAAAACAGGCTATTGAATCAGTGGAGATCATTTTATCTTGAACATTATAGTGAAAGCCACAAACCGCTGCTTTGTGTAGATCTTCTTTAATGTAAACCAGTCACAAAGGTAGGCCAGCCAGATTGTGCATTTGATGAAGGGTTGGTTCACCTTTTAATGACATTTTAAAAAGGACTTTATATGCATTACAGCTTTAATGTGGGGTTCCACCCCCCCCCCTCCAAAAATGAAAAGTCAGCAGCTACAAATACTGTAGCTGCTGACTTTTACTATTAGGGCACATACCTGTCCAGGCATCCAGCGATGTCCTCACCTAAGCTGATTCTTGAATTGGTTCTCGGGTGCTGGCGCCGCCATCTCAGCTAAGGGAAACCGGCAGTGAAGCCTTGCGGCCTCCTAGCCAGTTTCCTATTGTGCATGTGCAATTCCTGCTGCGCTCTGTAAATGGGCCGGGGGAAGGAGAAGGGGACCAAACTCATCCAGAAATCAAAGCCAGGTGCCTGCTCGCCCCCCCCCCCCAAAAAAGGTGCGAAATGAAAAGTGGCAGCGGAAGGGGAGGAGGCAGACAAGCTGAGCTTCCTCTTCTGGGTGGAGCTTGGCTTTAAATCTGCAAAAAAAATGCTGACAATTTATTTTTTATTTTTTTTAAATGATCCTTACTTTTGAACTGCTACTTCTAGGGGCTCCCCTCTCCATCCAGCTGTTGGATGCATTGTTATAGCACCTCGCAAACGAACATGGCTTGCCTAACCATGCATGTGCAGTCTACTCTCACTTGCAGAGCACTGAGCTCAGCTGCTGCAAGAATGGGAGAGTGCAAACTACATGCTAAATTCTTCTAGTCTAGGGCTTGTTTGTGAGGTCTCTGAGGCTGCACATCCAATGGCAAGGGGAAGCCCATAATAGTAGCAGCTTCAAAGGTAAAGATCCTTTTTTAAAAACTGATGACATCATTTTAATGTAGGCTTAAAGCTGTAATATGTATGATATATATATAATTTTTATATTTTTTTTTATTTACCTGCTCTGTGCAATGATTTTGCACAGAGCAACCCCAATCCTCTTCTCAGCCTCTCCTGACCCTCCCCTTTTACCTAGTGCCTTCACAGCAAGCAGCTTGCTCTGGGGGCACCTAAGCTGATTTGTTCCTGAGCCACTGCTGTGTGTTCATTCACACACAGAACTCGGCTTGACTCCTCACCCTCACTCTCCTCATTGGCTCTCTGGCTGCTGGCTGTGATTGACAGTAACGGAGGGCCTATGGCTATCGCTGTTGTCTCAGCCAATGAGGAGGGAGAGACCCAGGAGAGCTGAGACACATTGCTGGACTGGGATGGGGCTTATGTATGTTTTAGGGGGGCTGGGGGCGCTGCTAAACACAAAAGGTTTTTTACTTCTATGCATAGAATGGATGAAGCTAAAAACCTTGAGCCTTTACAACCACTTTAAGTCAAAATGATCAGTAGGCCCAGAGAGAAGGGCAGCTAAAATAATATGCAAAGTATTGAAGACCACATCACAGGCAACTAGCAGATCCAGAAGGAGTTCAGTAGCAGCTGCTGTATTGGGTAGATAACCAGAAACCAGTCTGCAAAACCGATTGACGTCCTAGCAAGTTTGTCCTTCAAAGGTCAATGACAAATGTTTTAGAGAGGCGACTCTGGAAACCTGCCACAGATTTGCCTTCCCTGGCAATCCCCATCTGATGTATACTGCTGCTCTCAGTATTGTGAAATAAAGAGCTATTGTGCCATGTCATTCAATATTCATAAGTCAACCTGTGCATAAATTCATATACGATGTTAAAAAAAAAACAAAAAAAAACTCATCAATCTATAAAGATATGTAAAAATGTTTTTTCTGCGCTCAGGAGCCTATATATATATATATATATATATATATATATATATAGATAGATAGATAGATAGATAGATAGATAGTGTGACAGGAAGTCAGGTAAATCTGGGGATGTAGTCACAGAGAGGAGACACATTCCCACCTGGTTTGGAAAGTTCACCAATTACTATAGGGTACAAACAAACTGAATATCCGCGCTACCAGTGTAAGCAGCTGTCATAAACCATGGTGTGATCAGAAAATGAAATATAAAATACAGCGCTGAAAATGAAATCCTATGCATATATGGAAAAGTAAATACAATCGAAAATAACGATAAAATTCTGGAACAGTCCAATCCACCCATGCATCATGGCAAGTGAAGAGATCCGTCTAATAGGTGCTTGAAAAAAGTGAGAACCTCCACCACATGTATAGTGACCAATTGGCCTCTTACCGAATACAGGTGACCAATGCTCTCACAAAGGTCAACAACGCTTTTGCTCAAGGCAGGACGACCAGATTCCCAAAATGATGACAGAAGCTCCTAGATTTCTTGGATCTCCTTCCAAGGATAGGATCTATCATGCAGTGTCCCTCTCAAACATGGAATAGAGACAGGGAAAGACCATGGTGCAGTATGTTCCAAGTAAAAGCGTTTATTTAAAATAAAATGCACTCACCACACGTAAGAACATGAGGGACCTTAAGAATAAATTTCAATGATCGCTGGCGGGCGATGCATTCAAACCGGCTTGTGACGTCGACGCTAACAGCTCCGCCTACATGTTTCGCAGGCAACTGCGTCATCAGGGGGGGGAGGGAGCAGCGTAATAGACGTCTTATATAGGTCAATGGAAACCGGAAGTGCAAGCGGTCAATCGGCACGCCCTCCGAGGTCACACAGGAAGTGAAACCACGTATGGACCGCATTGCGACACCGGAAGGGGTTCTCAGACCTTAGAGCTAGAGGCTGATGAACCGGAAGTGTGCCTTCGTTCCGGAAACAAAACAAATGGTCATCTCCCGGAGAGATACATCCACCTACCCCGGGAAAGATCATTAGGCAATAACTCATTAAACATGAATAAAAAAGGGTATATGTCCACAAATGGGAAATATTACCAAAAGTATATCAAAAAAAAAAATTTAATTGTTGTAAACAGCCCCATAGACCATCCAAGGACCCATGGGAGCTAGTATGTAAAACCGGAAGTAGATCTCCAAACCCAAAACGGGGAAGAGATACAAGAATTAAAATCAAAAAGAGTCGAGGTCACAAGCCAGAAGAATTATCAATATAACAAACATATACAATGGTGATATAAAAATCCAAAAAGTATACAATAACTCAAAGCATACAAGTTAAAAGGATGTGTACAGTCTAACACAACTTGATATAAAATTCAGAACCAGAAAATGATTCTATACCAGCATGTTAATCCATAACAACATAGAACACAATGTCCAAGGTTAACTGTTATTAATGAATGAATTAAGATCCAGGTCTACATTCAAACCAGATGGCCTAAGGCATTTGAGGAGATAAATCCATCGGGTTTCTAACTGTGAGATGCCTCTACGTAGGTGGCCACCCCGCCAGTTAGATTGGAAAAGATCAATGACCATAAATGAGGTCCCTGTAGGGTCCCTCCCATGGTATTTGTCATAATGTTTGGATAGGTTGTGCTTCGGAAAACCCCTGCGAATATTGCCGATGTGCTCATTCATTCTCACCCGAAACTCCCTAATGGTACGCCCTACATAGTGTAGCCCACAGGGACAGGTGATTAGGTACACTACATTTTTAGTGCTGCATGTTGCAAAACATTTGATGTCATAGGTTAAACCCGTCGCATTGCACAAAAATTGAGTGTACTTCCGCTGTTTCAAATGATTAATTGAACAGACGGCACAACGTCTGCAAGGGTAAAACCCATCTCTGTCAAAAAAGAATTTAGGTCTAGTGGGAGGATCAATGATGTTCGGTGCTAGCCTTAACCTTAATGGGGGGGCACCCCTAAAGACAACCGGGGGCTGGTCTGGAATTAAAGAACCCAGAACCCTATCACTCTTCAAAATGCCCCAATGTTTGGTCAAAATTCTTTTCACCAAAAAATGGTGAGAAGAATAGGACGTAAAAAAGGAAAAACGAGGTGAAAACCTAGTAGTCTCCCCCACTGGCCCGTTAATAGGTAAAACCTCCCTCTCAGGGTACAAGATTAGATTCCTATCCATCTCTGCAGTGGCACGAATGGCGGAGTCAAGTTCATCTGATCCATAACCTCTGTCCAGGAATCGTTCTTTTAGTATCTTGGCCTCTTCAAGGAAGTCCTGCAACAAAGTACAGTTTCTCCTGAGTCTCCGAAACTGACTTTTAGGGACACCTTTTAGCCATGGTCTATGATGACAACTCTCTAGGCTGATGAACCCATTACGGTCCGTTTCTTTAAAAAACGTAGATGTGATTAGTTTATTGTCCTGGACCCGAATCCTCAAATCCAGAAAACTAATCTCCTCACTACTGATGTCATGTTTCAGGGCTATGCCGCGATCATTGTTGTTCAGAGTGGAAAAAAAGGACTCTAGAGAGTCCCTATCTCCACCCCAAATCAACAATATATCGTCGATATAGCGCCCCCAATATAGAAGTTCAGGGATGTTCTGTCCATAAATGACTTCACCTTCCCACCTGGCCATGAAGAGGTTAGCCATTGAGGGGGCAAATTTCGCCCCCATGGCTACACCTCTGCACTGCACATAGTGGGTACCACCAAACCAGAAAAAATTATGCCCCATCGCATAATCCATAAGGTTAAGTATGAACTCCTGTTGTTTTCTAGGAAGAGACGCATCCTCCCGAAGAAAATATTGTACAGCCTCTCGTCCATGATGGTGAGAGATAATCGTGTAGAGAGAATTCACATCCGCTGTTGCCAGCAGAAGGCCCTCTCTCCACTCAAAAGAATCCAGAGATCTAACCACCTGGGTGGTATCCCTGATGTATGATGGCATAGTGGTGACAATGGGTTGGAGATAATGATCTATATAGCGCCCTACTTTAGATGTGATAGAGTTTATGCCACTAATGATAGGTCTTCCTGGGGGGTGGAGAGGGTCCTTGTGGACTTTGGGCAAATAGTACATGATGGGTATACGAGGTGCCACAGGACAGGAGCAAAAAAGAACAAGGCGGGCCTAAGGGACCAAGGTCTTTTCAATCTGAGTAATTCAACATTGAGTGAGGAGGAGAAGCTTGTTCTTGGCGCGGGTATGAAGTTTGTACCTCCTCGCAGCCTGAACAAGTTTAATGTATTTATAGATGTACATAAATACGTCAGGAAGTTGCATGTCCAGAGATACTTAACTTCCAACCCTATTAGAAGTACCATCCCTAATTCAGATGGCTTTAGACATTCATCTCTAGCCAATGCATCACTTCTCAATCCGCCAGTGAATCTTCCACCCACTCTGAATGTGTTCAGGGATGTGGTACTGGCGGATTTAGAAAAGGTGAATTGCAAGAGGGTGTACATGGATCCCAAATTTAAAGTGGGTATGGATTCCCTTAAAAAACGTAATGACATTGTGGTACGCCCGGCGGATAAGGGCGGAGGGGTAGTGATCTTGAATAAGGTGGACTACTGTGCAGAAATGCACAGGATATTGTCCGATCAGGACACCTATCGCCCTTTGCCCAAGAATCCCACTGCTTCTTATAAGAAGGATTTGGTCTCACTGGTGGAGGAGGGTTATAAGCAACAAATTTTGAATAAAAAGGAGAAGGAGTTCTTGATTCCTGTGGCACCTCGTATACCCATCATGTACTATTTGCCCAAAGTCCACAAGGACCCTCTCCACCCCCCAGGAAGACCTATCATTAGTGGCATAAACTCTATCACATCTAAAGTAGGGCGCTATATAGATCATTATCTCCAACCCATTGTTACCACTATGCCATCATACATCAGGGATACCACCCAGGTGGTTAGATCTCTGGATTCTTTTGAGTGGAGAGAGGGCCTTCTGCTGGCAACAGCGGATGTGAATTCTCTCTACACGATTATCTCTCACCATCATGGACGAGAGGCTGTACAATATTTTCTTCGGGAGGATGCGTCTCTTCCTAGAAAACAACAGGAGTTCATACTTAACCTTATGGATTATGCGATGGGGCATAATTTTTTCTGGTTTGGTGGTACCCACTATGTGCAGTGCAGAGGTGTAGCCATGGGGGCGAAATTTGCCCCCTCAATGGCTAACCTCTTCATGGCCAGGTGGGAAGGTGAAGTCATTTATGGACAGAACATCCCTGAACTTCTATATTGGGGGCGCTATATCGACGATATATTGTTGATTTGGGGTGGAGATAGGGACTCTCTAGAGTCCTTTTTTTCCACTCTGAACAACAATGATCGTGGCATAGCCCTGAAACATGACATCAGTAGTGAGGAGATTAGTTTTCTGGATTTGAGGATTCGGGTCCAGGACAATAAACTAATCACATCTACGTTTTTTAAAGAAACGGACCGTAATGGGTTCATCAGCCTAGAGAGTTGTCATCATAGACCATGGCTAAAAGGTGTCCCTAAAAGTCAGTTTCGGAGACTCAGGAGAAACTGTACTTTGTTGCAGGACTTCCTTGAGGAGGCCAAGATACTAAAAGAACGATTCCTGGACAGAGGTTATGGATCAGATGAACTTGACTCCGCCATTCGTGCCACTGCAGAGATGGATAGGAATCTAATCTTGTACCCTGAGAGGGAGGTTTTACCTATTAACGGGCCAGTGGGGGAGACTACTAGGTTTTCACCTCGTTTTTCCTTTTTTACGTCCTATTCTTCTCACCATTTTTTGGTGAAAAGAATTTTGACCAAACATTGGGGCATTTTGAAGAGTGATAGGGTTCTGGGTTCTTTAATTCCAGACCAGCCCCCGGTTGTCTTTAGGGGTGCCCCCCCATTAAGGTTAAGGCTAGCACCGAACATCATTGATCCTCCCACTAGACCTAAATTCTTTTTTGACAGAGATGGGTTTTACCCTTGCAGACGTTGTGCCGTCTGTTCAATTAATCATTTGAAACAGCGGAAGTACACTCAATTTTTGTGCAATGCGACGGGTTTAACCTATGACATCAAATGTTTTGCAACATGCAGCACTAAAAATGTAGTGTACCTAATCACCTGTCCCTGTGGGCTACACTATGTAGGGCGTACCATTAGGGAGTTTCGGGTGAGAATGAATGAGCACATCGGCAATATTCGCAGGGGTTTTCCGAAGCACAACCTATCCAAACATTATGACAAATACCATGGGAGGGACCCTACAGGGACCTCATTTATGGTCATTGATCTTTTCCAATCTAACTGGCGGGGTGGCCACCTACGTAGAGGCATCTCACAGTTAGAAACCCGATGGATTTATCTCCTCAAATGCCTTAGGCCATCTGGTTTGAATGTAGACCTGGATCTTAATTCATTCATTAATAACAGTTAACCTTGGACATTGTGTTCTATGTTGTTATGGATTAACATGCTGGTATAGAATCATTTTCTGGTTCTGAATTTTATATCAAGTTGTGTTAGACTGTACACATCCTTTTAACTTGTATGCTTTGAGTTATTGTATACTTTTTGGATTTTTATATCACCATTGTATATGTTTGTTATATTGATAATTCTTCTGGCTTGTGACCTCGACTCTTTTTGATTTTAATTCTTGTATCTCTTCCCCGTTTTGGGTTTGGAGATCTACTTCCGGTTTTACATACTAGCTCCCATGGGTCCTTGGATGGTCTATGGGGCTGTTTACAACAATTAAATTTTTTTTTTTGATATACTTTTGGTAATATTTCCCATTTGTGGACATATACCCTTTTTTATTCATGTTTAATGAGTTATTGCCTAATGATCTTTCCCGGGGTAGGTGGATGTATCTCTCCGGGAGATGACCATTTGTTTTGTTTCCGGAACGAAGGCACACTTCCGGTTCATCAGCCTCTAGCTCTAAGGTCTGAGAACCCCTTCCGGTGTCGCAATGCGGTCCATACGTGGTTTCACTTCCTGTGTGACCTCGGAGGGCGTGCCGATTGACCGCTTGCACTTCCGGTTTCCATTGACCTATATAAGACGTCTATTACGCTGCTCCCTCCCCCCCCTGATGACGCAGTTGCCTGCGAAACATGTAGGCGGAGCTGTTAGCGTCGACGTCACAAGCCGGTTTGAATGCATCGCCCGCCAGCGATCATTGAAATTTATTCTTAAGGTCCCTCATGTTCTTACGTGTGGTGAGTGCATTTTATTTTAAATAAACGCTTTTACTTGGAACATACTGCACCATGGTCTTTCCCTGTCTCTATTCCATGTTTGAGAGGGACACTGCATGATAGATCCTATCCTTGGAAGGAGATCCAAGAAATCTAGGAGCTTCTGTCATCATTTTGGGAATCTGGTCGTCCTGCCTTGAGCAAAAGCGTTGTTGACCTTTGTGAGAGCATTGGTCACCTGTATTCGGTAAGAGGCCAATTGGTCACTATACATGTGGTGGAGGTTCTCACTTTTTTCAAGCACCTATTAGACGGATCTCTTCACTTGCCATGATGCATGGGTGGATTGGACTGTTCCAGAATTTTATCGTTATTTTCGATTGTATTTACTTTTCCATATATGCATAGGATTTCATTTTCAGCGCTGTATTTTATATTTCAATTACTATAGGGTGTCGGCTGCCAAAGGCAGCAGGAAGGTGTAAAGAAGTTGAAAGGCCTTCAGCTGTTCGGAATGAGGAAGTTAAGGCCTCTATAATTTGTCCAGAGGAAGTCTATGGATTGCTGCCTCCTGTCGCCGTGTGGGCTGGGAGAGGAGGACAGACAGACGTGTGCCCCCTACAAGCTGTGTGAGCATGGGAGAAGACCTCCGGAAGCGATGTGAAGCTGAGGAGGGTAACAAGTGTGAAGACTTGGATCGTTTCTAGGTGAAAAGAAACCAATGGACATTTCCTGTGTGAAGGGGAAATTATGTAAGACCGAAGGCTACTCAAGGTGAGGTCTTGAACTATTTCTATGTGGGAAGAAATAGATGAACTGTGTTCAATGTGAAGAGGAAAAGGGACATGTTCAATGTGAAGAGGAAAAGGGACATGTTCAATGTGAAGAGTCCAATGAACATGTGCTGTGAGAAGAGAAAATAAATGGACTATATAGTGTCTGCTGTATGATCAGCCAAGTCTGCCCAACAGTAGGTTGGAGACACTCTTAGGTAGGTTCCAGTGTGAGAAGGTAGCCGCCCACAGAGGCAAGGATTTATTTTGGTGTTTTATTTTATTTTGCTGTTTTGCTGCATGCAGTCTGGTGAAGAAAATGGCATGAATAAACCAAACTGTTGTTTGCAACCACTTGTCGGCTATCTTATGCCCCGTACACACGTGCAGATTATCTGCAGACTTTTGTCTGCAGACTTACCTTTTCTATGTAGTGCAAGGGCCTGCCAGATTGCATACAAATTGATAGTGTTTAGGTTTGACCTCATATTATATGGTTTTGGTAAGTCTGCAGATAATCTGCACGTGTGTATGGGGCATTACTGTGTAAACGCACCCCCCCCAAGGGGTCATCCACGCCTACCACCGAGCTAATCCCTTACAATAGATAGATAGATAAATGAATAACTCCTAAGTATAATAAATGTGAAATATAAATATTTCAATGTAAATATAAAATATACAAATATAAAAAAATAAATGTATAAATAAAAAATAAAAATATAAAATATACAAATATATAAATGTGAACTCAAAATAAAAAAACTACATACGGTCCATAAATAAAAAAAAAAAAAATAATAAGCATGTAGCCAAAAAATGCAACTACCATTAATGCTGCAGCATCCTAGTGGATTCTACATTACCCACGTGCACATTTGTTTTTTTTAATTTTCTCTTCACGATTTTATTAGGGTTTTTCACACATTGCGTGGGGGACATTTATAACACATTATTGTCCTCGTCTTCTCAGTACGCTGTCATAGGAAGCTGCTTGCTATGTGTATTGACACACAGAGCATAACCCAGACCCATTTTCCCCTCTCCCCCTCCAGTCTCTGATCACAGGCTTTGATTGACAGCAGCGGGCACCAATGGCTCTGCACAATGTTGGATAGTGATGGGACTCGGTTAAGTATAAGGGGGGTGTGGGTTGCGAACAAACACTGGAACATTTTTTACTTTAATGCATTAAGGTAGAAAATGTTGAGCCTTTAGAAACAGTTTAGGTAAGCATTGTATTTTTCCCCATATATTTCTGTTAATTTTCATTTAGGGCCAACATTCACACTATAGGACTACGCCCACTGCTTCAAAAAAAGGGCCACAATTCTAACGCTCAGTGCTTTCTTCGGTAGAGTGTTAAAAATAAAGGAGAGTCTGGTCATGTGACCAGTCAAAGTTACATGACCAGGTCTCTTCCAATTATAGAACTCTTTGTTTTGTTAAGAATAAAGAGCACTGTGGAGCAACATCATAGTCTGCATTTAATGAATGAGCCACCCCAGCAAAATGTCATAGACAGCAGAAAGCAATATCTGCTCTCCATAATATGATGGCACCTATCTGTTGGTTGGCGCACATGCATTACAGCAGCCCTTTTTAACCACTTCTGGACCAGAAGGTTTTACCCCCGTAATGACCAGGCCATTTTTTACGATACAGCACTGCATTACTTTAACTGACAATTGTGTGGTCCTGCAACGCTGTACCCAAATAAAATCGGTGTCCTTTTTTTCCCACAAATAGAGCTTTTTTATTTTTTGCACTATAAACAAAAAGAGCGACAATTCTGGGGAAAACTATAAACACATACCCAATAGAAAAAAAAAAAAATCTATTTTTCATCATGTAAGGCTAATTTGTATTCTGCCACATATTTTTGGTTAAAAAAAAATCCCAATAAGTGTATAATGATTTCTTTGCGCAAAAGTTATTGCGTCTACAAACTAGGGGAAAGATTTGTCATTTTTATTTATCTTTACCAGTAATGGCAGCCATAAGCGATTTTTCTTTTTTTGCGGGACTGCAACATTGTGGCGGACAGATCGGACCCCTAACTGACATTTTTGACACTTTTGGGGGGACCAGTGACATTAATACAGTAATCACTGCTAAAAATAAGCACACTTACTGTACTAATGACACTGGCAGGGAAAGGGTTAAATGTCTCCCTAGGGGGTTTCTAACTGTGGGGAGATGGGTTTTCTGCATGAACAGAGACCTGTGTTCCTAAATAAGAGGAACACAGGATCCCTGTGTTCATATTTGACACAACAGCGATCTGCCGGACCCGTTGATTGACTTCCTCTGTGGCGAATGGGCATGCGTCTCTGGTGGCGTGCGCACGCCTCTGGTAGCAGTCCCTCAAAGCGACGTACAGGTATGTCGTTTCGTGGGACAGAGCTGACCTGCTGCAGCAAAACTGCAGCGGGCGGTCGTTAAGTGGTAAGGCATGAACATCCTCACCTGCAGCATTTTGACAAATGTAAAGCATGCTGCACTGTAGGTGCATTGCTGTAATGTGTGCTAAAGTACATGTTTTGATCGCATGTAACTACGTTGCATCAATTTGAATTGTCTCTTTTGGGATATAGTTTAGTTAACCAAGCAGATGTTCAGACACGCAATAGTGTCCTAAAGCAAATACCTGGATTTCTATCCTGGTTTAAGTCCTCACTGGGGCATGAGGGACAAATTGAAGCCATGGTGATATACAGGGGTGCTCCAGAATTTCCTGGTAGAGCTGCGCTGACTTTGGACTTGATAAAACAGTGGACCAACATCAGCAGGCTCCTCAAAACATTAAGGACTGTGGAAAATTTTGCATTTTATTTGGAAATCAAGGTCCCAGAGTTAGAATCCAAGTTGGATGAGGTCCAGTGAAAAGTTTCCATAGCCAGTGATGATTTGTGGAGCCATGTTATCTGCTGGTGTTGGTCCACTGTGTTTTATCAAGTCCATGCAGTAATTTATGCAAAAGAAGCCCCGACCAAGTATTGAGTGCATACTATACTGTACATGGATATACTTTTCAGTAAGCCAAAATTTATGTATTAAAAATCTTCTTTTTTTTTATTGGTTTTATGTAGTATTCTAATTTTCTGAGATACTGAATTTTGGGTTTTCACTAGCTGTAAGCCATAATCAAAATTTAGAAGCAAGAAATGCTTAAAATATATCACTCTGTATGTAATGCATCTATATAAAATGAGTTTCAATTTTTTAATTGAATTACTGAAATTAACTTTTTGATGATATTCTAATTTTATGAGGTGTGTGTGTGTGTGTGTGTGTGTGTGTGTGTGTGTGTGTGTGTGTGTGTGTGTGTGTGTGTGTGTGTGTGTGTGTGTGTGTGTGTGTGTGTGTGTGTGTGTGTGTGTGTGTGTGTGTGTGTGTGTGTGTGTGTGTGTGTGTGTGTGTGTGTGTGTGTGTGTGTGTGTGTGTGTGTGTGTGTGTGTGTGTGTGTGTGTGTGTGTGTGTGTGTGTGTGTGTGTGTGTGTGTGTGTGTGTGTGTGTGTGTGTGTGTGTGTGTGTGTGTGTGTGTGTGTGTGTGTGTGTGTGTGTGTGTGTGTGTGTGTGTGTGTGTGTGTGTGTGTGTGTGTGTGTGTGTGTGTGTGTGTGTGTGTGTGTGTGTGTGTGTGTGTGTGTGTGTGTGTGTGTGTGTGTGTGTGTGTGTGTGTGTGTGTGTGTGTGTGTGTGTGTGTGTGTGTGTGTGTGTGTGTGTGTGTGTGTGTGTGTGTGTGTGTGTGTGTGTGTGTGTGTGTGTGTGTGTGTGTGTGTTTCTTGTAAATGTTGATCTTTGTCCCGAGTACAGATGAGTTGTAGGCTGTTCTATTTTAAGGGGGCTTAATCATATCTCCTGAATGAAGAAGGGAAAACAATACCAACTTCTCAATCTTGTATAATTTTCACTCTACAGTGTTCCCCTGGTTTGGATTCCATTCTGGTGCCATCGATGAATGGCAAAGACTTGCCAAAGAACAATGTTGAAGATATTGCAAACCAGGCTATTAATGTCCTGTGGAATATGTGGTAAGTTGGTATCTTTTTTTTTTTCTGGATTGTAGTGAATGTTTGTTATTGCACGGAAACCGTTTGAAAATGAACCATGGTACACATTTCATAGAGCATTTAAGAGATGATAAAGTAAAGTTTCTAAATGCTTCCAACTGAGTGAGTTTTGGGTAGAGAAAGGAAAGTTAAGGGATTTAAATGAATTGAAAATAAAATGTTTACTTTATTATGATATTTGAATATACCCCCCCTCAAAAAAACAAAACAAAAAAAACACTTTAATTCTTTGAACTTTATTTGGAGCAGTTTGTTATAATGGTATCAGGAAAGGTTTACAAACCTTTCAACCATTTCAGCTCCGGCAGGTTTTACCCTCTTCCTGACCAGGCCATTCTTTGCTATACGGCAATGCGTTGCGTGCAACGTTGTAACTAAATAAAATTGCTGTCTCCCCCCCCCCCCCCCCCACCCTACCCCCACAAATGGAGCTTTCTTTTAGTGGAATTTGATCACCTGTGCGGCTTTTATTTTTTGCGCTAAAAACAAAAAAAACATAATTTTGAAAATAAAAAAAAAAAAAAAAAAGTTTCTGCTATAATACATGCTGCCCAATAAAAAACAAATGTAAAAACAAGTGTATATTGATTGGTTTGCGCAAAGGTTATAGCGTCTACAAACTATGGGATACATTTATGGACTTTTTTTTAAATTATTATTTTTACTAGTAATGGCGGCAATCAGCGATTTTTAGCGAGACTGCGACATTTCAGCGGACAAATCTGACACTAAGTGACACTTTTTGGGGACCAGTGACAGCCCGCTGGGTTGAATGAAAAGAAACTTAATTTGTGTACCTAGCCTTAATTCTACAGTTGACAAGTATATTCAGTGTGTATTGGTCCATAGAGAACAATAAGAAAAATCTTTGGATGTCTTTCGTCTTTTACAACCCCAATTCCAAAAAAAGTTGGGATGCTGTGTAAAACCTGCATAAAACAGAGTGCAATGATATACAAATTTCAAACCCGTATTTTATTCACGATAGAATATAAAAAACCTATCAAATAAGAAGAGGTACCATTTTAAGAAAAATTTTGAAATTGTTGGCAGTAACACCTCTAAAAAAAACGCTGGGACAGGGCAACAAAAAGCTGGCAAAGTAAGTGATACGAACAAGAAAGAGTTTGAAGAACATTTTTGCAACTAGTTGGGGTTAATTTTTGTTAACCGGTCCGTAACACGATTTAGGTATAAAAAGAAAGTCAGAATGTCTCAGAAGCAAAGATAGCCAGAGGTTCACCAATCTGAAAAGCTGTATAAAAGTTGTCAAACAATCAGAATAATGTTCCTCAACATAAAATTGCATCAACCGTACACTATATCCTCTAACAATTCTGAGAATCTGGAGAAATCTCTGTGCGTAAGGGACAAGGCTGAAATGCAGTATTGGATGCCAGTGATATTCAGGCCCTGCATTAAAAACAGGCATGATTCTGTTATAGACATCACTACACGGGCTCACGAATACTTGCAAAAATCACGGGTCTGTGGACACAGTTCGCTGCCATCCTCTATCTTGCAAAGAAGAAGCCATATCTGAACATGATCCAGAAATGCCACCATCTTCTCTGGGCCAAAGCTCATTTAAAATGTCTGTTGCAAAGTGGATAACTGTTCTGCGGTCAGAGAAATCAATATTTGAGATTATTTTTGGCAGCAATGGGCACCATGTCCTCTGAACTAAAGAGGAAAGGGATCTTGTTATCCACCCTCGGTTCAAAAGCCTATTTCTCTGTTGGTATTGGGTTGCGTTAGTGTGTAAAGAATGGGCAGCTTGCACATCTCATCAATACTGAAAGATATTTTCAGGTTTTAGAGCATTGTCTCATCCAGATGATGTCTTTTTTAGAGAAGGTCTTGAATATTTCAGCAGGACCATGCTAAACCGCATACTCCATCTATGACAACACCAAGACTTCGTAGTAGAAGAGTCTCTAGGTGCGTAACTTGCCTTCCTGCACTCTGTATTTCACCAACTAAAAATATTTGGCCCATCTTGGGGGGGGGGGGGGGGGGGGGGGAAATCTTAAGAAGACCCAGGACTGTTGAGCAGTTAGAATTTTTTATTGGGCAAGAAGGGTACAACATTCCTCTCCCAAAACCCCAACAACTAGTCTCCTCAGTTCCCAGACATTTACAGAGGGTTTTTAAAAGAGATGCTACTCTGGGGTAAACATGACCCTATTCCAACTTTTTTGAGACGTATTGCTGCCATCAATTTCAAAATTATCTTATTTTTTTCTTATTTGAAACATTTTTATGTTTTCTATTGTAAATAAAACTATGAGATCTGCAAAGCATTGCTATCTTTTTTTTTAATGTAGATTTTACACAGCGTCCCAACTTTTTTACTACTTGGAGCTAAAATCTGGGCCATATTGTTTGACACCTTGCTCATTAACCCATTCATGACTGGCCAACACACATACAGTGGCAAAATGTGATCTTTTATGCCCACATGCTGCACATATGTGTCACTGGCTGACCAATGTCTATGTGCTGAGAGTGCGCTAAGACTGAGCTGTCACAGACAGCTCTTGGTCTGAGGTAAAGATGGGTAACTGGTGGGACCAGCTTCAGATCTTGTGACCACTTTGACAGTGGTCATATGACCGCCAATCCTTCCTGCTGCCGCATGTGTGTAAAGAATTTTTTAAAGGAATGCCGGGGGGGGCGAAAAGGGTTTAATCTTAGCCCCTTTTGTATTGCAAATAGGCCTAAAGCTGGCCATGCATGGATCGAAATTTATCCGGTTTAGCGAGAGCCAATTGAATATTTTGATCCATGTATGGTTGTTTCAGTTCATAGGTTGTTCTATCGACTTCTGATAACCGCTTTGCTCTTTGCTGTAAAATTTTGCTTCGATCGCCACTTGCAGCCAATTGATGGGGAAGGGAGGATGGAGGAATCCATTTAGTTTTTGTGAACTAATGAACTGTTTGTCCAGCTTATGTGTTTTAGGAAAGTCAGCCTGTAAGTATTGTTGAAATTGACAAGTTTACTTGAAGATAAGCAGCAACATTGTATGCTTTTATAATCCATTTTAATATATATTAACTTTTTTCTCACTCTTGCATCCCTACAGTGAAAGCAATAGTAAAGCCTTATCCGTCTTTAACAAGGAGCACTGCGTGGATGTTGTTATGCAGTGCCTAAGCAAGTTCTCAACTAACACAGAGCTAGCAATTTCTGCAGGTAACAGCCTTTGTTTTATTTTTATTGTTCAATGCTATCATCTGAAAAGGAAAGATTGCACAGCATTTTGCTTTGTATCCACAGCCTACTGTCTACAGACAGTCACTGAAGACAACTCTGAATTGTTGGCCTCCTTGGATGCTGCTTCCCTGCGGACATTAGAATCTGTTCTTGGCAACACGGCAACTACAATGGAGATGCAACTTTTAAAAACTTTGGTTGCAGGTAAACAGATGATCACTTCAGAGTCTAAAAACTGCTCAATTGAGCTAAAGATGGCTTAATTGCTGCTTAGGGGTTATATATGAATTAGAGTACAGAATTAGTGAGGTTAGATGTTTATCCTTAGTTATCAGAAAAATGACAGCTTGGAATATGACTGTTTTTTTGTTGGCATCTAAAATCGGATCCCTATGCGTAACTGCACCATTTTTATTTTTCCCTTTTTTTTTTTTTATATACCCTCTTACATTTTATCATTTTATTAAACCAAGCACCTAGCTGTCAAGAAAGGTGTACATTGTAAAATTGATGCTGGAGCACATATGGTACCTCATCCCTATTGGAGTGAAGATTACTAAAAAAAGAAAAAAGGGCGTTAAGTTGTGCGACTTTAAGGGAACCAATGACCATAACATTTAAAAAAAAAAAAGAAAGTATTGACTTTATTCACGAAGTTTAAAACTGGTACCATACATAAAAACGAAACCACAACTAAATACATCAATGGTTATCCTCAGCATATGTGTTCCATCAATCAAGATGTCTTCAGATGGCAACTTGAAATACCCCATTGCGTTTCAACTCATAGTATTTCCAGAGTCTTCATCAGGAAGAAAGCAATGTATTCTGAACTGTAAATATACATAAGTATCAATGCTTAATAACACCATCAATTACACAAAAAGCTAGTTGATCATGTTTTGTGTATTTAAGGTTACACACACATAACCCAAAGATGCATTTTGATTTAAAGAAAGGTGGATGCAAGTCCAAGAGAGAGGCCCCAGAAATAGGATCCGATGAGGTGCAACAGAGATTGGCGAGGGGAAGTATGGCACACTAAACCCGAACATACATTATATAATAGTGGAAAAGCAAAAGGGGACACCATGCAATAACAGAAAACGTAGACTATACGGATAGTAGCAAACCGACCCCCAAGCAAGAAGAGCTATAGCTGTGTGAAACCCAAGCAGCTTAAAGGGTAACCCGTAGGGTCAGCTAATCATCATTTGGCAATTTGATTTGTGAGGTAATAATGAGCTGGATAAAAGGGGAGGAATGTGAAAAGTAAGGTCTGCCTCCCTGGGTCCTCCCCCACTTGCAGCATGGGGCCGGGAGAACCGATCATGGCACACATCAATTCTGAGATCGGAAAACAATGGCTGACATTTCCAGTGCCAACCATCCCTTCTGCTGCAGCTGCCATCAACCCTGAAATTAAAGAGGCAAAGCAGCTCGGCCATCATAAGTAAAAGTAAAGCACCAGCACGGCCAAAAAACCCCATCCCCTGCTTCAAAGAGAAGAAGCAGCCTGTGGAGCCGGTAATAGATGGCAAAAAAAGCCCCCATCACCAGGAACGAGACCACAGTGTGGGGGCTGGACATGCTGGGCATCCACCGGAGCCTGTTGAAACCCCACAAAAGGGAGGACAGACTTTACCTTTTCCAAATTTCAATAGTTTAAAAAGTACATTAATTATAAGCAAAATACTACTGATAATAAAACCGTTTTTAGGTTGTCCAAAAATACTACCAAAATACTAAGTTTTAATATGGTACATAACTATACAGAAAGAAAAACCATTTACATTGTGTTCTGTTTTTCCAGAAATAAAGCCATCCAAAAAAGATCTGACGCTTAAAATCTCATTTAGACCTGGGATTGGGTGGCCTTCAATTTGTGAATCCATCTGGATTTCTGTCGTGGGATGGCCTTGTTCCAGTCTCCATCTCTGGTATCAGGAAAAACTAATTCCAGTACCCAGAAGTGTAGATTAGGCATATGATAATTGTGCACTTGGGCAACATGATGCCCAATAGAGTAGATGTTACCTAAAGTAGTGGCAGTTATGTGCTCATTGATCAGTCTCCATAGTTCCCTTATGGTCTTGCCAATGTAAAGGAAAGGTGAACATGTTTTTCCTGTTACCTGTGCTGCTTAACACTTAAAGTATCAAATGGATTTTCTCTTACGTCCTCCGACAGTCGCCGCCTCTTCATATTCGTCACAATGGGGTAATTGACCTTTCTCCGTAGGAGTAGCTAGGCAACAGAATATGTCAATATTAAAGCTTTTAACATATCCCACCCCCAGGGGGTGGTCCCCTCAGTCAATACCCTCCTACTTCCTATAACCATACCTCAGTTTCATTGACTAGCTGTTAGGAGTTAGCTGGCTGTTTCTATGCTGGGGCATTTTTGTCTCAGCCTTTATCTTCTTTTTGATTTTATTTGAGTGTTTTTCTCTCTCTTTACTTAGCTGTTACTTTTGTCAGCATTAGTTAGTTCTTCTGATGAAGAGGATCGTGCGGGCTGGGTCTCGGGCTGGCCCCCCTGGTCGCAGGTTGTGGGCCAGTGGCTTCCCAGCCTGCCATCGAGCGTTCAGTCAGGTATTTTTCCTGGCATATGTGAACGACCCATCCCTGTTCGCTGCAGGGATGCTGTGGTGAGGTGGCTACCTCACTGGACGCCATGTGGTTTCGCACCGCAGTTCTACTGCGTCCTGGCTGCGACTCTCCCTGTCCCATGTGCAGTGGCTTGATCGCTTGTGCGGGTTCCCCACGCCATTTAGAAGGTAAGTGTACTCTGTGTGGGGACCTGTCTGTTTAGTGGGTGTCAGTCTGGGACTGTGTAACCCTGCATGTCTGTTTCACACTGTTGGGCTCCCTGTCTGTTTTCATGCTGCTGTGGGCTGCAAGGAGGGGGGCTGTTGTACACTGTTCAGTGTTAAAACTGTGTGATTATCTGTGTGACATGCTGTATGCTTGTAGGGCATGATTTTATACATGTTGGTGCATACATGCGGCGGCCGCTGCTGCGGTCCGCCATTTTATTAATAGCTGCAGGCATATGCTGGCCATTTCTATGTGCTAGGAGCGGCGTTTTTTGGCGCCAAAAAAATCGCTCGGGCCACATGTCAGCGCTGCATGCTCTGCCTTTGCTAGTCCCTCACCGGCGGCCATGTTTGTGGAGCCTTCCATAGGCTTTATAGGAGCGGTCTGTGTTACATCGCTTCCTTTACCCTGAGAACAGCGATCGGTGCAGCAGCCTGAGTGGTCTCTCCAGGTTTATTTTCCTTATCCCTGTATTCCTTGCCTATGTTTTGTGTTTATCCCTGTGGGGGTCGGTGTGTGCTGTGTGTGCGGTGGGCTGCGCTCGCCGCGATATTAAAGGGACAGTACTCCTTTTTTTCCTACACACTTTTGGGGGCATGGATTCTCAGGAAAGCAAATTTCCTCCCACCTTAGTGGGGGGCCAGGGGACTGCTGCTGCTTCCCCCGCGGGGGGTGTTTTGGCTACTGTCGTGGCTAACCTTGCTGCTCAGGTGCAGATGCTTGTGGCTGCTCAATCCACAAAACGGCCCAGGGTTTCAATTTCCTCTGATTCAGAGGGCGATGGTGATGGGGCTGCTATGGCTGGGGTCACCTTGTCGGGGTCCCGCTCGTCCCTGGACCTTGTGGGGTCCGCAGGGGAGGCAGAAGTTGAAGGGGTTGATAATTCCCCCCCCTGGCTCGTCTGAAGAGCTTGCACTCATGGATGAATTGGTTGCTTCTATCAAACAAACACTGCATTTGCAGGATGAACCATGTCCTCCTGCCGTCCTGGCCTCTTATGGGAAGCAGCGAAGACGCAAATCATCGCAGATTTTTCCTTGCACTGAGGATTTTCAGCGCGCTGTTAGTGAACAATGGCGCAATATCCGGAAGCCTTCTGCTGTGCCGAGTAGGTTCAGGCTGCGTTATCCTTTCACGCCCGCTACTGATGAACGTTGGTGTGTGCCACCTCCGGTGGATCACGCGGTGGCAGTTTTGAATAAGTCCACTGCGATTCCTGCTGAGGATACCCCTGTGTTCCGGGATGTCACGGACAGGAGGCTGGAGTCTCTTGCCCGCCATACTTACTCGGTTACCGGTTCCATGCTGAAAGCTATTTTTGCTTCACTTATGGCAGCTCAGGCTGTCGCGGGTTGGACGCAGGTGCTCAGGCGCGTCCTGGTGGCTGACTCTGCCCCTCCGGCGACGTTGGCTATGGTGGATCAAATCCATCAGGGTGTCATGTATTTGTGTGATGCGGACTTGGACTAGTCCAGTTGGCTGCACGTGTGCACAGCATGGCGGTGTTGTCGCGCTGCCTGATTTGGCTGAAGTGTTGGTCTGTGGACCAATCTTCTCGCATAACCTTGGCTAATCTACCCTATACGGGATCTCGCCTTTTTGGCGAACCCTTGGATACGCTAATGAAAGGGATCACGGGTGGTAAGAGCACGCTCTTGCCCCAATCCCACAAGGCTGAGGTTGCTCATGGTAAGAGGCATGCTTCTTTTAGACCCTCTCAGGGGTCCTTTCGTGCCTTTCGGTCGCACTATGAGGGCAAACCATTCAGAAGGCTCCCAAAAGAAGCCGTGGACAGGTAAGCAGAAGTCTGGCCAGTCCGGGTCCGCTGCCCATAACAATGCGGCCTGAAGGGGCGCCCTCACCCAGTTCTGGGGTGGGGGGACGTTTGCTCGGTTTTCTTCAACCCTGGCTGGCCCGCGTTCGGGACAGGTGGGTTCAGGAAATCGTTCGATCTGGCTACAAGATCGAGTTTCTCTCTCGGCCGGCGAGCAGATTTTTTCCCTCAAATCTTCGGGGGTTCTATTCCAATCTGTTCACTGTGCCCAGGAAGGAGGGCAAGGTACGTCCAATTCTGGACTTAAAAGCTCTGAACCGCTTTGTGCGGGTTCGCAAGTTCCGCATGGAATCCCTGCGGTCGGAGGTGGCTGCCCTGGTTCCGGGGGAATTCATGGCCTCCATCGACTTGAAGGATGCGTACCTTCACATTCCGATGTTCGAGGGTCATCAGAGGTACCTTCGATTCGCCATTGCGGAGGTTCCTTACCAATTCGTGGCGCTACCCTTTGGTCTCGCTTCGGCTCCACGGGTGTTCACCAAGGTGCTTGCACCGGTTCTAGCTTTGTTGAGAGCCCAGGGCATCTCTGTCCTGGGGTATCTGGACGACATTCTGGTTCGGTCTGCGACCAGCCAGGGTCTGGTGAAGGACCTGTCCGTCACGATGCAAACTCTACAGGAGTTTGGTTGGACGATGAACTTTCCAAAATCGACGCTGTGCCCGTCGGTTCGTCTTCCCTACCTGGGAATGATCCTGGACTCGGTCCAGGTGAAGGTCTTCCTACCGGACGACAAGCTCAGGACACTTCAGGAAGAAGTCCCGTCCCTCAGGGACGTTCCGTGCTCATCACTCCGGACGTGCATGCGATGTTTGGGATTGATGGTCTCGGCTTTCGAGGCGATTCCCTTCGCCCAGTTTCACACGCGGGGTCTCCAAGCGGAGATCCTGTCCAGGTGGGACGGGCAACCGCGATCTCTGGATCTTCAGATTTCATTGAGTCTTCGTACCAGAAGGGATCTTCTGTGGTGGCTACAGTCCCCGGCGGTGTCGGGGGGCAAGTCTTTTCGTCCTTTCTCATGGACGGTGATCACCACGGATGCCAGCCTGTTGGGCTGGGGTGGTGTTCTGGGCGTTCTGTCCGCCCAGGGCACTTGGTCGGAGGAGGAATCCTCCCTTCCGATCAACATTCTGGAATTGCGAGCGATAAATCTCTGCCTTCGACGTTGGACGGGCAGGCTGCAGGGCCGTCCGGTTCGGGTGCAGACGGACAATGCCACGGCGGTGGCCTACATCAACCACCAAGGGGGCACCAGGAGTGCCCGAGCGGCTCAGGAAGTGGCCGACATTCTGTCTTGGGCTGAGACACACGTCCCGGCGATAACAGCGGTTCACATTCCGGGGGTGGAGAACGGGCAGGCGGATTATCTGAGTCGCCAGACCCTGGACCAGGGAGAATGGTCCCTCCACCCGGATGTCTTCCAGATGTTGTGCGCGAAGTGGGGTCTTCCGGAGGTAGACCTGTTCGCGTCTCGTCTGAACAACAAGGTGGAAAGGTTCGTGGCAAGGACGCACAATCCTCGGGCAGACGCGTCGGACGCGTTGGTAGCTCCGTGGCATCAGTATCGACTGATGTATGCATTTCCACCGATTCAACTGCTGTCCAGGTTCCTTCGCAGGTTGACCTCGGAACCGCACACGGTGATTCTAGTGGCACCGGACTGGCCTCGCCGGACTTGGTACGCAGACCTCGTGAATCTGGCGGTCGACGCTCCGTGGCGTCTGCCTCTTCGAGAAGATCTTCTGTCTCAAGGACCAATATTCCATCCTGCTTTACAGTCGCTGGCTCTGAGGCCTGGCTGTTGAAACCGAGGTCCTGCAGGATAGCGGTCTTACCCCTGAGGTCATTCACACTTTGGTCAACGCGAGGAAGTCTTCCTCGGGGAAAGTCTACTACCGTACTTGGAAGGCCTATTTTGCCTGGTGTGAGTCCAGGGGGTATCCCCCTCGCTCATACTCGGTGTCTAGGGTGTTGTCTTTCCTTCAAACGGGTGTGGACCAACGTTTGGCGTTGGCTACGATCAAGGGCCAGGTTTCTGCGCTGGCCGTTCTTTTTCAATGCCCTGTGGCGTCTAACCCCTTGGTTAGCACTTTTGTTCAAGGGGTGCGACATCTGGTCCCTCCTAGGAGGGTACCTTTGCCTCCATGGGACTTGAACCTTGTTCTGTCCGTGTTGCAACACGCTCCTTTTGAACAGATCAGGAAGATCTCGTTGTCTATGTTGTCCAAGAAGGTTGCGTTTTTGGTGGCGATCACTTCGGCTCGCAGGGTGTCGGAGCTGGCAGCTTTGTCCTGCAGATCTCCGTATTTGGTCATTCACTTGGATAAGGTGGTCTTGCGACCTAACCCTTCTTTTCTTCCGAAGAGGATCTCGGAATTTCACCTCGTTGAGGACATTGTCTTGCCTTCGCTCTGCGCGAAGCCTAAACATCCGAAGGAGGTGGATTTGCACTCCCTGGATGTTGTTCGGGCGATCGGGGTTTACCTGAAATCGACGGAATCTTTTCGCAAGTCGGATTCTTTATTTGTCCTTCCAGAGGGACCTCGGAAGGGCATGGCGGCGTCGGCTTCTACCATCGCCAAATGGATCAGACAGACCATTGAACAGGCCTATGCTCTGAAGGGGAAAGTTCCCCCTATGCCTGTGAAGGCGCACTCTACCAGATCTCTGAGTACGTTTTGGGCCTGTCATCATCGGGCTTCTGTGGCCCAGGTGTGTAAGGCGGCGACTTGGTCGTCCGTTCACACCTTCTCAAAATTCTACAAAGTGGATGTTAAGACATCGGCAGATGCTTTCTTTGGCCGCACGGTTCTTAGTGTGGCAGTACCTTAGGGTCCCTTGTTTTTGGGCCCTTGGCTGTTTGGGATGTCGTTTATCCCTAGGTTATTTGTTTTTTCCTGGGTTGTTGCTCCCGTTGAGCAAGTTTTTTTTCATGCTACCCAGCTGGTTTCCTTCCTTTAGTAAGGTTCCTTTGTTTCTGCTGTGGAGACTGCGTTGCCTTAGGCGCGGCTGCGTTTCCCACCCCTCATGTTTGCACTGCTTTGGGACGTCCCCATTGTGACGAATATGAAGAGGCGGCGACTGTCGGAGGACGTAAGAGAAAACTGAATTTTTGTAAAATCTTACCTGTAAAATTCCTTTCTCTGAGTCCTCCGACAGTCGCCGCCCCCGCCCCTCTTTTGGGGTTTGGTTATATACTCTACTGCTATTCTACTGAAACTGAGGTATGGTTACAGGAAGTAGGAGGGTATTGACTGAGGGGACCACCCCCTGGGGGTGGGATATGTTAAAAGCTTTAATATTGACATATTCTGTTGCCTAGCTACTCCTACGGAGAAAGGTCAATTACCCCATTGTGACGAATATGAAGAGGCGGCGACTGTTGGAGGACTCAGAGAAAGGAATTTTACAGGTAAGATTTTACAAAAATTACGTTTGTTTTTTTTTTTTTTTTTTAGAGATGCACCGAAATTTCAGCGGCTGAAACATATCCGCTGAAAATGGTGTTTTCGGCATTTTGCTGATAGAGAAAAAGGTGCTGATTTTACTGTGCTTATGTGTTTTTCATAGGTCATGTGACTCCAAAACGTAACACGGGTGCGTTATTACTGCTTTTTCAATGCATTTCAACGGGGAGGTTTTTTCTTTTTTTTTTTTTTTTTTTTTTTCCCTGACCAAAAATGCAGCAAACAAGGTTTTTTTTAACACAACGTAAGCGCAACGGACAAGTGTGATTTCTTTGTTTGCCTTCAAAGGGATGCATTTTTCTTGCGCTAAAGGTGCCGATAATAGCAAACCATAAATTCATGATATTATTAAAAATTAGATATTACAATTATATATATAAAAAAAAAAAAAAACATTTCTCTTCCTTTCATTGGCAGGCACGGCTCCATATTCTTTACCATTTGGTTATGCTGCCCTCTACAGGGGTAGGACTAGGCAGGCAACACAAAAGCTTGGCTAGCCTCGTGGGCCATCCTCAGCTGGTGGCATCCCCCTCTCTGCTTAGAGATGCTCAGTTTTGGTTTGCCTGGATTGGCTTTTGTTTTGCCTCGGGTTTTTCCTCCCCTCATGTTTGGCACTGATTTAGGGCATCCCTATGGTAAAGAATATGGACCTTTTGTCTGTCAATAAAGGGAAGAGAAAAATAGGATTTTTGTACTCACCGTAAAATCCTTCTCTGAGTTCATTGTCAGACACAGCTCCATATTCTTCACCATAGGGCTATAATGCCCTCTACAGGAGTAGGACTAGGCAGAAAACACAAATCTTGGCTACATCCCATGAACCGTCTTCAGCTGGCAGAATCCCCCTCTCTGCTTAGAGATTATCAGTTTTGTAACAAGCAGTAAACGGAAGCATAAAAACACCATGGAGGGGTGGGTGCTGTGTCTGTCAATGAACTCAGAGAAAAGGATTTTACGGTGAGTAAAAAATTATATATTCAGTTTCGGCACCAAAATGTCCTTTTCGTGCACCTCTAATTTTTGTTAGTTCTCCATAACCTTGCAATCCAGATGTACAGTCAAAGATACAGTTCTGGGTGTAGACAAGTAAAAAAAAGGGTAGAATAACTGCAATAAAGTAAATCAACTGAATCCGTTATGTGTACTAAGAATCACAACAATGTATTCAATGGAATTGCATAAACAGTATAACAGTTTGACTTTATACAATCACCTTTTTTATATGCTTGTAAAATTAACAAAAGCAATCTGCCTGCTTAACTAGCTGAATTTTCTGTAGCCTAATGAGAGAGGTTTTTTTTTTTTTTTTTTTTTTCAAATTAAAGCGGTTGTATACTGCCTAAACCCCCCCCCCCCCCAAAAAAAAAACATGAGCTAGTATGCATCGCATACTAGCTCATTATGACATACTTGCCTTAAAACGAAGCCCCAACACGGACCCCCGGGCACCGCTGTGGGAGCTGACATGCTCCCACATTTTCTGGAGTTTGTCCAGAGGAAGGAGCACTCTGGCTAAGGGCGAGTCCAGAGTCAGACCCAAATAGTCCAGCTTCGTGGATGGCACTAGGGCAGACTTCTGAAAATTCAGAATCCAGCCAAACTTCCACAGAGTTTATATTGTGATCTCCAGGTTCTCCACCAGAGCAGAGGGAGTCCCCGCTCGCAGAAGGAGATCATCCAAGTAGCCCAGTACCGTGATCCCCCGTTGGCATAGCAAGACTAGCACCGGAGCCACCTCTTTTGTGAAGACCTGAGGAGCGGAGGCAAGACCAAACGGTGACGCCACATATGGATAATGCGCCTCTCCCACAGCAAAGGGGCAAAAACGCTGGTGACTGGCACATATTGGAATGTGAAGATAGGCATCTTTGATATCTATAGAGGCATTTTTTGCTAGCCTGTCAGCTCCCTCCACCCGGGGCACAACGGACTCCGGGACCGCTGTCAGTGCATGGATGGATGGTTGGGACCCGAAGGGCCCTGCATCCTCAGAGAGGGGTTCAGGTGGAAAAAAGTGCTCCAAAGACTCAATGGGTCACCAGGGGGACCCTACAAAAAGTTACACACTAAGGGACAACCCACATCATGCTGGCAGCACCACCCGGTCGCCAGTACAAGGCACAGAGCGATCCTCAGGAGAGAGGGAGAGGACCCTACCAGACTCCCCATACGCCGACACAGGCACTTGCAACCACCAGAAGAATCTGCACTACTGGTGTAGCGATCAGGAAGCTAAATGATCACGGAGTCAGCAGCAGGGAATAAGGAGGGGCTCCCACCGCCGAACTTGCTGCCCAGAGGGCTCCATTGTCATGGCCGCTGCGATTTGCATTGGTAAACCACAAGAAAATGGCCACCGGACTACATAAGCATGGTCGCTGTGCATAGAAACACACAGCCTACAACAAAATGGCAGCCCCGCACAGCTCCACAAGGCATACGGGGGACCAGGCTTCAGGACAGATCAGGCAGGACAGGGGGCCCTGGCAGGAACCCCCACCAGGTACAATACCTCACCCCCCCCCCCCCCTCCCGCTAAATCGATCGTGTGGTTGCCGGCTGCGTACACCCCCAGCCCCCATCTCCATTCTCCCGGGACACTAGAAAGAAAGCAGAGACATGCATTGAGCAAGAGGAGTTACCCTGGGCTTGCCCAAAATTTTATGTTGCCAGTATTGCCTACCCTCCTGTGGGAAGCAGTATAATCTGACTGTAAAGAACTTCCCGTGTGCGCAATTGATAAGAAAGAAAAACAGATTTTATGTACCCCTATGAAGATAACCAAGCTGGCACCTTCATACAGCCTAAACTGTCTAGAATTTAAATTTAGAACAGATAAAATTATGCATTACCAAGACTAACTGTGCTTATTTGGCACCTCTACTTCATACAGTAGCTTCTACTCATTTGTCAAAAAACGTTCAATCCTCCCTGAATGGTATCTTTGTTTCTGCATCCAAATTGACTTGCTTGTTAAAGAGGAAGGTAAACCCTTCTCTGCAACTTGTACCTATAGGTAAGCTGCAATTAGCCTCCTGCTGTCCAACAAATGGTCTTCCCTCCAGACTTGCATGCGGGTGTTGGGCCTGATGGTATCTATATTCAAGGCGGATCCATTTGTACAGTTCCATATGAGGTCCCTGCAAAGGGAGATTCTGGGCAAATAGAACAAGATTCCGCAGTCTCTGGACAATCAGACCTGGCTGAGTCTGGGAACGAAGGAGTCCCTGAAAGGGTGGCTTTGTTCTCCGGTGCTTCGACTGGGAAAATCCTTCCTCCCCTTGTATTAGACAATGGTTACCTCGGATGCCAGCCTGTCTGACTGGGGAGGAGTCCTCGGCAAGCATTCTGTTTAGGAATCTGGTTGCTGGAAGAATCCTGGCTACCGATTTAATGTCTTGAAACTCTGTGTCTGAATCATTGGACGTCTTTAGGGTTATCCAGTGCTTATTCAATCGGGCAATGCCACGGCCGTGGTTTATGTCAATCACCAAGGGGGCACAAGAAGTGCCCTGGTGGCTCTGGAGGTAGCCAGCATTCTAAGGTGGGCAGAATGGTTCACTCCAACCCCCCTCTGCCGTGCACATTTTTGGGGTGGAAAATTGGCAGGCGGATTACCTCAGTTGGCAGGCATTGGACCAAGGGAAGTGGGGCACTCCCGAGGTGGATCTGTTGGCATCTCGGCTCAACCGAAAGGTGCAGAGATTTGTGGTTCGGTCAAGGGATCCTCTGGCAGACATGCTGGTGGCCCCGTGGGGTCAGTATCATCTGATCTACACCTTCCCTCCTCTCAAGCTTCTGCCCAGACTCCTACGCAGGATCGAGGCAGAAGAGATTCTGATCATCTTAGTGGCACCGGACTGGCCTCGCCGGTCCTGGTGAACCTATCTAGTGCGGCTGGTCGCTGACGTTCCTTGGAAGCTTCCTCTCGGGGATCTGCTGTCCCAAGGACCGATCTTCAGTCCTGCTTTACAGTCGCTGGCTTTGACGGCTTTTCTACTGAACGCCAGGGGCTAAAGGATAGAGGTTTGTCTGAGTCAGTGATTCCTACCTTGTTAAAAGATTTGAAATCTACCTCCTAGGAAGATCTATCCTCATACGTAGAAGACTTATATTGCGTGGTGTGAGTCTCTTGGGGTTTATCCTTGCTCCTTCCCTGTGGCTTGGATCTTAACCTTCCTTCAACGGGGGGTTGAACAAAAGTTGGCCTTGAGTACTATCAATGGCCAGGTGTCGGCTTTGGAGGTCTTCTTCCAACAACCTTCGGCCACACACTCCCTGGTGCGTACCTTTTTTTTCTTCAGGGTGTCTGGCATTTGGCTTCTTCAGTGCGAGCTCCGTTGCCGCCTTAGGATCTCAATTTGTTGTTTTCAGCTCTACGGAAGCCTCCTTTTGAAAATATCGGGAGATTCCCCTACTTGCGCTGACCCAGAAGGTGGCCTTTTTGGTGGCTATCACCTCTGCGTGCACGTGCAGGGTGTCAGAATTGGCGGTTATCTTGTTCACCCTATCTGATGATTCACAGGGATAAGGTGGTTCTTCGCCCCTGTCCTTTTTTTTTTTTTTTTGTTTGTTTCTTCCAAAGGTTGTTTCTGATTTTCATTTGAATGAAGAGATTGTGTTGCCTTCTGTGTTCCAGGCCTAAACATCCAAAGGAAATTGCTTTGCATGCCTTAGATGTGGTCCAGGCAATTTGGGTATATCTGGCACCTACGGAGTCTTTCAGGAAGTCAGACTCTATATTTGTGCTCACGGATGGACCTCGCAAAGGTTTGCCTGCTTCCTCTGCGACCATTTCCATATGGATCATACAGACGGTAGTTCAGGTCTATTCTATCAGGTGTCAGGTTCCTCCTTTCCCTGTCAAGGCGCACTCTAATAGGGCGCTTAGTGCCTCCTGGGCCTTCCATCATCAGGCGTCCGTGACGCAGGTTTGCAAGGCGGCCACCTGGTCGTCGGTGCACACTTTTACAAAGTTTTATAAAGAGGATGTATTGGCATCTGCAGATGTTTCCTTTTGGCTGCAAGGTTTTTAGGTTTTTCAGGCTGCTGTTTTAAGAGGACCTGATCCTCTGAGGTTGTATTGTTGTTGTTTTAGGTGAGCTCCAGTTGTTTGCGCTCCTGTTGGCTAATGTTTAGCCTTGGGAATTTTTTTTTGTTCCCACCCCCTCATGTTTGACACTGCTTTGGGACATTCCAATGGTTAGGAATACCAGGAGCTGTGTTAATCAATGAACAAAAGAGAAAATTGGATTTTTGACTTACCGTAAAATCCATTTCTCTGATGTTCATTGACACACCGCATCTACCCCTCTGTGGAGTTGTTATTCTCCTGACACTGCTTGTAACAAAACTGAGTGGCTATAGCAGAGAGAGGGAGTATACACCCTGGGACTTCCCAAGGGTATAGCCAGAATTTTTTTGCCTAGTGTCCTACTCCTGTAGGGGCAGTATAACCCAACGGTTATGAATACCAGGAGCTGTGTCCGTCAATGAACATCAGAGAATTGGATTTTACGGTAAGTCAAAAATCCCAATTTTTTTTATTTTTTTTAAATCAAGTAATATTAGGTTTTCGCTTCACAAAACTTGGGTATATGCATCAGGTAACAGTACAGCAAAACATTACTCAGGTTTTTGCAAGTGCCATGCTAGAAACCCAGTATAAAACTTGGCTGGGTTCACACATATGCGGCTGCTGTTTTTGAAGTCCGTTGCATTTCTTTTCACTGGTTAAGGTGAGATTCAGGGGGCGAATGAATTCCTGGGTAATGCTGTTCCTTAAGAGCACATTTGCTGCTCGCAAGAATCCCTTAAACGGTGCACGTTGAAGAGATATATTAATTTTCCCTACAGGTAAGCTTTTATTCTAAGCCTACGTGTAGGTAAAATTAAAATGCCTGGGTTTATTACCACTTTAATGTTTAAGAAAAAAAAAAACTGATAGATACAGTATATTAAGCTATAAATTATTGGTATGACGATCGTTTGTTGCTAGATGCTCCATACGCTTGACGTCACATGCCCCAGCTACTTGTCAAGGAAGAGAGTACTGTGCAGGCTGGTCTGAGTCGGTGCAGATGCTTTTTTGACCGTTGGTCTTTTGGGATGGTGAATCCTTGATTTTATCAGAGATTCACAAAGGGAAACCTACTTGGTTTCTGAACCATAACATTCAGCACCCTGTATTTTTTATTTTTTTTTGGTATAGATACAGTAAAGTGGAGAGGGATTAGAACACCTTTAAAGCTTTTATTGCTGTCTGTGCTTCCTTTAGGGAGATTCACCCTCTTTATTTGTCTTGTATACCGTTATCCCTGAGAGTTAAAGTTTAAAGAAAATCTCAAATTTTTTTGGTTGTCACTAGAAAAGGAATGAAGGGAACATCTTCCAGTGTGGTCACTATTCCTCATGACTCCCTCATTTTGGAGAGATTTCCTCTCCCTTTCTGTTTCAGGACAGAACAAGACCAAAAGTGAAGAGAAATATTTGCAATGGAACAATCTTGGCTTTTTTCCCCCTTCTGATGGGTTATATTCTATCCAAATTGAAAAATAAGTTTTCTATTAGTTATGCTTTAAATCCCCAGCCATCACTTAAGAGAAAAAATACTGCTCTAATAATTCATTCAGTGATGCATGCAGAATAATTTGTGTGTATAGGTCTATCTATATCTACACAGGTGTATGTATGTGTGTATATATTTGTATATAAAATATGTAGGAATATACTGCCCTCTACTGTTTGCGAATATCAGTGTTGTGTACAATTATCTATAAATAAAATTCTGCGCTGTAACAATGAAAATTATACTAAAGTCCTTAAGTGAAGAAACATCCATGTGAAAAATGTAATTTTTGAAGTGAAAAGTTGTAAAGGTCCTTGCCACACGATAAGCGTTCATCTGACTTCTCTTTTTGGTGGAGGTTTGCTTCATAAGGTGAAAGCTTTGGCTGATCACTTTTTATCTATTCCAAGGAATAAGTGGGAATTCTTTTTTCACTTGGAACATACATTTTTCACATGGATGTTTCTTAACAGAAGGATGGATTTTAATTGTTACAGCAAAGCACTTATTTTATAGATAATTACACTATACATAAAACTGTGATTTTAGCAGATAACAGTAGAGGGCAGTATATCCCTGCATATTTTACATACACACGTGTGTAGATACAGAGATATACAGTGCTCCGCATAAATGAGTACACCCCAACAGATTTGTCCGCAAATCTTTACTTTCCTTTCAGAATCAACATTTTATATGTGATACTATACTACAAAATACTCCTACAAATGCGGGCCATTGATTGCAGCCAAGATTTGTTCATTTTTACACATGAAAGTATTTTTCCTAACTTCCTTCAGCATTCAAGACCATGTTACAAAAATAAATGCACCCCAATGAGTCTTTAGGCGCAAGGCTACATTTTAGACCACAAAATACTAATTAACAAGAATTCAACTACATCTGACTCTAATTGTTCATTAAACACATGTCCAGCAGACATTTGATTTATAAAAGGGAGTTACTTAACAAAGAAAACCCCTTCCCATTTCATGCAGTCGGCAGTGGCACTACATGGAAGAGAAATGTCACAAGGCCTAAGAAAAAAATTAAATCCTTTACACAAGAAAGGTGAAGGCTGCAAGAAGATCAGCAAAGTTTTACTTATCAGTTAGAATACTGTAGCAAAAGTGATACAAAAATGTAACTAAGATGGAGCTGCAACCATCTCACAGAGATGTCCAGGCAGTCTACGGAAGTTAACACCTCGACAGGAGCATCTTCTGATGAGAAGGGTTAAAGAAAATCGCCATGCAAGTTCACTGCAGTTAGCTAAAGTAGAAAGCCAAACTAGGGTGATTATTTCCCGTGAATTTATACTGCAGAGGAATGGCATACATGGGTGTCGACCACGAAGAAAGCCTCTCTTAAAGCCTATGCACAAAAAAGCCCTCCTAGAATTTGCCAGGGCCCGTGCTGAAAAAGACCGTTGAGACTCTGTACTCTGTACTCTGAAGTGAAGAGACCAAGATAAATGTATTTGGAACTGATGGCTTCAATACTGGATGGCATTGTATGCTTCATGATCTGAACCCAATCGAACACCTATGGGGAATTCTGAAGCGACAAGTTGAGCATCACTCTCCATCCACCATCCAGGCTCTAAAAGAGGTCGTTCTTCAAGAATGGAAAAAGATGTTGCAATATGTAGCTAACTTGATAATTCCTTGCTTAGAAGATTTGGTGCTGTCCTTACAAATTTTGGAGGTCTCATACAAAATACTAGATGTAGTAATTTTTGTTGTGGGGTGTTTATTCGTTTTTGAATCAACTAATTTGAGTCTTGCCCTTCCTTGTTATTCCATTCCACCTTGGAAACAGTTCTACCTGGTCTTGTTCTCCTTTAATGACATATATAAAATGTGCATTGGCAGCACAGCTTGACAATTCTAAGTAATAATTTTTGAGCGTTTATATATCTTTTTTTTTTTTTTTTTGGGGGGGGGGGGGGGTTGCCAGGCATGGGTTAAGCAAAGAAAGATGCATTATTTTGCTATCAGAGATGTCATGTCTGGTTACCTGAGTGCATTGTTTACAGGGCTGTTGTGAAACTTCCATTCCAAATTTCCCTGGTCCCATCCTACCTCCCAAGCTGCAGCCATTTTCCTTGGATACTCTATGTGGAAATGGTTACTAAAGTATGTTATGCTTTTGGAATATTGCATTTCACACAACAATTTACTATGCCAAAGTACATTAATGTCCCTGTTCTTTCTGGCCTGGTGTGTTTCTCTTTGCTTACTTTGCTTAATTGGAGGTTGGTGACATTAGGACCCAGTGTTGGTCTTCCCAGTTGTGCCACTTTCACAATGGAAGTTTCTTTCAGCTCCTAACGCAAAGCACTTGCTTCATTAATAAGCACTTTCTCATGACTCTTTTGCTGCTGCTGGTACCTTTTTGGTGCAATGCTGCTGTTTTGCAGCTAAGGTCCATGCAGCAGTGAGGAGTTAAGGTAATGGTAAGGGTCTGAGTGATTTCCCTTGGGAAAACAAGTAAAGGCTGACCGGAAGGAATGAAGGAGTAAATTAGATAAATCCTCTACTTCTGTGTTCCATCATAAGTGGAGGAGGCAATGTCATTTGAAAGAAAAGCTTGAAATTTATTAAAGCGATTTGAGAAGGAAATTGAAAAAAAAAAAAATACAGCACAAATGCATTTCACAAACAGGTTTACTTGCACTGCCACTGTATAAACGAAGGAGCTACATCCATTTGGATAGCTGTTGTGAGCCATATTGCTGAATGTATCCTCTGACGTGCTCTACAAAGATCTAAAACTTAAACTGAAATATGGTTGCTGCTTGGTTTTAAACAATGGTTGGCTGCTGTTGATTTCAAAGAGGCCAGCTGCCCTTTTTTATTTTTATTTTTTTAATACATATTTTAATTTTACCTTGTACTCAACAGTAGTCTAGAAATCTTGTTGCAGGCTTCCGCAACTTTGGAAGCAAATTATTATTTGCAAAGGCACTGTGTTCCTTTTCCTGACTTCTCTTGTACAGCAGCCTATTAAGCTTTACAATGTACTGTACACCTCTCGAGAAGCCAAAACTTTCATGCCCTTGCAGTTTGTACAGGGTTGAGGCTGCAGATGTTTTTCCCACATTGCATTATACTGGACCAAAGTAAAACTACTGGGTTTTTCTCAAATTCAAAAAAGTTACTTTGCTGAAATCTAAACCAGGATTAATTATTCGGAGGTTGGTTTCAAAGTCAGCAAAGATTAATAATTAGTTGTCATTGTAAAATGGACTACATGCATTTGAATTGTGAAGTCGCAGATATAATTGCACTGCTGGGTAAATATTGTCTAAAATGAATTCAAATGACTTGTAGCCCAGTGAGTGATGTAAATCTAACCTGCCCCTAGCGATATTTCTAATTTGCCAAGAAATTAAAGGTTTAAGGCAAAGAAAAAAAAAAAAACGAATTTGAGTAAAACTGAAGATTTTGTAATCTAAGTTGTATTAGACCCCGTTCACATACAGGCGACGCTACTTGCTGGGGCGACCTGTGGCATGCACGGACTTCATATCATTGAAGTCTATGCAGGTCGCTTCCAGGTCGCCCCAAAGTAGTACAGGACCTTTTTTCTAAGTCGGAGCGACTTGTGTTGCTCCTATTAGAACGGGTCCTGTGCTAATCTATGGCAGGCGACCCACCGCGACTTGTCAGGCGACCAAGTCGCCTGACAAGTCGCGCTAGTGTGAACCGGGTCTTAATATCCTTTTATGTAATTAAGCTAAACAAATGTTCTAGAAGACACAGTTTTGTCAATATTTTGGAAATTGTTCTTGTTCACTTATTGTTTAAAATCTTACATTTATGCTGAGCACTGTACATAAACACACACTCACACTTTCCTTACTATCTATACTCTGACAGTAATAAGGCGAGTCCTGGGAATGAAGCACATTCCATACAGCACTGAAGGAAATATTATTGCAGTAGCTTTTCCGTGTGGCAAGGACCTTCTAATTAATGACTTTTCACTTGGAAAATTAATTTTGCACATGGATGTTTCGTGGACGTTAATATGATTTAACTGTTACAGCGCAGACTTTTTTTTATATATGTTATTTGCTGTGATAAAATTCTGAAGGTGTGCTTGCAGCTATTGTGCTGTATTTGTTTTTCACATGCAATATACAAGCGTGGTATTTTTTCCTTTTTGTTTATGTATAATAATGTATTCGCACTTCTGCGTCTGGGAGGGCTGGCTTTGCCAGGATACTATGCCAATAATGTTATAAGGAAATTGTAAAAAATAAACGTTCAGTCACTCAACCACCAGCACCATCACCCCTGGATTGAAAGTGCAAAAATTAGTTTGAAAAACTAGTAATTGGGGCTATAGGGGTGCTGTATGCCCCGTCCCTGGAGACAAAGGATAGCAGGACAATAGTTTTTCTAAAAAATATATAACTTTATTACAAATAGCAAGAATTAAAATGACAGCTAACAGATGGATATAAATACAACCACCATCACATATCAAACAGATCCTCCGTGTGAGCCTCTATAGACCACCTTACCCACACCCAGCTCCACATATAAATAGGGCTAACCTATGGTGGTGCAGGGTACGGATTACCAATGCATTTCGCCTGTATGGCTTCTTCAGGGCAAAATAGGTGTCAAGAGCTCGCAGAGGTTCATGGGGCTGTTAGTACTGATATGCAACGAAAAACATAGAAAAAGAAAGAAAAAATCAATATATTATAAACATAATACTTTTTGTCTTGCAGTTTCAAAATCTTTTTACAATACATGTGTCTATCAAATCGATCATAAATATTGTTTATATTCTGTAAGAAATAATCCCACATGTTTACATATTCAGATGTTCACCCAGAATTTACAAAAATATATAAGGATACTCACAAATCAATTTCAAAGGTTGTCACACAGATACAAGGGCCCGTGGGGCGTCCAAAAACGGTTATAGATTAGCTCATCCACAAATAGAGTCCAATTGCCTCAGAGGGACTTGATACATGTTGCCAGAATTCTAATCAATTTTAATCCATGACTACCCAAAATGGAGAGGGGAAATATACAGAGATGGCCGGAGTTGGTTAGATCAAATAAATTGATCCTCGAATAAAGCAAAGCCCCAATCCTTCTGAAGACAGCAATGTCCCTGGAAGGTCCCTACAAGTTTGAGAAAAGAAAAACATTAAGTGCAATACTGCTATTGGCCATATGGTGCCAGCAGAGACTGCTAATTAAATATTATGTAAAAAAGGGCGCATAGCCTACCAGTTCAAACTGTCATAGGGTAATGGGATTGCTCATGTGGATAGGAATGTCCCATACATCAACTCATTCCAGCCAGTCCAGTGACCAACGACACATGAGATTTCTAGAGGAGATGATGTTAGGGAAGCACATTAGTGAAAAGTGCCCACTCTCGCCTCTGAAAAAGCCATTCAGGAGGGCAGAGGAAGCCCCACATACATGTACTTACTTCAAAGAGCCCGTCTGGTCCGCTTGCACAGCAATCTCGCTGTGCTCACAAATCCTCAGGCTATTTGAATAACTGGGTTTGGCGCCAAATCGGCAGCCGCCGCCAGCTGTCTCTCATATCCCCCTAATTGCTGACATCTCCGGCCATGAAGCCGGAGAGCGTCAGACAGGAGGGTGCTACTGCGCATGCGCGAGAGGCCGCACATGCGCAGTAATGGCGGGACGTGCGATATACCGTCCACTCCATAGGAACTCCCCGTTGGTAAGGGGGAGAGAGAGTGAAGGAAAAGGGCAATCGCCACGTCCCACCACAAGATACAAGGGAGTACTGTCGGCCGACTGAGGTGCCCCAATAAGGGCTATACCCCCCAGATCGATTTGCGACTCAGTGTTATCTAAACCGGAAGTGCCTATTTGTAATGCAAGGGGACATGCACCATAGGTCCCCAGCGGTCCCTTGTGGTCAAATAGAGCTATAGCATGCATAAAAAAGACACAGATACTTCCTTATTAGGTTATCAATCTACTATATATTTTAGATAAAGAATGGAAATCCTAAAATTATGCTTAATACCGAGTTTATGGCAAAAATAACTAGACAGAAGATCCCATTTCATCTTACACCCTCAAAATTTAGGCAGTCATATATTTTTTTTCTTTTTTTCCCCCCTGTGTGAATTAATGTATCAATTGAATCGTTAAACTAAGAGCATATAGGAAGAATCAAAAATGAATAGCAAACAGCTTCAGATACATATCTCACTGTCTACATATTTTAACTCTAAAATGACTTCCAGCGTAATTTTTGGTCAAAAGTCCCTTGGATGTGTGACCCAGACATTGACTTGTGATAACAGGGTATCCTAGTTCACTATTTATACATATATATTTTATATTCATGTGGCATTAATTAAGAACACATTGCTATGAGTACCCTCACTAAAGAACAAAAACAGAAAACCTAATGAACATACTTTGAATAATGAGTCAGGGTAGTAAATCCCAAAAATGGGTTAGACAGGACAGAATCCAGAAAACCAGGTTCTATAAAAAGCATTTGTAACTAATATATTCGTTTAAACCAGGTGATCTCGTCGCATCGAGCAAGAAGATCCACTGTGTTTCTAACTGTAAGAGTCTCCTGTCTATGTCCCCCCCTCTTGGTGATTCCTTGACATGTTCGAGAGCAAAGAAGCTCATGCAATCCAAGTTGTAACCATGATATAGGCCAACATGCCTGCTAATGGCCGACTCCAGTTTCCCCGTATTCACCTCATATACATAATCCCGTATCCGGTTGTGAAAGGGTCTTTTAGTTTTCCCTATGTAGAAAGCTCTACATAGGGAACATTTCATGTAATAAACTACCCCAACTGTGCGGCAGTTTATTAGTTCTCGTGGAGACCATTTCTGGCCATTGGGCAGCCGAATACTCTCTCCTACCCAGATCCATCTACAGAAGTTACAATCTCCACATCTGGTATTGCCTCTGGGGCTTCCATTCCCCTCGGCAGTTCCCACTGGCCAAAGATGGCTATGGGTGAGATGGTCCCTCAATGACCTGGCTCTACGATACGTGATCTGCGGTCTCTCACCTATATATTTGGCCACAATGGAGTCGTCCCTTAGCAGGTGCCAGTGTTGTGCCAATATTCGTTCAACCTGTTTGTATCTGCTCGAGTAGCGCGTAATGATGCGGGTGGGTTCCTTTTTAGTTTGTTTTCTTTGATCATATAAAAGGGAATCTCGTGATCTAAGTTTGGTTTTATTAAACGCCTTTTTCAGGCATTTTTTGCTATACCCTCTTTCCAAAAAGCGTTGCTGTAATAGTTTAGCTTGGCGATGATAGTCCTCCTCTTTGCTACAATTTCTCTTAAGTCTAAGATATTGTCCATAAGGTATACTCTTTTTCAGAGTCTGTGGATGTGCGCTTGAGGAATGTAGCACCGTATTTGCTGCCGACAACTTGCGAAACAAATCGGTGCTCAAATTGCCCCCAGTGTCCTTCATAATTGATATATCCAGAAAATTGACTTTGGATTGACTGCATTCCATAGTAAATTTCAGATTATAAGTATTCTCTCCCAGTCTTTCCATAAAGGAATCCAATTCCTCCTTAGTGCCCGTCCATATGAGTAGAATGTCGTCTATGTACCTGTGCCACGCAAGAATGTGGCACAGGTACATAGACGAGTCCCCTCCATAGAAGACAGCACGCTCCCACCCCCCCAGGTACAGGTTTGCGTATGATGGGGCACATTTCGTCCCCATCGCCACTCCCTGCACCTGGAGGTAGTGGGAGTCGTTGAATATAAAGACATTCCTAGACAAGATATATTCCAGAATTTCTAGAATGAACATGTTGTATTTCCAGGTCGATCGATCCCTTTCTCTCAGGAATTCTGCTATTGTTGCAACCCCCCTCGAATGGGGTATGGAACAATACAGGGCTTCCACATCTATGGTTACCAGCCATGCGTTTTCAGGTATATTTTTGTCCTCTAATACTCTTAGGAGGTCTCTGGTATCCTGTATGTGGGAGGGTAGAGATTTCACAAAGGGCCTCAAATAATCATCAATTATTTTACTGGCCTGTTCAGAGATACAGCCAATCCCTGACACTATGGGGCGGCCCGGGGGTTTCTTAATGCATTTATGCACTTTGGGCAGGGAATAGAATGTAGGCGTGACCGGGTTTTTTACATTCAGAAATTCATAAGTACTTTTCGTTATGATAGCATTATTATATGCTCTACAAATGATTTCTCTATATTCCTGATGGAATTTAGATATTGTCTCCTCTGGGATACGCCTATACCACGCTTTGTTGTTGAGAATGTTTAAACACATATTAACATAGTCCACCCTCCCCATCACTACAACGTTGCCCCCTTTATCAGACGGCTTTATAATTATTTCTTTGTTATTTTTTAATTTGTTGAGGGCCATTGTTTGTTGGGGGGATAAATTGCCATCTAGATATGTATTTTCTGGTAAATGTCTCAAATCATACATGGCCTTTTGAACAAATGACCAAATATGTAAATTACGTTGTAGTGATGGAAAACTGGAAGACTTGTTCCTATACTCTGGGATAAGATCTTTAATTACTTCCATAGACGTATCCTCAAGCTCGTCTACAGTCGCATTTTCCCCTTTATTGCCCTCCTCCCAAAGTTGCATAAGGTCTTTCAATGCTTTAAAGTCCCTAATTGTGAATTCCTTCCATAGTTCCATATCCTTTGCTTTTTGTGCTTGAGGGGTGGGGGTTCTATCATAAATGGTGTGCAATGTCAACTTCCTGGCAAAGAGTATAATATCCTTTGCCACCTCGAATTTATCCAATGGTGGCGAGGGGCAAAAGTTCAAACCTAACATTGTATTGGGGTTAGGTTTGAACTTTTGCCCCTCGCTTGAGGATACGTCTATGGAAGTAATTAAAGATCTTATCCCAGAGTATAGGAACAAGTCTTCCAGTTTTCCATCACTACAACGTAATTTACATATTTGGTCATTTGTTCAAAAGGCCATGTATGATTTGAGACATTTACCAGAAAATACATATCTAGATGGCAATTTATCCCCCCAACAAACAATGGCCCTCAACAAATTAAAAAATAACAAAGAAATAATTATAAAGCCGTCTGATAAAGGGGGCAACGTTGTAGTGATGGGGAGGGTGGACTATGTTAATATGTGTTTAAACATTCTCAACAACAAAGCGTGGTATAGGCGTATCCCAGAGGAGACAATATCTAAATTCCATCAGGAATATAGAGAAATCATTTGTAGAGCATATAATAATGCTATCATAACGAAAAGTACTTATGAATTTCTGAATGTAAAAAACCCGGTCACGCCTACATTCTATTCCCTGCCCAAAGTGCATAAATGCATTAAGAAACCCCCGGGCCGCCCCATAGTGTCAGGGATTGGCTGTATCTCTGAACAGGCCAGTAAAATAATTGATGATTATTTGAGGCCCTTTGTGAAATCTCTACCCTCCCACATACAGGATACCAGAGACCTCCTAAGAGTATTAGAGGACAAAAATATACCTGAAAACGCATGGCTGGTAACCATAGATGTGGAAGCCCTGTATTGTTCCATACCCCATTCGAGGGGGGTTGCAACAATAGCAGAATTCCTGAGAGAAAGGGATCGATCGACCTGGAAATACAACATGTTCATTCTAGAAATTCTGGAATATATCTTGTCTAGGAATGTCTTTATATTCAACGACTCCCACTACCTCCAGGTGCAGGGAGTGGCGATGGGGACGAAATGTGCCCCATCATACGCAAACCTGTACCTGGGGGGGTGGGAGCGTGCTGTCTTCTATGGAGGGGACTCGTCTATGTACCTGTGCCACATTCTTGCGTGGCACAGGTACATAGACGACATTCTACTCATATGGACGGGCACTAAGGAGGAATTGGATTCCTTTATGGAAAGACTGGGAGAGAATACTTATAATCTGAAATTTACTATGGAATGCAGTCAATCCAAAGTCAATTTTCTGGATATATCAATTATGAAGGACACTGGGGGCAATTTGAGCACCGATTTGTTTCGCAAGTTGTCGGCAGCAAATACGGTGCTACATTCCTCAAGCGCACATCCACAGACTCTGAAAAAGAGTATACCTTATGGACAATATCTTAGACTTAAGAGAAATTGTAGCAAAGAGGAGGACTATCATCGCCAAGCTAAACTATTACAGCAACGCTTTTTGGAAAGAGGGTATAGCAAAAAATGCCTGAAAAAGGCGTTTAATAAAACCAAACTTAGATCACGAGATTCCCTTTTATATGATCAAAGAAAACAAACTAAAAAGGAACCCACCCGCATCATTACGCGCTACTCGAGCAGATACAAACAGGTTGAACGAATATTGGCACAACACTGGCACCTGCTAAGGGACGACTCCATTGTGGCCAAATATATAGGTGAGAGACCGCAGATCACGTATCGTAGAGCCAGGTCATTGAGGGACCATCTCACCCATAGCCATCTTTGGCCAGTGGGAACTGCCGAGGGGAATGGAAGCCCCAGAGGCAATACCAGATGTGGAGATTGTAACTTCTGTAGATGGATCTGGGTAGGAGAGAGTATTCGGCTGCCCAATGGCCAGAAATGGTCTCCACGAGAACTAATAAACTGCCGCACAGTTGGGGTAGTTTATTACATGAAATGTTCCCTATGTAGAGCTTTCTACATAGGGAAAACTAAAAGACCCTTTCACAACCGGATACGGGATTATGTATATGAGGTGAATACGGGGAAACTGGAGTCGGCCATTAGCAGGCATGTTGGCCTATATCATGGTTACAACTTGGATTGCATGAGCTTCTTTGCTCTCGAACATGTCAAGGAATCACCAAGAGGGGGGGACATAGACAGGAGACTCTTACAGTTAGAAACACAGTGGATCTTCTTGCTCGATGCGACGAGATCACCTGGTTTAAACGAATATATTAGTTACAAATGCTTTTTATAGAACCTGGTTTTCCGGATTCTGTCCTGTCTAACCCATTTTTGGGATTTACTACCCTGACTCATTATTCAAAGTATGTTCATTAGGTTTTCTGTTTTTGTTCTTTAGTGAGGGTACTCATAGCAATGTGTTCTTAATTAATGCCACATGAATATAAAATATATATGTATAAATAGTGAACTAGGATACCCTGTTATCACAAGTCAATGTCTGGGTCACACATCCAAGGGACTTTTGACCAAAAATTACGCTGGAAGTCATTTTAGAGTTAAAATATGTAGACAGTGAGATATGTATCTGAAGCTGTTTGCTATTCATTTTTGATTCTTCCTATATGCTCTTAGTTTAACGATTCAATTGATACATTAATTCACACAGGGGGAAAAAAAAGGAAAAAAAATATATGACTGCCTAAATTTTGAGGGTGTAAGATGAAATGGGATCTTCTGTCTAGTTATTTTTGCCATAAACTCGGTATTAAGCATAATTTTAGGATTTCCATTCTTTATCTAAAATATATAGTAGATTGATAACCTAATAAGGAAGTATCTGTGTCTTTTTTATGCATGCTATAGCTCTATTTGACCACAAGGGACCGCTGGGGACCTATGGTGCATGTCCCCTTGCATTACAAATAGGCACTTCCGGTTTAGATAACACTGAGTCGCAAATCGATCTGGGGGGTATAGCCCTTATTGGGGCACCTCAGTCGGCCGACAGTACTCCCTTGTATCTTGTGGTGGGACGTGGCGATTGCCCTTTTCCTTCACTCTCTCTCCCCCTTACCAACGGGGAGTTCCTATGGAGTGGACGGTATATCGCACGTCCCGCCATTACTGCGCATGTGCGGCCTCTCGCGCATGCGCAGTAGCACCCTCCTGTCTGACGCTCTCCGGCTTCATGGCCGGAGATGTCAGCAATTAGGGGGATATGAGAGACAGCTGGCGGCGGCTGCCGATTTGGCGCCAAACCCAGTTATTCAAATAGCCTGAGGATTTGTGAGCACAGCGAGATTGCTGTGCAAGCGGACCAGACGGGCTCTTTGAAGTAAGTACATGTATGTGGGGCTTCCTCTGCCCTCCTGAATGGCTTTTTCAGAGGCGAGAGTGGGCACTTTTCACTAATGTGCTTCCCTAACATCATCTCCTCTAGAAATCTCATGTGTCGTTGGTCACTGGACTGGCTGGAATGAGTTGATGTATGGGACATTCCTATCCACATGAGCAATCCCATTACCCTATGACAGTTTGAACTGGTAGGCTATGCGCCCTTTTTTACATAATATTTAATTAGCAGTCTCTGCTGGCACCATATGGCCAATAGCAGTATTGCACTTAATGTTTTTCTTTTCTCAAACTTGTAGGGACCTTCCAGGGACATTGCTGTCTTCAGAAGGATTGGGGCTTTGCTTTATTCGAGGATCAATTTATTTGATCTAACCAACTCCGGCCATCTCTGTATATTTCCCCTCTCCATTTTGGGTAGTCATGGATTAAAATTGATTAGAATTCTGGCAACATGTATCAAGTCCCTCTGAGGCAATTGGACTCTATTTGTGGATGAGCTAATCTATAACCGTTTTTGGACGCCCCACGGGCCCTTGTATCTGTGTGACAACCTTTGAAATTGATTTGTGAGTATCCTTATATATTTTTGTAAATTCTGGGTGAACATCTGAATATGTAAACATGTGGGATTATTTCTTACAGAATATAAACAATATTTATGATCGATTTGATAGACACATGTATTGTAAAAAGATTTTGAAACTGCAAGACAAAAAGTATTATGTTTATAATATATTGATTTTTTCTTTCTTTTTCTATGTTTTTCGTTGCATATCAGTACTAACAGCCCCATGAACCTCTGCGAGCTCTTGACACCTATTTTGCCCTGAAGAAGCCATACAGGCGAAATGCATTGGTAATCCGTACCCTGCACCACCATAGGTTAGCCCTATTTATATGTGGAGCTGGGTGTGGGTAAGGTGGTCTATAGAGGCTCACACGGAGGATCTGTTTGATATGTGATGGTGGTTGTATTTATATCCATCTGTTAGCTGTCATTTTAATTCTTGCTATTTGTAATAAAGTTATATATTTTTTAGAAAAACTATTGTCCTGCTATCCTTTGTCTCCAGGGACGGGGCATACAGCACCCCTATAGCCCCAATTACTAGTTTTTCAAACTAATTTTTGCAATGTTATAAGGAAACTACAGCCCCACCTGTTGGCTGGATGGAAAACTGTTATGTAAAAACAAACGTTATGTTGTTTTTGTATATAGGCATTGCATCCAATATTTAACCTATGCTATTGAGAGTAGTGGAAGGCATAAAACATGTACCCTTTGGAAAAAACAAGCGTATAGGTTACTGAAACCCTTTTTTATGGATTTGCTTTTTCTGCCTCTGGCATTTTTATTAATCTTTAATAAATGTGTTCTACAGGTACTGTTTGGAACTTGAAAGAAAGGATTCCTCTACATAGCCAGGCTGACTCTATAAATGCTATAATGAGAATACTGTCAGAAGTCCTCTCTCTGGATGCTGGGAAATTCATTGTGAAGATGAAGGAAGTTGAAAGTCTGCGTTTAAAGACAGCCGAGTCAGAGGCAGAAGCTGCTGCAGCAAGCCTTGAAGAAAGCGCCTTAAATGAAGATGATGGTATTGCAGATGGTGTGATTAAAAGCTCGAGTCCAGCAGATTTCTCTGATTTGAATCCAGTAGGTTAAACAAAATACTTTTTTTTCCCCCCTTTTAACTGCCATCATTACTTTGTAGATAAAATCCAGGTACAGTGCCTTGCGAAAGTATTCGGCCCCCTTGAACTTTGCGACCTTTTGCCACATTTGAGGCATCAAACATAAAGATATAAAACTGTAATTTTTTGTGAAGAATCAACAAGTGGGACACAATCATGAAGTGGAACGAAATTTATTGGATATTTCAAACTTTAACAAATAAAAAACTGAAAAATTGGGCGTGCAAAATTATTCAGCCCCCTTAAGTTAATACTTTGTAGCGCCACCTTTTGCTGCGATTACAGCTGTAAGTCGCTTGGGGTATGTCTCTATCAGTTTTGCACATCGAGAGACTGAAATTTTTGCCTATTCCTCCTTGCGAAACAGCTCGAGCTCAGTGAGGTTGGATGGAGAGCGTTTGTGAACAGCAGTTTTCAGTTCTTTCCACAGATTCTCGATTGGATTCAGGTCTGGACTTTGACTTGGCCATTCTAACACCTGGATATGTTTATTTGTGAACCATTCCATTGTAGATTTTGCTTTATGTTTTGGATCATTGTCTTGTTGGAAGACAAATCTCCGTCCCAGTCTCAGATCTTTTGCAGACTCCATCAGGTTTTCTTCCCGAATGGTCCTGTATTTGGCTCCATCCATCTTTCCATCCATTTTAACCATCTTCCCTGTCCCTGCTGAAGAAAAGCAGGCCCAAACCATGATGCTGCCACCACCATGTTTGACAGTGGGGATGGTGTGTTCAGGGTGATGAACTGTGTTGCTTTTACGCCAAACATAACGTTTTGCATTGTTGCCAAAAAGTTTGATTTTGGTTTCATCTGACGAGAGCACCTTCTTCCACATGTTTGGTGTGTCTCGCAGGTGGCTTGTGGCAAACTTTAAATGACACTTTTTATGGATATCTTTAAGGAATGGCTTTCTTCTTGCCACTGTTCCATAAAGGCCAGATTTGTGCAGTATACGACTGATTGTTGTCCTATGGACAGAGTCTCCCACCTCAGCTGTAGATCTCTGCAGTTCATTACTTTTGTGTATTTTAAATCTACTTGGAGTTGAGCTTTAAAGCTGCACTCAAGTGGGCCCTCGGCATCCTCACTTACAGTGCAGGACTGGTCGTCCTCCATGCATCACAGCTGCGGCCATCAGCCAGAGCGCTGATGAAAAGAGACTGGGAGGGAATGGTGAAATGGAAGGAAGCGTGAGTGAGTAGGTATATGTGCTTTTTCTTTTCCTGGTACTTTACCTTAAGCAGAAACGAGAATTAAACTCTTGCATTGCGGGATAAGCCCCCACCGCAAGGGTTTTTTTTTTTTCCCATTTCATTGGGGTTCAGCTTTAAGAGGTAGACAAAATGTCTTGCAATGAGAAAAACAAAATAACTTACCAATGCTAGAGTGAGTGTAATCTTGGGAAAGTCTTAGGGTCCTTTCACATGGGCTGTTCATTCAGGTCCACCTGTCAATTTTTCAGGCGCACCTGATTAGTCACTGTATTGTCCTTTTATGAAGCGGCGGATGTCCGCAGTCACATGTCCGCTGGACGGATGGTGGTCCTATTTTCCATCTGTCCTGCGGATGAGATAAAAACAGACAGGCGGTCTGTTTCCTTCTGTTTTCTCCAAAGATGAGAGCGGGACGGTGTCTCTGCCCAGCTAAGCGGACACAGTCCTGTCATCTGCCTGCTCAGTGGGTATCAGCTGAGCAATCCCCCGCTGAGCAAGCGGAATAGGCTATACGGAGGCGCCTGTGTGAAAAGGGCCCTAAATTAGCTTACTGCACAATTGTAGTACTATAAAATAAATAGCTATAGGTATGTATTCAGAATTGGTAGAGAAACACAAACATGCTCATTGAATAGGGAAAATATACTCCACTGCACTGTCACTATCACACCAATGAAAGTATCCAACAGTAATTCTATGTCCATTTGTGTTACTTTTGTTCTAGGTGTCAAATGAGGAGCTGAAGCAAGCATCCCACTTATTGGTGGCTCAGAAATCTGCACTGGAAATTATCGTTAACATGTGCTGCAGTAATGGTTTGTATTTTTCGAAACACTATATTTTTCAGTTTTTCAAAACTGATATCAGCTGCAAATCTACATTATCTCACAAAAGTGAGTACACCCCTCATATTTTTGTAAATATTTTATTCTATCTTTTCATGTGACTACACTGAAGAAATTAAACTTTGCTGCAATGTAAAGTAGGGAGTGTACACCTTGTATAACAGTGTAAATTTACTGTCCCCTCAGAAGAACTCAAAACACAGCCATTAATGTCTCAACCGGTGGCAACAAAAGTGCGTACATCCCTAAGCCATTTTCCCTCCCCGGAGTCATGTGTCTCGTTGGTGTTACAAGGTCTCAGGTGTGAATGGGGAGCAGGTTGTTTAAATTTAGTGTTCTTGCTCTCACTTCCTCATACTGGTCACTGGCAGTTGAACATAGCACCACTGGCAACAAAAGTGAGTACACCCCTAAGTGAAAATGTCCAAATTGGGCCCAAAGTGTCAATATTTTGTGTGGCCACCATTATTTTCTAGCACTGCCTTAACTCTCTTTGGCATGGAGATCACAAGAGCTTCACAGTTTGCCACTGGAAGCCTTTTCCACTCCTCCATGACAACATCATGAAGCTGATGAATGTTAGAGACCTTCTGTTGGCGGATGCTTAATAAGGGTTTAAGCAAGACAGCGCTATACGGGTTTGTGTTCTCTTGATAGTGATCAGATATTGCCAGAAACGATAACCAGGGTAACCGTTTATTGTACAATCAAAGTAATGGACACAAGTCAGTAAAGTGATACCAGTTTGTTCGTTCGGTGAAGACCAGTGAATGGCTGCTGGGTCCGTTCTGCGTTCAGGGAACAAAGCCGTTGAAGGATGGGTATTGCCCAAGGAACCGTGAGCAGGGCCTGCTGGCGCTCCAATGTGATGTGACATTGCCTAAGGCCCCTGGGAAGTGACATACTGCTGACCGGAACTAGGAAGAGCCAGCCTGGAATGCATAGGTCTGTTGCAAGACCAGGCGTTTTGCATGCATGCGCTTTATTGATTTATTATTAAAGCGCATGTGTCCGAAACGCAGTTGCCAGTGCTTGGGGCACCTTGGTGGTTAATAGGATTTAGGTCTGGAGACATGCTTGGCCAGTCCATCACCTTTACCATCAGCTTCTTTAGCAAGGCAGAGGTCGTCTTGGAGGTGTGTTTGGGGTTATGTTGGAATACTGCCGTGCAGCCCAGTCTCTGAAGGGAAGGGATCATGCTCTGCTTCAGTATGTCACAGTACATGTTGGCATTAATGGTTCCCTCAATGAACTGTAGCTCCCCAGTGCCGGCAGCACTCATGCAGCCCAAGACCATGACACTCCCACCACCATCCTTGACTGTAGGCAAGACACACTTGTCTTTGTACTCCTCACCTGGTTGCCGCCATACGCTTGAAACCATCTGAACCAAATAAGTTAATCTTGGCCTCATCAGACCACAGGACATGCTTCCAGTAATTCATGTCCTTAGTCTGCTTGTCTTCAGCAAACTGTTTGCGGGCTTTTTTGTGCATCATCTTTAGAAGAGGCTTCCTTCTGGGACAACAGCCATGCAGACCAATTTGATGCAGTGTCTGGCATATGGTCTGAGCACTGACAGGCTGGCCCTTCACCCTCTGCAGCAATGCTGGCAGCACTCATACATCTATTTCCCAAAGACAACCTCTGGATATGATGCTGAGCACGTGCACTCAGCTTTGGTCGACCATGGCGAGGCCTGTTCTGAGTAGAACCTCTCCTGTTAAACCGCTGTATGGTCTTGGCCACCGTGCACATCTCCGTTTCAGGGTCTTGGCAATCTTCTTATAGCCTAGGCCATCTTTATATAAAGCAACAATTTTTTTTTTTTTTTTTTTCAGATACCCAGAGTTCTTTGCTATGAGGTGCCATGTTGAACTTCCAGTGACCAGTATGAGAGTGAGAGCAATGACACTAAATTGAACACACCTGCTCCCATTCACACCTGAGACCTTGTAACACTAAGGAGTCACATGACACTGGGAGGGAAAATGGCTAATTGGGCCCAGTTTGGACATTTTCCCTTAGGGTTGTACTCACTTTTGTTGCCAGTGGTTTAGACATTAATGGCTGTGTTGAGTTATTTTGAGGGGACTGAAAATTGACACTGTTATACAAGTTGTACATTCACTACTTTACATTGTAGCAAAGTGTCATTTCTTCAGTCTTTTCACATGAAAAGATATAATAAAATATTTACAAAAATGTGAGGGGTTTACTCACTTTTGTTAGATACTGTATATTACAACATACTTATGAGACCCTACCAACCTTTACTAGGGGGTCCAGGGGGAAAGAGACCACTCCCAAGGAGTGGCATACAGCTTTTACTTTAACGCATAAATCCTCTGTTTCCTGCTTTGCCCAGGAAAAAAAAAATATAAACTCCTATCCTGATGGTATAGGGACCCTGTCACCCTTCTTGTCTTTTCCTCAGCCCCAGATGGCATTGCCACAGTGGACGGGGTACGTATATGCATATTTGGTGGGAGTCCCCCCAGATACAGATGTTCTGAAACAACATTTTTTTATTTTTCATTTATGATGTCTACGATGAGTTTCTTACCCCAACTCCCTCTATAGCATTACTTTCGATACTTCCGGGCTCTGTAAAATCCCAGAAAAATAGCTTACTATGATTTTCCTTATGGGAGCCAGGCAACTGATTTCCAGATTCTTGAAATCTGACTAGATTCCTCCCTTAGCTCAGTGGGCGTCAAGGTCTTACCTTGCCTTCCTGTTGGCAACCATCTTGGACATGTGCAGAATGTAGCCTCTTATAAACTCTGAATGCTTCATCACTTGTCAGCTGCCTGGGTGTCGCACAGAGATGATGCTGCACACCTGACTATAGCAATCACCTGATGGGTTGCAGTCCTTGCCCTTGCGTTTGTGCTAGCAGTCTTAACTGCTAGGATAAGTAGGATAAACATACTACTTTATGGTACATCTGGATACATTATTCTGTCGCCGCCAGATTAAAAAAACGGCTCCTATAATTGACAACTGGATGTTCTCTGGCGTTTAGGGTCCCCGTTTTAGTGCCCTCCCCTGCAGACAAGCTCATGACACCTTCTAATAATTCTTTTGGGCACTTAGGAGCTTTTGGGTAACCCTGTTTGGGTTCGCCTTGATTTTCCATCCTCGTTTTTGCATGCATTTACTCCCCATAGTTCGTTTCACAAGACTTGGCTTCAGCCATGAATTTCCGATTCCATAGCCCACTCTTTCTTCGTTTTTCTCCGCTCCCTTTTTTGCCTCCTTCCGATTTTTTTTTTTTTTTTTTTTTTTTTTTAATGATTTTTTTTTTTTTTTTAATAATTTTTTTTTTCTCCCTCTCTTCTGTCCCTCTTCTAGCGCTCCCCCCCCCCCTCACTTGGTTAACCATTGTACCTCTGAGACTCCTGGATAAAGCCATAATGGGTCCATTGCTTTTTATACCTTGTTACCTTAATCTCCCGCCTGTGGAGTGCAGCTGGCCCTTGGGTCAATATATCATGTTTTTTTGTCTTTTATGTATGTTATTCACATACCTTATTTTGATTGCATATATGACTGAATGTATGTGATATGCTGGAGTTGTCACCTGCTACTCTTGATTCTTATCTTTTTACTGTACCTACCTAAAAAAAAAAAAAAACCTATTCAACATAAAATTCACTTTTAGCACTGATCAGCTTTTTGTTAGGGCTTATTTACTCCATGTGCAGTCGACCACATTTTAAATGCAGTGGGATTGCATATGCAAGAAACATTAATGCATTTCAATAAGCCTAGTTTACACCATTGCAGTGCTTTGATGTGTGTTGGGAAGAAAAAAAGAAGCATGCTGCATTTTCTCACACTGGGATGCACTTGAATGGAGTAGAAACACGTGTAAATTCAACTTGGTATTTATTTAAAAAAAAAAAAATGCCCAGACACACCGCATATGCATGGAAACGCACATGCGAAACCACACACTAAATGCAGGCATTGTGGTGGAAATGAGCCCCTAACCACTTAAGGACCGGGCTTATTTCTGACACATGTTTAAAAGTTAAAATCAGGTATTTTTTTCTAGAAAATTACTTGGAACCCCCCAAACATTTTATATATATATATATATATATATATATATATATATATATATATTTTTTTTTTCCCCCTAATCGTCTTTCAGGACAGGCACTTCTGAGAGAACCTGGCTCCTCCCTTCCTAGGAAACACCGCCCCATTCAATTGGATTTAAGCCTCCCTCCAGCTGGCTGCCTCAGTTCTGGTGTTTCCTCCAGCGGGGAGACCCCGTCCAAAGAGGAAGCTAAACTATCCTCCAACTGGAGGGAATTGAGGGCAGTAGAGCTGTCCCTCAGAGCCTTCCAGGAAGACTTGCATTGATGCAGAATCCAGGTTCGGTCGAACAATGCCACAGTGGTGGCATATATAAATCGACAGGGGGGAACCAGGAGCAATCTCCTTTGGGGAGTGGCAAAAAGAATCTTGCAATGGGCCGAAGTTCAAGTTCTCTCTCTTTTGGCGGTTCACCTCAAGGGAGAGTTAAACCAACTGGCTGACTTTCTCAGCAGGAGAACAGTAAGGGAAGGCGACTGGACTCTGAACCAGGTGGTGTTCAATGGGATTACCCAGAGATCGGGAATACCGAATATCGACCTGTTTGCCTCACGGCAAAACACAAAGTCACCTCAATTCTTTTCCCTGAACAGATGGGACGGAGCTCTAGGAGTGGACGCTCTGGCTCAACCTTGGGTTTTCCCCAAATCTTATGCCTTCCCTCCGCCGGTGCGAATACCAGCGGTCCTGAGGAAGTTGCAGGAGGAAAGTACGACGCTAATCCTTATAGCGCCACACTGGCCAAGGAGGCCATGGTTCTCGACCCTAAAACACCTAGCGTTAGAACCCCCTTGGTTATTACCAGTGAGAGAAGATCTCCTCTATCAGGGCCCAGTACTCTGTCCTCAGGCACAATGTTGGAGCCTTGCAGCCTGGCTTCTGAAGAAGAACTGGTAAGGAGCAAGGGTTTCTCGGACCAACTGGTGCTAACTCTGCTAAGAAGCAGAAAGAAAGACACAGAGCATTTGCCTTAAAACTTTGAAGTTTTTTAAAGGTTGGTGCAAAGCAAGCTCTTTAGACGCAGGAAGCACAGTGTCAGTACTCGAGTTCCTGCAAGAGGGGGCAAACAAGGGGTTAGCCATCAGCACCCTGAAAAGCCAAGTTTCAGCCATTAGCGTGTTCCTAGAAATTCCCTTAGCAAAGGATCCCTGGGTGATCTGTTTCTTTAAGGCTTTGAATAGACAAAGACCAGCAGGAAGTCTGCCATTTCCAATGTGGGATTTGTCCTTAGTTTTGCAGGCTCTCAAAGAACCATTTGAGCCATTGGAGTCTTGTTCGGTGAAAACCTTAACCATCAAGACAGTTTTTTAGTGGCAATCCCTACCGCCAGACGGGTTAGTAAGCTAGAGGCCCTTTCAGTTAAAGCACCTTTCTTAAGATTTTTGCAAATCAAATTATTTTTAAGACTGATCCAGCATTTCTTCCCAAGGTGGTCTTGAAGTTCCATAGAGACCAGGAGATAGTGCTACCGACGTTTTGTTCAGATCCTGTGAGGGAACAGAAAATTCATTTTCACAAATTAGATGTCAGAAGATGTGTTCTGCAATATTTAAACATCACGAAAGGAGTTCAGGAAGTCAGATTCCTTTTTTGTTTTATTTACTAGTTCAAAAAAGGGTACTAAAGCGTCCAGACGCTCAATAGCCAGATGGCTTAGGCTAGCCATTAGTGAGGCTTATAGGCTTTCCGGGAAGGAGGTTCCTATGGGTATCAAGGCGCATTCTACAAGAGCAATGGCGGCCTCTCAGGCGGAAAGAGCTGGAGCTACCCCGGAGCAGATCTGTCGGGCAGCAACCTGGTCCAGCTATACAACCTTTTCCAGACACTACAGACTAGACCTACTATCCGCTAAAGATCAGGCTTTTGGGAGAAAAGTCCTGCAAGCGGTAGTCCCACCCTGAAAGTAAGTACTCGCTTATCCTCTCAGAAGTGCCTGTCCTGAAAGACGATAAGGGAAAATTAAAGTTACTTACTGGTAGCGTCTTTTCCAGTAGTCTTTCAGGACAGCACTAATACCCACCCGAAGAAGGTCTGAATATAAGATGATCAAAGGATGGAGGTTAGTATGATAAATCTTTGTGTCTCCCCAGTGGCCGGAGGTAGTCTTGAAGAACTGAGGCAGCCAGCTGGAGGGAGGCTTAAATCCAATTGATTAGGGCGGTGTTTCCTAGGAAGGGAGGAGCCAGGTTCTCTCAGAAGTGCCTGTCCTCAAAGACTACTGGAAAAGACGTTACCAGTAAGTAACTTTAATTTTTTTTTTGCAGAGACCCTAGAGAATAAAATGGAGATCGTTGCAATATTTTTTGACACCATATTTCCACCAATTTCTTTGTACAATGTGAAAGATAATGTTATGTTGAGTAAATAGATACCCAACATGTTATGCTTCAAAATTGCGCACGCTCGTAGAATGGCGACAAACATTGGTACTTAAAAATTCCCATAGGTGACCCTTTAAAAATTTCCACAGGTTACCAGTTTAGAGTTGCAGACAAGATCTAGGACTCAAATTATTGCTCTCGCTCTAACAATCGCAGCAATACCTCACATGTGTGGTTTGAACACAGTTTACATATGTGGGCACGACTTGCGTTTGCTTCTGTGCGCGAGCTAACGGGAAAGGGGCATTTTCATTTTTTTATTTTAACACTGTCCTTTGATCAAAAATTGCGTATTATGTCGCTCCGGTCCTCCAAGGCCATAAAGTCGAGTTGTCCTCACTCGACTTCCTGCCTGAGAGGAGAGCGAACAGGATCATTTTCTCTGCTACGGACGGCTCCGGTAAGCGGAAAAAACAACCGGGAAGCGACTGGGGGGGGGGGGGGACCCTCTCCTCCCGCCCATAAAGGTGATCCCATGGCGAATCCGCCGCTGGGACCACCCTTATGTTAAAGCGGACAGCCCGCCGTTTTGGTTTGTTTTTTTAACGTTTTTTACTGGGTTATTCTCAAAACACATGTTCAATGACTACAGCATTATCTTGTGATCTGATGCCATGTATTAGATTCCATGCTGCTTTATTCAGTACTTATGTCATTAGAGGCTGGCTGTCTGTCAGGTTCTTGCAGCAAGCTCCCTGATGAAGCACAGCAACACGTGTGCTTTAGATGACCCCAATGCCTTCTATAACGACCATATTGCAGTAAGCTGAGGGCGACTGGGCTGTCAAATTCCCCTTGGTGAGAATCCCAGAAGTGCTGGCAGTGGTCCAAAAAAGAAAAGTATTAGGGTAAAAAAAGGTAATAAGTGCGATGTCGTGTGGGAGCAGGGGAGGTAAGAGTGCAGTCATGCAAAGTGCATGGGTAGGGTCTGCTTTAACTTTACTTAAAGAAACATTGGAATTTTTTACATTTGACTGAGAATCCGCTTTGCAGTTGCTTATGTTTGTGAAGTAGTTGTGATTGGGACTTGCTACGCGTGTTCTTTGAAGCCACATTAATCATGGACTGTAGTAAAATCATATTTTTTATTTTGCCCGTTATTGCAGTAAATTTAATTTAAATATATATTTTTTTTATTTCCAGAACCATCTGATGATGAGTGGGAAGAGCTCTCTAGCAGTGATGAAAGTGAATTTAGCTTGGAGAAATCTGTGGCTGATGGAGGCCAGCCTCTTACTCCACTGTGCTTGTCTGCTGAAGTTCACTCGGCTCTCCTTGATCACTTTATTCCGAAAAAGGTACAGGGAAAAACTGGCATACCTTTCGTCCGTGGTCATATGATGTATGTAGTGGGGTAAAAAAAATATCACCATTTATTTAGGGCACAGAAATTTAATGGAAGTGCAACCAGACTACAAATGTATACAGTTAAAGTGTAAATTCACCTTTTCACAAAAAATCAAAAGGTGAACTAACACACTACACCCCTCCCCTTCCTGTCCCGCCGTCAACGCCGCACTTACATCCAAGGGGGATTAGCTGTCACTGCCCATGCAGCCAGTGCAGCGGTCTGGGGATCTGAAAGCTTCATTCTTCTTCCCCTTCTTTCCTTCTAGGACAGATCCTTTTTAAATTGTCACAATGGGGGATTGGAGGGGTGCAGGCAGCTGGTGCTCTTTGGTAACGTGTTGCACCCTAGATACAGATGTAACGTGTTACCAAATGTGAACTTATCCTTTAGGCTGGGTTCACACTGATGCGAATTGGATGCAGGTTTCCCGGTATCCGAATCACATGACAGGAGACTGTGACCGTCTCTCAGTGGAGCCGGTTCACACATCTCTGGGCCGGCCGTGGAGTGCATTGCAGTGTTATTTTCGTCGACTAAAACCGACTAAAACGTTTTCGTCGACTAAATGAACACCATTTTAGTCGACTAAAATAAGACTAAAACTAAAACAATTCAGATGACTTAAATACGACTAAAATGGCATTTTAGTCTTAAGACTAAAATACGACTAAAACTAAAATGGCATTTTAGTCATAAGACTATAACTTAAACCAAATTGAAATTTGCTGCCAAAATTAACACTGGTGTAGTGCTGTGCATGCTCAAAGCTTAATACCATAAATAATAACATATTTGATTTTTCACTCCAGAAGTAGTATATAATGAGTTTGAAAATTGTAGAGAAATGCTTAAATAATGCATTAAAAATTACAATTGAACTACACCCATTTGATTATAGATGACTAAAATGAGTTTTAGTCGACTAAAATGTACTGGAGTTTTAGTCGACTAAATACGACTAAAACTAAAACACTTGCAGAAGACTAAAATGGGACTAAAACTAAAATGCCATTTTAGTCCTAAGACTAAAACTAAATTGAAATTTGCTGCCAAAATTAACACTGGTGCATTGCACAGGGGTCCTGTGTGTCTTTGGCTTTATTTCAGGTCCGAATTCAGGCAAGAATCGGGCCTGATTCATCCCTGAAACAGAGAACAGGGCAGCACCGGACACCTGCTGTGAGCCGTGTGAACCCAGCCTTAAGCGACAAGCTTGCACTAATTGCACAAAATTTGAAAAGCCCTTAAGAAAAGTGTGTTTTATAGTACCATTAGATTGGAAACAAGAGGAATAAGAACTAAGGTTTACTAGAATACTATATTGTAGTCCTAGAAGAGAGGGAAGGGGGTCGTTGCAAAGCTGGAGCTTCACTTTTATATTTGTAGCAGTTTATTGATTTTTTTTTTTTTTTTTTTTTTTCTTCTTTAGGTATTTGAAAAGACTTGGTCCCCTGATGACAATGCACTGCAGATTTGTAAACAGAATGCAATATGGAAGCCGTTAATTTCGAAGTAATTTCTATTTTGTCATCGTTCATTGCATGTTTGTAGTTTTGCTTAAGAGATTACAACTGGTGCTAACAGTGTTACTTTGTTGCTGTGTTGCAGGATTTACAGTGTGCAGTGCAGGGCACTGACGTGTTTACATAACATTTTGTCAATGCTGGACATAGAGAACCTGGGTGGAGCCCCTGCTTTACAGGAACTTTCTAAGCACCTGTCACAATTGGTCTTCACACAGTTAGGTAGGTTTTGTCTTGGAGTGTAAAGCTCCTGCCTTTGTCCCTGCCCCTAACCAATCTAGTTTAGAACAGTATTTTCCAACCAGGGTGGCAATGGACCCTGGTGTGCCTTCAGGATTCCTCTGGGGTGCCTAAAAATTGCAGCAGGTGGATCAAGCCTGCCTTTTAGTTACACAAAGCCACAGGTTTTGTGCACGGTTACAACCTTCCAGCCACTGGTGTCCTAACAACCAATGTCGTCGTCTGTTGATGAGGAAGGCATTGAAAGCCTGCACAGTATCCTTGTTTGCCCCTCCTGTGCCTCCCTCTTTCAGCACTGGGGTAACATTAGATGAGCGGAGGAGAGAACTTGGAATATAGACACGTGAAGTTATGCACACTTGATGTCTATGGATGCTAGAAATTTCTCTCCCTGTAGGGAGGCTACGACTGAACGAATTGACTCCATACGGAAAGTACGAATGTTCAGAAACTGGTTTAAAGCTTTGAGATCCAGAATTGGTCTCACATCCCCGTTTGGTTTGGGGACTACAAACAGGTTTGAGCAAAAACCCCTAAACTTTTTGTCCTCTGGAACCTCAATTATCACTGTTTGAGCCTTCAGCTGGCCCAATGCCAGAAAGAGACTTTCTTTTATAGGGGATCTGTCTGTATACCTGACCTTATAAACCAGGGATACGGGAACATCCGAAATTCCAGTTTGTACCCCTGTGAAATGGTGGGGATAAAGAGAAAATTAATGCTGCGCTACGGTGATACGTGAAGTATATCCAAAAGTGCTGCTGTGCATAAAATCAAAATGATTTTAAAAGTGTAAGTGTAAAGAAGACAGCGCAGATTGGGTGTATTATACTTATAAAGTGCTCAATGTGCTAATGAAAAAATATTAAATATTACAAAAATATTATAGGTAGTAATAGTTGGTGTATGTACAGGTATAAACCACATATACTCTTAAATGAATGAGAAAATAAATACATAAATAAAATCTCATAACATATGTGCTAATAGTGCAAATCACCACCTGTTATAGTGCAATTCATAAATAAAAAGAATAAATAACATATGAAAGTCCAATAACAATAAAAAGTCCCAAAATGCAATAGCCAGCAAGTAGCCAGTGAAAGTCGTTTGATTGAGAAACAACCCGAAATAGTGCTCAAGTGCTGGAAATTATATGCATGCTGCAATGGTGCGATGATGGTGATTCACTCCTCTCCCCTAGGTAATTGACACTTACCGGACAGTGTGGACCCTCAAACCTTATAGCGTAAGGGTCTCACAGGCAGAGTCCAGCATACAATCCGGGTAAAGTGCTGTGGATGGAAATGACAGCCAATGCGGGCTCCCCTAAGCAATCTCACCGGATGGTCACCATATAAGAAGAAAAGAAGGAATCCCAATAGCGTAATATTGCTTAAACAGTAGATTTATTTGGTCTCAAAAAGAAAAAAACTCACATTTTAGGTAGTTAAAACAGGCACTGTATGAAACGGTAGATCCCTGGGATGACGGTGCGCAGCGGGGCTGGCTTGGCTCCGGCGTGCGTTCCACTGGTAAACATCTGAGGACTATGAGTAGGGCACAATGAGCCTAGAGAGGAAAAATACACTTCTTCAGCTGTCTCTTGGGGAGGAAATTTGTATCCAGACCGGACCCTTTCCGTAAGAGACTGAATAATCAATCTTTGGGCCTGAAAGGTAGATGGAGACTCCTCTGACCCTGACTCCCCAGAAGTGGAAACCTCAGCTTGACCTTCCATAGCGTCACCATCAGCTTCTTCCTCCACATTCTACCCAAACCTGAACTGACTCAGGAGTGGCTCACGTATGGGAGATCTATCACGTTTCTTCCCTTGAGATGCTGCAATGATACCAGCAATCCTCAAGGCTGGCCAATGCCACAGCCAAATCGTCCTTAGTGATGTAGGTTGCGGCAGAAGTACTAGGAGTAGCTACTATGCCCTTACAACCGTAATGGCTCAGATTGGCAAGATGCCTCTGACTCTTCAGGAGGAGTAGACACAATGGAAACACTGCTAGTACCTTCAAGGCCTGGTGGTGGCATCACAGTGCCTTTTCCATCTATGCCCCCCCCCCCCCCCCCAGCCCTTTTTTGGACAGGTATTGCTTTAAAGCAAGACAAACTTGAGGTACTGTCTTTAAGTGAACTTAAGGCTTGTGAAAAGCTTATACAGCCTAATGCACACAGCACTGATTATCCCAAGATATATGACCTGTTTGTGCCAGTAACATACACCCACAGTGACTCCAGCAACCCAGCTGCTGCTGCTGTTTACTTCAGCCTCTGACAGAGGCTAGTGTGTTGGAAACCGTTCCTTGCAGAACGCGTCATTTATACTGTATAGTGCATGTGCTGCATGCTACGTGGCGTCCACGTGCAGGCCATTGCGTAATGACACACTCTCCATGCGGCGTACGCCTGTACTTAAAGGCAAAGATTCCTACACGTGTGAATAAGCCTACAACATAGACACGCGATCAAGGCAGAGACGAACATGCGGAGGCTTATGCGCCAGGGCGCAAACCACAACCATATGGGGTGAGAGCAACTTAGGCTGAATTTTGTTTGTCACAGCTGATACCTTTTTTCAGGTAATCGGCTCAGAGAAAAAACACAAATGTGATAATAGGCAAAGAAATAAAATTTTAAATCAAGCTTAAAACAAGATCCCACAAATGCCTCAACAAGATGTAACTTGCAAGCATAACATCCATAGTCTCATGGAGGGATACATATGGCACATGCTCTCTGTTAACTTTTAAAAAGGAACAGTGCATAACATGGGAACAGTGCATAAAATATTTACAATTTGCAATTATGCCAGCAATTTTTACCTTCAAGGTTTGCTGAATAAGTAAAGATTTTAAATTGGATTAACCAGTCCAGCCGCAGGATTCTGCTTTAAACAGAAATCCAATCTTCACCCATCACGGCGAGCTTTGTCTTGGCGACCTTCAAGGGCTGGGTCTCCTTATTTTAGAGGGGCCACGGCCTTGGACCTGTAGAGCACCCTGGACTGAGCGCATTTAGAGTTTGGTATTTCAAGGGTTTGGATCCCAGGGCCCAGCGCCTAAAAAGGACAGCATTACAGGCAAAACCATGTATCTGCTTCCTGAGGCTCAGGTACCATCTTTTTAGTCCATTGATTGTTTAGGATGGATCTGATAGCTAACCCCTTAGGTTCAATGATATTTGATTGGGGTAAACGGCACATCTTCTGTCTTCATTTGAAGAAAAAAATAAGAAAAATGTGGAGCACCTCTCCACAGTGACCATCACCTTTTATACACTGGCAAAAAAACGAGCTGCTTCCTGTGTGGGATGGGTTATATAGGGGGACATCAATTCTGATTGGTTGCCAGTGTTCTTCACCTAAAGGTGGCTATATAACCCATACGTTATAATTTTTGGCTCTGTATCCTGTGATGTACGAAAAGATATATATACACGGGCCTTTTTCTTCTTAGAAAATAGGTGCATGAACTCCACCACGACCCCCCCACCCCCCAACACACCCTCCAAACCGCATCAAATACTGGGTGTGGTCAAATTTCACTAAGTGTGGGAGGGTCTTAAAGGGCCATTAAATTTTAGGAGAGCATTACATACAGAATGCAGAGTTCAGGGCTGTATAGTTAAGCTGCCTTCCACAGCTGCTTACTGCTGCATCTACCATCCACATCTCACCTTCACCCCCTCTTCAGCTTTGACCTTTGCATACAACCCCTCCTCCACTACTTCCCTTTTCTCCCCCCCCCCCCCCCCCACCTTAAAAGCTCCACCATCTTCCACATGTCTTACTATTGTTGCTCTATTAAGCTGAAGCCCCCCAGCCGGCTCTAGCACCTCCCCGCACACTGTAGGTGGCTTGCAGGGAGATCACCCAGTGGGGGCGTCGGCATCTGCACTGCACGCTTGTCCCCATCATGCACTCAGTGGGAGCAGCTCCGGAGATCAGATCTGTGGGAGCCGTTGGGAGACAGCCTGTAAATACAAAAGCTGGACTTCTGTGTTTACAAGTGATAGTGCTGAGCAGAAAGCAGAGAACCAGAGACAGAGGTGGTCGAACTGAGTTCCACCAAGTTCCAGCTGAAAAAAAGATGTATAGATGTGTGTGTGTGTGTGTGTGTGTGTGTGTATATATATATATATATATATACACACACACACACACACACACACACTAAAGAAACTGATACCAGTCCAACAACAATTAATATGTAGAAAAGCAGCGCTAAAGTGCACTAAATAAAATCAATACAGCAACATGTGAATAGTGAATAACAAATAATACTGAATTCAGTGTAAAACAGTTATGCAAAAAAAGTCCAATACAGTGATGTATCAAATCTTCAATAAAAAGTGCAGTGCAATCGGAGACCAGAAAATGGATCGCCGCCACCAACACATGCCTCTTACCAGATCAAAAGGACCATAAATTATAATGGTCAAATGAGCTCGAGCAGACAGATGGACATGGAGGAACATCACAGGTGGAAGAGTTGATAGCAGGTATTGGATCCCATATGGACTCGAAAATAAATAATTAAAAAAGCTCCCATAGTGAAGTCCATCAAACTTAATATAAGGTTTATTGTAAAAAGTAGATGGCTACAATTACCTTTTTGAAGGTCAAAATAGGGCATGTACAATGTTTTGTTCCAGCATGCTTGTTCGCAGTTCTGCTGCAGCCAGGTGACGATCACCACGCAGAATTTATTTATGGTTTTGGGGGGGGGGGTTATATATTTAGCCTTCAATCTTTTATGGACAGTTTAAATTTGAATAAGAACATAGTGCTCATCTGGATAGGATGGTTTTCCTGGATCTTGAGATCTATAAAGGAGGAAACCTTAGAACTTGCAATTATTTTAAGCCCACAGATAGGAATGGCTATATTCCCTTAGACAGTTGTCATCCCAGTTCAAGTCTGTGTAAAATCCCCAGAGGGCATTATATCAGTATTAAGAAGGAATTGTTCTTCTGAAGCTGACTAAAAGTCCCAATCACACACTGTTCTGGATAGATTTATCCAGAAAGCGTACAGACAACAAGAGTTGCAGATGGAACTAGAGAAAGTTAGAAATCTGGAAAGGAAAGACCTGGTCTTGGGACCTAAGAAAGATAGGGAAAGTAGGCAAGAATTAAAAATTGTCCTCAATTATAATGTTCAATTCAAAAAGCTTGAGAGAATTATCTCCAGACATTGGGGTATTTTTTGGAGGTATAGAGTTTTGGGTCCTGTATTGAAGACCCGCCCAAGTATTATATAAAGACGGGCACCCACCCTGAGGGATATGATTGCCCCAGGAGCTGTGGACCCCCCTGTTCAGAAGGAGAACAAATTATTCTCTTTATTATCAGGGTTTTATGCGTGTGGTAGGTGTTCGGCCTGTAAGAATTCAAAATGTAACGACAAAAAACGGAAAGAGTTTTCCGCTTCAGTGACAGGTAAGAATTATGTAATAAAGGATCTTCTCACATGCAGCACCCAAGGGGTAGTATACATGTTGGAGTGTAGTTGTGGATTCCAATATGTAGGGAGGACATCAAGGGCATTACATGTATGTATAGGCTAACAATATCAAAAAAAGGGTCTTAATCCCAGAATGTGTCTAAACACTTTAGACACTATCACAATAGGGACCCGAGAGGTTTGAAATTTTGGGGAATAGAGAGTGAACAAGCACTGGAGGGGTGGGAATCTTATTCAGCAACTCAGTCAAAGAGTCATTCTGGATCTATGAGACGGGGGTTCTTGTACCTGTAGGACTGAATGTTGAATTTGACCTTAATTGTTTTATATCTGATAGATCATGTGTTTTATGTAATTTTTAGTATTTCAGTTTGTTTAGGTTGTGATTATTGTAGTATGAGAGTTTGTAAAGGATAGCCATGGGTGCCTCTTTATTTGATAGGTGGCAACTCTTATTCCTTTTGGGTAATGTTGTGGCCTTTGAGGTTTGTTTAGGCCATTTTTAAAAAAAATAAATGTAATTTGTTTTTATGGTACTGTGTATATGCAAGCGGTGCTCCTATATGCTGCCACTAGAGGTCGTACTGGCCTTATTGGAGTAGTTTGGGTTACTATGGCAGCCTGTTATCTTATTCTGTTTTGGCATTATGGAAATGAGCGTAAACTCTGATCTCCATATGCCACCACTAGAGGCTGTCATGGGTGTAGCGAGCTCTGTGATTTCCATGGTAGCCCGCTGTGTATATGAGAGAGAAGGGTGACTTGTGACTGCACCCCGCTGATGAAGTCCAGTAGGACGTAATGCGTACGGAAGGAGGAGTCACAGTGTGATACGTCACCAGCTGCTATCCTGCCCAACAGGCATGTGCTACCAGCATTGTGTAATCTTTTAACACACTTTATAAGAGGATGATCTTGCGAGTTTTATTGCAATAAATAGAATTTTTTCTTTTACAAGCAGAGAGCACTTAGATGTTTTTATTATTAAAGAGGAAGTAAACCCTCCTCTGACACTTTTACCTATAGGTAAGCCTATGATAAGGCTTACCTATAGGTACTGTAAAAATCTCCTAAACATGTACCGTTTAGGAGATATTTACCTTACATGCAGCCAGTGACGTCACTGGCGCATGCGCTCTGAAGGAACGGCCGCTCGTGCCGTTCCTTCAGAGCCCCGTGCCGTGACCGTCGGCTCCCGCGCGGGATCCCGGAAGACGGGCGACTGGACATGTCGCCCGTCATAGAGGTAAGCGAGCGGCACGGCGGGGGCTCGTTCTAAGGTAAGTATTTGATAGTGAGCTAGTATGCGATGCATACTAGCTCATTATGTCTTTCTCTTTCAGGATGGAAAGAGAAAATGTTTTTTTTTTCGGTTTACAACCTCTTTAAATGTTTATATGTGCATGAGTGGATGTCTAGATGGTCCCGCTACCCATGCTAACCAGGCAGAAGTCAGAAGCTAGCGCTGTTACACATATTGTGATCCCATTAAGGGGAAAAAGCGCTTATGACTACTGGTAACACTGAGGTCTCTGGATGAGGTGAGAGCGGTGTGTTAGCCTGGGTGAAGGGACCTGTCACCTAAAGATCTTGCTTCCTTTTTTCTTCACTGACCATTTGGATCTTGGTATTGTATTTAAGGGACTTTTGGGCTTTACGTATGAACTTTATTCAAGAAGTCTGCTCATACTTTGTTTATGACATACCTTATTGCCCTTCACTATATGTTTTTATCATATACTTTGTTTTAGTGATGTGCCATTAGTGTTCAGCTTGCATTACTTTTATAAGGGTTTTGAGCTGATTGTTTTTTTGTATATATAAAGAGGGTATCTTAAGACTCCGTTCACACTATGTCGGATCCGACTTCGGGGCGACCTGTGAAGTCGCGTGCGGCGCGACTTGCACGGACTTCATAAAATGAATGTCTATGCAAGTCGCTCCAGGTCGCCCCGAAGTAGTACAGGACCCTTTTTCTAAGTCGGAGCGACTTGTGTCACTCCTATTAGAATCGTTCCTGTACTACACTATTTTACGTGACGGACCGCGACTTGTCAGGCTGACCAAGTCGCGGTCCAAGTCGGATCAGTGTGAATGGGCTTTTAGGGTCCCTATTGTGAAATTTGTCATAGTGTTTAGAAACACTATGAAAAGGGAATCCAGATTTAATATTAGTGATATGTTCTTTTAATCTAACTTGTAGTTTATGGATCGTCCTCCCTATTTATTGTTTCCAAACATGGACAAACGATCATGTAAACCACATTTCTCTTACGTCCTCCGACAGTCGCCGCCTCTTCATATTCGTCACATACGGGGTATTAGACTTTGCTCCGAAGGAGTAGCTAGGCAACAGAATATGTTAACAATAAAGCTTTAACATATCCCACCCTCAAGGGGTGGTCCCCTCAGTCAATACCCTCCTACTTCCTGCAACCATATCTCAGTTTTAATGTCTAGCTTGTCAGGAGTGGCTGGCTCTCTCTGTGCTGGGACTTTCTGTCCCAGACTCTTTCTTCTTTTTAATATTTTGTTTGAGTTTTTCTCTCTACCTTTCATTAGCTGTTATTTTGTCAGCGTTAGTTAGTTCTTCGGACGAAGAGGATCATGCGGACTGGGTCTCGGGCTGATCCCCCTGGTCGCAGGTCGTGGGTCAGTGGCTTCCCAGTCTGCCATCGAGCGTTCAGCCAGGTAACGCTCCTGGCATAGTGAACGACCCATCCCTGTTCGGTGCAGGGATGATTGGTGAGGTGGCTACCTCACTGGACGCTGTGCGGTTTCTTAACCCCCATTTTGTGCGTCTTGAATTGCGACTCTCCCTGCCTCATGTGCAGCGGCTTGTTCGCCTGTGCGGGTCCCCCACGCCATGTGAGGTAAGTGTATTTATGTGGGGACCTGTCTGTCTGGGGGGGTGTCAGTCTGGGACTGTGTAACCTGCCTCTATTCACACTGCTTGTCTCCCTATCTCTCGGCTGCATGCTGTGGGCTGCAAGGGGGGGGGGGGGAGCTGTATGACACTGTGTGTGTCAGGCTGGGCAGTGTGAGAAGCTGTGTGCTGTGGGGCATGTTTTTTCTTGGCATGTTTGGGCATATACAGCGATCGCTGCGGCGATCTAACATGTATCCTTATATTGGAATGTAATGTGTGTTTTAATGCACTGTGGAGCGGCGTTTTCGGCGCCAAACGACGCCATTTTGCCTGCACCCGCTCCGGCCGCATGGTTTACATGCATGGCGGCCATTTTCTTGTAGCCTCCATAGGCTTACATAGAGCGCCCTGGCAGCATCACTTCCTCTTTCCAGGAACACCGATCGAGGCAGCAGCAGCGGCGAGGGTCTCCTCAGGTTTTATCCTTCTGTTCTTGCTATCCATTGCCTGTGTTCAGTTTGCATATTCCCTGTGGGGGTCTCATTGTGCTTGTGTGGTGCGGTGGGCTGCGCTTGCCGCGCTTGCTAAAAAGGGGCAGTTAACCCTTGGTTGTCTGGCATTACAGGGGCAATGGATTCTCAGGAGGGCAAATTTCCTACAGTATTGTTGGAAAGCCAGGGGACCGCTGTTTCCCCCCCAGGGGGGGATTTAGCCACTATTGTGGCTGGCCTTGCTGCTCAGGTGCAAATGCTGGTGGCTGCTCAATCTACTAAACAGCCCAGAGTTGCTCTGTCCTCTGATTCTGAGGGTGAAGGTGATGGGGCTGTTCTGGCAGGGGCCTCCTTATCGGGGTCCCGCTCCTCTCTTGATCTAGTGGGGTCTGAGGTGGAGGCTGAAGTTGAGGGGGTCGATAATTCTCCCCCTGGCTCGCCTGAAGAGCTTGCAATCATGGATGAGTTGATTGCTTCCATTAAGCAAACGCTGCGTTTGCAGGACGAAGTGTGTCCCCCCGCTGCCTTGGCGGCTTATGGGACGCAGAGAAAACGCAGGACGCCGCAGGTTTTTCCCTGCAATGCTGATTTTCAGCGCGCTGTTAAGGATCAATGGCGCGATCTGCGCAAACCTTTTGCGGTACCAAGTAAATTCAAGCTGCGTTATCCTTTTTCGCCTGCCACTGATGAACGGTGGTGTGTGCCTCCACCAGTGGATCATGCAATTGCGGTTTTGAACAAAGCCACTGCGATTCCTGCAGAGGGTTCCCCTGTTTTCCGTGATGATACCTATTCTGTTACGGGTTCTATGCTTAAGGCTCTGTTTGCTTCTCTCATGGCGGCCCAGGCAATCGCAAGTTGGACGCAGATGCTTAGGCGCGTTCTGGTGGCCGATTCGGCCTCGGCGGCGACCCTGGATATGGTGGATCAGATCCACCAGGGTGTCATGTATCTGTGTGATGCGGACCTGGACCTGATTCCGTTGGCTGCACGTGTGCACAGCGTGGCGGTGTTGTCTCGCCGCCTGGTTTGGTTAAAATGTTGGTCGGTGGACCAATCTTCACGTAAGACCTTAGCCAATCTGCCTTATGATGGGTCTCGCCTTTTTGGGGAGTCCCTGGATGTGTTGATTAAGGGGATCACCGGGGGTAAGAGCACTCTCTTGCCCCATTTCCCCAAGGCTAAGGGGGCTTCCGGGAAGAAGCATGCAAATTTTCGGCCCCCTCAGGGGTCCTTTCGTGCCTTTCGGCCGCACTACAAGGGCAAACCGTTCAAAGGTCAAGGCTCTCAGAAGAAGCCCTGGTCTGGGAAACAGAAGTCCGGCCAATCCGGACCTGCAGCCCATAACAGTTCGGCCTGAAGGGGCGCCCTCACCCAGTTTTGGGGTGGGGGGACGCTTGCCCGGTTTTCTTCAGCCCTGGTTGGCCCGTGTGCGGGACAGATGGGTTCTGGAAATCGTTCGATCTGGTTACAAGATCGAGTTTCTCTCTCGGCCGGAGAGCAGATTTTTTCCCTCAAATCTTCAACTGTCTCCAGAGCGCCTGCGGGACCTGTACCTGGCGGTGCGGGACCTGAGGGCTCAGGGAGTGGTGGTTCCGGTGCCTCGTCGGGACAGGTTTCGGGGGTTTTATTCCAATCTGTTCACCGTGCCCAGAAAGGCGGGCAAGGTTCGTCCGATTCTGGACTTGAAGGCTCTGAACCGCTCTGTGCGGGTTCGCAAGTTCCGCATGGAATCCCTGCGGTCGGTGGTGGCTGCCCTGGTTCCGGGGGAATTCATGGCCTCCATCGATTTGAAGGATGCGTACCTTCACATCCCCATATTCGAGGGTCATCAGAGGTACCTTCGATTTGCCATTGCGGAGGATCACTACCAGTTCGTGGCGTTGCCCTTTTGGTCTCGCCTCGGCTCCGCGGGTCTTCACCAAGGTGCTTGCACCGGTTCTGGCATTATTGAGGGCCCAGGGCATTTCTGTCCTGGGGTATCTGGACGACATTCTGGTTCGGTCTGCGACCAGACAGGGTCTGGAGGAGGACCTGTCTGTCACAATGCAAACTCTGCAGGAGTTTGGTTGGACGATAAATTTTCCAAAGTCGACACTGAGTCCGTCGGTTCGTCTCCCCTATCTGGGAATGATACTGGACTCGGTGCAGGCGAAGGTCTTCCTGCCGGAAGACAAACTCAGGACTCTCCGGGAGGAAGTCAGGTCCCTCAGGGACGTTCCGAACTCGTCTCTGCGGACGTGTATGAGATGTCTGGGATTGATGGTCTCGGCCTTCGAGGCGATTCCTTTCGCACAGTTTCACACGCGGGGTCTCCAAGCGGAGATCCTGTCCAGGTGGGACGGGCGACCTCAATCTCTGGATCTTCAAATCTCGTTGAGTCTTCGCACCAGGGAAAACCTTCTGTGGTGGCTCCAGTCCCCGTTGGTGTCCGGGGGCAAGTCGTTTCGTCCGATCTCGTGGACGGTAATCACCACGGATGCCAGCCTGTCGGGCTGGGGTGGAGTTCTGGGCGTTCTGTCCGCTCAGGGGACTTGGTCGGGGGGGGGAGTCTTCCCTTCCGATCAACATTCTGGAATTGCGTGCGATAAGGCTCTGTCTTCATCGCTGGACGGACCGGCTGCAGGGTTGCCCGGTTCGGGTGCAGACGGACAATGCCACGGCGGTGGCCTACATCAACCACCAAGGGGGCACCAGGAGTGCCCGAGCGGCTCGAGAAGTGGCCGACATTCTGTCTTGGGCCGAGACTCATGTCCCGGCGATAACGGCGGTTCACATTCCGGGAGTGGAGAACTGGCAGGCGGACTATCTGAGTCGCCAGACCCTGGATCAGGGGGAATGGTCTCTCCATCCGGCTGTCTTCCAGACGTTGTGCGCGAAGTGGGGTCTTCCAGATGTGGACCTGTTCGCGTCTCGCCTCAACAACAAGGTGAAGAGGTTCGTGGCAAGGACGCGCGACCCTCGGGCAGACGCGTCGGACGCGTTAGTGGCCCCGTGGCATCAGTACAGGCTGATGTACGCGTTTCCACCGATTCAGTTGCTGTCCAGGTTCCTTCGCAGGTTACACTCGGAACGCAACACAGTGATTCTTGTGGCACCGGACTGGCCTCGCCGGTCCTGGTACGCAGACCTCGTGAATCTGGCGGTCGACGCCCCGTGGCGTCTGCCTCTTCGAGACGATCTACTGTCTCAAGGACCGATATACCATCCTGCTTTACAGTCGCTGGCTTTGACGGCCTGGCTGTTGAGACCGAGGTCCTGAAGGAGAGGGGTCTCTCTCCGGAGGTCGTTCATACTTTAATCAACGCAAGGAAGTCTTCCTCGGAAGGTTTATTACCGTACTTGGAAGGCCTATTTTGCCTGGTGTGAGTCCAGGGGGTTTTCACCCCGCACGTACTCGGTGTCCCGTGTGCTGTCTTTCCTTCAAACGGGTGTTGATCAGCGTTTGGCGCTGGCTACGATAAAGGGTCAGGTGTCTGCTCTGGCCGTTCTGTTTCAACGTCCCGTGGCTTCCAACCCTTTGGTTGGCACCTTTGTTCAGGGTGTGCGGCATCTGGTTCCCCCGAGGCGGGATCCTCTGCCCCCTTGGGACTTGAATCTCGTTCTCTCTGTGTTACAACGTGCTCCTTTTGAACAGATCAGGGAGATCTCGTTGTCTATGTTGTCCAAAAAGGTCGCCTTTTTGGTGGCGATCACTTCGGCTCGCAGAGTGTCGGAACTGGCGGCTTTGTCCTGCAAGTCTCCGTACCTGGTTATTCATTTGGATAAGGTGGTCTTGCGACCTAATCCTTCTTTTCTGCCGAAACGAGTTTCAGAATTCCATCTTAATGAGGATATTGTCTTGCCTTCGTTGTGCACGAAGCCTAAACATCCAAAGGAGGTGAGATTGCACTCTCTGGATGTTGTTCGGGCGATAAGGGTTTACCTTAAATCGACTGAGTCTTTTCGAAAGACGGACTCCTTGTTTGTTCTTCCAGAGGGTCCTCGGAAGGGCATGGCGGCTTCGGCCTCTACCATCGCCAAATGGATCAGGCAGACCATTGAACAGGCCTATGCTTTGCAGGGGAAGGTTCCCCCTGTGCCTGTGAAGGCGCACTCTACTAGATCTCTGAGTACGTCTTGGGCCTGTCGTCATGGGGCTTCTGTAGCCCAGGTGTGTAAGGCGGCGACTTGGTCGACCGTGCACACTTTCACGAAATTCTACAAAGTAGATGTTCAGGCATCGGCGGATGCTTCCTTTGGCCGCAAGGTTCTTAGTGCGGCTGTTCCCTAGGGTCCCTTGTTGGGGACTCCTGGCTGTTGGGATAAGTTTTGTATCCCCTGGTTTTTTTGTCTTTTCCTGGGTTGTTGCTCCTGTTGAGCACTTATTTTTGCTGTTGCCCAGCTGGTTTCCTTCCTTTGGTAAGGTTCCTTTCTTTGATGTGGAGACTGCGTTGCCTTTCGGCGCGGTTGCGTTTCCCACCCCTCATGTTTGCACTGCTTTGGGACGTCCCCATATGTGACGAATATGAAGAGGCGGCGACTGTCGGAGGACGTAAGAGAAAACTGAATTTTTGTAAAATCTTACCTGTAAAATTCCTTTCTCTGAGTCCTCCGACAGTCGCCGCCCCCGCCCCTCTTTTGGGGTTTGATTGTATACTCTACTGCTATTCCACTAAAACTGAGATATGGTTGCAGGAAGTAGGAGGGTATTGACTGAGGGGACCACCCCTTGAGGGTGGGATATGTTAAAGCTTTATTGTTAACATATTCTGTTGCCTAGCTACTCCTTCGGAGCAAAGTCTAATACCCCGTATGTGACGAATATGAAGAGGCGGCGACTGTCGGAGGACTCAGAGAAAGGAATTTTACAGGTAAGATTTTACAAAAATTCCGTTTTTTAGTATTGCAGGTAATGAATTTTGTCTATAGCGTACTCTCTATTTGTTTGGTTATTTTTCTACCCTTAACTTTATTACCTCTACAAACCTCAAATTTGTGACCTGGGTAATAACCCTTAAAATCTTGAAAAAAAAAAACTTGATCTAGTTATTTGAATAACAACATTGGGAGCCACAATATTGCGTAAAGATAGCGCTCCACTAAATACCATTTCTGTTTGGTGTGGCAGTAATGGGTCCAAAATTGGGTCATGTTGAATAACAGGCCTATGTTTCTTTATGATCTTTTTCATGGTCCAATGTTGGTTAGAGAAAAATGTAATGAAGGCCGATTGGAAGGAGTTATGATCAGACACATAAGAATTTTTCTTTTTGAAAAAGAGAATTTATATCCCTGCCAGCTACTTCCTCAATGGTAGTGTCTAGTTTCACACTATCCTAACCCTTCTCTATGAACCTATGCCTAAGCAATGTTGTTTCTTGATAGTAATCTTCAATGTTCATACAGTTACGTCAGAGCCTCAAGAACTGGCTCTTGGGTACAGACCTAATTCAAGACGGATGGTGACAATTGTTAACTCCCAAAAATGAATTACTTTTGGTAGTTTTTCAAAAAAAAGTTGTCGTTTCCAATGAGCCATTTTTACTCTGATAATCAAATCTAGAAAATTAGTTGTATCTGTACTGGACTCGCATTGAAGCAAAATATCCTGATCATTGGTATTAAGTCCAGAAATAAATCCACTCAAGATTTTGGATCACCCTGCCATAGAAGGAGGATATCCTCTATGTAGTGACCCCCAAAAAAACAATTCGGGGCCCCTATCAGCATAGATAAATCCTCCTCCCATTTGGCCACAAATAAATTGGCCATACTGGATGCGAATTTTGCACCCATCTCAACACCTTGGTTCTGTATGTATTGCTCCCCTGAACCAAAATAAATTATGAGACATAGCAAACTTTTATAAATCCATTACAATGTTTTCCTGTCTAGAAGGCAAAAGACTCTAACCAGACAAATAATAGCCAACTGCTTCCATTCCATGGGCATACGATATTCTAGTATACAGGGAAGAAACCTCTGCAATAGCCAGAATGTCTCCCTGCTTCCACTCTACCTGTCCGAACAGGTTGATGACATGAGAGATATCTTTTAGATACGAGGGAGTACTAGACCCCAAAGGCTGCAAAAATTCATCTATATATTTCCCTATGCGAGAAGTAACAGAATTTATTCCACTGATTATCTGATGACCAGGTGGATGAATTGGGTCCTTGTGCGTCTTGGGCAGATAGTAGACAACAGGCAACCTAGGCGCACAAGGAACCAAAAATTGCTTCTCTATCCTTTATCAATAATAACCTGAAGCTCTTTTTTCTAACTCGTCGTGGGGTTATTATGGAGAAGTCCTTATGTCTCTCGATCTGACAACAACCTTGACCTCTCCTCTTCATGTTTCTTTTTTTAAGGACCACTATTCCTCCCCCTTTATTGGCAGGATAAACAACCAACTCCTTCATTTTGTTTAGGACTATTCCAACCCATATTAAAGGATCTATCCTTGTAGGATTCAATATCTTTAAACATCCAATCTCGAAAAAATGCCACAGAAGGGGCTACTGCCTTAGGGGGATTGAATAGTGAGGCATTAGATAAATTAGTGTGTACAATGCCATCCTCAATTGTAGGCCTATTCTTAATAGGATTCATAATAAAATACCTCTTCACATTAATTTTTCCTAATATTTGTACATCAATAAAAGTACAAAGCGTATCCAATTTTTTTTTTTTTTTTTTTTTGGGGGGGGGCATGTTTTAACCCTTTGCTAAGAACGAATTAATCCTCCTTCTGGAGTTCAACCCCACTAAGGTTAAAAATCCCCGAATGATTAAAAACTTTCTTTGCCTTTTTCCTTCTCCTCCCTCCTCTGGTACCTCTCATTTTCTCCTTTTTGGAGTTGTGAAGGGAGTGAAAAAAACAAGGATGATGATCCCCTCTTTCCATAACCGGAGGTGCCTGATTGGAAGCATACCAATCCCTGGTCGGCTTGGGAAGGGGGATGTTGAGTCATAATTCTTTCATAATCATACGGATCCCAGGCATTGTCAATTAGTGGCTGGTATCCATTATGATGGATAATATGGCTCAGAGTACCACGTGGGTCTCCCCTCGGATTGCCATGGAAATTAGTATTAGAAATGTGTGGCCCGTTATGGGGTTCCTTTCTATTCGTTTGTGGGCCATGATAAATGGCATCTGGCCCTCAACCCTGGTTTGGCCGATGCCCATGGTAAACATTGATTTGATTTAATGGTTTATATTTTTATAGCATGTATGATTTTATATTATGTCCTCTTAGGATAATACATTTTAGAATATGCAAATAGTAAAAGATGATGATTTTTTTTTTTTTTATTATTATTATTATTTATTTTTCCTTTTTTACAGCAAGTTGTCGGTTGAATAATACTTTTTTGCCCACTGGATGGAATTTTCCCTTAAACCCATTACCTTTTGGATCTTATTGAAAAGAGATGAGCCAGACTCACACCTGGCTGTGGTTATCTATTTGGTTCCGGCATGTTTAGGTGCTCTTTAATGATTTGCATGCTTGGTGATCGTCACCTGGCACGCCCCCGTAGACGTCATTGGTGACAAAATGCGTTTAGAGTGGCTTTGAGGTGACGTCATTACGCATGCAGAACCGCAAATGAGCGGGTGGTGTTTGTTAGCCGACAGCTTGCTGCAACGATACTTTGTACATGCCTTATGTTGCAATAAGCATTATATTGAGTTTGATGGACTTCACTATGGGGGCTTTTTTATTTATTCTCGGGTCCATATGGGATCCAATACATGTTATTAACTCTTCCACCTGTGATGATCATCCATGTCCATCTACCTGCTCAAGCTCATGTAACCATTATAATGTATGGTCCTGTTGATCTGGTAAGAGGTGTGTGTGTTGGAGGTGGCGATCCTTTTTCTGGTCCCTGATTGCACTGCACTTTTATTGAAGATTTGATACATCATTGTATTGGACTTGTTTTACACCAAATTCAGTATTTGTTATTCGCTATTCATATGTTGTTGTATTGATTTTATTTAGTTCACCTTAGCGCTGCTTTTCTATGTCTTTAATCTATTTGACAAAAAATATATGCAAAAAAAAAGTTAAACAGTGTTCAGTGTTCAAATGTGAAGTCTATTAAATAAAAGTCTATAAAATATTCAAATAAAGTAAATCTTCCACCATCCAGTAGATCATTTGTGTGTGCCAGAAACACCAAGTGCCACCACCTTAATCAAACTTGCCCATTGAGTTCAATGGAGCTGCACCACAACCTAGAGCCAAATGCACGTCTATCATTTGCAGCGTGGTTTTGCATAGTAAAATTGCTATTTGGCAATTATTAACCACTTTACAACCGGAGGATTTTGCTGTCTTCCGTCCAGGCCACTTTTTGCGATTCGGCGCTGTGCGACTTCAACTGACAATTGCGCGGTCGTGCGACGCCGTACCCAAACGAAATTTACGTCCTTTTTTTCCCACAAACAGAGCTTTCTTTTGGTGGTATTTGATCACCTGTGCGATTTTTACTTTTTGCGCTATAAACAAAAAAAGAGCGTTTATTTTGAAAAAATAACAATATTTTTCACATTTTTTTATATGAAATTCCCCCCAAAAAAGATGTAAAAACCAATTTTTTTAAAAGTTTTTGGCCAATTTGTTTTATGCTACATATGTTTGGTAAAAAAAATCGCAATAAGCGTATTTTGATTGGTTTGCGCAAAAGTTATTGCGTTTACTAACAAAGGGAAAGATTTCTGTCATTTTTGGTGTTTTTTTTTTAACGCGTAATGGCGGCGATCTGCGATTTTTTTTTTTTGCGGGACTGCGACATTGCGGCGGACAGACCGGACCCCTGACTGACATTTTTGACACTTTTGGGGGTACCAGTGACATTACTGCAGTAATCAGTGCTATATATATGCACTGTTACTGTAAAAATGACACTGGCAGGGAAGGGGTTAATTTTATTGGAGAGGGAGGGGTTAATGTATGCCTGGTGCTTACTGACGTGTAGGGGGGGAGGTGACTATGTGATTCATGGACAGATCGGATGTCCAGCTATGCTGAACAGTCCGATCTGTCACTCCCTGTCACTATGGAGATCCGCCCGCTGTGTTTACACACAGCGGGCGGATCTCCAGACTCGATCCCCGACGATCGGGTAAGAGCAGCGGCGATCGCCGCTGCTCCTCCCCTGGCCCGACTCCCGCTGTGAATGAAAACAGCGGGAGCGAGCCTCCGGCGGCGCGCAAGCGCCGCCCAGAAGGGGAGGAGTCCAGTCACGTTAATACTACGTGACTGGACGGGAACGAGCCACTCTGCCGCAGTAGTATTACTGTGAGCGGTAGTAGAGTGGTTAATAATGTAAAAGTAAAAAAAAAAAAAAATTCAGGAGACAGCAGTAGCCTCTGATTGCTTGTCTGCTGCTGCTATACTGTTCTCTGAACAGCGATCCACTGCAGATCACTTTTCATGAAGGCGGTAAGTAGTACTGCAGGTCTAAAGGCTAAAAGCATTGGCACATCAGTACAATACCAGGGACACTTTGGAAGGAAGATGCTGTACACTTGATGAAGAAACATTTCAAATAGTCTCTGTGAATGAGCTTCCTTGCTTGCCAGATTAGAAGTACCTATTCGCTTTAGAGTGATAAATATAAAAGGTTTTCCTTCTGTGCATAGACGTACATACTCCACTTAGCATGGGTCTGCACTAGTGTTATCAGTCACAAACCTTTCATAGTCAGTATATTGAGCAGACTACAGCAAAACTTTTGTTTTGCAAAACTTTAGTATATCTTTAGACTGTACCTTTTTTCAAGTTTTTGATAGTGAGGGAGAGTTGGACCCTCTGTCAAGTTTTTTTATTTTTGTGTTCCATTGGGGAAATGTACCCCTCTATTTGTACTGGTGCCCATTGTCACTGAGAACGGAAATGTAAAAGTTTAGAGGTATCCCAAAAACAAGGCAAGCACTTCCAATGAGGGCACCTGTTCCGGGGACAGCTAAGATGACAATTGCTTTCACTCTGGGAAATTTTCACTAACTTCTTGTTGCATTTCTGCAACAGAAAGTAAAGTGAAATTTTCCCAATTGTACACGCACAAGAAAAATTTAACCCATATCTACTTTAATAAAGGTTTGTCTATACAAACTATCAATTGAGAAGCATAGACTTCCGAAAAAAGTGTACATGGGCACAACTAGGGTTATAGTCACACCATTGTACGGTATTTGTAATCGGTGTGCATATGCAGTGAATGTGGCAGACAAGTCTTTGATAAATAGCATATTGTTTTTTAGTTCTTTCCCATTTTTGGTCTTCATAACTTTGCTAATCATTTAAAAGTACCTTGTACAAATGTTAGTTTTTCAAAAAACTGACTTGCTTTTGAGTCTAGTTTCTACAGTATTTATAAGAGCCCCAGCACATAGACCAAAACTGGATTCATGCAATATTGAAAGAAAAATGTGCTGCCTACATTCCTCACATGTGACATCGCTGATGCTGCTTGGCTCAGTGCTGTCACCCTGCTTACTTAAACCCCGTACACACGAGTCGAAATTCAGCCGGGAATTTTTGTCCGACGACCGATCTGCCGATTTTCGGCTTGTTAGTATGATGCTTCCGACAACCGACTCCGACTTTTCGGCTGAAAAAATCTGGTGTGCAGGCTATAAAAAATTTTTGTCCACACGTCCGATTTTCGTGCAGTCAGTACAGATTTCGACAGGGAAAAATCTTATGAGAAAGACTGGGCATGCTCAGAGAAGAAAGAACACAAAGAAAGCAAACCAACACATGACATCACTTCTGAAGTAGAATTCTGTTGTACGGGAAAATTGGTGTGCAGTCTAGGCACATTCCAACCAACAAAACACCACTCTGTACAAAAGATGGACGACCGGTCGGCGGAAATTCGTTGCGTGTGTACTAGGCTGCCACTTACTATCTTTAATAGTATTAAAGCAAGATGGTTACAGAAAATAACTTTATTGTGGCTGCCCTGTGTGGGAGACCTGCTAGTGTGTGGATGGACGAATAAATGTTTCAAAAGAATATGGGTTAGTGTTGTTGGGTAGATGCAGCTTGCTTTTTTCAGTTCATTCCACTTATTTCAGATCAAATCAAGGCGATTCCTAAACATTTAATCAGTATCACTTAATCAGTATAACATTGTGAGTGCTTGCATCCTTAGTTACTTTTAGAGCCCAAAACTCTCCATAAGACAAGAATTTACTTCTGACACCCACAAGAAAACCTAACCGGGTAATAATCCAAAGGCAAACCTTTTATGTTATTGCAGCTTGCCAATTGTTAGATGTGATGGCTGCATTAGTGTTCTTTTTTTTTTTGGCTTTCATTCCTTTATTTTTATCTGGTGATTTGTCCTGAAATATGTAAGTGTAGAGACAAACCATTTACCACGGACAGGAGTGCTTCCAATGATCAACTTTTATATATTCTTGTAAAATCTTTTTCCCAAAAGAAAAAAACACTGTTGCTTTAACTGCTTGTGTAACTGCAGTATGAGCCGGGGTTTGGCTTCAGTTAGTATATCTAACTCTGCTAGTACATCTAACACTCCCCTCCCCCAGGTGACAGTGCTGCAGTCCAAAGGTGCCCCTGTGCTCCTTCATCTAGGGTTGGGACGCTCTAATACAGGAGGTGTGTTGCTGGCCAAAAAGCCTTAATGAAAATGAATGCAGCCACAACATCAAAGGATTGGTAAGCTGCAACATATTACATATTTTTGGTTTTGGGTTTATTATCACTTTAAGATGAATAGAATCATATACACAGATTAGCCATAATATTATGACCACCCATTATAACCCGTCGAGGCATGCACTCCATTAGACCTCTAAAGGTATGCTGTAGTATTTGGCATCAAGCCATCAGTAGCAGATCCTTAAGTCCTGTAAGTTGTGGGGTGGGGCCTCCAGAGACTGGACTTATTACCTTGAACTCGTGTATTTCAGATCATTCTTGGAATTCATCAAACCAGGCCACCTTCTTGCATTGCCCCCGTTGTCCAGTTCTAATGGCCATGTGCCCATTGTAGGTGCTTTTGGCCATGGTCACAGGTCACCATGGGCACCCTGACTGGTCTGGCTATACATTCCCATTGTAAAATATAGAATATATCTCTATATTTTAATCTCTTAAGGCGTTTTGATTTGATTAGCATTGATAGCCAGACTGATTCAAAAAACAAAGTGTGAGTTTATTTAAACACACTTGGCATCAACAATACAATGTAAAAGGTATAACAGTTCAGTTCAGTGTAGGTAAAAATATGAGGAATAAAAACAATAATTCATGGAAAAGATGTGTTCAGCGTGAATTCATGGCAATATAGCCATGTGTGTTCCTCTGTGTGTGTCCTTCTTCCGTGTTAATCTTTTCTCGTCTCCGGAGAAGCAGGAAATGACATTTGCTAGGTTTCAGAGAGCAAAACACCTGCTTAGGTTGTAAAAAAAGGACTATGAATAGATTTGTGTGGAGAAAAAGTAATGTGTGTGATCTTCGCTAGTCTGAGTGTCTGTGTGTCCTAGTCTATGTGATGAGTGTCCGAATCTCGTGGCAATTTATCTTACATGTATACGTCATCATCTTTCCATACTCCAAGCCTTGTATGGCATCATAACTTCTGCTAACGTCAGTTATACTATACAAGAGGAGGTACTAAGCCCATGAAGTCATAATTCCTAATATGTATATGACCAAAAAGCTGATTGGTCTTGAACTACTTTGATTGACAAGCCCACATGTAACACCCTATTCTTGTAACGTCTAGTGTGGCTGATGTCATGTTAAATAACCATCATTTATCTTACACAATAAGTAACACATATAACCAACTTATATGACTTGTATAACACTAAGTAAATACATACAAATACGATTAATTATGACTGGGATTACTTTAGTCCTTAGCTAACATTATTTAAACTAATATATGCTATTCCTAGTATTACACATGAATCCTATTCTTGACTTCCATGACATACTATCCCACAGATACCTTATATGTCATCTTCCAACTAGCTACATACTCCAGAATTATCTGACATTTTACTGTCTCAGCTCAGATGAAGAACTCCATTGTTAATCACTGGATCAAGGTCATTCACACATAATAATACTATGATTAATCATAAAATCACATATATTTTGCAAGCTTGTTGTGAATATAATAATTCCAATAAGTGCCGAATTATGAATTTGGAATAAATATTTAACACCCATACACAACAAACTGCGATGCACTGTGTTTTCGGACACCTTTCTATCAGAACCAACAAATCCTTACACTTGCAATTTCTTTTTTTTCTTTTCTTCCTTCAACACAAGGAATTCACTTGCTGCATAAAATATCTCCCTGACTTTCAGGTGCCAGTGTAGTGAGATAATCCATGTTTTTCACTTTACCGCTCATAATGTTATGGCTGATCAGTGCATGTAATCTACATTGTTGGGTTGTTTCAGGACTATATACTATCTAGTTAGCAATTGGTAATATCATTTCTCTATCGTTCATTGACAGACGCAGCTCCATATCTGATTGACCATTGGGTTATGCTACCCCCTACAGGAGTTGGACACTAGGCAGGAAAAAGCTTTACCATGCCTATGGGGCAGTCCCTGCAGGCATACACCCACTCGCTCTGCTATAGCCCTCAGGTTTTCTGCCTAGTTTAGGAGTCGAACCTAGTACCCGGCTGTCTTTTTTTATTTTAAGAGAATCTTTGCTAAAAATTAAATTTTTTAGCTAGTTATGTTCCTGAGAGAACTGCAATCAACAGCCGGACTGGGTTTCGGACGGGATATCCTAGATCCTGAAGGTCTCCCAGCCCGGCCAGCGAGCATGTGCAGATTATAGCCCAGCGCTGGGCCTTGCCACGACCGAGCCCCAATGGACGGGGGCTGGTCACGAGTGAAAGACCTCGTTGGGACGCACACTATCTGGTTTGGCCTGAGTTGCAGTGTACTCCTTGGCCGTCAGCACCCCCACCTCGGGTGGAGAGGTAGTCTTTCCGGAGTGGCCCCCACCTGATGTCATTGGTATAGTGAGTAGTCTCCCCTCATAGCTCTTGTGGTCTCGGGGTGGACGTGGGCCTCTCCTTGGGATGGTCGGATCCCCAGGTTCCCTTCCATTCCCCCAGCCCCTCTAAAAGTCACGGTGGTCTTTTGGCCCCAATCTTCAGTACTGGGTTACCTGGACGATCTCCTACCGAGAGCGGACTCTAATTCAGCCCTGCTGGGCAACTGGATGATCACTGTACAGACTGCAAGTGTTCGGTTGAAACATCAACTTAAAAAAATCTGCCCTGATACCTTTATTAAGACTGGATTATCTAAGCCTGACTCTGGATTCCGCTTTTGAGGTGGTCTTTCTTCCTCCAGACAAGCTACACAAGTTGCAGGGGGCGATCTGTTTGCTGTTTTCTAACAATCTGTACTCTCTGCGGACTTGCATGCGGGCCTTGGGTCTGATGGTGTCAACCTTCGAGGCGGTTCTGTTTTGCTCAAGTCATAGTTTAAAGGTGATATAGGTCAAAAGGAAGCTGGAGGATTTGTGGGATTGATTATCTTTTCGATCAACATCCTGGAGCTATACGTGATTTGGCTGTCTCTGCAGCTTCAAACTATCCCGTTGGAGGGTGATCTGGGTTCAGTTGGACAAAGCCAAAATTTCATATTCCAGCTTTCTCTGCCATGTCCATCACAGGCGAGGCCAGTTGGCTGGCAAGATTTTTCATCTGGCAATGCCTGGACCCAGAGGAATGTTCCCTGTGCCCAGAGATGGTCTGGGCCTTTAGGGAGTGCTGGATGTGGACCTCCTGGCTTTCAGGTTCAACAGCAAACTGAACAGATTGTCTCTAGAAACTGGGATCTTCTTAGTAAGGACAGTGGATGCTTTGCTGGCTCCCAGAGGATCTGCGATTTACAGAAAGCGATCCAACAGATGTGTGTGTTTAACACCTTGCTCCCACTGCTATAAGCATTTAATGGGTTTAATGGCCCTTGAAGCCCAGGTTTTAAGAGAGTGAGGCGTTTCTGAAGCTGTGATTCTTACAATGGTAACATTTAGGAAGGCTACTTCCCACAAGGTCTAGCTTGGGACATGGAAGGCATATTCCATTTGGTATCTTTGGTCTTAGGAACAAATATTTTCCTCTTTCCTGTAGCTACATCTGGACGAGCCTTTGACTTTCAGGTTTAGGTTTCTGCCCTTTCTTTTTCGTTGAAACTTTAACAGATTTTGTACAGGTAGTCTCTTGTGCAGCCTCCTCTGTTCCTTTCTCTGTGACTAAGTGGGATGTTATCTGATTCTCTCTGTACTTCAGAAGCCATCTTTGAACCCATCAGTGAATTTTGTCTTTCTACTCTTACCAATGATTTGAAATTCCTAGTTTCCATCACATGAGAGGTGGGTATCTCAAAAAGCTGCCTTATCCTGCATGGAGCTTGGTCCATCATTTGTAGGTGGCTCGGGCAGACCCTCATCCAAGCCTATGGTCTCATGGATCAAGTTTAAGCCTTTCCTGTCAAGGCTTACTCTGCATTTTTCTTGGGCATTTCAACATTAACCAACTGTTTCTCTAATTTGCAGGGATGCCACCTTGCTTATCCTTTTTTCACACGTATTCCAAGATGGAAATAAAGGCCTCAACTGATGCTGACTTTGAGTACAAAGTCCTTTGGGTGACTCCTTGAGCTACTTTTTTTTTTTGGGGGGGGTTGCCTGCTGGCATTTTTTATTTTTTTGCTGTGTTGCCCACACCTCAGGTGGTCCTTCCCCCCTTTGTCTCAATGGAAGAGGAAGAAAATGTTTGCACTCATCCTGAAATCTTGGAGTCCATTGAGAGACATAGGTTCCAACCCTTATTACCATTATGATCATGTTCTTTTCACTGCTTTGCTGCTAAACTGAGGCATAATGGTAGTAGAAGTGGATTATCTTCGACTGGCCTATAGTTTTTTTTTTTTTTTTTTTTGCCAGTGTCCTTCCGGATGGCATTATAACCCTAAATAGTTTCTCAATGGACTTTTTGAAAAGGCTTTACAATGAGTACAAAAATCCCATTTTTATATCTGATATGTTTAGGTTTCTCATTTTTCTGTTTTTTTTTTTTCCTCAGATATTCCAAAACAAGATGAATTTTTAGAAGCTGCAAGCAGTGCTGTGCGAGCATTGCTAGAGACAATGGCCTCTAAAGGAATACCACAGGTATCTATGCAACATGGCATTAAAAATAATAAAAAAAAAATGTGTGTGTGTATATAATATAATTTCTTTTTTTTTTTTTTTTTTTTGTGTGTGTGTGTGTGCGTTTGTTTAAAAGAGAAGTATGGGTCTCTCCTTTTTTTTTTTTTTTTTTTTTTCCCTTCTTTCTCCCTTTATACTTATCCTTATGAGCTGCATAATCTACCAATCTATTCTGCCCTCTTAGAAGTGCGCCGTTTCTGTTTAAAATAGTTCCAATAACACTCAGAGGTGCTCTCCTGTTCCCCCCTCCTCCCTGTTGCAGACAGAACAAGATAAGCACACATTCATGAAAGCAGCTCTGTATGTCATATTCTACTTTCCTAGTAAACTTATAATGCAAGAAATGCATTTGTACAGTAAAATACAACACTGGCTTTTGTCAGCGCTGCCTACATTTACTGTAATAAAACGTAGAGCCCATATTGTGGCTAAGGGATGATTTTTTTATGTACAATAAAGGAGACTCTGAGGAAATATCCAGGGTCACTTTAGATGGTAAAAGTGCCAGTCTCCCTCTCCCCTGCGTAGCTTCTATGTACTGAACACAGGGTATGCTCCCTACACAGAGCACAATGTTCAATTCAGAGAACAGACACAGGAAACCGGTTAATATGTTCTTTACCAGGTTTCCTCTTCTAAAATAACACTGTGCATGTGTAGAGTTCATACCTGTGTTCATGCAGAGGATACCTGGACATGAGAAGTCTTCATTACACTTCCTCCCCTCCTTTCTGTTCTTAATCCTGTCAACTAGTTCACTCCCTCCCCCTCTTTTTGCATGGGCTGGAGGAGAAGCTGACAGTGACGGCCCCTGAGTTGGGGGAAGGGGAGGAGGAAGTCCTGAGGACACCGGAACAATAAAGCCCACTGTAGGAGGTGTTGGAATCCTGAAGATCACAGCCAGGGAAACATCACCCAGCTGCTGGGAGGTGAGGACACAACTGCTTGTGACATGCTGCTTCTGTTTCCAGGTTTTAACTGGGGAGTAGGGACATGCTCCTATGGAAACAGAGGCACGTGAAGAGCGCGCTCGCTCGAGATAGCAGCTTGGGTGTGCACCTCTAAACCAATCACAGCCACATGCCCAAGAGAGGGAGGGGCTGGATTGTGAAGCTGTTCCCACCCCCTGTAAACTTTTAAACAGAGAGAGAACCGTTGGAGGCTGTTTCTTGACTATTCAAAAGCCTCTACTACAAAAACTAGAAAACTGAGGAAAGAAATGTAATGGAGGTATGAGGGTAACGTACTACATATTTTTGCTTTCCCTTACTTCTCCAAGTTTTTTCTATATTTGAAATTTTATCCTTGTTTAGAAACTGCACACATTTTTTTTTTTTTTTTTGTTTTTATAATGGAATATTATTCTCTGTTAAACATTTCTGTTACCTGCTTTCTTTACAGTGTATGACCCCAGAACAAGTTATGAAATTTGGTGAGGGTTGTGTCTCTAGCAATAACACCAGCACTAGGGTGAATGCTGTCAGTATTATTGGGATCACAGGCAGTGTGCTGGCGAAGAGTGAAAACACAGCAGAAACACTGAAGGTACAATCTTTAATTCTACTTATACCAATTTCCACTTAACTTTTTTCAAGCACTAGACTACTACCTGATTAGATTTTTTACACTTGTAGTTCTGAATCTTGCAGAAAATCTGGTTACCTTTTAAAGGGAAGCTACAGTATATTCTCAATTTTTTCTGTTTTGTGTATTGATTTTAGGCCTGGTTCACACTATTGCGGATTCGGGAATTGCAACCACCCATTCAAATTAATGGGCTGCCGTGCCTGAGCGAACACAGGCTACAAACCTGCAATAGTGTGAATGAGGTCTTAAGGGACCGTACACCCCATCAGAAAATGGTATGAAAAATACTTCTTTTGAGCGATTGTGTGATAATTTGATAGTATACAGTTTTCAAAAGCTGATCACGACCCTTCCTGTGAAATTATTTGATGGGACAAGCACCAAAAATGTTTTCTTACAATACTGGTTTGTACTATTTTTGTTTAATCAGTACAGTTTTCGTCTTAAAATACAATACATATATAATAACCGGACTGGGTTTCAGACTGGATAGTCTAGATCCTTAAGGTCTCCCAGGTCGGCCAGCGAGCATGTGCAGGTTAAAGCCCCGCGCTAGGCCTCGCCACGACCAGAGCCCCAATGGATGGGGGCTGGCCTGCGAGTGAGACACCTCGCCGAGACGCACACGACCTGGTTCGGCCTGAGTCGCAGCGTGCCCCTTGGCAGTCAGCACCCCACCCCGAGTGGAGAGGTAGTTTGTCCGGAGTGGCGCTCATCTGATTGTCGTTGGTATAGTGACTAGTGTCCCCCTCTTAGCTCTTGCGGTCTCTGGGTGGATGTGGGCCCCTCCTTGGGATGCTTGGACCCCCAGGTTCCCTTCCATTTCGCCCAGCCCCTCTAACAGCAGTCACGGTGGTCTTTTGGCTCCAACCTACCCCCATGCCCCCTCCCTCCCTGGGTTAGATAGGAGCTGACTTTGCCACTTGCTCCAGTAAGGAGGGGGGGGGTGGATGCAGTTGTTGCTCACTGGGCTGTCCGGATCGCACACGGGGTCTTTGAGCAAGTTCTTGGCCCCCCGGGGGTTAGTGACTGGGGCAGGGATGTCCTTTGGGCTCCCTGCGGTGGTTATAGGCTTGGGGGGGAGCAGATGTTTCTTCATCTGCAGGTCTGTGCGTCACATGTCGTGTTGTGTTGATTTTTTTGCAAATGGGAAGGTATTTGCAGCATACTGAGTTTCGGTTATTTATAGTACTCATGCAAGTCTCTATCACGTAGCAGTGGGAAAGTAGATCAATAATGTTTTTTTTTTCGTTTTTTTTTTCGTTTTTTTTTTGTTTTTTTTTTTCTTCCCCCTTGAGGGACATTCAGGAATTTAGATACTATTTTGCCATACTCTTACCTACAGCAGAAACATCTACCCAATTTTTGCTAGCTTTTTTATTCAGTTTTTAGTTTTATTAATTTTTTTATTTTTGTATTTTTCGTTTGTTGACTTTCATTAGGATTCCTCACGATTGGCCTCTCCTCAGTCTGATATTGTAAGTGTTGTACCTGGAGAAGCAGCACTAGCCTAGAAAGTGACCTTCAGACGCTGGGTTCCACTTGTGGCACTTTCAAGACATTCGTGACTTTGTAAAATTTAGTTGCAGAGTACTTTCCAGGTCCAAAGGCATGGCATTGCTCAACACTTGCCTGTCTTTGAAAACTCACGCTGTTTAGTAAGGTTGTTTAGGCAGCTACATGGCAGATGAGGCTCAATATTGAGAAATGTATAGTTAGACTCTTGGGTTCCAAAAATATACAAATGCAAAAATACACATTGGGAGGGAGAATCTGTAATAAAAAGGGATCTAGGGGTGCTTGTAGATCAGACTTTGCAATAGCATGCAATGCCAAGTTGGTTAACAAAGCTAGCAAAATACTCTCCTGCATTAAATTTGCATACATTCAAGAGTCAAAGCAATTATTGCAACCCTTTGCAAAACAGTTTGGACCGCCTCAAGATTACAGGTATTCACTCTGGAGAAGAGGCTATTAAAAGGGGATATGATGACAATGTACAAGATATACAGTGGGTGTGTGTGTGTGTATGTATATGTGTATATATATATATATATATATATATATATATATATATATATATATATATATATATATATATATACATACATACATACATACATACATACATACATACATACATACATACATACATACATACATACATACATACATACAGTCAGGTCCATAAATATTGGAACAGCGACACAATTCTAATCTTTTTGGCTCTATACACCACCACAATGGATTTGAAATGAACAAACAAGATGTGCTTTAACTGCAGACTTTCAGCTTTTATTTGAGGGTATTTACATCCAAATCAGGTGAACAGTGTAGGAATTACAACAGTTTGTATATGTGCCTCCCACTTTTTAAGGGACCAAAAGTAATGGGACAGATTAACAATCATAAATCAAACTTTCACTTTTTAATACTTGGTTGCAAATCCTTTGCAGTCAATTACAGCCTGAAGTCTGGAACGCATAGACATCACCAGACGCTGGGTTTCATCCCTGGTGATGCGTTGCCAGGCCTCTACTGCAACTGTCTTCAGTTCCTGCTTGTTCTTGGGGCATTTTCCCTTCATTTTTGTCTTCAGCAAGTGAAATGCATGCTCAATCGGATTCAGATCAGGTGATTGACTTGGCCATTGCATAACATTCCACTTCTTTCCCTTAAACTCTTTGGTTGCTTTTGCAGTATGCTTTGGGTCATTGTCAATCTGTACTGTGAAGCGCCGTCCAATAAGTTCTGAAGCATTTGTCTGAATATGAGCAGATAATATTGCCCGAAACACTTCAGAATTCATCCTGCTGCTTTTGTCCGCAGTCACATCATCAATAAATACAATAGAACCAGTTCCATTGGCAGCCATACATGCCCACGCCATGACACTATCACCACCATGCTTCACTGATGAGGTGGTATGCTTTGGATTATGAGCAGTTCCTTTCCTTCTCCATACTCTTCTCTTCCCATCACTCTGGTACAAGTTGATCTTGGTCTCATCTGTCATGTTGTTCCAGAGCTGTGAAGACTTTTTTAGATGTTTGGCAAACTCTAATCTGGCCTTCCTGTTTTTTGAGGCTCACCAATGGTTTACATCTTGTGGTGAACTCTGTGTTCACTCTGGTGAAGTCTTCTCTTGTTTGTTGACTTTGACACACATGCACCTACCTCCTGGAGAGTGTTCTTGAACTGGCCAACTGTTCTGAAGGGTGTTTTCTTCACCAGGGAAAGAATTCTTCGGTCATCCACTACAGTTGTTTTCCGTGGTCTTTTGGTGTTGCTGAGCTCACGGGTGCGTTTTTTCTTTTTAAGGATGTTCCAAACAGTTGATTTGGCCTCACCTAATGTTTTTGCTATCTCTCTGATGGGTTTGTTTTGTTTTTTTTAGCCTAATGATGGCTTGCTTCACTGATAGTGACAGCTCTTTGGATCTCATATTGAGAGTTGACAGCAACAGATTCCAAATGCAAATAGCACACTTGAAATGAACTCTGGACCTTTTATCTGCTCCTTGTAAATGGGATAATGAGGGAATAACACACACCTGGCAATTGAACAGCTGAGCAACTAATTGTCCCATTTCTTTCGGTCCCTTTAAAAAGTGGGAGGCACCTATACAAACGGTTGTAATTCCTACACCTTTCACCTGATTTGGGTATAAATACCCTCAAATTTAAAGCTGAAAGTCTGCAGTTAAAGCACATCTTGTTTCATTTCAATTGCACTGTGGTGGTGTATAGAGCCAAAAAGATTAGAATTGTGTCGATGTCCCAATATTTATGGACCTGTCTGTATATAGTATCTCACAAAAGTAAGTACACCCCTCACATTTTTGTAAATATTATATCTTTTCATGTGACAATACTGAAGAAATGGCACTTTGCTACAATGTAAAGTAGTGAGTGTACAGCTTTTATAACAGTGTAAATTTGCTGTCCCCTCAAAATAACACAGCAGTTAATGTCTAAACCACTGGCAACAAAAGTGAGTACACCATTAAGTGAAAATGTCCAAATTGGGCCCAAAGTTTTAAAATTTTGTTTGGCCACCATTATTTCTCTTACGTCCTCTGACAGTCGCCGGCGATCCATATAAGCCTTCACTATTGGGTAATGACGCCCTCTGCAGGAGTAAGCTAGGCAGATAGAAATGTTAATACAAAACTTTTCTATACTTAGACACACCTCTAGGGGGCCGTCCCCAGCCATTATCCCTGATACAGTCACAACTGGTCCTCAGTTTTATGCTGCCTAGCTTTGGAGTAGGCTAGCTTTTCTAGCCGGGATCTAGTGTCTCAGTTTTTCTTTCTGTTTTTTTCCTGACAATATGTACAGTGGGGATCGAAAGTTTGGGCACCCCAGTTAAAAATTTGTATTAATGTGCATAACGAAGCCAAGGAAAGATGGAAAAATCTCCAAAAGGCATCAAATTACAGATTAGACATAATATGTGAACAAAAGTTAGATTTTATTTCCATCATTGACACTTTCAAAATGACAGAAAACAAAAAAAATGGCGTCTGCAAAAGTTTGGGCACCCTGCAGAATTTATAGCATACACTGCCCCCTTTGCAAGGCTGAGACCTGCCAGTGTCATGGATTGTTCTCAACCATCGTCTGGGAAAACCAGGTTATGTCAATCTTAAAGGTTTTAAATGCCCAGACTCATCTGACCTTGCCCCAACAATCAGCACCATGGGATCTTCTAAGCAGTTGTCTAGAAACCTGAAACTGAAAATAGTTGATGCTTACAAAGCTGGAGAAGGCTATAAGAAGATAGGAAAGCGTTTTCAGATGTCAATATCCTCTGTTCGGAATATAATTAACCACTTTACCACTGAGTACTGGAATAGTACTGCGGCAAAGTGGCACGATCCCGTCTGACGACGTAGACCTACGTCGCCAGACTCCTCCCCTGTAGGCGCGCTCCCGCTGTTTGCATTCACAGCGGGAGTCGGGCCAGGGGAGGAGCAGTGGCGATCGCCGCTGCTCTGCCCCGATCGTCGGGGATCTAGTGTGGAGATCCGCCCGCCTGTGTAAACACAAGCGGGCGGATCTCCTCAGTGACAGATCGGAGTGTTCAGCTGGACATCCGATCTGTCCTTGTCTCACACAGTCACCTCCCCCCCCCACACGTCAGTAAGCACCAGGCATACATTAACCCCTCCCTCTCCAATAAAATTAACCCCTTCCCTGCCAGTGTCATTTTTACAGTAACAGTGCATATTTATAGCACTGATTACTGCAGTAATGTCACTGGTACCCCCAAAAGTGTCAAAAATGTCAGTCAAGGGTCCGATCTGTCCGCCGTAATGTCGCAGTCCCGCAAAAAAAAATCGCAGATCGCCGCCATTACTCGTTAAAAAAAAAAAAACACCAAAAATGACAGAAATCTTTCCCTTTGTTAGTAAACGCAATAAAAAACAAACCAATCAAAATACGCTTATTGCGATTTTTTTTTTTTTTTACCAAACATGGGTAGCAGAAAACAAATTGGCCAAAAATTTAAAAAAAAATTGGTTTTTCATCTTTTTTGGGGGGAATTTCATATAAAAAAATGTTAAAAATATAGTTATTTTTTCAAAATAAACGCTCTTTTTTGTTTATAGCGCAAAAAGTAAAAATCGCACAGGTGATCAAATACCACCAAAAAGCTCGGTTTGTGGGAAAAAAAGGACGTCAATTTAGTTTGGGTACGGCGTCGCACTACCGCGCAATTGTCAGTTAAATTCGCACAGCGCCGAATCGCAAAAAGTGGCCCAGACGTAAGACAGCAAAATGCTCTAGTGGTAAAGTGGTTAAGAAATGACAGTCATCAGGAACAGTGGAAGTTAAAGCAAGATCTGGAAGATCAAGAAAAATATAAGACAGAGCAGCTCGCCCTATTGTGAGAAAAACAATTCAAAACCCACGTTTTGACTGCACGATCCCTCCAGAAAGATCTGGCAGACACTGAAGTTTGTGTACACTATTCCACTATAAAGAGATACTTGTACAAATATGGTCTTCATGGAAGAGTCCTCAGAAGAAAACCTCTTCTATGTCCTCACCACAAAAATCAGCCTTTGAACTTTGCAAATGAACATATAAACAAGCCTGATGCATTTTGGAAACAAATTCTGTGGACCGATGAGGTTGAAATTGAACTTTTTGGCCGGAATGAGCAAAGGTACGTTTGGAGAAGAAGGGGCACAGAATTTAATGAAAAGAACCTCTGTCCAACTGTTAAGCATTGGGGTGAATCAATCATGCTTTGGGGTTGTATTGCAGCCAGTGGCACAGGGAACATCTCACGAGTAGAAGGAAAAATTGATTCAATAAAATTTCAGCAAATTTTGGATGGTAACTTGATGCCATCTGTGAAAAAGCTGAAGTTAGAGAGGATGGCTTCTACAAATGGATAATGATCCTAAACACATCTCAAAATCTATGGGGGATTACATCAAGAGGCGTAAACTGAGGGTTTTGCCATGTCCTTCACAATCTCCTGACCTCAACATAATTGAAAATCTATGGATAGACCTTAAAAGAGCAGTGCGTGACAGACAGCCCAGAAATCTCAAAGAACTGGAAGACTTTTGTAAGGAAGAATGGGCAAAGATACCTCAAACAAGAATTGAAAGACTCTTGGCTGGCTACAAAAAGCGTTTACAAGCTGTGATACTTGCCAAAGGGGGCAGTACAAGATATTAACTCTGCAGGGTGCCCAAACTTTTGCAGACGCAATTTTTGGTTTTCTGTTATTTTGAAAGTGTAAATGATGGAAATAAAATCTAACTTTTGTTGACATATTATAAGAATGTCTAATCTGTAATTTGATGCCTTTTGGAGATTTTTCCATCTTTCCCTGGCTTCTTTATGCACATTAATTAACATTTTTACCTGGGGTGCCCAAACTTTCGATCCCCACTGTATTTTTCTTCTGAAAATAGGTTTTTATTTCTCTCAGTATCACTAGTTAGTCAGGGACATTTTCCAGGAGGACTACAAGTGACTGCAGAGCTGGGCCTCGCACTGGGTAATATAGATCCTTCATGGAGTCCAAGCCTGCCAACGAGCGTCGCAGGTTATTGGTTCGCCCAGGCCTCGCAACGACAGTGCCCCTTGGAATGGGGACGAGCCTGCGGAGCTGCGTCTTCGCTGAGGGTCTCTCAACCCGGAAGGCCCGCGTGTTGCCAGCATCCCTCCTTGGCTGACGGCACCCCTACTGGGTGGTGGGAGGTCTCCCGTATCAGAGCGGTGCCCGCTTCCCTGGACTGGTGAGTACTGATACCCCCTTGACCCTGGGGACTTTTGGGGGGTTCGTGGGCCCACTCTTAAGGGATGGCAGGGCTGGTGGTCTCTCTGGGATCCCCCGTCTGGCTGGCTTGGTGTTATTTCCCTCCCTGGCCCTTCTGAGGGCGCTGTGTGAGGTACTTGTGGTAACTGGGAGTTTTTGAGAGGGGCTCCATAGCGGTGTGGGGTCTCCCTAGGGTCCCCTGTGGTGGCCAGACCACGTGTGTACGCTTAATTTGGCGCTGTTTTAGTGCGGCCGCCATTTTAGGTGAGGGAAAGTCACTGGCCTCTGTGTGTGGGCAGCAGCCATGTCATGTATACTGCCTTGCTGTCGATCGGGCGCCATCTTAGGTAAGGGCACATGCCTAGTAAGGGCAAGCGGCCATCTTGCTGGTGCCTTTTTACATAGTTTCATTAGGCACCATTTTATTGTGGCTCCTGGGCTAGGCCTTTAAGGGCGTGAGGTCACTTCCTCTCTTTCCCTCCATTTTACCTCAGAGCAGTCTGTGACAGTTTATGAAACTGTGGGGGGATTTTTACTAATGCCAAAGGCATTTTTCTGCCAAAATTGTTATTGTTTGTGGATTTTGCATTTTCTGAAGGCACTCTTTCAAACAATGCAGGCTGCGGTGGGCTTTCACAGAAACCGCCGATTTAAAGGGCCAGCATCCCATTTATTTGATCTTGGCTTTCTGAAGTCCCAGACCAAAAATTCCCCCGCAGGCCTGGTGGGAGCTTCGGTATTCCTGAAGCCTCTTCCCTGGTCTCCGTTTTCTGCTGCTCTTGCACTTCTTTGCATCCATGGTGGAACTGCAGAGTGCTCTTTTTTTTTAAAAAAAAAATGTTTTTAAACAATTAATGGCCTATGCCCTCCCAGTCCTCGGACTCCGAGCCTGAATGGTTGCCAAGGACGATGTCCCTCCTGTGGGGTCCATGTCCTCCGCTTAGGAGGAGGGTGTGGAAGAATCTTCCTCGTCTATAGCGCGGGGAAGCGCTGCCATAAGCTATCCTCATTCGCGCCATTACGGAAACTCTCCATCTTGACCATGAGTCCTCTCCGTCAAGTACAAGGGCTGCTTTCAGGTTCCGAAGTGCCCGGACGTCAGGTCAGGTTTCCCTGCCCTGTGAATTTACGCAAACCCATGCATGACCGGTGACATCGCATTACACATATGCTGGTGGTGAGTGTCTTTTCCCACCAATATCCCTTTTTAGGAGGCCGTGATCAGATGTTGGACGGTGTCTCCTTACGTGGACCACACTGTCTCTGGGCTGACTAAATAAACCTCGATGCCAGTTCACAGATCTGGCTGATAGGCGCGTTGAGGCGCTTTCCTGTTTACACCTGTGTTTGCCGCGGTGCTGGCCTCTCAGGTACTCGTGGCATGGGCCAAGGTGCTTCGGTGCACCCTGGTGGCAGAGTCGACCTATCCGACTGCCCTTGTCTTGGTGGTTTTGGTTGTCCGTACAGGGATGTGCCTGTGTGACGCGGCCTTGGACGAGGCTCCATTGGTCGCTCGGTTGTCTGCGTTCGGGTCAGCTGGTTTGGCCGACCACGCTTCCAGACAGACGTTGTCTCATGTTCCTTGTTGGTGAGTCGTCCTTTTGGGAACACTCGGGCTGAGATGATTAAGGGGCTTACGGGGGTCAGAGTACTCGGTTGCTCCTGGTCGCTAGGGGTAGGTCCTCCCACGCTAGGCGGGGGCCTTCCTTGATAGCTCAGTGTGGGTCCTTTCGTGCCTTAGGGGCACAGGACAAGGGCTTCAAGCCCTCCGGTGGTCACAAAAAGCCGTGGTTGGGTGAGACAAAGGCCGGTCAGTCTGGCTCGGCGGCCCAGTCCACCTCTTCCTGCAGGGACGCCCTCACCCATCTTAGGGGTGGGGGGACGTCTGTATTGCTTTCAGGTTCCCTGGTTGTCCAGTATTCAGGACATGGGGGTTCACAAATTGCTTCTTTTTCAGGGTACAAGATCAGTTTTCGATCTAGCCCCATGGACAGGTTCTTCCTGTCGGCTCTCCAGCTGCCTCCTGCTCGTCTCTGGGGTCTCCTGGGGGTGGTGCATGTTCTGCTCACCCAAGGAGTCTTTGTGCCCGTGTCTTTACGGGACAGGTTTCGCGATTTTTTTTTTTTTTTTTTCTTCCATCCTGTTCTCTGTGCCCAGAACAGGGGGCTTGCAGTCTCTGAACCATTTTTTGCGGGTGCTGGAGTTCTGGATGGAGTCCCTCAAAGCCGGTCGTGGCGTCATTGGGTCCAGGGGACTTCCTGGCCTCCTATCGCCTTGCTGGATGAGTGTCTACCCATCCCTATCTATCCCTATCTACGAGGGTTCTCAGAGATGTCTTCGCTTCGCGGTGGCAGGGGAGCTGGCCAGTTTTCTGGCCCTACCCTTCGGTTTCACTTCGGCTCCCAGGTTTTTCACCAAGATTTTGGCTCCAGTGCGGGCCTTACTGCGTTTAAAGGAGATTGCGTATTCTTTTTTTTCTGGCCGACCTCCTGTTCAGGTCGAGCTTGTGTGCATCTTTGTCAAGTTTTCTGACCGTGGCTGTTTCAGACACTCTGGGAGTTCGGGTGGAACGTCCATTTTCATTGGTCGGCATTGACTCTTTCAGGTTGTCTTCATTACCTGGGAATGGTCCTGGACTCGGCTCAGGCGCCAGTTTTTTCTTCCGGTGGGTAACCCCGGCTCCTGAGGGATGAGATCAGATTCCTCAGGGACGACGATCCCTCCTCCTTGCGGACCTATGGGCGGTCTCTGGGTCTGATGGTTTCTGCTTTCGCAGCCATCCAGGTAGCCAGATGAGGCAGGACTCCCGGTCATTGGACAAGTAGTTCAATCACCTGGAGCCTCAAGTGAAGCAAGCTATACAGACCCTGCCAAAGTCGATCCTGCTTTTGGTCTGAGAGCTTATCCCGGGACTAAGGGAATTTGGAGCTGAGGATCGTTTAAATATTGGATCAATATGTCTATGTGACCCCCTATAATCAAGGGGTCATATACTTCTGGTAAGAAGTACCTTGCTTGAACACTGGGTGAAAGTGTGGAGGTGGAGGCTTTTAACACTGCTATCAAGTCTATGCTTTTATCATGGTCATTGTTGCTGCTTTATGGACTTTTATTGATATTAAACAATCACAGAGACTTTTTAACTCCAATAAATCCACATCACTATTTATATCTGCACGAGCACTTTATCGTATGGCACATGTTGAGCGCAATATACCTATCTTTTAAAAAAGTAGTTTCTCTATTCCACTGGCTGCGGTCGGATCCTTTGTGGTGGCTCTGGTCGCCGACCCTGACACAGGGCCAGTCCTTTCGGCCTCTGTTGTGGACGGTGTTCACCATGGATGCCAGCCTGTCGGGCTGGGGAGAAGTCCTGGGCACGCCTTGTGCCCGGGGGTTGTGGTCGGCGGTGGGGGCCTCTTTGCTTTTACACGTCTTGGAGCTCCGCGCGATCAGGCTTTGTCTGTTGGTTATCTTAACTTCAGGGGTGTCCGGTTCCAGTATGGACGGACGACGCTGGGGCTGTGGCTTATATCAATCACCAAGGGGGCACCGAGTGTGCCCGGGCGGGCGAGGAAGTGGCCGTGCTCCTGTCTTGGGCCGAATTGCACATTCCTGCGCTTTCGGCTGTTCCCATTCCGGGTGTGGAAAATTGGCAGACGGACTGTCTGAGTCGCCTGACCTTGGACCAGTGAGTCTGGTCCCTGCATCCGGAGGTATTTCGCCTGTTGTGTGCCCAGTGGGGGACTCTGGACGTGAATCTGTTCACGCCCCGTCTCCATAATGGGGTTGGGAAGTTTGTGGCCGGACCTCGCGATCCTCTGGCGGACGCCACGGATGCTTTAGGTGTGCCTTTGGCACCAGTATCGGCTGTTGTATGCCTTCCCTCCAGTTCGACTGTTGTCCAGGTTCCTCCGCAGGTTGGCGTTGGAGTGGATGTCGGTTTTTCTGGTGGCCCCAGACTGGCCACGTAGGTCCTGGTACGCGGCCATCGTACAGATGGTCGCCGGGCCTCCCTGGCGGGACGATTTTCTGTCTCAAGGGCCGATCTTCCTTCCTGCTTTGCAGTCTCTAGCTTTCACGGCGTGGCTGTTGGAAGCCAGGTCTTGAGGGATAGGGGTCTTCCACAGGCGGTCATCCCTACATTATTGAAGGCTCATAAAGCTACCTCGAGGAAGATTTCTCATCGCACCTGGAAAGTGTATATGCCTGGTGCGGATCGCATGCGTTACATCCTCGCTCCTTCTCGGTGGGGAAGTTTTTGGCCTTCCCGCAGAAAGGAGTGGATCAGCGTTTGGCGCTGAACGCGATCAAGGGTCAGTTGTCGGCTTTGGCCGTCTTTTTCCACATCCCTTGGCATCGTATTCTTTACTTCGCACTTCCTCATAAGGGTGCACCGTCTGGCTCCTCCGAGGAAGGCTCTCTTGCCTCCCCGGGCCTGATTTTGGTGTTGTCTGTGTAACCACTACCTACCTTTTGAGAACATCAGAGGTTTTCCTCTGCTTGTGTTGTCCCAGACAGTTGCTTTTCTGGTGGCTATCACGTCTGCTCGCAGAGGGTCTGCATTGGCAGCTTTGTCTTACCGTTCTCCTTATCTGGTGTTTCATAGGGATGAAGTGGTTCTGCGACCCACTCATTTTTTTTTTTTCCCAAGGTGGTTTCTTCATTCCACCTCCACGAGCATATTATGCTGCCTTCGCTTGAGAGAAGCCCGAGCATCTCCAGGAGATGGCTTTGCATTCCTTGGATGTGGTCCAAGCAGTCAGGGTTTTCCTGGCTGCCGTGGCATCTGTTCGGCAGTCTGATTCCCTGTTGTTCTTCCTGAGGGACCTCGAAAAGGGCTCAGTTGCGTCCGCGGCCACCTCTTCTCCGTGGATCAGACTGACGTTTTTTTTTCAAGCCTCTTCCATCGAGGGTCAGGTTCCTCCTTTCCCTGTAAGGGCCTTTTCTACTGGAGCCGTCAGCGTCTCTTGGGTTTTTCGCCATCAGGCTGCTCTGGCTCAGGTGTGCAAAGCGGCGACCTGGTCGTCTGTGCACTCTTTCACGCAATTCTACAGAATTGATGTTTTGGCATCCTCGGGTGCCTCCCTTGGCCGCAAAGTTTTAAGGACATATTTTTTTCTGTCTCTTCCTTGGGGTGTTTTTTCGTTAGTTTTTTTTGGTTGCGTCTTCCCACCCGCACTGCTTTGGGACGTCCCAATAGTGAAGGCTTATATGGATCAGGGGCGACTGTCTGAGGACGTAAGAGAAAATATAATTTTTGTAAGAACTTACCGTAAAATTCTTTTCTCTGAGTCCTCTGACAGTCCCGTCCCTGTTTTTTTGGATCTGGGGGTTATTGCCTTTCGGTACTGCTTGCTACAAACTGAGGACCAGTTGTGACTGGATCAGGGATAATGGCTGGGGACGGCCCCCTAGAGGTGTGTAAGTATAGAAAAGTTTTGTATTCACATTTCTATCTGCCTAGCTTACTCCGGCGCCATTACCTGTTAGTAAAGGCTTATATGGATCGGCGGCGACTGTCAGAGGACGTAAGAGAAAATAAAATTAATTTTATGGTAAGTTCTTACAAAAGTTCTATTTTTCCAGCACTCTCTTAACCCTCTTGGGCATGGAGTTCGCCAGAGCTTTACAGGTTGCCACTAGAGTCCTCTTCCACTCCTCCATGATAACATCACGAGCTGGTGGATGTTAGAGACCGTGCGCTCCTCCACCTTCCATTGGAGGATGCCCCACAGATACTCAATAGGGTTTAGGTCTGGAGTCATGCTTGGCCAGTCCATGATCTATACCAGTGTTTCTCTATCGCTCATTGACAGACGTAGTCTTCTTGATTCTCAAGAGCTGGGTTATGTTGTCTCCGCAGGAGTAGGACTAGGCAGAATGACAAAACGTTCTGGCTCCACCCTAGGGGGCAGTCCCTGAGGGTATATCCTCCCTCTCTCTGCTACAGGGAATCAGTTTTTTTCTGTCTAGTCAGGAGTAAGGACCTAAGTTCCTTGCTGGGAGCTTTTGGTCCTGGCAAGACTTTTTTTTTCTTTAAGAAAAAGACATTTTTTAGGTAGTTTTCTCCAGTGTTTTTTTCCTGTGAGATCTTCAAGCAAAAATGCCGGACTGGGCGACACTTGTGGTCACCCCAGCCGGCCTACGAGCGCGTGCAGACCAGGCATTGCGCTTGGTCGGCCGCGACATATTCAAGTAAGTATGCGGGGCCGGGCGACGGGCTGGATGTGAGATCCAGTGGTCACCCCGGTTTCTGCCTAAAAGCGCGTGCAGACCAGTGCGCTGAGTCGGCCGCGACGGAGTCCCAGTAAAGGGTCTGACTTTGCGAGTTAAAAGCTCGCTTGGACGCCAGGACCAGAGAGTCGAGGCGTCCACAAACCCCCACCTCGGTGGAGAGGGTATTATGAAGAGAGGGTGCCTGTCGGTTCGGTATGGTGAGTAAAACGTTCCCTTTTTTCCTCATTTATGAGGCAGTATATATTATGGGCCCCTCCATATATGGTCAGTATATATCTGACACTTACAAGTCCCCCTTGTAATACAGCATGTGTTTGTGGGAAGTGGACTTGGTTCAAGAGCTAACACTCTACCCAGCAGACTGTAATATTACAGCAAACATAGGAGGTATAATCCTACCTTATGTGCAGTGTATCTCTGTAGATCCATATGTCACCTCTCAGCAGAGTGCAGGTGGATGTGCTGGGAAGACGATATCGGCGGTCCGCCGCCATTTTGCCGTAGACCGAATGCATGTATGTCCTCAGGTCACGCCGGCCGCCATGTTTTTGGAGTCTTATGTCTCTTCTATGGGGGCGGCCATGTTTTGTGAGCCCAGCTTCCTCGTGGAGGGCTGGGAACGCCGGAAGGCGTACACAGGGGGCGGAGCCACGCCTTCTGCCCGGGAAAAAGCAAACAGCTCCTTCCAGTCTGTGTAAAACAGACGCTGGCTGCAGTTTGTTGGAAACTGCACTGCATCGGTTGGTGAGCCTTGGGGGTCCCTCTCTCTCTCTCTCTGGGATCGAGAAGCAGGTACTCTGAGGGGCGCTATTGCGCTAGGGGGAGACACACAAAAAAAAAAAAAAAAAAAAAAAAGTTTTTTTGTTTATTGCTGGCAAAAGTGTCCTGTATTAACATGGACCCTGCCACTCATGTATCTCCTCCGGATCCCCTCGAGGGGTCTGCGGGATCCTCCAGCACCCCATTGACAATTGAATCTTTGTCAGCCATTATGGAAACTTTTGTGTCCCGGGTGGAAGTGGCTTGTCAGGGACAGGGCGCAAGAAAGCGACCCCCGCCTAACCCCTTATTATCTGAAACCTCGGATTCAGACTCTGAGCCTATTTCTGCAGTTGCAGGTACTTCATCTGGTATTGGTGTCTCGGGTCCTGTCTCTTCAGACAGTGAGGAGGATGTTTCGGCATCTGCCATAGCCCGAGAGGAAGCGTTGGTAAACGCACTCATTGTATCTGTTCAAGAGACTTTAACCACTTGCCGACCGCCGCACGACTATCTACGTCGGCGGTCAGCCCCTCACAGGCAAACTAACGTAGGGCTACGTTGCTTGCTTGTGAGGGTCTAGGGAGCGAGCGCGCGCCCCCGCTCCCGCGTGGTCACGGACCCCCCCCCCGCGCGTGTGACCAGCGGACCCGATGTCCGCCGGTCACTCGGCGATCGGCGGGGGAGAGGGAGAATGTCAGGCAGCTTGTGTAAACAAACTGCCTGTCATTCTCCTCGCTGCAAAGACACTGATAAAACGGATCTGGTATGTAGATCCGTTGATCAGTGTCCTTACAGCTAGAGCCACAGCCAATCACAGTAGAAACCACGCCCCTAGGGACACACACAGCCCCTCCCTTCCAAATAAAGTTAACCCCTTCACTACCAGTGTATTTTTACAGTAACAGTGCATATGTATAGCACTGATTACTGTAGAAATGTCACTGGTAACCCCAAAAGTGTCAAAAATGTCAGTCAAGGGTCCGATCTGTCCACCGCAATGTCGCAGTACCGCAAAAAAAATCGCAGATCGCCGCCATTACGCGTTTAAAAAAAAAACAACAAAAATGACAAAAATCTTTCCCTTTGTTATTAAACGCGATAACTTTTGCGCAAACCAATCAAAATACGCTTTTTGCGATTTTTTTTTTTTACCAAACATAGGTAGCATAAAACAAATTGGCCGAAAATTTTTAAAAATTTTGATTTTTACATTTTTTTTGGGGGGAATTTCATATAAAAAAATGTGAAAAATATTGCTATTTTTGCAAAATTGACGCTCTTTTTTTGTTTATAGCGTGTGATCAAAAAATCGCACAGGTGATCAAATACCACCAAAAGAAAGCTCTGTTTGTGGGAAAAAAAGGACGTCAAATTCGTTTAGGTACAGCGTCGCATGACCGCGCAATTGTGCGTTAAATTCACGCAGTGCCGAATCGCAAAATACCCCCTGGTCGGAATGGGGGTAAAATCTTCCGGGGCTTAAGTGGTTAAGGTTACAGGGTATTCCATCAGAAATAGCTGAAACTGAGATCCCTTTTGGGACTAAAAAGCGCATCAAAGTGGCAAAGGTTTTTCCATTGCCCAAATGTTTTGGCAATCCAATCGATGAAGAATGGCGTCTGCCAAAACGCACTTTTAATATTTCCAAACGCATTGACAGGCGTTATCCGTTTGAGGAAACCCTTATTAAGAAATGGACAGAACCACCTGTGGTGGATTCACCAATTGCTAGATTGAATAAAGCCACGGTTATTCCTTTAGAAGACGCTCCGTCTTTTAAAGATCCAGTGGATCGCAAGATAGAAGCTATGTCTCGCACCATGTTTTCCTTGATTGGATCAGCTTTCAGACCTATAATTGCTATTGGTCTGGTTTCGCAGGCTGTAACTGAATGGACCAAGTGGTTACGCCGGGACTTAGAAGAAGTCCCTCAGGCGGTATCAGATTTGTTGGAACAAATGATACAGGGGTTACAGTTTGTATGTGATGCGGCGTTAGACGCCACTCCATTAATGGCGCGAGCATCAGTCTCAGCAGTGGTTCTCAGGCGTACACTGTGGCTAAAAGGTTGGATAACCGACCAAGGTTCCAAAAAAGCATTGGCTAATATCCCCTTTTCAGGAGAACGTCTATTTGGAGCCAACTTAGATGAGATCATTAAGGATCTCACCGGTGGAAAAAGCACCTTTTTACCGCAAAATTTTAAAGGTAGAGGAACTCGTCAAAGACGAGGGCCTTCTTTTTCTGCTCACAAGAGGTTTTCTCAAAGTCGTCTTCCAGGACAGCCCATGAGACCTTAGGCTCCTCCCCCAGGGACAGGAAACACATTCCAAAATTCAAATAAAAGGCGGTGCCTTAGTCCTCACCTTCAGTATTTAGTGTTTCCTCCGGACAGGGGGTAACATGTTCCTGGAACTGAAGCTCCCGGTCTCCTGGACTGTCCTTGGAAAGACTTGGAAAGATGCATCTCCTCAGCCCATAGCGGTACCCCCTTAGTGCCGCAATAGGGGCTGACCGCTGTCTCCTGTTCTTCTAGCCTCTCGGCAGGACTACGGATGCTGTCTGGTGGAACGTTGGGGAGTCCACTCCGTTGGTCGGCCGGTTCCTTGGAGCAGAGTCCTGTGTACCCGGAACCGCTAACTTCGGAAGAAATTTTGAAGTTGGCGCCAAAAACGGAGGGGGCGGAACTCAGCGTATCCACTCTGGCCTCACGGGAAGCGACAGTGTCACTTCCGGCGCAGTGACGGCATCCGCGGGCGCCGGAAACCCTCGTTCCAGTTTCCGAAGGCGCGAACAGTGAGTACATATGGGCGACCGATGTTAGGTGGAAACAGCAGTGCTGGGATCACCATACAGAGCGATGGACACGACAGTAACCGCACAGGCGGTGGAAGTCGGCTCTGGCATCGGCACCTCTCAGGTAAGCAAGGGGAAATGTACACCCTATTTGCAGATACCTGTTAGGAACTCCGTTCCCCTTCCCCCCTCTCTTTTCTATCGTTAGGGGCAGGGGTTAAGCAGCACCGCTCCCTCTTTTCTAAATCACAAATGGGGGATAAGCGGGAGGTGGGAGGAGGACAAGTTTCCCTGATTATAATTCTCTTGTCTTTTATCTTCCAGGCCAAGGCTCAGGACAATAACCCACCTCAGCCCCCCAAAAAGAAGTGTGCTGTATGCGGAGAGAAATTGAGTTCCTCTTGGAACAAAGCAGTGTGCCGGGCATGTATAGCTAAACTGGTCAGAGACGACCCTGCAGTCTCTACCCAGAAAATGCTGACCTCAGTGAGAGATGAACTAAAAAGTACCATTAGTTCATTCAAAACTCTCGTTGAAAAGATGCAGGCACCAGTCCAGCCTTCCACCCCAGCTCAGGCTCCATTGGCCCAGGCCCCATCTTTGAATATCCCAGTGGGTTTGGAGGAAGTTTCTTCTTCCCACTCCTCCGGTGGGGAGCAAGAAGGATCAGGATCAGGGGAGGAACCCATAGACAAGGATTCCCATAATAGCTCCAACTTTAAATTGAGCTTGGAGGATGTAGATAACCTACTAAAGGCAGTTTATACAACTCTAGAAATTGAGGAGGAAGAAGTGCATCTCTCTAAGCATGACTTGATGTACGCTTGTCATAAAAAGCATGCTAGAGTGTTCCCTGTGCATAGCTCCCTATTGGATATGATTAAACAGGAGTGGAATTCTCCTGATAAAAAGCCTTTTTTTCCAAAGACTTTGAAAAGAAGGTATCCATTTGACAACAGTGGGGATCAGCCTTGGAACAAAATCCCTAAGCTGGATGCCTCCCTTTCCAGAATCTCCAAAGGCACTGACTTGGCATTTGAGGATTCAGGAGCTCTAAAAGACCCTATGGATAAGAGAACTGATATCTCTTTGCGTAGGGTCTGGGAAGCCTCCATTATGAGCTTAAAGCCAGCCCTGGCATCCACCTGCATAGCCAGACACCTGGAGCTCTGGCTATCTCAAATCCAAACACACTTGTCTGCTGGAACATCGAGGGAACAGATTAATAAATCATTTCCGCTCTTGTTTCAGGGAATTGGATTCCTGGCGGATTCTTCAGCTGAAGCTGTAAGAATGGCAGCAAGGACCTCAGCTTTGGCTAATACGGCCAGAAGAAGCCTATGGCTCAAGACATGGTCAGGTGATGTTACTTCTAAATCTCGCCTTTGTGGTCTTCCCTTCACAGGAGACCACCTTTTTGGCCCAGGCCTAACAGAAGCCCTGGAGCGTACAGCGGATAAAAAGAAGGGATTCCCAGAAAAGAAGAAATTCCCCTATGCTCAGAGGAATGCTCGGGGCAGGGGTAAACAGCAGAAGTCTTTTGAAACCCAGCAAAATTTCAAAAAACATTGGACCGGGCATAAAGGAAAAGGGAAGGGCAACATTCTGTTTAACCCTCCTCAACGCCCCGACAAGCCCCAATGACTCCCTTCCCAGGGTGGGAGGAAGTTTAGGGGCCTTCCTCCCACTATGGAAGAGGATTTCTTCCAGCCCTTTTATTCTAGACCTAGTAGGCCAAGGACACAGGCTGGAGTTCTGTCTTCTACATCCAGAAAGAATCTGGGTCTCTCTGAGGGACGTCACAAGAAGGATGTGCTTGATGACCTCCTGTTTCCCAGCGGTCCCCTGGGCAGGGTTCCAACTACGTCCACTCCAAATGTTCTTCCTACAGAATTGGGATGGATAGTCAAGTTCCTTAGAACAGAAAGTAAAGGTTCCCACCAAGTTGAAAAGGACCCTTTGGGGGTGGAAATCCTCTCTTCACCTATCAATAAGGCGAAGCTGGACCATCCAGGTATCACAGACATATCTGCACCACCACCAGATGAACCAGGACAATTGGTTCCTCAACCTAGAGGTGTTTTTCAAAGTCACAACCCCTTGGGGCCTACCGGTAGTGGATCTGTTTGCCTCCTAGGCAAACAGGAAAATAGAAAAATTATTTTCCATAATCCTAGTAGATATAGAGATGATCCTGATAACCCCATACTGGCCCAAGAGGCCATGGTTGGCACGCCTTCAGGCATTGGCTGCACTACCTCCAATGACCTTCCCTTGGAGACTAGATCTCTTAACTCAAGGTCCGGTGGTCCATCCATTTCTCAGGACCCTAAACCTGTCGGCCTGGTATCTGAGGAACAAATTCTAGGTTCTCAGGGGTTCTCAGACAGAGTCATCCAAACATTGACCAGCTGTCGAAAACCGGTCACTAGGAAAATATATGCAAAAAGTTGGAAGAAATTTCATTTTTGGATGGTGGAGAATCAGAGATTTTCCCCAGATATTCCAACTATCTTAGATTTTTTTCAAGAAGGCATAGACAAAGGTCTCTCCCTAGGGACCTTAAAGGTACAGGCTGCCGCCCTTAGTGTCTTCCTTCGGTTCTCCCTTAGAGAAGACCCTAATGTGAATGCCTTTTTCAGAGCAATTGCCAGGACAAAGCCAACCAGGATTAAAACGTGCCCAGCTTGGGATCTATCCCTGGTACTCCAGGCTTTGGTTACCAGTCCGTTTGAACCCTTGGTAGACCTGTCAGTAAAAATGCTCACCCTAAAAACTTTATTTTTAGTAGCTATTACTTCGGCTAGAAGAGTTAGCGAATTACAGGCTCTCTCAATCAGAGAACCTTTTCTTATGATTTTTGACGACAGGATTGTGCTAAAAACAGATCCAGGATTTTTGCCCAAGAGGGTCTCTTCTTTTCATAGGACTCAGGACATAGTCCTTCCTTCCTTTTGCAATTTCCCAAACAACAATAAAGAAAGAGAATTTAGTTGTTTGGATGTCAGAAGAGCCCTTCTGAGATACCTGGAGGTGACTAAAACCTTCAGGAAGAATGATACTTTGTTTTTACAATTTTCCGGCCCCCATAAAGGGGAAAAAGCTTCTAAGGCAACCTTAGCTAGATGGATCAAACAGGCTATCACAGAAGCCTATATGGTGAAAAAGGTGACTCCACCTTTCATTACTGCACACTCTACTAGAGCACTGTCCACGTCTTGGGCTGAAAGGGCCGGTGCCTCTCCAGAACAAATCTGTAAGGCAGCTACCTGGTCTAACTTTTCGACCTTTGTTAGACATTATCGCCTGGACCTCCTATCTTCTCAGGAACAGGCGTTCGGTCGAAAGGTGCTCCAGGCAGTGGTCCCTCCCTAGACTGGTAAGTTTCTTGCTTATCGTCTCATGGGCTGTCCTGGAAGACGACTTTGAGAAAAGATGGGTTATACTTACTGATAACTCCTTTTCTAATAGTCTTCCAGGACAGCCGGATTCCCACCCGATTTATCTGGTATTATGTATAAATGATATGTGTATATATATATCTATGTATATGTTTTACAGGGTGTCCTACGGTTCTCATGAAATACTGAAGGTGAGGACTAAGGCACCGCCTTTTATTTGAATTTTGGAATGTGTTTCCTGTCCCTGGGGGAGGAGCCTAAGGTCTCATGGGCTGTCCTGGAAGACTATTAGAAAAGGAGTTATCAGTAAGTATAACCCATCTTTTTTCGTCCAGCGGGTGAAAAAACTAAGTCCTCCAAGGTTCCTACAGGAGGCGTCAGGGGTCGTTGGTCGGGCAAGCAAAAGCCCGCCCCCTCCAGACCTGAAGATAAACCATCCAAAGCCTGAAGGTGCGCCCCCACCCATAACTGGGGTGGGGGGACGTCTTCACCGGTTCCCGGATCCATGGCTTTCCAGAATCCCGGACAAATGGGTTTGCGAAGTCATAAAGTCAGGGTACAAGATCGAGTTTCGATCTCTCCCACCGGCGCGATTCTTCCCTTCCAATATCCGACTATCTCCGGATCGTCTAGAAGATCTGCGGAGAGCAGTCACAGATCTACTACAACAAGGAGTGGTAGTCCACGTTCCTTGGACAGAACGGTTTCAAGGGTTTTATTCAAACCTGTTTACAATACCCAGGTAAGAGGGCTAAGTGCGTCCAATTCTGGACTTAAGAGCACTCAATTCTTTCGTCAACATAAGAAGATTCAGAATGGAGTCCATTCGCACGGTAGCAGCCTTCCTGCATCCAGGGGATGTCCTAGCGTCCATAGACATCAAGGACGCCTATCTTCACATTCCCATTTTCGCAGGACATCAGCGTTTTCTACGCTTTTCCGTAGAGGAGAACCACTATCAGTTTGTGGCGTTACCTTTCGGTCTCGCCACGGCTCCGCGGGTCTTCACAAAAGTGTTGGCCCCAATGTTGGCACTTCTGCGCCAAAGAGGTATATCGATTCTAGGTTACCTAGACGATCTTCTGCTTCATGCAGAGTCTCCTCAGACCTTGCTACAAAACATAGAAATTACTATGATTTCTTTACAGGAATTCGGGTGGCTGGTGAACCAGCAAAAGTCTTTTCTGGTTCCCACCCAGAGGCTCGAATATCTGGGTCTAATTCTAGACACAGTCAGGACAAGAGTGTTTCTTCCGGTAGGGAAACTTCGAAAGATTCAATCAGCAGTCCAGTTGTTACTGTCCAACAGCCGGTCTTCCCTTCGGACTTGCATGAGGGTTCTGGGGTTGATGGTGGCTTCATTCGAAGCAGTCCCATTTGCCCAGTCCCATACCCGAATTCTTCAGCAAGAGATTCTCCTCAGATGGAATCGGAATCCGGAATCCCTGGACAATCAGATACGATTGAACAAACAGACCAGAGAGTCTCTGGTTTGGTGGCTTCGGTCTCCAATGCTCAGCCAGGGAAAGTCATTTCTGCCAATAGATTGGACGATAGTGACCACGGATGCCAGTCTATCCGGATGGGGAGGAATTCTCGGTCAATTATCTGCCCAGGGACTTTGGTCCCCGGAAGAATCCAGATTACCGATAAATGTATTGGAACTGAGAGCGATCAGACTTTGTCAGATTCACTGGACCGAGCAGCTCCAGGGCAGCCCGGTTCGGATCCAGTCGGACAATGCCACGGCCGTGGCTTATGTCAATCACCAGGGGGGCACCAAGAGTGTCCGAGCGGCCAAAGAAGTGGCTTGCATTCTTCGCTGGGCGGAATGATTTGTTCCAGCAATCTCTGCGGTGTTCATTCCGGGGGTGGAGAATTGGCAGGCAGATTATCTCAGCCGTCAGACCCTGGATCAGGGGGAATGGTCCCTCCATCCAGACGTTTTCCACCAGTTGTGCCTACGGTGGGGCACCCCGGATGTGGATCTGTTGGCATCACGATTCAACAGGAAAGTTCAGAGATTCGTGGCTCGCTCCCGCGATCCTCTAGCAGAAACCGCAGACGCACTGATCGCCCCGTGGGGGCAATACCAGCTAATATATGCCTTCCCTCCTCTCGCGTTACTGCCAAGACTTCTTCGCAGGGTAGAGGAGGAAGGAATCCCAGCAATCCTGGTAGCTCCGGACTGGCCTCGTCGAGCTTGGTACGCCGACATGGTCAGACTGGTGGCGGACGTCCCGTGGAGACTTCCTCTCAGAGAGGATCTACTGTCTCAGGGACCGATCTTCCATCCTGCTTTACGATCGCTGGCTTTAACGGCCTGGCTATTGAGACCCAGGTGCTGAAGGACAAAGGTTTGTCAGCTTCAGTTATTCCTACTCTAGTTGAAGCAAGGAAAGCGACTTCCAGAAAGATTTATCATCGCACATGGAAGTCCTACATTGCATGGTGTGAACCTTTGGGGTTCCGTCCTCGGTCTTATTCGATTAGTCGAATATTGGCTTTTCTGCAACAAGGGGTTGAGCAGAAACTGGCCTTGAGTACTATCAAGGGTCAGGTCTCAGCATTAGCCATCTTCTTTCAGAAGCCTTTGGCTACTCATTCCTTGGTGCGGAATTTCATCCAGGGGGTGCGACATCTGGCTCCGCCAGTGCACGCGCCGTTACCCCCCTGGGATCTTAATTTAGTGTTGTCGGTTCTTCAGAAACCTCCCTTTGAAGATATTAGGGAGATTCCTCTACCCACGTTGTCCCAGAAGGTGGCCTTCTTGGTGGCTATTACTTCTGCACGCAGGGTGTCAGAACTGGCCGCATTATCTTGTCGTTCACCATATCTGGTGGTTCATAGAGATAAGGTGGTTCTTCGTCCGAATCCATCCTTCCTACCAAAAGTAGTTTCAGAATTTCATCTGAATGAAGAAATTGTATTACCTTCCCTGTGTCCTAAGCCCAGTCATCCTCGGGAATTTACTTTGCACTCCTTGGATGTGGTCCGGGCGATCAGGGTATACTTGAAAACGACAGACTCGTTTCGCAAGACGGATTCACTTTTTGTGATCCCAGATGGACCCAAAAAGGGGTTGCCTGCATCTGCCGCGACCATTTCCAGATGGATCAGACAGACGGTAGTACAGGCTTATTCTATTAAGGGTCGGGAGCCCCCGTTCCCTGTTAAGGCGCACTCCACTCGGGCACTTAGTGCGTCATGGGCCTTTCGCCATCAGGCGTCAGTGGTCCAGGTGTGCAAGGCGGCTACCTGGTCGTCGGTGCATACCTTCTCTAAACATTATAAAGTTGATGTAATGGCATCGTCTGATGCCTCATTTGGCCGCAAGGTTTTGCAGGCCGCAATTTGAGGAGACCAGTGGTCTACCTCGAGGGTTTTTTCCGTTGGAAAATTTTTCTTTAGTCTCATTCTTTGTTTATAATGAGCCTTTAAAACTTCTAGTTTGGCACCGGTTGGGCCTACTAGATTGGATTTGATTTTGTCAATCCCACCCCTCATTTGTGGCACTGCTTCTGGATGTCCCAGCTCTTGAGAATCAAGAAGACTACGTCTGTCAATGAGCGATAGAGAAAAATGGATTTTTGTAAGAACTTACCGTAAAATCCTTTTCTCTTAAGCTCATTGACAGACGTAGTACCCGCCCCTCTATCATTGAGTTGGGTTGGGTTAATTTCTCTGTACTGCTTTAAACAGAACTGATTCCCTGTAGCAGAGAGAGGGAGGATATACCCTCAGGGACTGCCCCCTAGGGTGGAGCCAGAACGTTTTGTCATTCTGCCTAGTCCTACTCCTGCGGAGACAACATAACCCAGCTCTTGAGAATCAAGAAGACTACGTCTGTCAATGAGCTTAAGAGAAAAGGATTTTACGGTAAGTTCTTACAAAAATCCATTTTTTTCAACCTTTTTTGGGCAAAGGCACACTTGTTTCATGAAAAAAATCCTGAGGCACACCACCATTAGAAAATGTGTGCGGAGAGGGAGATGTCAGAGTCCCGCTGCTCTCTATGGGGAATCGGATGAGAGCGGACCGCCTGTCCTCTCTCATCCGATCCCCACCCAGGACGGATGGAAAAATAGGGTTTCCATCCGTCCGGATTTCACGGACAGGATCGGATGCGGATGGCAGTGGGTGTCAGCAGACATGTCACCGCTGACATCCGCTGCTCCATAGGGCTGAATGGGGCATCCAATCAGATCTGACAGGCGGATCTGATCGGAACGCCCGAGTGCAAGAGGCGAGCCCTTACTTTTATTCGATGAATAATAAGTACTGAATAATAAACTTTCCAAACTACTGTATAATAAAAATCATAGTAATAGTCAGAAAAAATCACAATGGTTTGTAAAGTGTTATTGCTATTTTGAATTTTGAAGCCCCCCCTATTTGGATGATGGTGATGGAATAGGCATGGCACAAGTGATGGAATATAGGCATGGCACAGGTGATGTTACAGGCATGGCACAGGTGATGGAATAGGCATGGCACAAGTGATGGAATAGGCATGGCACAAGTGATGGAATAGGCATGGCACAGGTGATGGAATAGGCATGGCACAGGTGATGGAACAGGCATGGCACAGGTGATGGAACAGGCATGGCACAGGTGATGGAACAGGCATGGCACAGGTGATGGAACAGGCATGGCACAGGTGATGGTACAGGCATGGCACAAGTGATGGTATAGGCATGGCACAAGTGATGGTATAGGCATGGCACAGGTGATGGAATAGGCATGGCACAGGTGATGGAATAGGCATGGCACAGGTGATGGAATAGGCATGGCACAGGTGAGTGAATAGGCATGGCACAGGTGAGTGAATAGGCATGGCACAAGTGATGGAATAGGCATGGCACAGATGATGGTACAGGCATGGCACAGGTGATGGAATAGGCATGGCACAGGTGATGGAATAGGCATGGCACAGGTGATGGAATAGGCATGGCACAGATGGTACAGGCATGGCACAGATGGTATGGCATGGCACAGATGGTATAATAATGGCACAGGTGATGGAATAGGCATGAGGAGGAGGAGGACTCACTTACCGGGCTGCTGACTGACTGGTTCCAGATGACCTCCTCACGCTGCGCCTGCGGCCTGGTCTGGATCCGGATGCGGTCTCTCTGCAGTGCCGACTCCCGCCAAGTCCTGGTCTCCGTCCACTCCGGTCCTCCTGGTGACTCACGACGTCTTCTTCTCTCCGCTGCTGTGCACACTGTGCTCGGGCGGGAAGGAAGGCGGAAGATGATGTCCTACTGTGATTGGTCCAGGCTGGAGTCTGGACCAATCACAGCCCGGACATCATAAAAGTGGGAGTGTCCCGCTGAAGAGCGCCAATCGGCGCCCCTGCTGGTTTTTGACTCCACCCCCCATACCCAGGACACAGTCTGGCGCCCGCCAATGGGCGAAAATTTTTTACATTTTTTTTTTTTTTAAATCTTATCTATTCAATTGTTCCCACGGCACACCAGGCAACGTCCGGAACAGTGGTTGAAAAACACTCATCTATACCCTCAGCTTCTTTAGCAAGGCAGTGGTTGTCTTGGAGGGGTATTTGGGGTCGTTATCACGTTTGAATACTGCCCTGTGGCCCAGTCCCTGAAGGGAGGAGATCATGCTCTGCTTCAGTATGTCACAGTACATGTTGGCACTCATGGTTTCCTCAATGAACTGTAGCTCCCCAGAGCCGGCTGCTCTCATGCAGCCCCAGACCATAACACTCCCACCACCATGCTTGACTGTAGGCAAGACACACTTGTCTTTGTACTCCTCACCTGGTTGCAGCTACACACGCTTGACACCATCTGAACCAAATAAGTTTATCTTGGTCTTATCGGACCACAGGACATGGTTCCAGTAATCCATGCCCTTAGTCTGCTTGTCTTCAGGAAACTGTTTGGGCTTTCTTGGGCATCTTTAGAAGAGGCTTCCTTCTGGGACGGCAGCCATGCAGACCAATTTGATGCAGTGTGTGGCCTATGGTCTGAGCATTAAATGGCAGACCCCCCCCCCCCCCCACCTTTCAACCTCTGCAGCAATATGTCTATTTCCTATATACAACCTCTGGATATGATGCTGAGAATGTGCACTCAACTTCTTTGGTTGACCATGTGAGACCTGTTCTGAGTGGAACCTGTCCTGTTAAACCCCTGTATAGTCTTCGCCACGGTGCTGCAGCCCAGTTTCAGGGTCTTGGTAATCTAATGGCCTAGGCCATCTTTATGTAGAGCAACAATTCTTTTTTTCAGATCCTCAGAGAGTTCTTTGCCATGAGGTGCATTGTTGAACTTCCAGTGACCAGTATGAGAGAGTGAGAGCGATAACCCCAAATTTAACTCACCTGCTCCCCATTCACAATTGAGACCTTGTAACACTAAGGAGTCACATGACACTGGGAAGGGAAAAGGGGCTAATTGGACCCAATTGGTTATTTTCACTTGGGGGTGTACTCACTTTTGTTGCCAGCAGTTTAGACATTAATGGCTGTGTGTTGCCGTTTTGAGGGGACAGCAGATTTACCCTGTTATCCAAGCTGTACACTCACTACTTTACATTGTAGCAAAGTGTCATTTATTCAATGTTGTCACATGAAAAGATGTATTTTATTTACAAAAATGTGAGGGGTCCACTCGCTTTTGTGAGATGCTGCAGATATTTAAGAATAAATTGCCTTTTTAAAAAAAAAAAAAACTCATTAAATTCGACACCACACTTTAACCACTTAACCCCCGGAGGATTTGGCTGCTAAACGACCAGGGGGTATTTTGCGATTCGGCACTGCGTGACTTTAACGGACAATTGCGCGGTCTTTCGACGCTGTACCTAAACGAATTTGGCGTCCTTTTTTTCCCACAAACAGAGCTTTCTTTTGGCGGTATTTGGTCACCTGTGCGATTTTTTGATCACGCGCTATAAACAAAAAAAGAGCGTCAATTTTGCAAAAATAGCAATATTTTTCCCTTTTTTTTATATGAAATTCCCCCCAAAAAAATTTAAAAATCAAAATTTTTTAACATTTCCGACCAATTTGTTTTATGCTACCTATGTTTGGTAAAAAAAATCGCAAAAAGCGTATTTTGATTGGTTTGCGCAAAAGTTTTTGCGTTTACTGACTAAGGGAAAGATTTTTGTCATTTTTGTTGTTTTTTTTTTTTAACGCGTAATGGCGGCGATCTGCGATTTTTTTTTTTTTTTTTTTTTTTTTTTTTTTTTTTGCGGTACTGCGACATTGCGGCGGACAGATCGGACCCTTGACTGACATTTTTGACACTTTTGGGGTTACCAGTGACATTTCTACAGTAATCAGTGCTATAAATATGCACTGTTACTGTAAAAATACACTGGTAGTGAAGGGGTTAACTTTATTTGAGAGGGAGGGGCTGTGTGTGTCCCTAGGGGCGTGATTCTTACTGTGATTGGCTGTGGCTTCAGCTGTATGCAGAGTGATCAACGGATCTACATAGTAGATCCATATGATCAGCTCTCATACAGAGGGGAGAATGACAGGCAGCTTGTTTACACAAGCTGCCTGACTTTCTCCCTCTCCCCCGCCGATCGCAGAGTGGCCGGCGGACATCGGGTCCGCCGGTCACACGCGCGGGGGGGTCCGTGACCACGCGGGAGCGCGCCTCCGGCGGCGCGCGCTCGCTCCCTAGACCCTCACAAGCTAGTGACGTAGCCCTACGTCATTTGCCTGTGAGGGGCTGACCGCCGACGTAGATCGGCGTGCGGCGGTCGGCAAGTGGTTAAGGTTATTATCCAAGTAATGGATCGAAACAATAATCGGCCAACTAATCGATTATGAAAACAATTGTTAGTTGCAGCCCAAATACACACACACACACACACACACACACTTTCAGAATAAAAGGGCTTGAATACAATTGCACGCCACACTTTAAAGATATTTATTTATTCAGAAAAAAAATTGGAAAACCATTTATCATTTTCCTTCCACTTCACAATTATGTGCCACTTTGTTTTGGTCTATCACATAAAATCCCAAAAAAATACATTTATGTTTTTAGTTGTAACATAACAAAATATGGAACATTTCAAAAGCGTATAAAAACTCTTTCAAGTGTGTGTGTGTGTCTAACTGGATGGAGCGAGGTCTATTTTTACCTTGCAAAAGTGAAACGCTGATAGACTGAATATTGTCCTCATTGGCTAGGTAGATTGTCGCATGCCCATGCTCTTCCCACGATTCATCATGTAGGTACCATCTTCTTGCTACTGCTTTGCAACTCTGATCTCTGATTGTTCCTTTTACCTGCCTACAGTGACCTGGTCACCTCCTGGGCATCGGACCCTCATCAGCACTAGCTGTCTGGATTTTTGAGTACCAGAGGTCTTGCCTCGCACTTTGGGCCTAGTTTCATCACCGCCACACAGAAATAACATATGTGCACACAGACACAGAGGTGACAGTCTGGCTACAACGGGTAACCCAAGCCTATTCTCTACTAATGTTTCTGGTGGACGTACAGATGTCAAATTGGGAGCAGTGGCCGTGTACATGTAGCCTCTGAGTCCCAAATGACCTCAAGGTTCTGGTGCATCTACTCTGTATCCTTTTGAGGAAACTGATGCCTGCAAGCTGAAATCCAGTGATTATACAGTTATATATTTTACATCATAGTTACATCATCATAGTTTTCCCCCTCTGTACGCTGTGTTCAGGGCCGTGCATACTCATGGATGTCAAATTGGGAGCAGCAGCCATGTCCATGCACAATGTTAACAGGCGCTTGATTACATATCGAACCAAAAAGTCTATGGAGTTAAAAGTCATTAATGGCACAGGGGGAGAAAAAGTCCACCATGTAGGGCAGCCATCTAGAAACCAAAAGCCAGGGGTTCCACAGGGCTAAAACAAAGACAGACAGAGGCGCCTCTAAGTGTAGACTTTATGCAACAGGTTTAATGAATAAAATTATGCGCTCACGTTGGTAAGCATATATTCATGCCCATAAAACAAGGTTCCAGTGTGGAGAAGTGTACATCATCCGGTCATGGACATCCGTCCTGCTGGAGCCGAAATCCTTTCGCCGTGGCCGGCTTGTACGGCAAGGTTAGAACCAAGAAGTAAGCTCGGTGTATTTGCTTGACAGTGAGGCTTGGTGGATAGTCGAACCTGGATGATGTTCTCTGCATGCGACGCGTTTCCGAGTGTGCTTGCTGCCTGGGGAAGGGCAGCCGCGCTCCTTCACGGCAAGTATCCACCAAGCCTCGCTGTCAAGCAAATACACCGAGCCTACTTCCTGGTTCTAACCTTGCCGTACAAGCCGGCCACGGCGAAAGGATTTCGGGTCCAGCAGGACAGATTTCCATGACCGGATGATGTACACTTCTCCACACTGGAACCTTGTTTTATGGGCATGTCCATGCAGCTGCTGCATCCCAGTTGACATCAATAAAACTGCCTACATGGGGAGGCATAGAAACCCGTGCATCCCTGTGCGGGTAAACACAGCTTCCACACAGGGCACAGATTAATTGTGTGAACGAGGTCTAATTGTTACTCAGTAGTAGTTTAATAATCTGCATATTGTAGAAACTATGGAGCGTTAGTTCCTAATATGTATGTACAGTATATTCTCGGGTCCCTCTTTGGTGCTCCTGGCCTCTCCCTCCTGTTGAGTGCCCCCACAGCAAGCAGCTTGCTATGGGGACACCTGAGCCAAGCCACAGCTCCTTGTGTCTGTTCTGACACGAAGCTGTGGTTCGGCCGCGCCCCCTCTCTCCTTATTGGCTTACAGACTTAGACAGCAGCGGGAGCCATAGCGCCGCGCTGCCGTCTCAGCCAATCGGGGGAGAGTCCCCTGCAACATCCGTGGATCGAGATGGGCTCAGGTAAGTATTAGGGGGCTTAGAATGCATTAAGATAAAAAAAAAAAAAACCTTCTGAATTTACAACCACTTTGGGGACAGGTGGAAAAGATTTCCAAATGGGTAAAAAGTCACAAACCTTCTTATATATATATATATATATATTTCTAAAGTTTTTTTTCTCCTTCAGTTAATAGGAAGCTTCCTTCTTGGAGTTGCGAGTCAAGATTCTTCCTTGGTGGTTTCCGGGGGAGCACTGGATGCTATTTTTGATGTATTTGCTGATGGTGACGAAGCGGAGAAGGCTGCTGTGGAGATAAAGCTACATCAAGCTCTGAAGAAAATTCAGCCAGCTTTTAAATCAAAGGTAAACACTAGCCATATATAATTGTTCAATGAATTATAGCAGTCAGTAAATTTTTTTTTTTTCTGTCTTTATTAATGTCTCGCTCCATTTCTTCCATTTGTTTCACATACCAACATGATCCTGCAGTACTGCCAATACTGATTTTCTCTTACGTCCTCCGACAGTCGCCGCCACTTCATATTCGTCACTAATGGGGTTATTGACCTTTGCTCCGTAGGAGTAGCTAGGCAACAGAATATATTAATATCAAAGCTTTTAGCATATCCCACCCCCAGGGGGTGGTCCTCTCAGTCCATACCTCCCTGCTTCCTGCATTTCCAACTCAGTTTCTAATGCCTAGCTCAGAAGTAGGTTGGGCTGTTCCTGTGCTGGGGTTCTTATTCTCAGCTTCTTTTCTCTTTTTGATTTTATTTGAAGTTTTTTCTCTTTTACTTAGCTGTTTGTTTTCAGCGTTAGTTACTTTCTTCTGATGAAGATGATCATGCGGAGCTGGGTCTCAGTCTGGCCACCCTGGATCCCAGGGCTCAGGGCCAGGGGCTTCCCAGCCTGCCATCGAGCGTTCAGCTTAGGTTTTGCCCTGGCACATTGAACGACCCATCCCTGTTCGCTGCAGGGATGCTATCGGTGAGGTGGCTACCTCACTGGACGCCATTGCGGTTTCGCTCCGCAGTTCCGCTGCGTCATGCTTGCGACACTCCCTGTCCTCAGTGCAGCGGTTTGGTCGCTGGAGCAGGCTCCCCACGCCATCCGGACTGGTAAGTGTAAAGCCCCGTACACACGTACGGATCGTCGTCATACAAACGTTCGTCTTTTCTCCCAGGGATGTCGGTGTCTGTTGAAAAGTGCAGACAGCACAAGGACAGCACAAGAATTTTGTCTGCAGACTTCAGCTGACTGCAGAAGTGATGTCATGTAATGGTTAACTTTCCCTGTGTTTTTTATTTTCTGAGCATGCCCAGTCTTGCAAATCTGCGGTCTGTCGGCTGATTTCTGTACTGACAGGCGAACAATCGTCCGTTCTGGTGTCCGCAGACAAAAATTTTCATGTTTGCAAGAAAGACTCTTGTCCGCGGATTGTGCGCAGACAGCTGTCGGAGGCACCATACTAACACGCGTACAATCGGCAGATCTTTCGTCCGCCGACGTTTGTATGACGACGATCCGTACGTGTGTACGGGCCTTAACTCTATGTGGGGACCTGTCTATTTGGGTGTCAGTCTGGGACTGTGTGACCCTGCATGTCTGTGTGGCTGCTGTGCTCCCTGTCAGTTCCTGTGTGGACTTGCTGCCTGTGTGTGGGCTGTGAAGGGGGGGGCTCTCCCGCTCTGCTGGGTGTCATAGTGAAGCAGTCAGATTTTAGGCATGCTGTGCGGTGATCGCTGCGGCGATCCGCCATTGTTTTGAGGCAAAGATTCATCAGGGTGTCATGTATTTGTGTGATGCGGACTTGGATTTAGTCCCTTTGGCTGCGCGTCTTTCTAGTGTGGCGGTCTTGAACCGTCGCCTGATATGGCTGAAATGTTGGTCTGTTGACCAATCTTCCCGCAAGACTTTAGCTAATTTGCCCTACGCAGGATCTCTCCTTTTTGGCGAATCTTTGGATACTCTGATAAAGGGTATTTCTGGGGGTAAGAGCACTCTCTTGCCCCAATCTCACAAAAATAAGTTTGTTCGTGGTAAAAAGAATGCCTCGTTTAGGCCCTCTCAGGGGTCCTTTCGTGCCTTTCGGTCGCACTATAAGGGCAAGCCCTTCAAAGGCCAAGGCTCCCAGAAGAAGCCGTGGACGGGTAAGCAGAAGTCCGGCCAGTCCGGATCCGCTGCCCATAACAATGCGGCCTGAAGGGGCGCCCTCACCCGTTTCTGGGGTGGGGGGACGTTTGCTCGGTTTTCTTCGACCCTGGCTGGACCGTGTTCGGGACAGGTGGGTTCAGGAAATCGTTCGATCTGGATACAAGATCGAGTTTCTCTCTCGGCCGGCGGGCAGATTTTTCCCCTCAAACCTTCAGCTGACTCCAGAGCGCTTGCAGGATCTGCACCTGGCGGTGCGGGACCTGCGGGCCCAGGGAGTGGTGGTTCCGGTGCCTCATCGGGACAGATTTCGGGGGTTCTATTCCAATCTGTTCACTGTGCCCAGAAAGGAGGGCAAGGTACGTCCGATTCTGGACTTGAAAGCTCTGAACCGCTTTGTGCGGGTTCGCAAGTTCCGCATGGAATCCCTGCTATCAGTGGTGGCTGCCCTGGTTCCGGGGGAATTCATGGCCTCCATCGACTTGAAGGATGCATACCTTCACATCCCCATTTTCGAGGGTCACCAGAGGTACCTTCGATTTGCCATTGCGGAGGATCATTATCAATTCGTGGCGTTGCCCTTTGGTCTCGCTTCGGCTCCGCGGGTTTTCACCAAGGTGCTTGCGCCAGTTCTGGCCTTATTGAGGGCCCAGGGCATTTCTGTCCTTGGGTATCTGGACGATATCCTGATTCGGTTCGCGACCAGTCAGGGCCTGGTGAACAACCTGTCCATCACGATGCAGACTCTGCAGGAATTTGGCTGGACGATAAATTTTCCAAAGTCAACGTTGTGTCCGTCGGTTCGTCTTCCCTACCTGGGGATGATTCTGGACTCTGTTCAAGCGAAGGTCTTCCTGCCGGAAGACAAGCTTCGGACACTTCAGTGCGAAGTCAGGTCCCTCAGGGACAATCAGTGCGAAGTCAGGTCCCTCAGGGACAATCAGTGCTCGTCCCTCCGGACGTGTATGAGGTGTCTGGGATTGATGGTTTCGGCCTTCGAGGCGATTCCCTTCGCCCAGTTTCACACACGGGAGCTTCAGGCGGAGGTCCTGGCCAAGTGGGACGGGCGTCCGCAATCTCTGGATCTGCGGCTGTCGTTGAGCCATCTCACCCGAAGGGGTCTTCTGTGGTGGCTCCAGTCCCTGGCGGTGTCGGGGGGCAAGTCCTTTCGTCCTTTGTCGTGGACGGTGATCACCACGGATGCCAGCCTGTCGGGCTGGGGTGGTGTTCTGGGCGTTCTGTCCGCCCAGGGAACTTGGTCGGAGGAGGAATCCTCCCTTCCGATCAACATTCTGGAATTGCGAGCGATAAATCTCTGTCTTCTGCGTTGGACGGACAGGCTTCAGGGCCGTCCAGTTCGGGTACAGACGGACAATGCCACAGCGGTGGCCTACATCAACCACCAAGGGGGCACCAGGAGTGCCCGCGCGGCTCGGGAAGTAGCCGACATTCTGTCTTGGGCCGAGACGCACGTCCCGGCGATATCTGCAGTTCACATTCCGGGGGTGGAGAACTGGCAGGCGGATTATCTGAGCCGCCAGACCCTGGACCAGGGAGAATGGTCCCTTCACCCGGATGTCTTCCAGATGTTGTGCGCAAAGTGGGGGTCCCCAGATGTGGACCTGTTCGCGTCTCGTCTAAACAACAAGGTGGAAAGGTTCGTGGCAAGGACGCGCGATCCTCGGGCAGACGCCTCAGATGCGTTAGTGGCGCCCTGGCATCAGTATCGCCTGATGTATGCCTTTCCACCGATTCAGCTGCTGTCCAGGCTCCTTCGCAGGTTGGCCTCGGAACCGCACACGGTGATTCTGGTGGCACCGGACTGGCCTCGCCGGTCTTGGTACGCAGATCTCGTGAATCTGGCGGTCGACGCTCCGTGGCGTCTGCCCCTTCGAGAAGATCTCCTGTCTCAAGGACCGATATTCCATCCTGCTTTACAGTCGCTGGCTTTAACGGCCTGGCTGTTGAAAGCCAGGTCCTGAAGGATAGGGGTCTTTCCCCTGAGGTCATTCCCACTTTGATCAAGGCTAGGAAGGCCTCTTCGGGGAAGATTTACTACCATACTTGGAAGGCTTACTTTGCCTGGTGTGAGTCCAGGGGGTATTCCCCTCGCTCGTACTCGGTGTCGAGGGTGTTGGCTTTCCTTCAAACGGGCGTGGACCAGCGTTTGGCGTTGGCCACGATTAAGGGTCAGGTTTCTGCGCTGGCCGTTCTCTTTCAACGCCCTGTGGCGTCTAACTCTTTGGTTGGCACCTTTGTTCAAGGGGTGCGACATTTGGTCCCTCCTAGGAGGGAGACTTTGCCTCCATGGGATTTGAACCTTGTTCTGTCCGTGTTGCAACATGCTCCTTTTGAAAATATCAGGGAGATCTCGTTGTCTCTGTTGTCCAAGAAGGTTGCCTTCTTGGTGGCGCTCACTTCGGCTTGTAGGGTGTCGGAGCTGGCGGCCTTGTCCTGCAAATCTCCGTATTTGGTGATTCACTTGGATAAGGTGGTCTTGCGACCTAACCCGTCTTTTCTTCCGAAGAGGATCTCGGAATTTCACCTTAATGAGGATATTGTTCTGCCTTCGCTTTGTGCGAAGCCTAAGCTTCCGAAGGAGGTGGCTTTGCATTCCTTGGATGTTGTTAGGGCGATCAGGGTTTACCTGTCATCGACTAAATCCTTTCGCAAGTCGGATTCTCTCTTTGTCCTTCCTGAGGGACCTCGGAAGGGCATGGCGGCGTCGGCTGCGACCATCGCCAAATGGATCAGACAGACGATTGTGCAAGCCTATGCTTTGAAGGGGAAGGTTCCTCCTTTTCCTGTGAAGGCGCACTCTACCAGCCGTCATCAGGCTTCTGTGGCCCAGGTGTGTAAGGCGGCAACTTGGTCGTCCGTTCACACCTTCTCAAAATTTTACTAAGTGGATGTTCAGGCATCGGCAGATGCTTCCTTTGGCCGTAAAGTTCTTAGTGCGGCGGTGCCTTAGGGTCCCTTGTTTGGGCCCTTGGCTGTTGGGGTGTTTTTACCCCTAGGTTACTTGTTTTTTCCTGGGTTGTTGCTCCCGTTGAGCACGTTTTCCTGTTGCCCAGTTGGTTCTCTTACCTTGGTAAGGTTCCTTTCTCTGATGTGGGTACTGCGTTGCTTTAGGCGCGGCTGCTTTTTTCCCGCCCCTCATGTCTACACTGCTATGGGACGTCCCCATTAGTGACGAATATGAAGTGGCGGCGACTGTCGGAGGACGTAAGGGAAAACTGAATTTTTGTAAAATCTTACCTGTAAAATTCCTTTCTCGGAGTCCTCCGACAGTCGCCGCCCCCGCCCCTCTTTTGGGGTTTGTTTATGTACTCTACTGCTATGCTACTGAAACTGAGTTGGAAATGCAGGAAGCAGGGAGGTATGGACTGAGGGGACCACCCCCTGGGGGTGGGATATGCTAAAAGCTTTGATATTAATATATTCTGTTGCCTAGCTACTCCTACGGAGCAAAGGTCAATAACCCCATTAGTGACGAATATGAAGTGGCGGCGACTGTCGGAGGACTTGGAGAAAGGAATTTTACAATAATTCTGTTTTTTTTTTTTTTTTTTTTTTTTTAATATAAAGCCCAACTCTAAGCAAATAAATGATTCTTTGCAGTGGTGCTCTGCCCACATTGCAAGGGTTAAAGTGGTATTAACCCAAAAGTAAACCTTTTTTTTATTATATTGCAGGTCACCATTTCTTAGATGTGATGGTTGCATTAGTTTTCTTTTTTAGACTTCTATTTTCATCTGGTGATCAAGCCAGTAAGTCTGTTTTTCAAAAGCGCAAGCTCTCCAGCAAACCGTTTAGCACTAGCAGGGGTGCTTACAATAGGCTTTTATTTATGTTAAAGCATTTATGTAAAACTTTTTTTTTTTTTTGTTTATGTAAAAACATTATTGCAAAAGGAAAAAAATTGATTTCTATAACTGCTTATAAAGTATTAACTGGAGTTTGGCTTCAATTTATTAGTGTATTTAAATCTGCTGGTATATCGAATACTCCCCTTCCCCGAGACGGACAATGCTGCTGTCCAAATGTTCCCCCTGTGTTCATTAATTCAGGGTGGGGCACTTTAATACAGGAGGTGTGTTACTGGCCAGAACATCAGGTGAAAGCAGAGGGAAAAAAGCATAAGAAAACAAAACCGATGCAGTCACCACATCTACTGATTGATAAGCTGCAGTATATTTGACTTTTGGTTTTGGATTGAACGCCGCTTTATTTGCTTGTTTTTGTCCAGGGGAACAATAAAATTTTACTTCTCTAAACTTCTGCTCCTCCCCGCAGTTTCTGTATATTCTGTGCATAGGGCAGTGGTCCTCAACCCTGGCCTACAGGGCCCAGTAACAGGCCAGATTTGCAAGATAACTGAAATACATCCCAGGTGATATAATTTGCTGCTCAATGATTGCAGTACTCTAGTCTGCATCTCCCCAAGGTAATACCTAAAATCTGGCCTGTTAGTGGGCCCTGTAAGCCAGGGTTGAGGACCACTGGTCTAGGGTCCTGACATCATCAAGACCAAAGCAGGGGCCATAGCTCTGCTGTGGACATGAGGATGCAGAGGGACAATCCACTACCGAATCATGGGGAGCACGATCTGCCGAAGGAATTAGAGGATCAGGTAAATAAAATAGTTTCTCCTCTCCCTGGACAAAGCATACTAATAACCCTTGCAGTGTGGGCAAAGACTCGCTACAAGAAATTTTTTTTTTTTTTTCTCTTTCGTTCATTGGCGGACACAGCTTCTGAGAATCTTGACCAGTGGGGTTATACTGCCCCCTACAGGGGTAGGACACTAGGCTGAAAGACTCGACTACGCCTATAGGCAGTCCCAGGAGGTATACTCCCTCTCTCTGCTGTAGGTATCCAGTTTTTTCTGCCTAGTGAGGAGTAAGGACCTAGTTCCTTGCTGGGATCTCTGGTCCTGGCAATTTTTTCTTTTTAGACGTTTTTTTCTCCTGCGAGATCTGCAATCAACTGCCGGATTGGGTGATGGGCCGGATAATCTAGATCCAGTGGTCACCCCAGGCTGGCCAGCGAGTGTGCGCAGACCACAGATCCACACTAGGTCGGCCTGACATAGCCCCACTGGTCGCTGGCTGACCTGCGAGTTAAACGCCTTGCGAGGTTGCATACGACTGGGTCTTGGCCTGCGTTGCAGCGTTTCTCCTGGCCGACAGCCCCCCCCCCCCCTCCCATTTCTCTGCAGCAGGATCGTGGGAGGCTCTGTTGCTGGCGACTGGGTGGTGTTACCAGCGCGGCGGGGGTGTCCCTTGGCAGTCTTTTGCACTTTGTTGGGGTCCCCCTATTTACTCATGGAGTTTTTGGAGCACGTTTCCCCATCTAACCCCCTCTCAGTGGCTGCTGGGCCTTCCGGATCCCAACTGTTGATACACTGACTGGCGGTCCTGGAGTCCTTTGTGTCCCAGGTGGAAGGGACTTTTGGGTGGTGGGCTAGCAAAAAGCACCGACCCCCCCCACCTTCCCCTGCCTTATCTGTCTCCTCAGATCCTGAATCTGATTTGGCCGCCGCAGACGTGGCCTACCCTGAGGTGTCTGCGGCCACGCGCTTTGATTTTTCAGATAGTGAGGATGATTCCTCCACTCCTGTAGATGCGCACAAAAAGGAGCTGGTGGATGCACTGATTGTGTCTGTAAAACTTGAAAAATGGAGGATGCGGCTGAAGCTAGAGCAGAGGGGCTGATCCTTTTTGGCACTCACATACTGTGTAGAGTGGCGAAGGTGTTTCCTTTTCCCTCCTATTTTGACGGATTTTTCGCAAAAGAGTGGGAACGTCCAAAATGTCCCTTTGTGGTTCCTAAACCCTTTGCAATGAGGTACCCCTTTAAAGAGTCTCTCCTTAAAAGTTGGACTGTTCCACTGGTGGTGGACCTCTTGGTTTTCAGGGTAAATAGGACAACCATTATCCCAGTTGAAGGATGCGGCTAACAGGAAAGTGAAGGCTGTGGCCCGCAATGTGTTCACTGTTGTGGGTTCGATGCTTAGACCTCTCTTCACCATTGCCCTGGTGTCACAAACTCTGACTGAGTGGGCTAAACTTTTTACGCCGTGACCTGGAGGGGTGAGCAACTGCCCCCCCCGCCTTTGCTGAGCTGGCGGACGAGTTGGTCCAGGGGCTGCAGTTTATCTGTGATACCTCTTTGGATGCGGCTCCCCTGATTTCTAGACTTTGTTTTGGCAGTAGTCCTTAATTGCATTTTCTGGCTTAAGTGTTGGTCTGCGGACCTGACCTCGGAAAAGGCCTTAACTGATCTACGTTTTCAGGGAGATCGCCTGTTTGGAGCTATCCTGGATTACATCATTAAGAGTCTCACAGGGGGGTAGAGTACTTTTACTTCCACAGGCTGGTAAGGGTAAGGAACCTCGTCGTAGACCTGGCCTATCCTTCTCAGCTCGCAAGAAGTTTTTTCGTCCCTTAGGGTCAGCTGACACGTAAGTAGGATCCAAGCAACCTTGGTCTGGCAAGCCAAGAGCGGGATTCTTCAGACACGTGGACAAGTCTCCTTTTGCATGAAGGTGCGCCCTCACCTGTGCCTGGGGTTGAGGGAATGTCTTTGCTGGTTCCCAGGCCCGTGAACCACCTTGGTGCAAGACAAGTAATATGGTCCGGCTACAAGATCGAGTTTCCTTCTTACCCTCCGGAAAGGTTCTTTCCTTCCAATGTGCACCTGTTCCCGGACTGATTGTAAGCTCTCTTTAGGGCCCTGCAAGACCTATTGCTTCAGTGTGGGATTGTCTCAGTTCTGACCTCTTAACGTTTTCAGGGGTTTTATTGGAACCTGTTCACGGTCCGAATGAAAGAGGCCAAGGTGTGTCCAATTCTGGATCTCCAGGCACTGAACTGCTTTCTGCGGGTACAGAAGTTTAGAATGGAGTCCATTCGCACAGTGGTGGCATCCCTGCATCAGAGGGATTTCCTTGCCTCTATCGACATCAAGCATGCTTACTCCATCACTAGTGCTTCCTCCACTTTGCCATGGGAGTAGAGCATTATCAGTTAGTGGCGTTACTGTTTGGTCTTTCCTCCGCTCCTCGGGTCTTCACAAAAGTGCTGGCCCCAGTGCTGGTGTTGCTACGTTAGCGGGGCATCGCAGTACTGGGCTATCTGGACGATCTCCTCCTGCGAGCGAAATCTTCTGCTTCTCTGGTGGACGACGTGGAAATGACTATATGGACTCTGAGATGGTTCTAAATTACCAGAAGTCTGGGCTGGTTCCTTCCACCAAGTTGAATTAGCTGGGTTTGACTCTGTACTCGACTCCAGCCAGAGTGTTCCTTCCTCTGGACAAACTCCAGAAATTGCATGCTGCGATTCATCTGCTGTCCAGCAGATGGTCATCCCTCTGGACTTGCATGCGGGTGCTGGCCTGATGGTTTCTACCATCGAGGTGGTTCGATTTGCACAGTTCCATACAGGGTCCTTGCACAGGGAGATCTTGGCCAAATGGGGCAGGTGTCTGAAGTCTCTGGACAATAGGATCTGGCTGAGCCAGGAAACAAAAGGGTCTCTGGTCTGGAGGCTTCGTCGGGGCAAATCCTTTCTCCCCTTGTATTGGACAGTGGTCACCACGGATGCCAGTCTATCTGGGTGGGGAGGTGTCATGGGCCGGAGCTCCGCTCAGGGTGTTTGGACACTAGAAGAGTCCAGACTCCGGATCAATGTCCTGGAACTGCCTGGGTCATTGATCCGGACACTGCTGAAAGATAGGAAGTCTACCTTCTAGAAGATCTACCATCATACCTTTCCCTGTGAAGGTGCACTCTACTTGGGCGATCAGTGCTTCTTGGACCTTCCGTCATCATGCGTAAGTGACGCAGGTGTGCAAGGCGGCCACCTGGTCATTGGTGCACACTTTCACAAAATCCGCGGAAATGGCTCCCATTGACTTGCATTGGGTTTTTGTCCGCATTCACCCGAGAATTGCTCCGCGGGCTTCGGTGCTAGAGACCCCAAATTTTGACCCAATGTAGCCGAGACTCTACCCTACATGTGACCCATGGTCTCGGATTGGCGACCCTCCAAAGTGGATGTGTTGCCATCTGCAGATGCTTCTTTTGGCTGCAAGGTTTTGCAGGCTGCTGTTTAGAGGGTCTGTTCCCTCTTTGAGGAAGTTATGTTTCACATGGGCTCCATTTGTTTTTTAGTTGAGCTCCTGTTACCTGGTTGGCTATGGTTTGGCATTAGGAATTTTTCGCTGTTCCCACCCCTCATTTTTTGACACTGCTTTGGGACGTCCCACTGGTCAAGATTCTCAAGAGCTGTGTCCATCAATGAACGAAAGAAAATGGGATTTTTGACTTAACATAAAATCCATTTCTCTGATGTTCATTGTCAGACACACACCCGCCCCTCTATGGAGTTGTAATACTTCTGACACTGCTTGTAACAAAACTGAGTACCTATAGCAGAGAGGGGGAGTATTCCTCCTGGGACTGCCCATAGGCGTAGTCGAGTCTTTTTTTTTTTTTTTTTTTTTCTGCCTAGTGTCCTAATCCTGTAGGGGGCTATAACCCACTGGTCAAGATTAGCAGGAGCTGTGTCCATCAATGAACATCAGAGAAATTTTACGGTAAGTCAAAAGTCCCATTTTTTTTTTCTGTGCAGAAAGAGCAGCTAATGAATGCCGTATTGTTTGATTCTAAGAATTAATGGCATTTCTCAGAGTGCTATTTTCAGAAGTTTATCTGCCACAAGATAGTAGTATTAATTCTGCTGTTCTATGGTATATTTTCTGAAGGACAGCAAGCTGTCGTGTGAGCAGGTGTAGAAATGAGTAAAAACAATTTACATATTTGTACAGGACATGACACAGGCAGAATATTCATACACCATAGGTTATAGGCGTGTACCTTCAGCTGATTGAACACTGGCAAAGCTTTAGAGGACACACCACTTGGATGCCTCCCGTAAAACCCTAGCCCACTGTGGAAGTCCCCAGTTTTGTGCTGGTTTTGTAGGTGATGGACCTTTTGTCCTTGATAGAAACTCCCGCTAACTAGTTCAAACACTTGCCCTCCAGAAGATTTACCCACCTTCATGACCAGGCCATTTTTTGCGATCCAGCACTGCATTAACGGAGTTATGCAATGCTGTGCCCAAATAAAATTCTAATTTTTTTTCACGCAAATAGAGCTTTCTTTTGGTGGTTTCACTATTAAAAAAAAAAAAAAAAACATTTTGAAAAAAAAAAATTATAAATTTTTTTTTTTTTTTTTTTCTTTCTGAGATAAAACCTATCCAATAGAAAAAAAAATGTAAATAAATCAAATTTCGTCATAAATTTAGGCCAATATGTATTCTGCGACCTATTTTTGGTAGAAAAAAAGTGTGTGTGTGTGTGTGTGTGTGTGTGTGTGTGTGTATATGTATATATATATATATATGTATGTATGTATGTATATATATATATATATATATATATATATATACTTATGGCAAGACTTTAATATTGCGGTGGACTAAAAATATGTCTGGTAAGGGGGTAAACATCTAGTGCAATTTTTAAAGGGTTAAATGTGTGCCTAACCAGTGTTTGTGCATTCTATGTGTACTGTTTTTCCTTGGGTATATGATTGATTTTCTTTCCCTGCTTTGCTTCGTCCAGCCTCTTCTCCCTGACAACCCTTAATCGGCTTCTGCTGTGACAAATAACAATGCCTGTACGGTGCGATTTGAGGCATTCATATTGTGGCTCAAATCGCTCTGCGTCCGCACCATAATGGTACAGGCCCCCTTTTCTTTTTTGCCACATAGGAATCCGATCACTTTGGTGATTTGATTCAGGGAATTGCACTACGTTTTGCGAGCTGTTTTGGGGTGTTAATTTAAACATTGACACCCGCAGCAGATCGCATGAACGCCATGTGATTTCAATTCGGTGCGGGAATCGCACAGGATTCGCTGCATTTCCTGCATCGCATATATGTGAACCAAGGCTAAAGGTCATGTCTCAGCAGGGGCCGACCTAGAGCATTTGGCATCCAGGGTGGATCCTATATCTGGCTCATCCCCCCCAACTTGGTGGTGGGGGAAGGATGGGATCAGTGGCAGAAGGATGGTGGGGGGATGGGATCAGTGGCAGAGGGATGGTGCTAAGGGGGATGGGATCAGTAGCAGAGGGTTGATCCCTAAAGAATCTCTCATGCAAAGTAGCCTTTTTGGTTGTTATATCAGCCAGACGCGTTTCTTAACTGGCAGCATTTTCCTGTAAACAAATAAATAAAAACTAGCAAACAAACCATGCTTCCAGGCTTTCAAAACCGAGAAAAAGCAGCTAACCTTATACAATATACACATATAGCTAAGAGAAACGAGGATGCAATCTCCATATTTTGCAATGTCTTTACTTTACAATTGAATCGTCATACAGAGTCTAAAAAAAAAAACAACAAATAAGCAGCTGGACAGTTAAGTATAGTAATGCTCTTCATCATGCTGTATATGAACATCTAGTAACATGCAATGGTAACATGCATGAAAGCATAAGGAGAGACCCACAATAGCATAAATCCAGCAACACAATCATAAAAATCAAAATTAAAACCTTTTCCATGTTAAAATAAAACAAGTGCTTATCTAGAAAAAACAGTCCTGATCAGGAGTACCAGCATGTGCAATGACATCAGCATGTCCTGGTAACGCCCTACATGTTTCATCACAATCTAGTTTCTTGTGTGTGTATATATAATGTATTATTTCTTTATTTGCTATTTTTTTTACTATTTATCCGTATGTATATAACATTTTGCGATCTTTCACTTGCTTAATTATTGTGGGAAAAATACACATTTAGCATTATAAGGATTAGCACCGCCCTCATAACCCTTTTTTTTTTTTTTTTGCTGTAAAGAGCCTTTTCTTATACTTGACAATGACAAGGTTTGTCTTGCGCACAAGGCCATCCTTTCTTTCAAAAGCTGTCCCAGCATTCCACCTCAATGAGCAAATTGTCCTCCACCATTATGTCCTGCTCCTTAGCATCCAAAGGAAATCTCTCTGCATTGCCTGGATGTAGTCAGGGCCATTAAAGTATACCTAAAGGCTACTGCTCCAGACGAAGAATCCTCACTTTGTCCTCTTCTCTGGACCTTGTGGGGGACACCCTGGCTTTTAAAGTCCTCCATTGCAAGAGCTTAAATTCTCAAAGCGAAATCTCTTCTAGCACTTTTACGTGCTCATTCTAGCAGATTGGTGGGTGTTCTCTGGGCATTTCAGCACCAAGCCTCTGTAGCCTAGTTGTGTAAAGCCGCTGTGTTGACTTGCTAAAACTGGAGAGTGCAAAATCTGGTGCAGCTCTGTCTGCATAGAAACTAATTGGCTTCCAGGTTTCTTTTTTTTTTTTTTTTGTCAATGCTTAATTGAGCAAGCTGAAGTTAGACTCTGATTGGATACCATGCACAGCTGCACCAAATTTTGCACTCCCCAGTCTTAGTAAATCAACCCTTTAGGCTCTGTTCACACCTGAGTGGTTTTCAGCTCGTAAAATGCTCATCTCTAAAGTCTCAAAGCGCCCAACAAGCAAAAAAGCCTTTTTGTTAGATGTCAGTGCCTGCAAACACCTGCAAAAACGCTTGAAAAAAGCCCCAAGAAACGCCTGAAAACCATACACTCGAATGAAGCCTTAGTGTATGACTTATCTGCCTGTGCCCTGTACTGTATTCCAAGATATGGAATTTTACAGGCAAGTCAAAATTCCTCTTATTGCAGATTAAGTTCAGATCTTGAGCAAGCTGATTTACAAATATTTGAAAATACCAGCTAATCTGCCAAACATGATCGAATTGTGGAGTTTACAGCCCATTGCTGTTTTAATATTGGCATATATGCCGGTCAACATCTGGCTAATATTTGAGGGAAAAAAAACGTCCCAAACAATAGCATTTTTTATTGATTTATTACAGGTACTTGTATAGCACCGTCCATTTACACAGTGCTTCACATATATATTGTACATTCACATCAGTCCCTTCCAACGAGGAGCTTACATTCTAAGGTCACTAACTCTCATTCATACACATACGAGGGCCAATTAGACAAGATCCAATTAACCTACCAGCATGTCTTTGGACTGTGGGAGTACCCGGAGGAAACCCACCCAGGCACAGGGAGAGCATGCAAACTCCAGGCAGGTAGTGTCGTGGGTCCCGGTTGGGCATTGATCTCGGCTTTTAATACACAAGCTCGGTGCTGAAGGGAAGTTGAGTTGTGTTTTTTTTTTTTTTTTTTTTTTTTTTTTTTTTTTGTGCCTGAACATGGGTTTAATTAGACCTCTGTGCTAAAGACCATAAATCAAAAAGATCTGTCATTTTTTTTTTAAAATGCACCTTTCAGTGTGGTAAATAGTTGTCCTTTGAAATATGTAATTTATTCCACACCATTCGATATTGAGATGTGTATGGATGCTTTTCAAAAAAGCAAATAAAATGCAGATTTTAAAACTGAATTGGAAAAAACAGTTTTGAACAGATGATACAATGCTAAGGTGGCCATAAACCTATAATCTGTTTGTTTGCTAGATTTCTTTTATTCAGCCTGCAAGCTGTTTTCTCCATCCAAACTAAACAACGCAGATGGATGAATCTTCTTCTGAGGCTTTTATATTCTGACGGCCATCACCACCAGCCATCGGAATGCCCAAACAGTGCCATCATCTGATAGGAAAAATGCAAGTGGAGATATATTATAGATAGCTGTTGTCACGTACCTGATCTGAGGCCGAGATGCAGAGAGGGCTCCCCTTGCGGCTGAGTGTGGCACACCCCTGGGGTTCAGACAGAGGGTTTAGCGCCCACAGAATCACTGTTTGCCGGCAGGGTCCTGATGGTAGACAGGCGGTCTCTAGCAGAGTCCTGGGCAGGTATACACCGGACAGTCCAAGGAGGAACCAGGAACAAACCAGGCAGTAGGTGTAAGACCGGCCGGGGGTCAAACACAGGGCTCGGCAGGAAGCTGCAACAGGTGCAAGTCAAAGGTATAGCAGGAAGGCCAGAAGCAGACAAGTCTGTGGGAAAGCCAAGATCAGGTACTGGAGGGCAGGTAGACAGGAAGCAAGTCCGTGAGCCAAGCCGAGATCCGATAACGGGAGAGCCAAACTGGAGCAGGGATGGTCAGACGAAGCCAGGAGAGAGAGCAGACAGGTCAGGAACAAGCCGGGTCAAACTGGAATCCAGGAAGTAGCAATGCTCAGGCAACAGGAAGAGCTGAAGACAGTCCAGCAATCTGATGGGCTGAGCAGAGTCCTTTTATAGGCTAGTGAATTAGTCTATGGCCTGAGTCCATTGCGGCCATTGGAAGTACTGGCGGAGTTGCCAGTTGCAGCATGGCCGTTTTTCTGACAGCTGTGTACGCCATTCTCCCAGACATTTGTAAGGAGCTAACATAATAGAAACTTTTGCATCCAATACCGAAAAACTGAAATCCAGTATGTATGGACTCCCCTTTTTGGAAGTAGAGCAAATATTTTTTCTATTCGTACATCACGGGACACAGAGCCATAAATCATAACATATGGGTTATATAGCCACCTACAGGTAAAGGACACTGGCAACCAATCAGAAGGGATGTCCCCCTATGTAACCCCTCCCACACAGGAAGTACCTCAGTTTTTTTTCGCCAGTGTCTAAAGGTGATGGTCACGGTGGAGAGTCTCTCCACATTTTCTTGAAAAATAAGATTATGCTATATACCCCAATCAAAGATCACTGAATCTAGGGGGATAGCTATCGGATCCATTCAAAAAAAAAAAAGTCAGTGGACTAAAAAGATGGTACCTGAGCCTTGGGAAGCAGATACAAGGTTTTGCCTGTAATGTTGTCCTTTATGCACTGGACCCTGGGGTTTTCTCTCTAAAATATACTTACTGTGGATGCTGCCATTTCTTTGGTTAACAAGAGTTTAACCTGCCATGCGCATAATGCCCAGGTTTTTAAAGATTCAGCAGATAAAAAGTTGGAATCCTTATTGAAAATCTCTTTTGCTGTTGCAGGATCTGCGATAGAAACCACAATTAGCGGCCATAGGAGTTTTTCAGTCTTTAAAAGGCCGTATGAAGCAAGTGTCCAAGACCGTTCTGTGGAAGATCTGTCAGATCTACCTCGCACTTTGTTTCACAGTTGATGCTCTTACAGACTCCATAAGGCAAATGTCAGTTTCCTCTGATGACAGTGAATATGTGCAGAATCCTTTGGGTAAAGAGCTGGTCTGTGGAATTGCCATGCAAAAAGTGGCTGGCTGGCTGGCTTCCCTTTTCAGGGAGAACTCCTTTTTGGTGATGATCTGGAACGGTATTATCCAAAAGATCTCCGAAGAGTAGAGATCTCGAAGAGTACATTGCTACATTTGAAAAGGAAGAGCAATCATTCCTCTTTTAAGATCCCCAGCACTCATACTACCAGTGCTTTTAATTCCAGACGGTGGTGACGGCCTCAGCCATCTGGGTCCAGAATCAAGCCTTTAGGGCAGGGACAGAAAAAGCCCTGGACCTAGAGATCCGCCAAGCCTTCCTCTAAGCCTACTCTGTGTGAAGGAAGGCCCCACTCACTTGGGTGGGGGGAAGGCTGCGTTGGTTCTCAAAGGTTTGAGAGGAAACAATCCAAGACAACTGGGTTATCTCCACCATCTCGCAGGGGTACAAGCTGGAATTTTCGGGTGTTCCCACATCCTCGGTTTGTAAAGTTAAGTATAGCTACAGACCCCCTAAAAAGATCTTTCTCTTACGTCCTCCGACAGTTGCCACCCACTCATACAGTCTTCACCAATGGGGTATTGACTTCCTCTCCTTAGGAGCAGCTAGGCATAAGACTTGTTAAAACAAAGGCATTTACATAGACACACCCATGGGGGCTGTCCCACTGGTCCAATACCCCCCTGCAATAGCCATCCCAACTCGGTTTGTCTTCTGCCTAGTTCAGGAGTAGATAGGCTTCCCTGTGCTGGGGCTACAGTCTCAGCCTTCTTTCTTATATTTTATGATTTTATTTTCTTAAAATGTCGTTTTTTCTTTACATTACTAGCTGTTTATTTTGTCAGCGTTATCTGGATCTTCGGATGAAGACGGCGTTTGCGGAGCTGGGAATCGGACTGGCCGTCCTGGTTCTCCAGGACAGAGGGTCAGATGGAATCCCAGCCCGCCATTGAGCGTTTAGCGGGGTATGTGTTCGCCCTGGCCTCGCAAACGACCCATCCCTGTCCTCAGGGATGCAGCCTGTGGGGTGGCTACCTCACCGGACACATCCACGGTTCGTCCGTGCACTACTGGGGTCCTGCGTTTTTGGCTGGCGGCACTCCCCTGCCATCTGAGGGGGGGCAGTTTTCCGTTTGATATGAGGCACCCCCACACCATCGGGTACAGGTAAGTACACTCTGTGTGGGGCCTCTGTCTGGGGTCGGCAGTCCTGTGTGTCTGTGGTGTCCCCTATGTCTGTGCGTTTTTGGGCTCCCTGATCCCGGTCCCTGCAGGGGTTTTTTCTATCACAGCCAGCGCTGTGTGGGGTTTTGGGGGATCCCTCTCCTGTGTCACTTTAGGGTGCTTGGAGGTACAGACACGCGCGGCGACCGCTGCGGGGTTAAAAACCGCCGGTCCGCCATTTTAGGTGTGGGCAGCATGTCTGGCTTCACTGTGGGCGCTTATACAGCATTGTATGTAGTGTATTTTGGCGCCTTGCGGCGCCAGCTTGTGTGTTGCAAACTATCGTTCCGAGCACATGTGGGCAGCCATTTTGCCGAAGCCTCCCATTACTTTACATAGGCATCCATGTTTCTCTATCGCTCATTGACAGACGTAGTCTTCTTGATTCTCAAGAGCTGGGTTATGTTGTCTCCGCAGGAGTAGGACTAGGCAGAAAGACAAAACGTTCTGGCTCCACCCTAGGGGCAGTCCCTGAGGGTATATCCTCCCTCTCTCTGCTACAGGGAATCAGTTTTTTTCTGTCTAGTCAGGAGTAAGGACCTAAGCTCCTTGCTGGGATCTTTTTGGTCCTGGCAAGATTTTTTCTTTAGAAGAAATATTTTTTAGGTAGTTTTTTCTCCAGTGTTTTTCCTGTGAGATCTTCAAGCAAAAAACGCCGGACTGGGCGACACTAGTGGTCACCCCAGCCGGCCTACGAGCGCGCGCAGACCATTGCATTGCGCTTGGTCGGCCGCGACACATTCAAGTAAGTATGCGGGGCCGGGCGACGGGCTGGATGTTGAGATCCAGTGGTCACCCCGGTTTCTGCCTACGAGCGCGTGCAGACCAGAGCTCCGCGCTGGGTCGGCCGCGACGGAGTCCCAGTGGAGGGACTGACCTTGCGAGTTAAAAGTCTCGCTTGGACGCCAGGAACCAGAGAGTCGAGGCGTCCGGAGTGGTCCACAAACCCCCACCCCGGTGGAGAGGGTATTGTGAAGAGAGGGTGCCTGTCGGTTCGGTATGGTGAGTAAACGTTCCCTTTTTTCTTTCCTCGTTATGAGGCAGTATGAATTATGGGCCCCTCCATACATGGTCAGTATATATCTGACACTAAAAGTCCCCCTTGTAAATACAGTATGTGTTTGTGGGAAGTGGACTTGGTTTGAGAGCTAACACTCTACCCAGCAGACTGTAGCATTACAGCAGACATAGGAGGTATAATCCTACCTTATTTGTAGTGTATCTCCTGTAGATCTATCAATCGCCACTCAGCAGAGATGCAGGTGGATGTGCTGGGAAAAACGATTTCGGCGGTCCGCCGCCATTTTGCCGTAGACCAGGTGCATGCATGTCCTCAGGTCACGCCGGCCGCCATGTTTTTGGAGTCTAATGTCTCCTATATGGGGGCGGCCATGTTTCATGAGCCCAGCTACCTCGTGGAGAGCTGGGAACGCCGGAAGGCGTACACAGGGGGCGGAGCCACGTCCTTCTACCCGGGAAAAAGCAACAGCTCCTTCCAGTCTGTAAAGACAGACGCTGACTGCAGTTGGTTGGAAACTTCACTGCATCGGTTGGTGAGCCTTGGGGGTCCCTCTCTCTCTCTGTGGGATCGAGAAGCAGGTACTCTGAGGGGCGCTATTGCGCTAGGGGGAGACACATTTAAAAAAAAAAAAAAAGAGGTATTTTTTATTTAAAAAAAAAAAAAAAAAGTTTTTTTGTGTTTTCTGGCAAAGGTGTCCTGAATTAACATGGACCCTGCCACTCATGTATCTCCTCCGGATCCCCTCGAGGGGTCTGCGGGATCCTCCAGCACCCCACTGACTCATTGTCCGCTATTATGGAAGCTTGTGTCCCGGGTGGAAGTGGCTTGTCAGGGACAGGGCGCAAGTAAGCGACCCCCGCCTAACCCCTTATTATCTGAAACCTCGGATTCAGACTCTGAGCCTATTTCTGCAGTTGCAGGTACTTCATCTGGTATTGGTGTCTCGTGTACTGTCTTTTCAGACAGTGAGGAGGATGTTTCGGCATCAGCCATAGCCAGAGAGGAAGCGTTGGTAAACGCACTCATGGTATCTGTTCAAGAGACCTTAAGATTACAGGGTATTCCGTCAGAAATAGCTGAAACTGAAATCCCTTTTGGGACTAAAAACGCATCTAGTGGCGAAGGTTTTTTCCATTGCCCAAATGTTTTGGCAATCCAATCAAAGAAGAATGGAGTCTGCCAAAACGCATTTCTACTATTTCTAAACGCATTAACAGGCGTTATCCGTTTGAGGAAACCCTCATTAAGAAATGGACAGGACCACCTGTGGTGGATTCACCAATTGCTAGATTGAATAAAGCCACGGTTATTCCTCTAGAAGACGCTCCGTCTTTTAAAGATCCAGTGGATCGCAAGATAGAAGCTATGTCTCGCACCATGTTTACCTTGATTGGATCAGCTTTCAGACCAATAATTGCTATTGGTCTGGTTTCGCAGGCTGTAACTGTATGGACCAAGTGGTTACGCCGGGACCTAGAAGAGGTCCCTCAGGCGGTATCAGATTTGTTGGAACAGATGATACAGGGGTTACAGTTTGTGTGTGATGCGGCGTTAGACGCCACTTCATTATTGGCGTGAGCATCTGTCTCAGCGGTGGTTCTCAAGCGTACACTGTGGCTAAAAGGTTGGTTAGCCGACCAAGGTTCCAAAAAAGCATTGGCTAATTTCCCCTTTTTAGGAGAGCGTCTATTTGGAGCCAACTTAGATGAGATCATTAAGGATCTCACGGGTGGAAAGAGCACCTTTTTACCGCAAAATTTTAAAGGTAAAGGAACTCGTCAAAGACGAGGGCCTTCTTTTTCTGCTCACAAGAGGTTTTTTTCGTCCCGCGGGTGAAAAAATTAAGTCCTCCAAAGCTCCTGCAGGAGGCGTCAGGGGTCGTTGGTCGGGCAAGCAAAAGCCCGCCCCCTCTAGACCTGAAGATAAACCGTCCAAAGCCTGAAGGTGCGCCCCCCACCCATAACTGGGGTGGGGGGACGTCTTCGCCGGTTCCCGGATCCATGGCTTTCCAGAATCCCGGACAGATGGGTTTGCGAAGTCATAAGGTCAGGGTACAAGATCGAGTTTCGATCTCTCCCACCGGCGCCATTCTTCCCTTCCAATAGCCGACTATCCCCGGATCGTTTAGACGATCTGTGGAGAGCAGTCACAGATTTACTACAACAAGGAGTGGTAGTCCACGTTCCTTGGACAGAACGCTTTCAGGGGTTTTTATTCAAACCTATTTACAATACCCAGGAAAGAGGGCAAAGTGCGTCCAATTCTGGACTTAAGGGCACTCAATTCTTTTGTCTACATAAGAAGATTCAGAATGGAGTCCATTCGCACAGTAGCAGCCTTTCTGCATCCAGGGGATGTCCTAGCGTCCATAGACATCTAGGACGCATATCTTCACATTCCCATTTTCGCAGGACATCAGCGGTTTCTACGTTTTTCCGTAGAAGAGAACCACTATCAGTTTGTGGCGTTATCTTTCGGTCTTGCCACGGCTCCGCGGGTCTTCACGAAGGTGTTGGCCCCAATGTTGGCACTTCTGCGCCAAAGAGGCATATCGATTCTAGGTTACCTAGACGATCTTCTGCTTCATGCAGAGTCTCCTCAGACCTTGCTACAAAACATAGAAATTACTATGATTTCTTTACAGGAATTCGGGTGGCTGGTGAACCAGCAAAAGTCATTTCTGGTTCCCACCCAGAGGCTCGAATATCTGGGTCTAATTCTAGACACAGTCAGGACAAGAGTTTTTCTTCCGGTAGGGAAACTCCGAAAGATTCAATCAGCAGTCCACCAACAGTTGGTCTTCCCTTCGGACTTGCATGAGGGGTCTGGGGTTGATGGTGGCTTCCTTCGAAGCAGTCCCATTTGCCCAGTCCCATACCCGAATTCTTCAGCAAGAGATTCCGCTCAGATGGAATCGGAATCCGGAATCCCTGGACAATCAGATCCGATTGAGCAAACAGACCAGAGAGTCTCTGGTCTGGTGGCTTCGGTCTCCGATGCTCAGCCAGGGAAAGTCATTTCTGCCAATATATTGGACGACAGTGACCACGGATGCCAGTCTATCCGGATGGGGAGGAATTCTCGGTCAGTTATCTGTCCAGGGACTTTGGTCCCCGGAAGAATCCAGGTTACCGATAAATGTATTGGAACTGAGAGCGATCAGACTTTGTCTGATTCACTGGACCGAGCAGCTCCAGGGCAGCCCGGTTCGGATCCAGTCGGACAACGCCACGGCCGTGGCTTATGTCAATCACCAGGGGGGCACCAAGAGTGTCCGAGCGGCCAAAGAAGTGGCTTGCATTCTTCGCTGGGCGGAACGATTTGTTCCAGCAATCTCTGCGGTGTTCATTCCGGGGGTGGAGAATTGGCAGGCAGATTATCTCAGCCGTCAGACTCTGTATCAGGGGGAATGGTCCCTCCATCCAGACGTTTTCCACCAGTTGTGCCTACGATGGGGCACCCCGGATATGGATCTGTTGGCATCTCGATTCAACAGGAAAGTTCAGAGATTCGTGGCTCGCTCCCGCGATCCTCTAGCAGAAACCGCAGACGCACTGATCGCCCCGTGGGGGCAATACCAGCTAATGTATGCCTTCCCTCCTCTTGGGTTACTGCCAAGACTTCTTCGCAAGATAGAGGAGGAAGGAATTCCAGTAATCCTGGCAGCTCCGGACTGGCCTCGTCGAGCTTGTTACGCTGACTTTGTCAGACTGATGGCGGACGTCCCGTGGAGACTTCCTCTCAGGGAGGATCTACTGTCTCAGGGACCGATCTTCCATCCTGCTTTACGATCGCTGGTTTTAAACGGCCTGGTTATTGAGACCCAGGTGCTGAAGGACAAGGGATTGTCCGCTTCAGTTATTCCTACTCTAGTTAAAACAAGGAAAGCGACTTCCAGAAAGATTATCATCGTACATGGAAGTCTTATATTGTGTGATGTGAATCCCTTGGGTTCCATCTACATCTTTATTCAGTAGTCCGAATATTGGCTTTCTGCAACAGGGAGTTGAGCAGAAGCTGGCCTTGAGTGTTATCAAGGGTCTGGTTTCAGCATTTGCTATCTTCTTTCAGAAGCTTTTGTCTACTCATTCCTTGGTGCGGAATTTCATCCAGGGGGTGCGACACCTGGCTCTGCCAGTGCACGCGCCGTTACCATCCTGGGATCTTATTTGGTGCTGTCGGTTCTTCAGACACCTCCCTTTGAAAATATCAGGGAGATTCCCTTGCCTACTTTATCCCAGAAGGTGGTCTTCTTGGTGCCTATCACTTCTGCACGCAGGGTGTCAGAACTGGCTGCATTATCCTGTTGTTCCCCAGATCTGGTGGTTCATAGGGATAAGGTTGTTCTTCATCCGAATCCATCCTTCCTTCTAAGGTGGTTTCAAAGTTTCATTGAATAAGGACAGTGTATTGTCCTTCCTATGTCCTTAGCCCAATCATCCTCGAGAATTTGCATGGCATTCCGTGGATGTAGTTCGGGCGATCAGGATATACTTGAATACTACGGATTCAATGTGTAAGACGGATTCACTGTTTGTGATCACGGATGGCCCTAAGAAGGGGTTGCCTGTTCTGCTGCGACCATCTTTAGATGGATCAGACAGACGGTATAATAGGCTTATTTTATCTAAGGGTCGGGATCCCCCGTTCCCTGTTAAGGCGCATTCTACTCGGGCGCTTAGAGTTTCCTGGACCTTCCGCCATCAGGCGTCAGTGGTTCAGGTTTTCAAGGCGACTGTTTTAGTAGTCGGTTCATACCTTTACAATATTGTATAAGGTTTATGTGATGGCATCGTCAGATGCCTCTTCTGGCCGCAAGGTTCCTGCAGGCCACTGTTTGAGGAGACTGTTGGTCTACCTCGAGGATTTGTGGGGTAGGTCTCATCTGTTTTCTCGATGAGTCCTTTGATACTTCTGGTTGGCTCCGGTTGGGCCTTTTTAGATTGGATTTTGATTCTGTCAATCCCACCCCTCATTTTGTGGCACTGCTTCTGGATGTCCCAGCTCTTGAGAATCAAGAAGACTACGTCTGTCAATGAGCGATAGAGAAAAATGGATTTTTGTAAGATCTTACCGTAAAATCCTTTTCTCTTAAGCTCATTGACAGACGTAGTACCCGCCCCTCTATCATTGAGTTGGGTTGGGTTAAATTCTCTGTTACTGCTTTAGAACAGAACTGATTCCCTGTAGCAGAGAGAGGGAGGATATACCCTCAGGGACTGCCCCTAGGGTGGAGCCAGAACGTTTTGTCTTTCTGCCTAGTCCTACTCCTGCGGAGACAACATAACCCAGCTCTTGAGAATCAAGAAGACCACGTCTGTCAATGAGCTTAAGAGAAAAGGATTTTACGGTAAGATCTTACAAAAATCCATTTTTCCTTAGCCTGCAGCCTCAGTTCAGTCTCTGGCGGGACCCAGGTTTTGTGTGGGTCCCTGGCTGTTGGGGTTGTTTACCCCCTTGGTTATTTGCTTTCCTGGGTTGTTGCTCCTGTTGAGCTTTTTTGTTGTCCAGAAGGTTCCCTTGCTGTTCACGTAAGGTTCCTTTCTCTGATGTGGGTACTGCGTTGCCTTTTCTGACGGTTGCGTTTCCCACCCCTCATGTCTACACTGCTTTAGGACATCCCCATTGGTGAAGACTGTATGAGTGGGCGGCGACTGTCGGAGGACGTAAGAGAACTGAATTTTTGTAAAATCTTACCGTAAAATTCCTTTCTCTGAGTCCTCCGACAGTCGCCGCCCCCGCCCCTCTTTTGGGGTTCTTATACACTTAACTGCTTGCTACCAAACTGAGTTGGGATGGCTATTGCAGGGGGGGGGGGGTATTGGACCAGTGGGACAGCCCCCATGGGTATGTCTATGTAAATGCTTTTGTTTTAACAAGTTTTATGCTTAGCTTCTCCTAAGGAGAGGAAGTCAATACCCCATTGGTGAAGACTGTATGAGTGGGCGGCGACTGTCGGAGGACTCAGAGAAAGGAATTTTACGGTAATATTTTTCAAAAATTCAGTTTTTTCTGGCATTGGACCAGCTGAGGACCCAAAGAGTGATGACGGAGCTTCCGGAGAAAGAAAGGTTCACGAGTTTTTACTCAAACCTGTTCATAATCCCCAAACCAAACGGTGAGGTGAGACCTATTCTGGATCTCAAAGCTCTAAACCAGTTTTTGAATGTTCATACTTTCCATATGGAGTCAATTTGTTCAGTCATAACCTCCCTACAGGGAGAGGAATTTCTAACATCCATAGACATCAAGGATGCATATCTTCATGTGCCTATATTCCAGGTTCATCAGAGGTTTGTACGCCATGCCGAAATGTCCTCCAGACAGTACAGTTCCTAGAATGTCTGGGTTGGATGCTGAACTTGGCAAAGTCAGCATTACAGCCGGTCCAGCTTTAAGAATATCTGGGTTTTCTTGTGAACACAGTACAGGCAAAGATATTCTTTTCAACGAGAAAGGGCACAGACCTGAAGTATCTGGTTCGTTCTGTAGTAAGGCTGAGATATCCTTCTGTACGTCTTTGTATGAAGTTATTGGGGAAGAGGGTGTCTGCATTCGAGGCAATTCCCTACACTTAGAGAACCACATTCTGTCTACATGGACCGGAAGAGTTCAGTCTCTGGACTGGTCCATGCCTCTGGTACCAAGAGTGCGTCATAGTCTGAATTGGTGGTTGGTGACCAGAAATCTGGAGAATGGGAAAACCTTTCTTTCAGTAATCTGGAACGTTGTGACTACAGATGCCAGTCTCTCCGGCTGGGGAGTGGTTCTGGAGGAAGCCACTGTCCAGGGGAAATGGTCTTGGGTAGAGAGAGGTCTCCCCATCATTCTGGAAACCTGAGCAGTCTGTCAGACTTTGAAATACTGGACGCCCAGACTTCGGAGTCACCCTGTCAGGGTGCAATCCAACAATGCCACGGCTTATATCAACCATCAAGGAGGCACAAAGAGTTAGTCAGCGGAGAAAGAGGTGGGTATCATCCTGTCCTGGGCAGAGAAGTTTCTGCCATGCCTTACAGCAGTTTCTATTCCAGGAATAGAGAACTGGAAGGCAGATTTTCTGAACCATCAACTGCGTCTGGGACTACTCAAGGTCCGATATTCCACCCTGCTGTACAGTCTCTAAATTTGACGGCTTGGCTATGAAGCCCTAATCTTAAAGTAGCGGGGTGTATCTGGCCCTGCAGTTTATACCCTGATATGCACCCGTCGGTGCATACGTTCACTAGTTTCTATCGAGTAGATGTTGGGACCCAGGAGGAATCTGCTTTTCTCTGTCGCTCATTGACAGACGCAGTCCTCTTGATTAATATCAAATTGGGTTATACTGCCCTCTACAGGAGTAGGACACTAGGCAGAAGGAAAACGTTCTGGCCACACCTTAGGGGCAGTCCCAGAGGGTATATCCTCTCTCTCCCTGCTACAGGATGTCAGTTTTTTCTGTCTAGTCAGGAGTAAGGACCTAAGTTCCTTCCTGGGATCTTTGGTCCTGGCAAGATTTTTTTTTTTTAGAAAATTTTTTTTAGGCAGCTTTTTTTCTCCAGTGTTCCTGTGAGATCTTCAAGCAAGTATGCTGAAACTGGGCGACGGGCTGGATGTTGAGATCCAGTGGTCACCCCAGTCAGCCTACGAGCGCGTGCCGGCCCTAGCTCCGCGCTGGGTCGGCCGCGACATAGTCCCACTGGATGGGGACTGACCCTGCGAGTTAAATGTCTCGCCGGGACGCCGACGACCAGTTGGAAACGGCGTCCGTATTGGTCGACAGCCCCCACACCTCGGTGGAGAGGGGTTCTGTCAGGAGTTGGCGCCCGCCTGTTCCGGTATGGTGAGTAAAATGTTACCCCTCTCCCCCTGACGGGTTTGTGGGTGGACGCGGGCCCCTCCCTGGGATGATCGGACCCTCATGATCCTGGATCCCCCCTCTATCCTATAACAGGTGTCACAGATCCCCCTCTAGAGGGTGATTTCGTGAATAAGGACCAGAAGGCTTGGTTTGGGAGCTGACTATCGGAAGTCACTGTATGAGGGGCACTATAAAGGGACCATGACTGAAGTCAGTGACTGGCAATGTAAGAAGGTGATCGCATCCTACCTTATACATAAGGTTGCAATACAGGCCAATGCCTGTGCCTGGACTACCGCCATCCGCAGGCCGCCATCCTCGAGCAGGCCGCCATCCTCCCGCAGGCCGCACACCTCCTGCAGGCCGCACAGGCCGATAAATTACCTTCAGCAGGCCGCTGCCATCTTTCCACAGGGGCCGCCATCTTGGCGTAGCCTCGTGTCTCCAGCATGGGGGCGGCCATTTTGGAAGTGACCAGCTATCTCGAGGAGTAGCATGGGAGGCGCCAGAAGGCGTGTAAAGGGGCGGAGCCGCCTCCTTTACCCGGGAAAAGGATCCAAAAGACTTCCTGTCTGTAAGAGACAGCGCTGAGAGCAGGTTGATAGAAACTTCTGTGCATCAGGTGGTGAGCCTTGGGGTCTCTCTCTCTGTGGGGTCCAAAGCAGGTAACACTGAGGGGCGCTGTTGCGCTGGAGGATTACAAAAGGTAAAAAGTTTTTTTCTTTGCAATTTTTTGTTTGCTGGCAAGTGTCTGGGATTAATCATGGACCCTGCCACACATGTATCCCCCACCTGATCCCCTCGAGGTGGCCGCAGGACCCTCCAGTGCCCCACTTGTAAATGATGCATTATCAGCAGTTTTGGAGTCTTTGGTATCCCGGGTGGAGGTAGCCTGTCAGGGACGGGGGGGCAAGAAAGCGACCCCCGCCTACCCCTATTTCATCTGACACTTCAGATACTGATTCTGAGCTTGTCACTGCAGCTGCAGGTCCCTCTTCTGGGGCTGCTGTCTCGGGTACGGTCTCCTCAGATAGTGAGGAGGACGTTTCTGCCTCCGCTATAGCGCAAGAAGAAGCGTTGGTGGACGCACTCGTCATGTCTGTCCGGGAAACCTTAAGTCTTGAGGTTACACCGGCAGAGGTAGCTGACACTGAAATTCCCTTTGGTACCAGCAAGCCTACCAAAATGGCGAAGGTTTTTCCCTTGCCCAAATGTTTTGGTAATCTAATTAAAGAAGAATGGGATCGTCCGAAACAAACCCCTGCTATTTCCAAACGCATTGCTAGGCGCTATCCGTTTGAGGAATCCCTCCTTAAAAAATGGACAGTACCACCATTGGTGGATTCACCGATTTCCAGAATAAACAAAGCCACTGCTATCACGTCCTTTAGGGATCCGGTGGATCGTAAGGTGGAAGCAGTATCCCGCTCCATCTTTACCCTGATAGGGTCAGCATTTAGGCCAGTGGTTGCCATTGGTTTAGTTTCACAAACTTTGACAGAATGGACCAAGTTGTTACGCCGTGACCTAGAGGGGAGAAGTATCCCCCCGGCAGTATCAGATTTGCTGGAGCAGATTATACAAGGGCTACAGTTCATCTGTGACGCTGCCCTGGACGCCACTCCCTTGCTAGGGCGTGCATCTGTTTCAGCAGTGGTCCTCAGACGCTTGTTGTGGTTAAAGTGCTGGTCGGCGGATCAAGGTTCCAAAAAAGCTTTGGCAAATCTCCTCCCTTTTCAAGGGGATTGCCTGTTTGGGGCCACCTTGGATGAGATTATAAAGGATCTCACTGGGGGCAAGAGCACGTTTTTACCACAGACTTCTAAGGGTAAAGGACCTCGTAACAGGCGAGGACCTTCCTTTTCCGCTCATAAAAAGTTTGTTCGTTCCGCTGGGGCGGGCGATAAGGCAAAGCCCTCCAAAGCCCCTGGAGGGGGTTTCAAAGGGCGCTGGTCGGGTAAACAAAGGTCCGGCTCAGCCAAACCTGAAGATAAGACCAATACAGCCTGAAGGTGCGCCCCCACCCATCTCTGGGGTGGGGGGACGTCTTCACCGGTTTCCGGATCCATGGCTTTCCAGAATCCCAGACAGAGGGGTTCGCGAGGTCATACGGTCGGGATACAAGATCGAGTTTCGATCACTTCTACCGGTGCGATTCTTCCCTTCAAACATTCGACTATCCCCGGATCGCTTAAAAGCTTTGCGGGGGGCAGTAATGGACTTGATGCAACAGGAAGCGGTAGTTCCCGTTCCTTGAGCAGAACGTTTTCTTCACTTTTCCCAAAGATCATTCCTAGTTCCCACCAGGAGCTGGAAGATTCAGTGAACGATTCGGATGTTACTATCCGTCAACTGGTCTTCCCTTCAGACTTGCATGAGGATCCTGGGACTGATGGTGGCCTTCTTAGAGGCAGTACCGTATGCCCAGTCTCATGCCCGAACTCTCCGAAAGGAGATTCTTTTCTAATGGAATCGGAATCCCGATTCTCTGGACAATCGGATCCGGTTGAGCGAGCGGACCAGGGAGTCTTTGGTCTGGTGGCTTCGGGCTCCGATGCTCAACCAGGGGAAATCATTTCTTCCGATAGAATCCAGGTTACAGACAAATGTATTGGAACTGAGAGCGATCAGACTTTGTCTGATTTACTGGACCGAGCAGCTTCAGGGCAGCCCGGTTTGGATCCAGTCGGACAAGGCCACGGCCGTGGCTTATGTCAATCACCAAGGGGGCACCAAGAGTGCCCTGGTGGCCATAGAAGTGGCCAGCATTCTTCATTGGGCGGAACGGTTTGTTCCGGCTCTCTCCGCGGTATTCACTCCGGAGTGGAAGATCGGCAGGCAGATTGTCTCAGCCGTCAGATTCTGGATCAAGGGGTATGGCCTCTTTATCCAGAGGTTTTTCACCAGCTGTGCCTTCATTGGGGCACCCCGGAGGTGGATCTGTTGGCAGCTCGGCTCAACAGGAAGGTGCGGAGGTTTGTAGCCCGCTCCCGAGATCCTCGAGCGGACGCAGCAGATGCGCTGGTCGCCCCGTGGGGACAGTATCAGCTACTGTATGTCTTCCCTCCTCTCAAGTTGCTGCCGAAACTTCTGCGCAGGATAGAGGTGGAGGGAATTCCAGTTATCCTGGTAGCTCCGGACTGACCTCGTCGACCCGGGTACGCCGACTTGGTCAGGCTGGTCGCGGACGCTCCTTGGAGACTTCCTCTCAGGGAGGATCTGCGGTCTCAGGGACCGATCTTCCATCCTGCTTTACAATCGCTGGCTTTAACGGCCTGGCTATTGAGACTCAGGTGCTGAAGGACAAGGGATTGTCAACTTCAGTTATTCCTACTTTAATTAAAGCAAGGAAAGCGACTTCCAGAAAAGTCTATCATCGCACATGGAGGTCTTATATTGCGTGGTGTGAATCCTTTGGATTTCCTCCACGTACCTATTCGGTGACCCGAATCTTGGCTTTTCTGCAACAGGGGGTTGAGCAGAAGCTGGCCTTGAGTACTGTCAAGGGTCAGGTTTCAGCGTTAGCAATTTTCTTTCAGAAACCTTTGGCTACCCATTCCTTGGTGCGGAATTTCATCCAGGGGGTGCGGCACCTGGCTCCGCCAGTGCGCGCGCCCTTACCGCCCTGGGATCTTAATCTGGTGTTGTCGGTTCTTCAGAAATCTCCCTTTGAAAATATCAGGGAGATTCCCTTGCTTACATTATCCCAGAAGGTGGCCTTCTTGGTGGCCATTACTTCTGCACGCAGGGTGTCAGAACTGGCCGCATTATCCTGTCGTTCCCCCATATCTGGTGGTTCATAGGGATAAGGTAGTTCTTCGTCCGAATCCATCCTTCCTTCCTAAGGTGGTTTCAGAGTTTCATCTGAATGAAGATATTGTGCTACCTTCCTTGTGTCCTAAGCCCAGTCATCCTCGGGAGTGTGCGTTACATTCCTTGGATGTGGTTCGGGCAATCAGGGTATACCTGAAGACTACGGACTCGTTTCGTAAAACGGATTCACTTTTTGTGATCACGGATGGCCCCAAAAAGGGGTTGCCTGCATCTGCCGCGACTATCTCCAAATGGATCAGACAGACGGTGGTACAGGCTTATTCTATTAAGGGTCGGAATCCTCCGTTCCCTGTTAAGGCGCACTCCACTCGGGCGCTCAGTGCTTCCTGGGCCTTCCGCCATCAGGCGTCAGTGGTCCAGGTTTGCAAGGCGGCTACCTGGCAGTGTTAATTTCGTCGACTAAAACCGACTAAAACGTTTTCGTCGACTAACACAATTCAGATGACTAAAATACGACTAAAACTAAAATGGCATTTTAGTCTTAAGACTAAAATACGACTAAAACTAAAATGGCATTTTAGTCAAAAGACTATAACTAAAACTAAATCGAAATTTGCTGCCAAAAATTAACACTGGTGCATGCTCAAAGCATAAATAATAACATATTAGATTTTTCACTCCAGGACCAGCACTAGTATATAATGAGTTTGGAAATTGTAGAGAAATGCTTAAATAATGCATTCCAAATTACAATTGAACTACACCCATTTGATTATAGATGACTAAAATGAGTTTTAGTCGACTAAAATGTACTGGAGTTTTAGTCGACTAAATACGACTAAAACTAAAACACTTGCAGAAGACTAAAATGGGACTAAAACTAAAATGCCATTTTAGTCCTAAGACTAAGACTAAAACTAAATTGAAATTTGCTGCCAAAATTAACACTGCTACCTGGTCGTCGGTTCATACCTTTACAAAATTTTATAAAGTTGATGTGATGGCATCGTCGGATGCCTCTTTTGGCCGCAAGGTTTTGCAGGCCGCAATTTGAGGAGACCGTTGGTCTACCTCAAGGGTTTTTTTCTGTTGGATTTTCAGTTGAGTCTCATCCTTTTGTCTGATGAGCATTTAAAACTTCTAGTTGGCACCGGTTGGGCCTTCTAGATTGGATTTTGATTTCTGTTATCCCACCCCTCATTTGTGGCACTGCTTTGGGACGTCCCAATTTGATATTAATCAAGAGGACTGCGTCTGTCAATGAGCGACAGAGAAAAATGGATTTTTGTAAAATCTTACCGTAAAATCCTTTTCTCTTAAGCTCATTGACAGACGCAGTACCCGCCCCTCTACTTTTGAGTTGGGTTGGGTTAAATTCTCTGACACTGCTTTGTGACATAACTGACATCCTGTAGCAGAGAGAGAGAGAGGATATACCCTCTGGGACTGCCCCTAAGGTGTGGCCAGAACGGTTTCCTTCTGCCTAAAGTCCTACTCCTGTAGAGGGCAGTATAACCCAATTTGATATTAATCAAGAGGACTGCGTCTGTCAATGAGCTTAAGAGAAAAGGATTTTACGGTAAGATTTTACAAAAATCAATTTTTTGCAGCAGTGTTCTGCAGGCAGCGGTGTAATCCTTCTTGTGGTCGGATGGCAGTATTTTTTGGTGTTCCCCTCACCTCAGATGCATTGCTTTTGGGACATCCCATATGTTGTGATTTATGGCTCTGTGTCCCGTGATGTATGATAAAAAAATATGGGTTTTTTTAACCACTTCAATACAGGGCACTTTCACCCCTTCCTGCCCAGGCCAATTTTCCCCTTTTAGCGCTGTTGCATTTTGAATGACAATTGCGCGGTCATGCAACACTGTACCTACACCAAATTTATGTCCTTTTCCCCCCCACAAATAGAGCTTTCTTTTGGTGGTATTTGATCACCTCTGGGTTTTTTCCTTTTTGCTAAACAAATAAAAAAAGACCGAAAAGTTTGAAAAAAAAAAAAAAAGTTTTTTTGTTTGTTATACAATTTTGTAAATAAATATGATTTTTCCTGCACTGATGAGACTGCACTGGTAATCAATGATCTGACTACCGGTGCCGACCCCCCCCGACCCAGAGCAGCGTTCCTTTACTCGTGCCTGTCAGGCACGAACTAAGGAAAGCCGATCAACGGCTGTTCCTGTTTACTATGTGACCAGCCGTGATTGGACACGGCTGGTCACATGGTAAAGAGCCTATGTCAGAGGCTCTTTACCGAGATCGGAGATGCAGGGTGTCAGGCTGACACCTCGCATCACCGATCGCCGCTCTGCGCGCCCCCGTCATATGACGTCCGGTCAGGATAATACAACCACATTCCCGCCGTCAATCTGTTATAGGGCGGGCAGGAAGTGGGTTAATACATACATACCTGTAAAATCCATTTCTTGAAGTACATCATGGGACACAGAGGTCCCTTCCCTCTTCTATGGGGCCTTTATAGCTTGCTACAAAACTGAGGTACTTCCTGTGTCGGATGGGCTATATAGGGGGACATCCTTTCTGATTGGTTGCCAGTGTCCTTCACCTGTAGGTGGCTATATAACCCATATGACCCTGAAACTGAGCTGCAGCACGGTGGCCAAGACCATACAGCGGTTTTACAGGTAAGTATGTATTCAAATAGCAGAGAAAAGTGCAGCGCTGTAACTAAATTAATAAAAGTCCAAAATTGAATGTGATAAAGAACTTCAAATATAGAAGCCAATGCGAGGGTTAATTGGGTAGAGAGCCAAAAAGAGCCACCACCAACACGTAACACGCTGCCTCTTACCCCAGATAGTGGACCTCCTGTAAAGAAGGTCAAATGGGCATAATGATATCCTTAGCGATTAAGGACCCAAAACTCCAATCACTTCTCACGGAACCTTCTTAGTTAATACTGAATCCTTTTTGTTGTACTCCAGAGGCTCTTGTGGCTCATAAATACAGAGAGGGAACACTCATGGGGTATTACATTCAAACCAGGTAAGATTGATTAGAAATACTCTCATAGTACACTCGCATTGCAATGGAAATAAAAGTGTGTTTCCAGGAAACCGATTGCTTCCAACCTAAAAGATGGCCGCTACGTCTGGGTCCTCGATGACGTCACTTATCTAATCTCCTCCCAACGCCTTTTTTAAGCGATGCGGTCATCAGGGGCGTGAATCCTCTCTGACGCAAGGCGTTGGGAGGAGGCTAGAGGTGTGACATCTTCGCACACCCAGACGTAGAGGGCATCTTTTAGTTTGGAAGAAATCGGTTTCCTGGGGAAAAAAAGACGCTTTGATCTCCACTGCAATGTGAGTGTACTATGAGAGTATTTATAATCAATCTTACCTGGTCTGAATGTACTACCCCATGCGTGTTCCCTCTCTGTATTTATGAGCCACAAGAGCCTCTGGAGTAGAACGAAAAGGATTCAGTATTAACTAAGAAGGTTCCTTGAGAAGTGATTGGAGTTTTGGGTCCCTAATTGCTAAGGATATCATTATGCTCATTTGACCTTCTTTACAAGAGGTCCACTATCTGGGGTAAGAGGCAGTGTGTTAGGTGTTGGTGATGGCTCTTTTTGGATCTCTACCCAATTAACCCTCGCATTGGCATCTATATTTGAATTTCTTTATCACATTCAATTTTTTCAAACTTTTATTTATAGCACTGTACTCTTCTCTGTTATTGTCATTGTATGCATAATCCTGCATGTATGTGCTAGCTGCTTGTTTAATGATTATATGATTTATGAATTTGTTTCATTTGACTTGTGAGCCATCCTTATTATCTTAGCGCAACTTTTGGACTCTTGTAGCGCAACTTTTGGACTCTTTGTACTTTAAGTATGTATTAAAAAATCTATTTATTTTGCAACAGGTGCATTAAATGTAAACCTTTTAGCTATTCTGTAACATCTGTGCTAATTTCACTCCTCCTTTTTTTTTTTTCTATTTTTTTTTTTTTTTTTACAGATAAGGAAAGAAGGCAGAGAGAAATATAGTACAGACCAGTTGTGCGTCCTGGACAATGTCAGAACGAATCTCAGACGTTTCATTTCCTACCTACAAACTGTAGAGAAAAAACACAACGGCTAAATGAAAACAAGCTGTATTTTTACACAAAAAAGTTATTCATATCTTTGGGACTATGGGGGAGTGGATTTCTCCTTTTTTTTTTTTTTTAAACCCATGAAAGCTTAATAAATTATTCTGTTCTTTGACATAAACAAAATGGCATATTTTTTAATGTCCTGCAGCATTGGCCACCATTTTTATATAAGGTTTATTTGGTATAAGTATTTTTGATAAACTATGATATATTTGGTTCAAAATATTTAAGTCTTTGACCCTGCAAGGAAGTGTTGAAAGTTGCTTATCAGAGCACCCCTGATTTTAGGGCTTCTGGTAAGTCCACGAAGGCTTTGAAAGCTACAGTATCTCACAAAAGTGAATACACCCCTCACATTTTTGTAAATATTGTATTCTATCTTTTCATGTAACAACACTGAAGAAATTACACTTTGCTACAATGTAAAGTCGTGAGCTTACAGGTTGTATACCAGTTTAAATTTGCTGTCCCCTCAAAATAACTCAACACACAGCCATTTTTGTCTAAACCGCTGGCAACAAAAGTGAGTACACCTCTAAGTGTTCAAATTGGGCCTAATTAGCCATTTTCTCTCCCCTGTGTCAGGTGTCTTGTTAGTGTTACAAGGTCTCAGGTGTGAATGGGGAGCAGGTGTGTTAAATTTGGTGTCATCCCTCTCTCCCTCCCTCTCTTCCTCTCTCCCTCCCTCTCTCTCTCTCTCTCTCTCTCTCTCTCTCTCTCTCATACTGGTCACTGGAAGTTCAACATGGCACCTCATGGCAATGAACTCGCTTGAGGATCTGAAAAAAAGAATTGTTGCTCTACATAAAGATGGCCTAGGCTAAAAGGAGAATGCCAAGACCCTGAAACTAAGCTGCAGCATGGTGGCCAAGACCATACAGTGGTTTAACAGGACAGGTTCCACTCAGAACAGGCCTCGCCATGGTCAACCAAAGAGGTTGAGTGCACCTGCTTCGCGTCGTATCCAGAGGTTGTCTTTGGGAAATAGACGTATGAGTGCTGCCAGCATTGCTGCAGAGGTTGAAGAGGTGGGGGGTGAGCCTGTCAGTGCTCAGACCATACGTCGCACACTGCATTAAGTTGGTCTGCATGGCTGTCATCCCAGAAGGAAGCCTCTTCTAAAGATGCTGCACAAGAAAGCCCGCAAACAGTTTGCTGAAGACAAGCAGTATGAAGGACATGGATTACTGGAACAATGTCCTGTGGTCTGATGAGACCAAGATAAACGTATTTGTTTCAGATGGTGTCAAGTGTGTGTGGCGGCAACCAGGTGAGGAGTACAAAGACAAGTGTGTCCCACGTACAGTCAAGCATGGTGGTGGGACTGTCATGGTCTGGGGCTGCATGAGTGCTGGCAGCACTGGGGAGCTACAGTTCATTGAACCATGAATGCTAACATGTACTGTGACATACTGAAGCACAGAATGATCCCCTACCTTCGGAGACTGGGCCGCAGGGCAGTAGTCCAACATAACGACCCCAAACACACTCAAGACGACCACTGCCTTGCTAAAGACGGTGAGGGCAAAGGTGATGGAGTGGCCAAGGCTTTCTTCAGACCTAAACCCTATTGAGCATCTGTGTGGCATCCTCAAACGGAAGGTGGAGGAGCCCAAGGTCTCAAACATTTACCAGCTTCGTGATGTCGTCATGGAGGAGAGCAAGAGGACTCCAGTGGCAACCTGTGAAGCTCTGGTAAACTCCATGCCCAAGAGGGTTAAGGCAGTGCTGGAAAATAGTGGTGGCCACACAAAATATTGACACTTTGGGCCCAATTTGGACATTTTCACTTAGGGGTGTACTCACTTTTGTTGCCAGCAGTTTAGACATTAATGGCTGTGTGATATAAGGTGGGATTTAAGGAAAAATGGGGAGGGAAGGATACTTGGATAAAACAGGGGAATGTATTACCACTATATCATCATGTGTACACTGGCCACACCTCATACAAAGTCCCACGTTTTTATTTTTGAACACTGTGTTCCTCATGTTTTGTTTTATATTTATTAATAGCTGTGTTGATTTATTTTCTGAGGACAGCAAATTGACACTGTTATACATGCTGTACACTCACTACTGTTCATTGTAGCAAAGTGTAATTTCTTCAGTGTTGTCACATGAAAAGATATAATAATTACAAAAATGGGTGTACTCACTTTTGTGAGATACTGTATGTGCAGACACAACTAACAAACTGCTCTCCTGTGATCCATAGAAGATGTACAGCCAAACAAGCTTTGGCTGTACATCTCCTTTAACCACTTTACGCACTTAAGTGGTTGTACCGGGGTGATGCCTCTAGCTAAAGGCATCAACCCGGTACAGTTTTTTTAGAGACAGCGGTCGTCTTTCCGGTGGTAGCAACAGATGCGGCTTGGGAGCCGCTCGATCGTTACCCCAGCCAGCGGGAGATGACTCCTCCTCCCACCGCCTTCCGCAGCTCTGCCCGGGTCTCCTGGTAGGACGGGAGCAACCAGCCGGCGTGTCCGCCAGCTGGATGGAGTCCCGATCAAAGCCGGATGCGGCTTCGATCGGGTCTCCGATGGCGTAACCCAGAGGCGGCGTCCATGACATCACCTCTGGGTTACTTGGCTGCTAAAGGCGCCGAATTTAAAAAGGGAGTGTATTTAAAAATGCAGTTTTTGGTGTTTTGAATACATGGAAGTGTAGTGGAGGGGTCTAGGGTCTTTTAGACTCTCGATCTCTTCATAAAGAGTACCTGTCATTGCCTATTGCTGTCACAAGGGATGTTTACAAAAAATAAATAGGAAAAAAAATTGTTTAGCCGCCCCGTCGCCGTGAGCTTGCACATGAAAAAATGTATACGGAAGTCACGCCCACAAATGAAATCGCTGTTTAAACCACACATGTGGGGGATCGCCGGAGCGAGAGCAATCATTTTAAAAAAAGCTACTCTTTAACTCTAAACTGGTAACCGTTAAAGCGCCGCCTATGGAGATTTTTATTGATCGTAGTTTGTCACCATTCCGTGGGTGTGCGCAGTTATCTATTTACTCAACGTGACATCTTTTGCAATATACAAAAAAAAAAATTGGCTAACTTTACTGTTTAGTTTTTTTAATGCAGTGAAATGTAATTTTTCAAAATTTTACTGATAAAATGGCGTTTGAAAGACCGCTGCACAAATACCGCGTGACAAAAAAATATTGACCGCCATTTTATTCTCCAGAGTCTTTGCTAAAAAAAATAAATAGAATGTTTGGGGGTTCTAAGTAGTTTTCTAGCAAAAAATACTGATTTTTAACCTGTGAACAAAATGTGTCAAAAATGGGCTCGGTCCTTAAGTTGTTAATAAGGTGGCTGTGCCCAGGTTCTAAGGGACAGGGGCTATTTGCATTCAGTCATACCTACACTCTTGAAGGCTAGGAAGTCTACTTCCCACAAAGTCTACCTACACACCTAGAAGGCCTACTTTTCATGGTGCAAGGCTGGGAAATTCCATCCTTGGAAGTACTCTGTGGAACACATCCTTATAAAGATTGGTGTTACAGTTTTGATTGTACAAGCCACCATCCCTTAACTACATAAATAAAAGAACGTTATAAGCAAAACATATTGTAATTCCTACACCTAAAATATTAGCCTCTATTTTATAATCACTAAAATTACATATTCAAATCCATGAAAACATACAAGTGCATTGAATTCAACATGGATTACCATTCATTCCAACCCAGGGAGGTTTAAAGTAACATTTACATTATATATTTGAAAAATAAGTCCCCAGTGATGGGAAATACCCAAAGTGTTTTGATTATTCTTCTTCAGGGGTTGAGTGCCGGTTCACATTTGTGCGATCATAGAGACCGCATGTAATTCGGATCGCACTGCTCCTAAAATTACATGCAATATCTGTGCGGTGCAAATTCAGCCATACAGTTTGTATGGCTGAATTCGCACTGCAATCGCACTAAAACACGCACAGGACCCTTTTTTTGGTCCGCAGCAGAATCGGATCGCATGGTGGTTCACACTAGTGTGATCCAATTCTGTGCGAACTTTCAGATCGCACTGCAATATGCGATCTGATCTGGGGGTGTCAACATGTAATTGACACCCCCAGCGTATCGCATATGGCAGTGTGAACTGCCAGGGGTGCGGATACGATGCTGGAACACGCTGTATATTCGCAGCGTTCCCGCATCACAGAAATGTGAACCGGCACTGAAGGATAGATATAATCTAAAATACAGTCATATCAGAGTAAATCCATAGACAGTACATAGCCAAAGGTTACCTTGCAAGATTGCTTTCAATTGTACTTTTGTATGTACTTACAAGGTGCACTTGCAAACCATATAAACAAACATTAGCTGAATTTCTAAAAAACGAGATGCACAAGATCCCATGTAATATCACTCCCACATGGACATAATTGCTAAGAATCATGGGAGATGTTTTTTATTAAAAAAAACTATAGCCTTTATAAAAATGTTCATGAAGTTTATTCGTTTTGCAGCAGGACGCGCTGCAGACACATTTATAATATAACTGGCTGTACTTTTACTTTTCCATCAATGACTGCAGTTTTGCTTTTGGTGCATTTCAAAAAGATTTTTCGTAACATTTGTTTTGGGGTGTTGCAATACAGAAATGTTTATTAATAATAATAATAGAAAAAAAATAAAGATTTATTTGTCCAGTTATCCTTGTTTCATGATGTTTCTCTGTCATGTAACATTGCAAGAGAAAAAAAAAAAAACATGCTGTGTTAACGTTGGAAAAAATTATGAAGCAAAGGTTTAGAAACAAATTGGGATGGATTTTGAAGCAAAAGTTTAGAAACAAATTGGGATGAGCCAAGTGATTTTTTTTTTTTTTGTAATTTTACTTTCTCTCTCATTCATTGACGGACACAGCTCCAGATCTTCTTGACCCTTGGGTTTATGCTGCCACCTACAGGATTAGGACACTAGGCGGAAAAAAGTTTGACTACGCCTATAGGGCAGTCCCAGGGGGTATACTCCCACTTCCTGCTATAGGTCTTCAGTTTTATTCTGCCTAGTCAGGACTAAGGACCTAGTTCCTTACTGGGATCTCTGGTCCTAGCATTTTTTCCTTTTTTTAAACTGAATTTTTTTTCTTGTATTATTTTCTGTTCCTGTGAGAACTACAATCAACCTCTGGACTGGGCGACGGACTGGATATCCTAGATCCTTACGGTCTTCCAAGTTTGGCCAGCGAGCACGACCCAACCTCGGCTCTACGCTAGGTTGGCCATGACATAGCACCACTGGACGGAAGCTGGCCGGCGAGTTAAATGCCTTGTGAGGACACATAACTTGGCCCACAGCACCCCCATTCCAAGAGGTGTGGTGGTCTGCCTGGTGCGGTGCCCGCCCGGTCCAAAGGTGTGGTGAGTAGTGTCCCCCCCCCCCTCTCCCTTCTGGTGGTTTTTCGGGTTGGACATGGGCTCCTCCCTGGGTTGGTCAGACCCCCCGAGTGCCCTTCCTTCCCTCGTGTCGCTCCCCCTCACTATCTGGGTTCCTCTGTGGACCACCCCCCATCACCCATGCCTAGCAGGGTCCCCCCTTACTGTCCAAGTGTACCTCGGGGGCTCAGGAGCTGCGTGGGCGCTGCGTGTAGCCACCATTTTGCTGTGGGTGACTGCATGTATAATCGACGGCCATGTTTGTGTTGTCCGGAAGCCATTTTCTTGTAGTTTCCTATTGCTATCAAATAGCGGCTATGTTTTTTGAAGCCTATGGAGCGGTGAATCGGCGGTGGGTCTTTTGTGGCAGTTCCTGTACTTCCTCTTTCTCTTTGTTCACCGCACGGCATGTAGCCTGGCTCTCTGACTCTGCATCTGAGGAGGGGTTGGTGAGTCCCTGTGGGTGCTAAATGGCTCCCTCTTTCTGCTGTAGGTATTTGGTGCTCTGGGACTTGTGGTTCTGCTGGCACAGCGGTGGGGGGAATTTTTAACAGCAATTTTTACACTTTTTTCTAGCAGTCCCCAGGTTAACCATGGAGTCACTGGAGCACGTGTCACCACCTGACCCCCCTCAAAGAGGCTGTGGGGTCCCAGTCCGCCTTGTCTATGATGGTGGTCCTGATATCACTGGTGTCCAAAGTAGATATGGCCCTCCAAAATAAGACCAGCAAATAGCTTCCTTCACCTGCATCCTCTGTCTCCTCAGATTGAGGTTGATTTGGCCACCGCGGATTTAAGTCACCCTACTGGGTCTGCGTCCACTCACCCTGAGTGCTCTGATAGTGAGGATGATTCGTCTTCCACTACAGCCATTCATGAAAAAGCGCTAGTGGATGGACTGATTGTATTAGTGCGGGAAACTTTGAAATTGGAGGACGCAGCTACTGCTGCGACGGTGCAATTTGGTGCCCGCAGAGCCTCCAAAGTGACAAAGGTGTTTACCTTTCCCGCTTATTTCGACAACATTGTCGCGAGTTAGTGGAGTTTCTCCAAACGCACTGTCGGGGTCCCTAAAACGTTTCACTAGAAGATATCCTTTTGAAGTGTCCCTGTTCAAGAAACTGACAGTACCACCTGTGGTGGCCTCGCAGGTTTCCAAGTTGAATAAAGTAACCTTCCCCCAGTGGAGGACTCTCTGTCCTTTAAGGACCCTTTTGACAAGAGGGCTGAATTTCCGATACCTTTTACCATGGCCGGTTTCATTTTGTGGCCGTTAAGGTCTGGGAAATCAAGGTTATGGCAAAAAAACAGAGTGGGCTAAGCTCCTGCGCCAGGATTTGAAAGCGGGACAACCTCCCCCTGACCTGGCGTAGCTGGCTGACCAGTTGGTCCAGGGGTTGCAGTATATCTGTAATGCCTCTCCTGATGTGGCCCCCCTTAGCCTGTAGGGTGTCTGTGACAGTGGTGACTCTTCGCCATATGATATGGCTGAAATACTGGTCTGCGGACCAGGCTTCCAAAAAAGTATTGACTGATCTCCCTTTTGTAGGAGACTGCTTATTCAGAGCTTCCATGGAAGAGATCATTAAGGGTATTTCTGGAGGTAAGAGTACTCTGCTTCCACAGACTACCAGGAGCAAAGAGTCTCGTCGCGAACGTGGCCCTTTCATCTCGGCTCATATGCGGTCGTTTCGTCCCTCAGGATCCAAGGACCTGTGATCAAAATCTGCCGATAACCCCGCAGGGGGTTCCAAGAGGCCCTGGGCTGGTAAGTCGTGAGCGGGCTCCTCTGGGACCGCAGACAAGCCCGCTTCTGCCTGAAGGGGCGCCATCATCCATATCTGGGGTGAAGGGACGTCTTTGCTTCTTTTTGGATCCATGGACCTCCTTGATTCAAGACAAGTTGGTCCATGAGTTGATTCGGTCCGGTTACAAGATCGAGTTCCAGTCCCTGCCTCTGGCATAGTTCTTCCCTTCAACCTGCGTTTGGCCCCAGATTGCCTACGAGATCTTCTTGAGGTGGTACAGGATCTGCTTTCACAAGGGGTCATTGTACCGGTTCCGGAATCGGAATCCTTTTTAGGAGTTTTATTTAAACCTATTTACTGTTCCTAGGAAGAAAGGCAAGGTCTGCCCATTTCTGGACCTCAAGGCCTTGAACCGCTTTGTGCGGGTTCAGAAATTTTGAATGGATTCCATTCGCACGGTAGTGGCATCCCTTTTATCAGGGGGATTTCCTGGCACCTATTGATTTCAAGGACGCTTACCTTCATATCCCTATATATGTCAGGCATCAGCGTTTCCTTCGCTTTGCTGTGGACGAGCAGCACGATCAATTTGTGGCGTTACCCTTTTGGTCTCACCTCAGCTCTTTGGGTGTTCACAAAAGTTTTGGCCTTAGTGTTAGCATTGCTAAGGCAGAAGGGGATTGCGGTACCTGGACGACCTTCTTCTGCGAGTCTCTGAATGCCTTTATAGACAGTCTGGACATTTTGGTGCAAACTCTGAAAGGGGTTCGAATGGAAACTGAATATCCAAAAGCTGGACTATCTAGGTCTGACCCTGTACACGGCCTCAGCCTGGGTGTTACTTCCAGAGGTAAAACTCCCAGAAGTTGCAGGATGGGATACGGCTCCTGTTGTCCAGTTAGCGGTCATCTCTCAGGACTTGTATGCAAGTACTGGGCTTGATGGTCTCCACCTTCGAGGCCGAACCGTTTGCTCACTTCCATACCAGATCTCTACAAAAGGAGATTCTTGCCAAATGGAACGAAAACCTACAGTCTCTAGACACTAACCCTGTTGAGCCGGGGTACAACGGGATCCCTGATCTGGTGGCTCCACTCTCTGGCGCTTCAACTGGAAATATTCTTTCTCCGCCTGTGGTCACCATGGATGCCAGCCTGTCCGGGTGGGCAGGTGTCTTGGGCTTGGATTGTGCTCAGGGGGTTTGGACTCTGAAGGAGTCCAGCCTGTAGATCAATATCATGAAAATTTGGGGGATCAGGCTTGGTCTGACCCAATGGACGGTTTGTCTGCAGGGGTGCCTGGTAAGGATTCAATCGGATAATACCAGGGCTGTGGCATATGTCAATCATCAAGGGGGCCCCAAAAGTGTTCCAGTGGACCGGGAAGTAGACGGCATTCTAAGGTGGGCAGAACGGTTCATTCCAGCTATCTCTGCTGCATATTCCAGGGGTGGAAAATTGGCAGGTGGATTACTTCAGTCTGCAGACGTTGGATTAGGGAGAATGGTCTCCTAACCAGGAGGTGTTTTATCAACAGTGTCTCTGGTGTGAACTTGTTGACCTCTTGTCTCAACTGGAAAGTGCAGAGGTTCGTAGCAAGGTCACGGAATCTTCTGGCCGATGCCACAAATGCTCTGGTGGCTCTTTGGGGCCAGTATTGTCTGATGTACGCATTTCCCCCAATAATTCTTCTGCCAAGACTCCTGTGAAGAATTGAGGTAGAGGGGATTCCGGTCATCCTAGTGGCTCTGGACTGGCCTCGCAGGTCTTGGTATGCAGACCTAGTGCGGCTGGTCGCCGGTGTCCCTTTGAGACTTCCTCTCAGAGTAGATCTGTTAGCTTAACCACTTTACCACCGGAGGATTTTGCTGTCTTACGTCTGGGCCACTTTTTGCGATTCGGCACTGTGTGACTTTAACTGACAATTGCGCTGTCATGCAAAGCCGTACCCAAACGAAATTAACGTACTTTTTTTTCCCCACAAACAGAGCTTTCTTTTGGTGGTATTTGATCACCTGTGCGATTTTTTTTTTTTTTACTTTTTGCGCTATAAACAAAAAGAGCGACAATTTTGAAAAAATAACTATTTTTCAAATTTTTTTAATGAAATTCCCCCCCAAAAAAAATGTAAAAATCAAAATTTCTCTTACGTCCTCCGACAGTCGCCGCCTCTTCATATTCGTCACATATGGGGTATTAGACTTTGCTCCGAAGGAGTAGCTAGGCAACAGAATATGTTAACATTAAAGCTTTTAACATATCCCACCCTCAAGGGGTGGTCCCCTCAGTCAATACCCTCCTACTTCCTGCAACCATATCTCAGTTTCAATGTCTAGCTTGTCAGGAGTGGCTGGCTCTCTCTGTGCTGGGGCTTTGTGCCCCAGACTCTTTCTTCTTTTTTGATTTTTTGTTTGAGTTTTCTCTCTACCTTTACTTAGCTGTTCTTTTTGTCAGCATTAGTTAGTTCTTCGGATGAAGAGGATCATGCGGGCTGGGTCTCGGGCTGATCCCCCTGGTCGCAGGTCGTGGGTCAGTGGCTTCCCAGCCTGCCATCGAGCGTTCAGCCAGGTAACGCTCCTGGCACAGTGAACGACCCATCCCTGTTCGGTGCAGGGATGATTGGTGAGGTGGCTACCTCACTGGACGCTGTGCGGTTTCTTAACCCCCAGTCTTGTATGCGACTCTCCCTGCCTCATGTGCAGCGGCTTGTTCGCCTGTGCGGGTCCCCCACACCATTGTGAGGTAAGTGTATCTATGTGGGGACCTGTCTGTCTGGGGGGGTGTCAGTCTGGGAATGTGTAACCTGCCTCTGTTCACACTGTTTGTCTCCCTATCACTCGGCTGCATGCTGTGGGCTGCAAGGGGGGGGGGGAGCTGTGTGACACTGTGTGTGTCAGCCTTGTCAGTGTGAGAAGCTGTGTGCTGTGGGGCATGTTTTTGGGCATGTTTGGGCACTATACAGCGATCGCTGCGGCGATCTGACATGTTTTTTTATAATGACATGTGTGCATTACTGTACTGTGGAGCGGCGGTTTCGGCGCCAAACGGCGCCATTTTGCCTACACTCGCTCCGGCCGCATGTTCTACATGCATGGCGGCCATTTTCTTGTAGCCTCCCATAGGCTTTCATAGAGCGCCCTGGCAGCATCACTTCCTCTTCTCCAGGAACACCGATCGAGGCAGCAGCAGCGGCGAGGGTCTCCTCAGGTTATATCCTTCCTATCCATTGCCTGTGTCAGTTTTATTGTCCCTGTGGGGGTCTCATTGTGCTTGTGTGTGGTGCGGTGGGCTGCGCTCGCCGCGCTTGTTAAAGGGGCAGTTAACCCTTTATTATCCGGCATTTGTAATAGGGGCAATGGATTCTCAGGAGGGCAAATTTCCTACCGCCTTGGTGGAAAGCCAGGGGACCGCTGTTTCCCCCCCAGGGGGGGGATTTAGCCACTATTGTGGCTGGCCTTGCTGCTCAGGTGCAGATGCTGGTGGCTGCTCAATCTACTAAAAGACCCAGAGTTTCTCTTTCCTCTGATTCTGAGGGTGAAGGTGATGGGGCTGTTATGGCGGGGGCCTCCTTATCGGGGTCCCGCTCCTCCCTGGATCTAGTGGGGTCCGAGGTGGAGGCTGAAGTTGAAGGGGTTGATAATTCTCCCCCTGGCTCGCCTGTAGAGCTTGCAATCATGGATGAATTGATTGCTTCCATAAAACAAACGCTGCGTTTGCAGGATGAAGTGTGTCCCCCCGCTGCCTTGGCGGCTTATGGGACGCAGAGAAAACGCAGGACGCCGCAGGTTTTTCCCTGCAATGATGATTTTCAGCGCGCTGTTAAGGAACAATGGCGCAATCTGCACGAACCTTTTGCTGTACCAAGTAGGTTCAAGCTGCGTTATCCTTTCTCGCCTTCCACTGATGAAAGGTGGTGTGTACCACCCCCAGTGGATCACGCAATTGCGGTTTTAAACAAATCCACTGCGATTCCTGCAGAGGATTCCCCTGTGTTCCGTGATGCCACGGATAGGAGATTGGAGTCTCTTGCCCGTCATACTTATTCTGTTACGGGTTCTATGCTTAAGGCTCTGTTTGCCTCTCTCATGGCGGCCCAGGCGGTCGCAAGTTGGACGCAGATGCTTAGGCGCGTCCTAGTGGCCGATTCGGCCTCGCCGGCGACCCTGGATATGGTGGATCAAATCCACCAGGGTGTCATGTATCTGTGTGATGCGGACTTGGACCTAGTCCCGTTGGCTGCACGTGTGCATAGCGTGGCGGTGTTGTCTCGCCGCCTGGTTTGGTTGAAATGTTGGTCGGTGGACCAGTCTTCACGTAAGACCTTAGCCAATCTGCCTTATGATGGGTCTCGCCTTTTTGGGGAGTCCTTGGATGTGTTAATTAAGGGGATCACCGGAGGTAAGAGCACTCTCTTGCCCCATTTCCCCAAGGCTAAGGGGGCTTCTGGGAAGAAGCATGCTAATTTTCGGCCCCCTCAGGGGTCCTTTCGTGCCTTTCGGTCGCACTACAAGGGCAAACCGTTCAAAGGTCAAGGCTCTCAGAAGAAGCCCTGGTCTGGAAAACAGAAGTCCGGTCCATCCGGATCCGCAGCCCATAACAGTGCGGCCTGAAGGGGCGCCCTCACCCAGTTTTGGGGTGGGGGGACGCTTGCTCGGTTTTCTTCAGCCCTGGTTGGCCCGCGTGCGGGACAGATGGGTTCAGGAGATCGTTCGATCTGGTTACAAGATCGAGTTTCTCTCTCGGCCGGAGAGCAGATATTTTCCCTCAAATCTTCAACTGTCTCCAGAGCGTTTACGGGACCTGCACCTGGCGGTGCGGGACCTGCGGGCTCAGGGAGTGGTAGTTCCGGTGCCTCATCGGGACAGATTTCGGGGGTTTTATTCCAATCTGTTCACCGTGCCCAGAAAGGAGGGCAAGGTTCGTCCAATTCTGGACTTGAAGGCTCTGAACCGCTCTGTGCGGGTTCGCAAGTTCCGCATGGAATCCCTGCGGTCGGTGGTGGCTGCCCTGGTTCCGGGGGAATTCATGGCCTCCATCGATTTGAAGGATGCGTATCTTCACATCCCCATTTTCGAGGGTCACCAGAGGTACCTTCGATTTGCCATTGCGGAGGATCACTACCAGTTCGTGGCGTTGCCCTTTGGTCTCGCCTCGGCTCCGCGGGTCTTCACCAAGGTGCTTGCACCGGTTCTGGCATTGAGGGCCCATGGCATTTCTGTCCTGGGGTATCTGGACGACATTCTGGTTCGGTCTGCGACCAGCCAGGGTCTGGAGAAGGACCTGTCTGTCACGATGCAAACTCTGCAGGAGTTTGGTTGGACGATAAATTTTCCAAAGTCGACACTGAGTCCGTCGGTTCGTCTTCCCTACCTGGGAATGATTCTGGACTCGGTGCAGGCGAAGGTCTTCCTGCCGGAAGACAAACTCAGAACTCTTCAGGAGGAAGTCAGGTCCCTCAGGGACGTTCCGCACTCGTCTCTGCGGACGTGCATGAGATGTCTGGGATTGATGGTCTCGGCCTTCGAGGCGATTCCCTTCGCCCAGTTTCACATGCGGGGTCTCCAAGCGGAGATCCTGTCCATGTGGGACGGGCGACCTCAATCTCTGGATCTTCAAATCTCGTTGAGTCATCGCACCAGAAGAGACCTTCTGTGGTGGCTCCAGTCCCCGATGGTGTCCGGGGGCAAGTCGTTTCGTCCTATCTCGTGGACGGTGATCACCACGGATGCCAGCCTGTCGGGCTGGGGTGGTGTTCTGGGTGTTCTGTCCGCCCAGGGAAATTGGTCGGAGGGGGAGTCTTCCCTTCCGATCAACATTCTGGAATTGCGTGCGATAAATCTCTGTCTTCATCGCTGGACGGACCGGCTGCAGGGCTGCCCGGTTCGGGTGCAGATGGACAATGCCACGGCGGTGGCCTACATCAACCACCAAGGGGGCACCAGGAGTGCCCGAGCGGCTCGAGAAGTGGCCGACATTCTGTCTTGGGCCGAGACTCATGTCCCGGCGATAACGGCGGTTCACATTCCGGGGGTGGAGAACTGGCAGGCGGACTATCTGAGTCGCCAGACCCTGGATCAGGGGGAATGGTCTCTCCACCCGGCTGTCTTCCAGTTGTTGTGCGCGAAGTGGGGTCTTCCAGATGTGGACCTATTCGCGTCTCGTCTCAACAACAAGGTGAGAAGGTTCGTGGCAAGGACGCACGACCCTCGGGCAGACGCGTCGGACGTGTTAGTGGCCCCGTGGCATCAGTACAAGCTGATATACGCGTTTCCACCGATTCAGTTGCTGTCCAGGTTCCTTCGCAGGTTACACTCGGAACGCAGCACGGTGATTCTTGTGGCACCGGACTGGCCTCGCCGGTCCTGGTACGCAGACCTCGTGAATCTGGCGGTCGACGCCCCGTGGCGTCTGCCTCTTCGAGACGATCTCCTGTCTCAAGGACCGATATATCATCCTGCTTTACAGTCGCTGGCTTTGACGGCCTGGCTGTTGAGACCGAGGTCCTGAATGAGAAGGGTCTCTCCCCAGAGGTCGTTCATACTTTGATCAACGCGAGGAAGTCTTCCTCGGGGAAGGTTTATTACCGTACTTGGAAGGCCTATTTTGCCTGGTGTGAGTCCAGGGGGTTTTCACCCCGCACGTACTCGGTTTCCCGAGTGCTGTCCTTCCTTCAAACGGGTGTCGATCAGCGTTTGGCGCTGGCTACGATTAAAGGGTCAGGTGTCTGCGCTGGCCGTTCTTTTTCAACGTCCCGTGGCTTCCAACTCCTTGGTTGGCACTTTTGTTCAGGGGGTGCGGCATCTGGTTCCTCCTAGGAGGGATCCTCTGCCCCCTTGGGACTTGAATCTTGTTCTATCTGTGTTACAACGTGCTCCTTTTGAACAGATCAGGGAGATCTCGTTGTCTATGTTGTCCAAAAAGGTCACCTTTTTTGGTTGCGATCACTTCGGCTCGCAGAGTGTTGGAGCTGGCAGCTTTGTCCTGCAAGTCTCCGTATCTGGTTGTTCATTTGGATATAGTGGTCTTGCGACCTAATCCTTCTTTTCTTCCGAAGCGAGTTTCGGAATTCCATCTTAATGAGGATATTGTCTTGCCTTCGCTGTGCGCGAAGCCTAAACATCCATAGGAGGTGAGATTACATTCTTTGGATGTTGTTCGGGCGATAAGGGTTTACCTTAAATCGACTGAGTCTTTTCGAAAGACGGACTCCTTGTTTGTTCTTCCAGAGGGTCCTCGGAAGGGCATGGCGGCGTCGGCCTCTACCATCGCCAAATGGATCAGGCAGACCATTGAACAGGCCTATGCCTTGCAGGGGAAGGTTCCCCCTGTGCCTGTGAAGGCGCACTCGACTAGATCTCTGAGTACGTCTTGGGCCTGTCGTCATGGGGCTTCTGTAGCCCAGGTGTGTAAGGCGGCGACTTGGTCGACCGTGCACGCTTTCACAAAATTCTACAAAGTAGATGTTCAGGCATCGGCGGATGCTTCCTTTGGCCGCAAGGTTCTTAGTGCGGCAATTCCCTAGGGTCCCTTGTTGGGGACCTCTGGCTGTTGGGATAAGTTTTTTATCCCCTGGTTATTTGTCTTTTCCTGGGTTGTTGCTCCTGTTGAGCAATTATTTTTCCTGTAGCCCAGCTGGTTTCCTTCCTTTGGTAAGGTTCCTTTCTTTGATGCGGAGACTGCGTTGCCTTTCGGCGCGGATGCGTTTCCCACCCCTCATGTTTGCACTGCTTTGGGACGTCCCCATATGTGACGAATATGAAGAGGCGGCGACTGTCGGAGGACGTAAGAGAAAACGGAATTTTTGTAAAATCTTACCTGTAAATTTCCTTTCTCTGAGTCCTCCGACAGTCGCCGCCCCCGCCCCTCTTTTGGGGTTTGGTTGTATACTCTACTGCTATTCCACTGAAACTGAGATATGGTTGCAGGAAGTAGGAGGGTATTGACTGAGGGGACCACCCCTTGAGGGTGGGATATGTTAAAAGCTTTAATGTTAACATATTCTGTTGCCTAGCTACTCCTTCGGAGCAAAGTCTAATACCCCATATGTGACGAATATGAAGAGGCGGCGACTGTCGGAGGACTCAGAGAAAGGAATTTTACAGGTAAGATTTTACAAAAATTCAGTTTTTTTATCACTTTAGGCCAATTTGTTTTCTGCTACATATTCTTGGTAATATTGGTTTTTGGTAATCTCACAATAAGCGTATTTTGATTGGTTTGCGCAAAAGTTATTGCATTTACTAACTAAGGGAAAGATTTCTGTTGTTTTTGGTGTTTTTTTTTTTTTAACGCGTAATGGCGGCGATCTGCGATTTTTTTTTTTTTGTTTTTTGCGGTACTGCGACATTGCAGCGGACAGATCGGATCCTTGACTGACATTTTTGACACTTTTGGGGTTACCAGTGACATTACTACAGTAATCCGTGCTATACATATGCACTGTTACTGTAAAAATGACACTGGCAGGGAAGGGGTTAATTTTATTGGAGAGGGAGGGGTTAATGTATGCCTGGTGCTTACTGACGTGTGTGGGGGGAGGTGACTGAGTGACACAGGGACAGATCGCAGTTTCAGCTATGCTGAACCCTGCAATCTGACCCTGCCTGTCACTTAGGAGATCCGCCCGCTTGTGTAAATCTCCAGACTCGATTCCCCGACGATCAGGGAAGAGCAGCGGTAATCACCGCTGCTCCTCCCCTGGCCCGACTCCCGCTGTGACTGAATACAGTGGGAGCGAGCCTCCGGCGGCGCGCGCGCGCCGCCGAGAAGGGGGAGTGTCTGGCGATGTAGGTCTACGTCGTCAGACGATAACGAACCACTTTGCCGCAGTAGAGCTCTAGTAAGCAGCGGTAAAGTGGTTAAGGACCGATCTTCTGTCCTGCTTTACAGTCCCTGCCTTTAACGGCTTGGCTGTTGAAAGCAAGGTGCTGAAGAATAGAGAGGTGTCTGAATCGGTGATTCCTACGCTGTTAAAAGCTAGAAAATCTACTTCTAGGAAGAATTGATCATTGAGTTTGAGTTAGATCAGTAGATTGTGTTGCCTTGTGTCCTAAGCCAAAGCATCCTAAAGAGATTGCCTTACATTCTTTGGATGTGGTTCGGGCAATCAGGGTGTACCTGGTGGCGACTGAGTACTTCCGAAAATCGGATTCTCTTTTTGTCCTTACAGGTGTACCCTGTAGGGGCTGGCCACATCTGCTGTGACCATTTCTAGATAGATCAAACAGACAGTGGTGCAGATCTATTCCATTTAGAGTCAGGATCCTCCTTTCCCTGTTAGGGTGGATTCTACGAGGAAGCTTAGTGCCTCTTGGGCCTTTCGTCATCAGGCGTCGGTAGTGCAGGTTTGCATGGCAGCCACCTGGTCGTCTGTGCACGCTATCACAACATTTTATAAGGTGGATGTGTTGGCATCTGCGGATGCTGTATTTTTTGGCCGCAAGGTTTTGCAGGCTGCTGTTGGAGAGGATTAGTCCTCTTTTGAGAGTGATTGTTTGTTTTTTGTTTGTCCGTTTAGCCTTTGGGAAGTGTGTTTCTTGCTGCGTTCTTCCCACCCCTCATGTTGACACTACTTTGGGACGTCCCAACGGTCAAGAAGATCTGGAGCTGTGTTTGTCAATCAACGAAAGCGAATACTGGATTTTTGTCTTACCGTAAAATCCTTTTCTCTGATGTTTATTGATGGACACAGCTCCCACCCCTCTTGATTTGGGTTTTATGGTCTTCTGACACTGCTTGTTACAAACTGAAGACCTATTACAGGAAGTGGGAGTATACCCCCTGGGACTGCCCTATAGGCGTAGTCAAACTTTTTTCCGCCTAGTTTCTACTCTTGTAGGGGGCAGCATAAACCCAAGGGGCAAGAAAATCTGGAGCTGTGTCAGTCAATGAACATCAGAGAAAAAGATTTTACGGCAAGACAAAAATCCAGTTTTCTCTTTCGTAGATTGACAAAAACACAGCTCCTCGACTTCATGACCATTGGGTATACTGCCCCCTACAAGAGGACACTAGGCAGACAAAAAACTTGACCACGCCTATGGGGCAGTCCCTAGGGCTATACTCCCACTGTCTGCTATAGGTTTTCATTTTTTTTTTTTGCCTAGTCTGGAGTAAGGACCTAGTTCCTCTAGAAAGCCTGGGGTCATTATTGCCATCATATCATAATTTTATGATTATATGTTATTTATCCTCTATTTTCTAAGGGATTTTAAGTGCAATCTTCTAACCATAATAAATACTAAATATTCTTAAAATTAGAATTTTTATTATATATAAAACATAAAAAAGACTACTCAGAGTCTATTGTATATGGAATCTATACAAATAGTTATCAAGACTATGTAAAACATTGTAAAAAATTATCTGTGACCCATAGAATAAACAAATTTGATTGACTGGTTTGACTGCACTATGTCTCCTGGAGGGAAGGAGGACACTTTGGACAGACAGGGTATAGATTAGAAGGAACCATCAATTTTATTTGTCTGGTAATTTTGTTGTAGTGTTTCTTCATTGAGTGAGGAAGTTACTTCAGTCAGAGGGACAACCTGTAGGACAACACCATTTAAGGTCCTTGTACACATAGATGGAAAGAAAATGAAATGCACCCTTGCGGCTTCGGGAAAATACTGCATAATGTTCAATGCTCTGTTTTTGAAGTAAGTTACATATTTCCTATGTGGCCAGTAAGAAGTCATGAATAAGTGATAAAGAATTTAATTATGGCTGTTGTATTTGCAGAGTGGTGAATTATTCCATGAGAAAGACACTAATATGTTGAAACGCGCTGGAATGTCCAGTGTTATTACAACATCCACTGCAACCAATTCAACACGGATGGTAACATTTAGCAACTGGAATTACCACAGTCAAACCAGTCAATCAATTTTTTTTATGCTATGGGTCACAGATAATTTTTTACAATGTTTTAGATGGTCTTGTAATGTCATAACTATCTGTATGGATTACATATATAATAGACTCTGAGTATTATTTTTTTATGTTTTATATATAATAAAGATTATAATTTTAAGAATATTTAGTATTCATTATGGTTAGAAGATTGCCCTTAAAATCCCTTAGAAAATAGAGGCTAAATAAAATGGTTTAAGGACCTAATTCCTTGCTGGCATCTCTGGTCTGGGCAATATTTTTCTTTTTAAATAGAATTTTTTTTGCTCTTTTATTTTGTTCCTATGAGAACTACACTCAAGTGCCAGACTTGGCGACAAACTGGATAATGTAGATCCTTAGCGTCCCCCCAGTCCAGCCAGCAAGCGCATGCAGACCGCAGCTCCACGCTAGGTTGGCCGCAACATAGCCCCACTGGACGGGGGCTGGCCTGCGAGTTAAGCATCTCGTGAGGGCACATATAGACTGGCTTTAGCCTGAGTCGCAGCGTTTCCTCCTGGCTGACAGCAATCACATTGAAATAGAGCGGTGCCCTGTCAAGAGCGGAGCCCATCCTATTCCTGGTGTGGTAAGTAGCTGTCCCCCTCCCCCCACTACCCCTGGAGGGTTTTGGGGAGGAGGTGGGCCTCGCCCTGGAATGGCCAAACCTCCCGGCTCCCCTCCCTCCCATTCTGCATCCCCCCTTCTCCGTGGTCTATTGCAGGCCTGTGCTCCCAGCGGGAGCTAGGCCATGGGAGGAGCGGGCACGATCGCCACCGGCCTCCCGTGATCTTCACAGATACTGATAGAAGAGCCGCCTGCCTATGTAAACAAAGTGTGCAGCTCTTCTGTCACACAGGCACAGAGAGATCATGTGTTTTAGCTAAGCTAAGGGATAACTAGTAGGAGCAGCGCAAGCTCTGACATCTGCAATCTTAAACTCCTTGAAGGTGGATGGTATTTAATTCTTAACGGATCCAAAAAAATTTGCGTAAAGGCATCTGACTCTTTTCTAAGCAGCCGACCCACACAAATTTTACAAAGTGGTTGTGTTCTCTGAAGGCATCTAGGTTCCACGCTTGGCACACTTTTTGGGTATGGGCTTTGGCTCATTAAGTGGCTTAGCCTGCCAAAAGACAAAGATAGGAGCCATGGCAGTGAGAAAACACTGCAGGGATGTCCGTAATGCAGCGGTGGTCAACAGTCCTGCCTGGGCTGAGTCTGCTAACCGCTGGGTGGTGTGCAGTAGGCTGCAGTCCACTCCCTCTGCAGCAGACTGATGCACACACGATGGATCCTGGGAAGATCGAGAGCGTCTCTCCCACAGTTCTCTCCTGGAGCCCATGGCTTGCTGGGAAGTACAGTTCTTAAACAGCTCAGCAGTGCAGTAATATCCTTGTAGAAGACAAGATTCCGTTCTTCCTGTCTCAAGAGTATGATGCATGAAACCTGAGACCAACACCAGGGGATTATAGAGACAGTCTGAGAGCAGAAAGTAAGTCTGCATTGTCAGATAATGGTAGTCCGCTCCCGGCTACATCCACATACATGTTATATCTTACTAAAAAGAATGATTTGTGAGATCTAATGTGTATATAGAATACATCTATGGAGCACCTGAAAAGTCCTAATGCCTAACCTATTCAAGAATTTTATTTACACTTTCAGCAAACTTGCCCTGCAGAGTGCAGGGCAGGTTTATAGCACAATATGGTATGCAGAACAGTCTGAACTCACAAGAAAAGAAGATCCAGCCTTCCATCCTTGCTCTGAACACCTTTACTCTGCACAGGAGCGCTCTGCTGTGTGCTGAGGATCAATGATCGATTCTGCAGAGTAAGATGCCCTAACTGCTCCACCCACATGTACTGTAGCTGGGACTGTAGACAGGGAATGCAATAGTTTTACAGCCAGCTTTTGTGGACATAGTTTTCTGCTTACAAGCTGGCGCCCCTCCTACACCACGCCTAAGGCAGGTTCCATTTCCGCCCACCCCTTGTACCAGCCCTGCTTCCTGGAGTGGCTCAGACAACATCATTGACAAGACATTAGCTTTACTATTCCTTGACCCAGGTCGACACGAAATGATAAAATTGAATCTGGAAAAGAAGAGAGAACAGTGTGCTTGTCTAAAAGACAATCTCTTGGCAGAACAAATTAATTCCAAATTTTTTATGATAATTGAGAACTGTTACAGGATGAATAGCCCCTTCCAGCAGAAGACTCCACTCCTTTCAGTTGAAGACATTAAATGAGAAAAATAAGCACAATGATGAAGCTGCACCTTTTCTCCTTTTTGCTGAAAAAAGATAGCTTCACTGGCAGAGTCTGAAACATCCACTTCCACGATAAAAGGAAGTTCAGGATCGGGGTGTACCAATATTGGTGCGGAAGTAATGAGTCTTTAGCTTACTAAAGGGCAGTCTGTGCCTCAGGTGACCACACAAAGGCAATGCCTTTCTTTTTCAGCCACATAATTGGTGCTATCACCATGGAGAAGTTTCTTATGAACTTTCTGTAGAGCTTGGCAAATCCAATAAATCAATGCATTTTCATAAATTTACTAGGAGCAGGCCAATCCACCACTACTTTGATCGTCTCTGGGTCCATGCTCACTGGATTCAAACTCACATTTCTCTAGTTTGATATAAAGTCTGTTCTTCCTTAAATTTTGAAAGACCGTGCAAACATGCTTCTCTAGATCAGTGGTCCTCAACTCCGGTCCTCAGGGCCCACTAACAGGCCAGATTTTAAGTATTACCTTAGGGAGATGCAGACTAGAGTACTGCAATCACTGAGCAGCAAATTATATCACCTGGGATGAGGACCACTGCTCTAGATTATCAGAAAAGATAAGAACATCATTCAGACATGCAATCACAAACTGGTCCAACAGATCTTGAAAAACGTTAAAGAAATGATGGAAAAGTTGCAAGTACTCCATTCAAGTACAACATTTTAAGTACAGTGAAGAGATATTGCAGATGATAGTCAGGAGGTAGGCTGGAAGGTGGAAAAAATAGAAACAAAAAGGTAAGATTTGTTTGACTTAAATTTACAAATTTTTTTATTATTTTTTTTTTTTCCTCTTTAAAATGACAGACTTGGTTCAGTGCAGGAATTGTTGTGCATTCATTTCATGTTCCACTCTTTGGAGATTCGGATGATGTCAGATCTGTAGACAATTCTCCTTACTGCAGCAGGAAATTGCATTTTTGAAATCAGAGATATTTAAATTATCTGTTAAACAAACTCCAGCTGGGACTGCTGCAATGCCACTGCCACAGAGGACCCCCAGAAATCGCAGATGGGTTACTGTAGGTTCTGGAAGACTTAGAGTGGTGGATAGAAGACATGTCCCACAGTCGGTGGTTCTCCATAATTCATTTGCAGCACTCTCAGAATGTAAGGACAACATGGATATGGACTCAAGCACAGAGGGTGAGAAACCATCGACTCCTATGTCTAATGTATGCAAGACTACAGCCAAGGACAAAAAAGATAAAGTGAAGTCTCAAAGGAAGCAGCTGTTGCTGGGTGATTCAATCATAAGAAGTGTGGAGCTTAAAGAAAATGGTTTTGTGAGATGTCTCCCTGGTGCTACTGCTAGACGAGATAGAAGACGTATTATTAATATTGTTAAGCAAGCAAAGCAGGAAGGGGACGTGGATGTTCTTGTCCATCTAGGGACAAATGACCTGGCTTGCAATGAAGTGTCAGAGGTGAAAAAATCTTTTATCTCACTTGGTAATGACGTACAGGATTTTGCATCCACCATTTCATTTTCTGAAGTTCTGCCTGTGCATAATGTTCAGAATGATAGGCAGAGGCGCATAAAGGAGTTCAACATATGGCTTAGTAAATGGTGTCAAGAGCAAGGATTTGGCTTTGTTTCTCATGATAGCTCTACTTGGAATAGAAAGGAACTGTACAAAAAAGATGGTTTGCATCTTTCTCTCAAAGGAACAAATGTACTTAGTGAACAACTCCAAGAATTTGCGAAAGAGTATTTAAACTAGGAAGGGGGGGGGGGGGCAAAAGAGTGAAAATACAAGAGTCCAATTGCCCCCGAAACAATGCCAGAACAGGTCAGAAGCACAGAGGTTAAGAAATGATAAGCTCAGAGTCCTGTCTACAAATGCTTGCAGTTTAGGTAAAAAAATCAATGAACTTGGGTCAATAATGGCATCTGAGAATGTAGATTTAGTGGCTGTTACGGAGACATGGTTTAATGAAAGAAATGACTGGGACATAACCATACCAGGGTACTCTTTATACAGAAGAGACAGAGCAGGCAAGAAACGAGGAGGAGTGGCTCTGTATGTGAAAGATAGCATTAAATCTAACCTAATACAAGTTGGTGAGGCCAACATAGAGTCAGTTTGGGTTACGTTGCAGTTTGCTAATCATGCAGTAACTCGTGTAGGTGTGATATATAGACCACCTGGTCAAGTTAAAGAACTAGATGATCTACTAGTTGAAGAAATAGCTAAAATGACAATGAAAGGAGAAGTTATCATTATGGGAGATTTCAATCTTCCAGATATAAACTGGAAAACCAAAATAGCAAGTTCTACCAGGAGTACAGATATTCTAAATTCCCTACTGGGGTTGTCTCTGCAACAAGTGGTTGAGGAGCCAACCCGGAGGGAGGCCATTTTGGATTTGGTACAAATGGGGATTCGGTATATGATGTCATTGTAGGCGAAACCATGGGATCTAGTGATCACCAGTCAGTGTGGTTTAATATAAGAACTGTGAAAGAGTCACACCACACAAAAACAAAAGTTTTAGATTTTAGAAAAACAGACTTTTCAAAAATGAAATTAGTCATAAATGAGTCCTTATCAGACTGGAACGGATTACATGGAGTCCAGGAGAAATGGGACTACTTAAAAGGTGCATTATTGAAGGCAACAGAAAATTGCATTAGACTTGTCAGTAAAAGCAAAAAAAGGAAGAGACCACTGTGGTACTCAGCAGAAGTGGCCCAAATCATTAAAAATAAAAAGCTAGCATTTTGTAATTATAAAAAAACCCAGAGCAATGAAGATAAGGAAATCTACAAGATTAGGCAGAAAGAGGCCAAGCAAGTTATAAGAACTTCTAAAGCGCAGGCAGAAGAAAAACTAGCTCAGTCTATGAAAAAGGGGGATAAGACATTCTTCAGATATATACACGAAAAAAGGAAATTAAAACAAGTAATAACTAAATTAAAAACAAAGGACGGAAGGTATGTAGAAGAGAATAAAGGGCTAGCCGACTGCCTTAATGAATACTTCTGTTCAGTTTTTACAGAAGAAAAAGGAGAAGAACCTCCACTTGAAAGAATGACTAATGAATCGTTTGATGCATGTGTCTTTACAGAGGAAGACGTTCTAAGATTGCTGTCTAAAGTGAAGACAAATAAGTCACAGGGTCCTGATGAGATACACCCAAAATTATTAAAAGAGCTTAGTGGTGAGCTGGCAAAACCATTAACAGATTTATTTAACCAATCATTAGTAACAGGAGTCGTCCCGGAAGATTGGAAATTGGCAAATGTTGTGCCCATTCACAAGAAAGGTAGTAGGGAGGAATCGAGCAACTATAGACCAGTGAGTCTGACATCAATAGTAGGCAAATTAATGGAAACCCTATTAAAGCATAGGATTGTGGAACATCTTAAATCCCATGGATTGCAAGATGAAAAACAACATGGGTTTACTTCAGGGAGATCATGTCAAACAAATCTTATAGATTTTTTGGACTGGGTGACTAAAATAATAGACGGTGGAGGTACAGTAGACATTGCATATCTAGATTTTAGTAAGGCTTTTGACACTGTCCCACATAGAAGACTTATCAATAAACTACAGTCATTGAGCATGGACTCCCATATTGTTGAGTGGATTAGGCAGTGGCTGAGTGACAGACAACAGAGGGTTGTAGTCAATGGAGAACATTCAGAACAAGGTCATGTTACCAGTGGGGTACCTCAGGGATCTGTACTGGGACCAATTTTGTTTAATATCTTCATAAGTGATATTGCAAAAGGCCTCAATGGTAAGGTTTGTCTTTTTGCTGATGACACAAAGATATGTAACAGGGTTGATGTTCCTGGAGGGAAACGCCAAATGGAAAAGGATTTAGGAAAACTAGAAGAATGGTCAGAACTCTGGCAACTGAAATTTAATGTGGATAAGTGCAAGATAATGCACCTGGGGCGTAAAAACCCAAGGGCAGAATATAGAATATTTGACACAGTCCTGACCTCAGTATCTGAGGAAAGGGATTTAGGAGTAATTATTTCAGAAGACTTAAAGGTGGGAAGACAATGTAATAGAGCAGCACAAAATGCCAGCAGAATGCTTGGATGTATAGGGAGAGGTATAAGCAGTAGAAAGAGAGAAGTGCTTATGCCGCTGTACAGAACACTGGTGAGACCTCACTTGGAGTATTGTGCGCAGTACTAGAGGCCATATCTCCAGAAGGATATAGATACTCTAGAGAGAGTTCAGAGAAGAGCTACTAAACTAGTACATGGATTGCAGGAAAAAACTTACCAGGAAAGGTTAAAGGACCTTAACATGTATAGCTTGGAAGAAAGAAGAGACAGAGGGGATATGATAGAAACTTTTAAATACATAAAGGGAATCAACTCGGTAAAGGAGGAGAGCATATTTAAAAGAAGAAAAACTACCACAAGAGGACACAGTTTTAAATTAGAGGGGCAAAGGTTTAAAAGTAATATGAGGTAGTATTACTTTACTGAGAGAGTAGTGGATGCATGGAATAACCTTCCTGCAGAAGTGGTAGCTGCAAATACAGTGAAGGAGTTTAAGCATGCATGGGATAGGCATAAGGCTATCTTTCATATAAGATAGGGCCAGGGACTATTCATAGGATTCAGATATATCGGGCAGACTAGATGGGCCAAATGGTTCTTATCTGCCGACACATTCTATGTAAGTGTTGCAAAGGCCAAAAAAAGGACTCAAAATGCCCATATCTGGTTATATGCCCCCCCCCCCCGGCAGTCCAGTTTTATAAAGAGATTGGTGGAACAAATTGACTAGCAGCGAATAATATGCCACTATTACCTCCAAACATTCCCATTGTCTCCTTCAGTGGCGGCTGGTGCTCAAAATTTTTGGGGTGGGGCGCAAAAAGAAAAATGTAATAGGTATTGCTTCGCGGCAAAAAACGCGGTAAAAAAATTGCATGACTTTGAGGTCATGGTACAGGAATGGCACAGGTGATGGTATAGGCATGGCACATGTGATGGTATAGGCATGGCACAGGTGATGGCATAGGCATGGCACAGGTGATGGCACAGGTGATAGCAGAGGTATGGCACAGGTGATGGCATAGGCATGGCACAGGTGAGGGCACAGGTCGGCTTCAATCACTTACCTTCTGACGGCGGCGGGATTCCGGGAACCGAGACGAGCAGCGCTGTGGACGTCCTCCTCTTCAGTCTTCTGTCTTCCGGTCCGGGCGGCGGGAAGGAGATCGGGCGGTGACGGTGCGTGACTGACGCACGCACCGCCCCCGCCCCCATTGTGAGTCAGCGATGTCCTGGATGATGATTGGTCCAGGCTGGAGACTGGACCAATCACAGCCAGGATATCACGAAGGTGGGGGTGGCTCAGCGCTTTTTCCTGCGCCCAGGTTACGCCCCCAAAAGGCAGCCAATCGGCGCCTCTTCTGGGTCGTAAACCCCCCCCCCCCCCCCCCCCCATAGCCACCAGGCCCAGTGCATAGGCCTGCGAACACGATTTTTTTTTTTTTCAAAACTTTATTTGTTTTTGTCATTTTTTTTCTATTTTTTTTTCTTTTTTTTTTAGGGGGGGGCGGCGCTCTGGCGCCCCCTATGCACGGGCCGCCACTGGTCTCCTTTCTCCTCTGTAAGCCTCTGATCTGCTCTGGTGAGCTTATCCTTTATCTGTCTAAAAAGCCTTTGGGGGAACCAACTCTTTTGCTGCTTGGTTCCAAGTGGTATCTGAGATTCAGCATTGAAATTCAGCTGTGTACTCAGTAGCAGAACCTCTACCCTGATGCAAACTATGCAACTTGGCTTCTGCAGTAGCGCAGCGGTTATGAATCAGGTTTTTAATAATCCTAACAATCACAAAAGTCTCAAAAAGATTTAGAATAGCTCTGGCTTGTTCTACGTAAGTGGAGGCTAAAGCTAGGGTTTCCTCAGTCAGAAGGTTGATAATAGTACCTTCTTTTCCTCAGCAGGGTACATTTTAAAATAAATTTGACACTGGTTAAGGAAACATGTGTAATGGCGGCAGTCTCCATTGAATTTGAGTGCTAGAGGCATACGTGTGTTAGCATCATCTCAGGAAAGTAAGTCCAGCAATTGTTTCTGCAGAGCATGTATTTCTTGCTGTTGCCGTTTCACCACATTTTCCAGTTTGGCAAATATGTATTGGTAGATAACACCAAACTCTTCTAGGTCTGCAAGTTGCTGCCTGCAAGGAGCCATGGCATTTGCTATAGTGGCCTCTGTTTCTGCCAGGTTATTCTGTCACGGTTGGGGGTCAGGCTTAGAGACCAGTAGCTATAGCATTAGAGAGGCACCCACTGACCAGCAGGATAAATACACAAGCAGATCCCCCTGGCAGATGAAGCAGACTGTGGTATCTAAACACTACCAAAGTTAATCGGAGCTCCTGATGGCAGAGATGCATTGTCATGGACTTGCAATAGAGCTTGGCAAGCTTACTTGTACCTTCATGTCTGTATTAGAGGTCAGACTGCATTTCTGGATCCTTTTTATCACCTCTACTTCCTGTTCCTGCCCCGCCCAGGTCATCACAGGAAGTCTATATTAACCAACGCACTGCAGGCCTGCTTTGCTGTTCAACAGTATTAGTTTCCTGTTCCTGTTTGCCGTGTGCTTGAAATTACTACTCTGTGTACCGACTTTGGCTTGTCCCTGACTATTCCTGTTTGCCTGTTATCCTGACCTTTGGCCTGTCCCTTGACTACCCTTGTCTGCCTGTTACCCCAACCTTGGCTTGCCCTTCACCATTCTGTGTGTCCTAAGAAGCTGCTTCCCTTCACTCCCTACGGAGCGTGACCTGGGGGACCCCAGGGGCCGCGACCTGGGCCCAGCTGCAGCGAAGTCCATCCTCACCACTAGAGGCACTGGTGAACACCTGCTGGGTCTTAGACTCCGCGCCCTGGGGAATCTTGGGTTCACGTTCTGGTCCATCCACAGCAGTCTGCTATAGGGTTCACTACCTTGCGCTGCGCCCCTGCCTCCAACAGGGTGCAGTTGTCACCTGGCCACAGGTGACCTGACAGTTTGAACAGCCATGAACCCGGCCGATGTGCCGCGCCCTCCAGATGATCCATTACAGGGCTTAGTTCGCAGACTCGAGATGCAAGAAGCTAATCAGACTCAGGTGATGCGATTCCTGCAGGAGCTGTCTGTCCGCTTTGAACAGCTTCAGACCTTGTTGGGAACCTCGAATCCGCAACACCAAGAGCAACCAGTGGCTGGGCCTGTCGCGCCAGTCACAGATTCGCATTCACTGAATCTACCTCCTCCAATACGTTTTTCTGGAGACTCCAAGACCTGCAGGGGGTTTCTTAGCCGATGCACCATCCATTTTGAGCTTCAGCCGCAAAACTTCCGGTCTGATCGGGCAAAGGTAGCCTATATTATTTCCCTCCTTTCCGGTGAGGCTCTAGCCTGGGCTGCCCCCCTATGGGAGAGGAATGATCCGGTAGTTTCCAACCTGTCTGACTTCCTAAAGCTCTTTCGTAATATCTTCGAGGAGCCGGCTCGGGTTTCTTCAGCGGCTAGTGCTCTTTTACGTCTCCGCCAAGAATCCCGTTCTGTGGGACAATATGCTCTTCAGTTCCGTATCCTCTCAGCTGAGTTGAGCTGGAACAATGAGGCCCTGGTCACTACCTTTTTGCAGGGTCTATCTGAACGAGTGAAGGACGAATTAGCAGGAAGAACCATCCCCGTCGGTCTGGACGAGGTCATCACCTTATGTAACCAGATCGACATTCGTTTTCAGGAGAGGTTCATAGAAAGAAAACGCCAACACTCCCTGGGACCTAGCCAGTCTGAGCTTCCCTCTCTCCGTTCCGTGGAGCATCCTCTGCCAGAGGAACCCATGCAGCTGGACCGGACCAGACTAACCCCCGAGGAACGTGCTAGGCGCAGAACTTTGGGCATGTGCCTCTATTGTGGAGGCAAGGGACATTTTCGTGACTCCTGTTCGCTTAGTCCGGGAAACGCTCGGGTCTAATACATTTGGAAGGTGGAGTATTGGACCCAGAAACATCACCTTCTCGTCTTCTTCTTCCAGTGTCCCTTCATGTAAGCACTTCTCCCCAATCAACCCTTGCATATCTGGATTCCGGGACTGCCGGCAACTTTATGGACTGGAGAACTGCTTCTTCTATGAAGCTCACCCTTTCACCCCTTTCTACGCCGTTGATAGTCTCGGCTATTGATGGAACTGTTCTTCCAGGGGGCCCTATTCGCTTCCAGACACTACACATTAGGATGTCAGTAGGGATTCTCCACCAGGAATGGATATCCTTTCTCATCCTGCCCAAAGCCTCTACTCCCATTGTATTGGGCCTTCCTTGGCTACAGCTCCACTCTCCCCATGTGGACTGGGTCTCTGGGCAGATCTTGGCTTGGGGCCCTTCATGTTTCTTGTCATGTCTTTCCAAGCTGACCCCAAAGGAGAGAATTTCCGTTGCCATCACATCGGTATCTTCTGACCTTCCCGCTGCATACAGCGATTACCGGGATGTGTTCTGTAAGAAATCAGCTGAAGTGCTTCCTCCCCACGGGTCTTTTGACTGTGCCATTGACCTTGTTCCCGGGGCAACTCTGCCCAGGGGTCGTACCTACCCATTGTCCATCCCTGAGACCCAGGCCATGTCTGAGTATGTCGCAGAAAATCTTGAGAAAGGTTTCATCCGGAAATCCTCATCGCCTGCAGGAGCAGGGTTCTTTTTTGTCGCCAAGAAGGATGGTACCTTGAGACCCTGCATTGATTATCGAGGCTTAAACGCTGTTACTATTAAGAACCGATACCCCTTACCTTTAATATCTGAACTATTCGATAGGTTGAAGGGTGCCTCCATTTTCACCAAGTTGGATCTCAGAGGGGCGTACAACCTCATTCGAATTCGTGAAGGTGATGAATGGAAGACGGCGTTTAACACTCGGGACGGTCACTACGAATATCTGGTCATGCCTTTTGGGCTGTGTAATGCCCCAGCTGTGTTTCAAAACTTTGTCAATGAGATCTTCAGGGACCTGCTGTACCAGTTTGTTGTCATCTATCTGGATGACATTCTGATCTTTTCGGAAAATCTGCATGTCCACAGAAACCATGTCCGCACTGTACTCCAGCACCTTCGAGAGAATAATCTCTATGCCAAGCTGGAGAAATGTTCCTTTGAATGTTCTGAGGTCCTATTTCTAGGATGCTTTGTCTCAAGTTTGGGCCTTCGTATGGATCCTGGGAAGGTCTTAGCCATTACCAACTGGCCCCTTCCTGCTAGTCTTAAGGCCACACAGCGCTTTCTTGGCTTCACAAATTACTATAGGCAGTTCATAAGGAATTACTCTTCCATTGCTGCACCTATTATCGCCTTGACTAAGAAGGGTGCTAATGCCAAAGTCTGGCCCCCCGAAGCTGTCGCTGCGTTTCATGATCTGAAACAGGCCTTTGTCTCCGGGCCTCTCTTGAGGAGACCTAATCCTGGGGATGCATTCTTTATTGAAGTGGACGCTTCTTCAGTGGGGGTGGGAGCTGTTCTTCTTCAACTCTTTGAGAAGAAACGTCAACCATGTGCGTTCTTTTCCAAAAAAATTTCTCAGGCGGAGAGAAATTATGCCATCGGTGACCGGGAACTTCTCGCAATCAAATTGGCGCTGGAAGAGTGGCGTCATCTTTTGGAAGGTTCTCCTCACCCCATAACGATCTTCACCGATCACAAGAATTTACAGTACCTACAGAATGCTTAACGATTGAATCCCAGACAGGCCAGGTGGAGTCTTTTCTTTTCCCGTTTTAATTTCACGATTACGTACAAACCTGGTTCCTGTAATGGTCGGGCTGATGCACTTTCTAGGTCCTTTGACACTTTGGATGAGGAGTCCACTCCTGAACCTGAGCCGATCATCCCCACCTCATGCCTTTGCCCATTCCGAAGGAATCCTGGGCTCATATTGCCATGGATTTTATCACCGATCTCCCACTGTCGGACGGTAATACAGTCATTTGGGTGATAATCGATCGGTTTTCCAAGATGGCTCATTTTGTTCCCCTTCCTGGTCTTCCTTCTGCTCCTGCCTTGGTTCCCATTTTTATTCGAGAAATTTTCCGCCTCCATGGGGTTCCTTCTCACATTGTTTCTGACAGGGGCGTTCAATTTACGTCTCGTTTCTGGAGAGCCTTTTGCAAATCCCTCAATATTGCCTTGGATTTTTCCTCTTCTTACCATCCTCAATCTAATGGGCAGACGGAGAGGGTTAATCAGGAGTTAGAGGTTTTTCTTCGCACCTTAGTCTCCGCTCATCATTACGATTGGTCCTCTCTACTTCCGTGGGCGGAATTTTCACATAACAATCATGTAAATACCAGTTCGCAGAAAACACCCTTCTTCGCAGTTTATGGAAGACATCCTCAACTTCCGCTTCCCATGGCCTGTTCTCCAGATATCCCAGCGTTGGCTTCAGCTCAGGAGTTCTTCAATTCTGTCTGGAGTGACGTTCATGATTCCCTCCGGGCAGCTGCCGACAAATTCAAAGGCTTTGCTGACCGCCACAGGCGTAAACCACCTTCTCTTCAGCCAGGGAACAAAGTTTGGCTCTCCACCAGGAACATCAAGCTTCGAGTGCCTTCCCTGAAGTTTGCTCCAAGATTCATTGGTCCATATACCATCATTTCTAAACTGAATCCGGTTTGTTTCAAACTTCAGATCCCCAAAAGCCTCAGGATTGCTTACTCCTTCCATGTTTCCCTTCTGAAGCCTTTAGTCCTCAATAAGTTTTCTCGTCCTTTCCCTACCATGGCACCGGTCTCTGAGGATAATCAGGAATACGAGGTCAGTCAAGTTCTGGATTCCCGACTCTGTAGAGGCGTTCTTCAGTACCTTGTTCATTGGAAAGGCTTTGGTCCTGAGGAGAGGTCTTGGGTTCCTGCATCGGAGGTCTTTGCACCTCGTCTGTTAAGAGGGTTTCATCTGAGGTGTCCCTCTAAACCTGGGCCCAGGCGGGGTAGGGGGAGGCCTCGTAAGAGGGGGGGTACTGTCATGGACTTGCAATAGAGCTTGGCAAGCTTACCTGTACCTTCATGTCTGTATTAGAGGTCAGACTGCATTTCTGGATCCTTTTTATCACCTCTACTTCCTGTTCCTGCCCCGCCCAGGTCATCACAGGAAGTCTATATTAACCAACGCACTGCAGGCCTGCTTTGCTGTTCAACAGTATTAGTTTCCTGTTCCTGTTTGCGGTGTGCTTGAAATTACTACTCTGTGTACCGACTTTGGCTTGTCCCTGACTATTCCTGTTTGCCTGTTATCCTGACCTTTGGCCTGTCCCTTTACTACCCTTGTCTGCCTGTTACCCCGACCTTGGCTTGCCCTTCACCATTCTGTGTGTCCTGAGTGGCTGCTTCCCTTCACTCCCAACGGAGCGTGACCTGGGGGACCCAGGGGACGCGACCTGGGCCCAGCTGCAGCGAAGTCCATCCTCACCACTAGAGGCACTGGTGAACACCTGCTGGGTCTTAGACTCCGCGCCCTGGGGAATCTTGGGTTCACGTTCTGGTCCATCCGCAGCAGTCTGCGATAGGGTTCACTACCTTGCGCTGCGCCCCTGCCTCCAACAGGGTGCAGTTGTCACCTGGCCACAGGTGACCTGACATGCATTTTGTTACATGCTAGTACAAGGTCGCTGTCCTCAGGATCGCCCCCACCAGGAGGTGAGCAAACCGGGGTCCAGTAGCTGATATAGCAGGTAAGGATCAAGAAAATGTGTAGTCAGTAAACAAGCCAAAGGTTGGTAAAAAGTGGTCACAGGTTGGGATCAAGTAGAAGTTGAAGAACAAATCAAAGGTTGGTAACAAGTGGTAGCGGTGATATGGACGACAGCAGGAGAGACAAGAGTGAGATATTAGCTGGAGAGGACATAATAACCTGGCAAACAGGAATTGCAAAGGCAGGGCTTAAATAGGAAGTTCGTGGAAGGAGCAAAGGTTTTAAAGTTCAAGAGAAACTAGGTTCAAAGCAGGATAGTATAAAGAATTGTCCAGGGAGCTACCAAACATCTAGGGTGGCTTAGCAAGAGACATGGCCAGACACCGCAGAGGTTGCAGACCTGGGTCCTGATATAGCCTTTTTTTCAGCACTGATGAAAATGGCTAATTGTTTTCACTAGCCTTCTAGTGCTGATGACTTCAGTCAATATTTTTTGTTATATTTCTTTTTTTAGCTAGGTGGCTTCATGCAAGACTCCTTGCATATCACTACTTGAGCTGGTCTCTACATAGCTATCCAGATCGGCAGCTCCTCAACACCAGCTTTGGAGGCTGTACCCAGACACAGTTGGACAAGTGCGGGGATAACTTGGAATGTGACCGGTGGGCACTGGACTCTGGGAGTAAAGCCGGTCGGGCTGAAGCACTAGGAGCTACCTCACTGTCACACTGTTGAGCGCCATTTTAAATTTCACTATGTTCACATATGAAAAACTGCAGCACTAGTTACAGACTTACAAATAGTAATAGTAGAGAGACTCTCAACATAAAAATGCCTATATGTTAATAATTGAACACCACATTAAAACAGAAAATTCAAAAAGCCCTTGTCGAAGTGCAAACAATAATAATATGGATCTTCTGCAATGTAAGATAAAATCCTTCACCACAATGATCATTTCCAAGGTGCGACTGTATCACTTAATTTCCAAAGAAATCCCACACCATTATTGAAACTTCGGCTCAGCGAACTTCTGCCACCACAATCAAATGCAAGGCATACCAGAAGGTTGGACCTCGAAGCATAGAATTTAATCTAACCATGAGTATGGTACAATCCCCTTACAGGATGACAAATGGCTTCAGTCACCTCATCTGCTTCTGATGTCACATTTGGCCATCAACAGAAATGAAAAAAGGTTAAATAAAGTGGATCAACCAAGATTTTTTTTATTGTAAGAAGCCACAAATGAAACTGCATATAGCAAAAATGCAAATTTTAAATTTCCTGCTATCACTGGATTTCCACTAAGGGTAGAGGCTGAGGGATCAACAGCTGACGTCATCTGTTGGGTTGCTGCATGCTCAGTGCTCTTTCCCACCATTCAGCTTGGGCCAAGCAACACCCCGCTGCTGCTCCTGCTTCTAAACACCACATGGATCCCTGGTTGATTTCCACTGCCCACTTACAGTAACTGGTCATCTCTGCTCATCTGAAACTCTCATCAGCACCTGCTGACCAGGTTTGTGAGTGTTGGGGCCCTGCCTTACTTCAGGTTTAGTTTCACTACTGCTGGATAGACCCCTATCTTCCCTAAGACACACAGATACCAGTCCAGCAGCCACATGTGACCTCAGCCCATAATTCCCTAGTGGTTTTATGGGTGCTTTCTGGTATTCCCAGGAAGGACCAATACCTGCAATCTAGAACTTGAGACCCCAAAGTTGTTGATTCTGATTTTTTTGGAGTCTCCTGCAGTCCTATAGAAGTTTTAGGCATGCATTGGTGCCAACCCCAGTAGAGTCTGCCTTTCTTTCTCCTGAATCAGGTCACTATATCCGAGTCCCAACAATCCACTCCTAAGGAGTTTACTGAGCCACCTGCTGATGACTCAGAATTACAAGGGGTTGTCTCACACCTGATTAATAATGCAATGAGTACTACCCACCTTTTTGAGGTTCAGCTAGCTGTTCCAAGCCTAGGGTGTTGTAGAGCTTCTGCAGCTTATAAGACTTTTACTGACTGCTAAATTACCACTTCCAATCCCATTTTGGTTGACTAGTGTTTTTCCGTCCTCTTCTGGAGGTGATTCTAAAGCCGAACCCCACCCAAAAGGAGAAATTCCGCTTTAAGGACTAGTCCCCCGTGCTTCTTGCACTTTTGAGGGGGGGGGGCAGGTACCTGTTTTTTTACAGCGGCGCTCGGCAACTGAAGTTCTCCTCCCTCCCCCCTGAAGTCTTCTGGGACACTGATAGGTCCCTGAAGACTGCATCCACCAGTCAGAATGCGAATCGCGACTCGTGCATGTGCAGTGGGCACCGGGCTGTGAGGCCACAAGCTGTCACAGCCAGATGCCCATAACGAAGATGCCCGTGCCACAGAGGGAGGATGGAGAATGAAGACCGCTGGGGTGAGCTCACCGCTGGACTGTGGGACAGGTGAGGGGCTGTTTTTAAAGTCAGCAGCTACACTTTTTGTCATCCACTACTGAGGCGAAGGTGGGGTCGCTACGGGCCAAAATCTCTGGGGACAAAAATGGCAGGCTTCTGGCTAACCTTTCTGCGGACTCTAGGCTCCATACTGTAGTCCCTGTTATACAATCTGCGAATGGCAGCATACTTAGAGACCCTGCCGAGATTCTCCTGGAATTCCGTAATTTCTATGAGCGTGTGTATGGGGCAGACCCTCCCCCGCCGGGCGGTTGGGACTTGGGGTCTCTCAGGGAGTTGGCTTTGCCTACTCTGTCTCCGGAGGACGTTGCTTTATTGGAGGCTGAGTTTACCTTGGAGGAGGTTGAGCTGGCTATTCGCTCCCTCCCCCCGGGAAGACCCCTGGTCCTGACGGCCTGCCGGGGGACTGGTACAAGATGTATATCTCTGATCTGGCTCCCAGGCTCTTAAAGACATATGCCTCTTGCCTGGAGTTGGGAGCTCTCCGGGAGTCCATGTCTCAGGCGCACGTAGTTTTAATCCACAAGCCTGGGAAGGACCCCACGCTGTGTTCAGCCTACCGGCCTATATTTCTTTTGAACTACGACTTGAAAATACTCACCAAAATGCTTGCGACCAGGGTGATGAAGGTCCTTCCTTACTTGATCAATATAGACCAAACTGGTTTTATGCCGGGCAAATCCACTGATATTAACATACGTAGAGTGTTTACACATTTGCAGGTCCCAGCGGAGGCACGGGGTACACGCATGATGGTGGCGCTTGATTTGGAAAAGGCATTTCATACTGTTGACTGTTCCTACATTAAAAACCAAAAAGTGCAGCGCTGAAATCAGTATACAATTATATAGCTGAAAAGCTCATATAAAGAAAACAAAAAAGGAGAGGGGATAATGTCCAAATGAATAGTCCCAATATTAAGTGCAGAGATGTGAATCCACGTGCAAAATAACTTTCTTCCAGTGACACCAGGGAAAAGTGTAGGAAGGGGACACCCTTGTGCTCAGGTATAACAAGCAGCTTACCGAAATTCCGTGGCTGCTCAATTTAATGAGACAGCCTCTCCCAGCTAGTAGTAAACCAGTAGGTCAACCGATATCAAGCTCAGGTGCTTCGAAAGACTCCAAAAGCCGAAAGCCGTTTCCGGTGTGTTGTTAAACCGATCACATTAATATGTGGCACACTTGGAACTTCTCATATACTCCATTGAACGTAAAGCCATATGTAGAAAGAAACAGAGGCCCATAGCGTAATCCCGTAAACCAATAGGTAAATTTATTAAAAAAACTACTTACAATTTAAAAGACAAAAACAGGCATGTAGTATGTGCCGGTCATGGATCTAACCGCGGCGTCCCGCAAGTCTCCAGATCAGCATATGGATAAACAGCCGGCTTCGTTGGGGGGCGTGTGGACGTTTATGTCTGGGATCGCCAACGTTTCGTCATAAGAAAGACTTCTTCTGGGCTGTTCCTACATGACGATGGTGCTGGAGGCTTTTGGCTTCGGCCCGATTTTTTGCAAATGGGTTGCCATGCTTTAAGACCAACCTCGCGCGCAGATTAAGTAGGGGGGCAGGCTGTCTGGTCCCTTTTTAATCGCGCGGGGCACCCGTCAGGGGTGCCCGCTCTCGCCAGCCTTGTTCTCCCTGGCGGTGGAGCCTGTGGCGGCAGCTATTCACGACTCTGGGGCGATCCGGGTGGGGTCCCTTGAGGAAAAGTTGGCATTGTACGCTGAAGATATTGTTCTTTTCCTCTGGGACCCCGGTCGGCCCTGGACCTGCTGGCGACTTTCTCTGATCTGTCTGGCCTGCGAGTGAACTGGGCCAAGTCACTTATCCTTCCGGTGGACGCGGGGGCCCGGGTTCACACGGATTCTTCTTTACCTTTATGCTGGACCGACAGGATTAAATATCTGGGTATAGTTATTTCCCCTGACATACAAGATTTTTGCGACCTCAACCTGTTTCCCCTTATGCTGAAATTTAGGGCTAAGCTACGTTCCTGGGCTAATCTTCCCTTGACTCTGATAGGACGGATCAACTTAGTTAAAATGAAACTGCTTCCTCCTCTTCTGTACGTGCTCTGCCACTCCCCGGTCTGGATACCTAAGACTGTATTCTGTCAGATTAACTCTCACATTCTCACTTTCCTGTGGGGCTCTCGCCCTCCCAGACTCTGACTGACAGTATTGCAGCGACCCTGGACTTGGGGGGGGGGGGGGGGGGTTGGCGTGTCCCGATTTTTTTTCGGTATTATGTGGCGGGACTTTTGACAAATGCCCACAACTGGCTGATCTCCGACACTTCCAATACTGTGGTGGCCCTGGAGGCGGCCCTGGTTGGCTCCTATGAGGCTCAGCGCAACCTACTGCTTCGCGGAGTGCGAGCCCCGTACCCACTCACTGTCTCGATGGTGGCGGTGATTAGGGCATGGAAGCTGCAGTCTTCATATGTCCGGACAGGATCTGGCCGACGCTCCCCGGACTCCCCGCTATGGATGAATCCGGAGTTGCCGGAGTTTTTCTCCATTCCGGATCCTCCTGTGTGGGCTACCAGGGGAGTCCTCTATCTATCCCACATTTGCCGGGGGGAGACACTTCTGACATTTGACCAGTTGAAGGCCGCTTTCTCTCTGCCCAACTCCCATTTCTTTCGTTATCTGCAGCTTCGGCATGCTTTCCACAAAAAGTTTGGTGACTCTCCCTGTGATTTTACTCTGGCAGACCTGGAGGCTATTCTCCAGAATGAGAGGCTGAAAAAACCTCTCTCTACCATTTACAGTACCTTGCTTCCTAGTATACATTCTGGGTTGGAGGCCCTGCAGGCCTTTTGGGTGGCAGAGGCGCCCGACCTAGACACAGGGGATTGGGAGGACGTCTGGGACTACCCTTTCCGTCACTTGGTGGCCACTAGGGACCGCCTGGTGCAGTTCAAAATCCTTCATAGATTTCATTTGACTCCGACTAGACTGCATAGGGCCTTCCCTGGCACACCCGCGACTTGCTGGCGCTGCGATGCTGTTGACCCTACCTATACGCACATGCTCTGGCACTGTCCGTGTAGAGTACTGGACCAGGGTTTTGGACTTTGTGACTCGAGTGACCACCATCCGCGTGCCTCTCAAGCTTGAATACTGTATTCTGGGACTTGTAAATCATCTAGCTCATTCTGTGGCGACTCACACTCTTCTGGGCCTTTTGCTGTTTTACGCAAGGAAACTGGTGGTTCTCAGATGGCGGAGGCCTGATGCGCTCACCCTCTCCTCGTGGAAATCCTTGGTAAACTCAGTGATTCCACTGTATAAGGCAACATATGGCAACAGGGGCTGCCCACAGAAGTTTGCGATATGGGAGTATGGGATATCTGGTTGGAGTCAAGTGAAACTGCTAATGATGCTAAGAGCTCTGATGGGGTGCCCCCGGGACCTTGATATATACAGACTCCTTTCCCCATGTGCACGGTGGAGGCAGGAATCTCGCCACCCTCATGGACTCCTGGGGTGTCCCACGGTGAATAGACTATCACAATTTGCATGCTCCTTTAATGGTGAAGCACGACCTTCTGTAGTCGTTGGGTGCAGCCTTGTTTGGGGGATGTTTTTTGTTACTTACACCTTATTGTTTTGTTATGCCTTGTGTTTTTGAGCCAGGGAATGCCCAACGGCTCTGTTTTGTATGTTGTTCCCTTTTTGAAACTAATAAAAAGAATTTTCAAAAAAAAAAAGTATTTTTATTTTCAACTCCTTTTTATCTATGTTGTTTTATTGTCTCTATTTCTTTGTAACACCCTTTTTTCTATAAATAATTTATTTTCCACATTTTGACCTTTTAAGTATTCAACCCTATTTTCAAAAGTGTTTAAACTGTCTCTAAGGCTTTTAATGCAAACTAAAAGAATCCCTGCCTCTTGAAGAGCACTATTGTAGATTATAAATCTCTGAACATAACGGTCTGTATAGCAAGAACAATGTGCAGGTAAATATGAGGGACAATATTACTATTGGAGCGAGGGAGGAGGTAGAATCCCTATGGATGGAACTATAAAAGGGAAGGCACTATGGGGAAAGTAATATTGGGCGTATGCTATAGGCCCCTAAACCAGAGGGAGGAGGGGGTGCGGACCTCCTATCACAGCTTGGAATGGCAGCAAGGATGACAAATGTCATTATAATGGGGAACTTTAATTATCCAGATATATACTGAACAGAAGGAACCGCACATTCTTCCAAGGCTCGGCAGTTCCTGTATGTTTTGCAGGACAATTTCATGCGTCAGATGGTGAACGCACCGGCAAGAAACAATGCGTTACTAGACCTACTGATTACTAACAATACAGACCTGATCACGGGTATATGGAAATATGGGGCAACTTAGGAAACAGTGACCATATGTCAATTAGTTTCAGAATAAATAATAGAAATAGGAAACACAAGGGTAATATACAGTGCCTTGCGAAAGTATTCGGCCCCCTTGAACTTTTCGACCTTTTGCCACATTTCAGGCTTCAAACATAAAGATATCAAACTGTAATTGTTTGTGAAGAATCAACAACAAGTGGGACACAATCATGAAGTGGAACGAAATTTATTGGATATTTCAAACTTTAACAAATAAAAAACTAAAAAATTGGGCGTACAAAATTATTCAGCCCCTTTACTTTCAGTGCAGCAAACTCTCTCCAGAAGTTCAGTGAGGATCTATGAATGATCCAATGTTGACCTAAATGACTGATGATGATAAATAGATTCCACCTGTGTGTAATCAAGTCTCTGTATAAATGCACCTGCACTGTGATAGTCTCAGAGGTCCGTTTAAAATGCAGAGAGCATCATTAAGAACAAGGAACACACCAGGCAGGTCCGAGATACTGTTGTGGAGAAGTTTAAAGCTGGATTTGGATACAAAAAGATTTCCCAAGCTTTAAACATCCCAAGGAGCACTGTGCAAGCGATAATATTGAAATGGAAGGAGTATCAGACCACTGCAAATCTACGAAGGCCTGGCCGTCCCTCTAAACTTTCAGCTCATACAAGGAGAAGACTGATCAGAGATGCAGCCAAGAGGCCCATGATCACTCTGGATGAACTGCAGAGATCTACAGCTGAGGTGGGAGACTCTGTCCATAGGACAACAATCTGGCCTTTATGGAAGAGTGGCAAGAAGAAAGCCGTTTCTTAAAGATATCCATAAAAAGTGTCGTTTAAAGTTTGCCACAAGCCACCTTGGAGACACACCAAACATGTGGAAGAAGGTGCTCTGGTCAGATGAAACCAAAATCAAACTTATTGGCAACAATGCAAAACGTTATGTTTGGCGTAAAAGCAACACAGCTCATCACCCTGAACACACCATCCCCACTGTCAAACATGGTGGTGGCAGCATCATGGTTTGGGCCTGCTTTTCTTCAGCAGGGACAGGGAAGATGGTTAAAATTGATGGGAAGATGGATGGAGCCAAATACAGGACCATTCTGGAAGAAAACCTGATGGAGTCTGCAAAAGACCTGAGACTGGGACGGAGATTTGTCTTCCAACAAGACAATGATCCAAAACATAAAGCAAAATCTACAATGGAATGGTTCACACATAAACATATCCAGGTGTTAGAATGGCCAAGTCAAAGTCCAGACCTGAATCCAATCGAGAATCTGTGGAAAGAACTGAAAACTGCTGTTCACAAACGCTCTCCATCCAACCTTACTGAGCTCGAGCTGTTTTGCAAGGAGGAATGGGCAAAAATTTCAGTCTCTCGATGTGCAAAACTGATAGAGACATACCCCAAGCGACTTACAGCTGTAATCGCAGCAAAAGGTGGCGCTACAAAGTATTAACTTAAGGGGGCTGAATAATTTTGCATGCCCAACTTTTCAGTTTTTTATTTGTTAAAAAAGTTTGAAATATCCAATAAATTTCGTTCCACTTCATGATTGTGTCCCACTTGTTGTTGATTCTTCACAAAAAATTACAGTTTTATATCTTTATGTTTGAAGCCTGAAATGTGGCAAAAGGTCGAAAAGTTCAAGGGAGCCGAATACTTTCGCAAGGCACCGTAAGGACATTAAATTTCAAGAGCCAACTTCACCAAACTGCGCTCTTTGCTAGACAATATATACAGGATAGAACCCTAGGAACAAAGGACACAGTGCTTCAAGAACATACTAAATAAAGGGATTGGCCAGTGCATTACAAAGGGGAATAAGCTTAAAAGAGGCATATAACAAGGCATATTAAAACTAAAGAAAGGGCCTTAAAAAATACAAGGCTGAGGGGTCTTTGGCAGCATTCCAACGTTACAAAGAATGCAGTAAGAAATGTAAAGGTGAAATCAAGGCATCTAAAAAAGAACATGAAAGGCACATAGCGGAAGAGAGTAAAAAAAACCCCAAGAAATTATTTAAGTATAAAAGTAGTACGAAAGCTAGACCAGAACACATTGGCCCCATAAAAGACGATGAAGGGAATCTGGCTACATAGGACAGAGAGAAGGCAAAAGTGCTAAATAAATTCTCTTCAGTCTTCACAAAAGTATTGGGGGGGGGGCTACACTAACCCAGCTTGTAATGATAACCACTTGCCGACTGCCGCGTGACTATTTATAGCGGCAGTCAGCCCCTCACAGGCAAAGTGACGTAGGGGTACGTCACTAGCCTGTGAGGCTCTAGGGGGCGAGCGCACGCCGCCAGAGGCGCTCTCCCGCCCCTGCTCGTTCACGGACCTCCCGCGCGTGTGACTGGCGGACCCGATGTCCGCCGGTCACCTACTTAAGGCGGGGGTCCCTAGAAAGGTAATAGATGGGATTCCTACACTCGCTTTGTTTAGGAGGTGGTTACAAGTGGTTGGAAATGTTAGATTCAGCCACATTAAGTGTTTCTGCTGTCATAGGATGGGGCATCTTGCTAGATACTGCCACGCTGCAGTGTTAATTTTGTCGACTAAAACCGACTAAAACGCTTTTGTCGACTAAATTACCACAATTTTAGTCGACTAAAATACGACTAAAACTAAAACAATTCAGATGACTAAAATGCAACTAAAACTAAAATGGCATTTTAGTCAAAAGACTATAACTAAAACTAAATTAAAATTTTCTGCCAAAATTAACACTGGCGCATGCTCAAAGCTTAATACCATAAATAATAACATATTAGATCATTCACTCTAGGACCAGCAGTAGTATATAATGAGTTTGGAAATTGTAGAGAAATGCTTAAATAATGCATTACAAATTACAATTGAACTACACCCATTAGATTATAGATGACTAAAATGAGTTATAGTCGACTAAAATGTAGGGCGTTTTAGTCGACTAAAATGTAGGACGTTTTAGTCGAATAAAATGTACTGGAGTTTTAGTCGACTAAATACGACTAAAACTAAAACACTTGCAGAAGACTAAAATGGGACTAAAACTAAAATGCCATTTTAGTCCTAAGACTAAGACTAAAACTAAATTGAAATTTGCTGCCAAAATTAACACTGCCACGCTGTGAAGACTGGACAACAGCAGGGTAGTATTCGCAGGACAGCACGGAGAGACACGCAAGTTTATTTGTTTTGCTGGAAGTCAATGCCTTTCAGAGAAAGTGTCACTAGACAACAGTGGGCACCCTACAGCAGTTTGAAAATGGTTGATCGAGAAGTGTGAGCAGTGAGCTAAGCATTTGTGTTTGTTTTGTTTTGTATGTCTGTTTCTCTGTCTATGTAGTGTACTTGTCCCGTCTTTTTTGTAACTCAACTATAGAGTGCATTGTGGAGTGTTACTGATCCATTCTTTTATTGGATTCAGTTTCCAGGTTTGTTTTGTGCTGAGTAGCGGTTGTTTCTCACAGAGGTAGTTTTCGGTACTGCAGGTTGGATTTTCGGTAGAGAGGTTATACCTTGCAGTGTGCAATCAGTAACTGGCATCTCAATTTAATTTTCAATGCAACATCAAGGAATAGACTGAAGCCAAGGTTTGTATAGGGAGGACTTTCAATGTGCTTTCGGGATTGTTTGGCTGCACGGGTTAGGTCAAAACGAACGTGTGTACTTTGAGCCGTCTACGTGAAACGGGTGATTGCGACACGCTTATTTTAGCCTTCAACGTGTGAGGAGTAGATACCGAAACCCGACCCGCATTTGGCCGTGTAAAATATTCGGAGCTTGGGGAGCGAGTGGGGGTTGATGAGCTGTATAGCCGTACAAAGCCACCGGGTTGAGGTCTTCTAGCTGACCGGCGCAGAGCCGTGTAAAATAATCGGAGTCCGGAAGCAGGCCAACACTGTCAAAGTTGGCACCTGGCAGTGTTGCTCCTAAACCAGGTGCAAAGGAGCGATTAGAATCGTCATGGGTAATGGTTCGTCCATGCAAGGGGGGGGGGGGGGAACGCAGGCCCCCCAAATTAGTCAAACAACTTTTGCGGTACATAAAGTCTGAGTTTGGGGCTCGGGCCCTGAGACCCCTCAGGAAGTGGCATAACCAAAGGAAACAGTTGGTGCATCCCTTTGGAAGGTGTTTTTGATGTCTGGAGATGGGAGGAATTCATTATTGAAATTAAGACTAGGCTCCAGGCAACAAAGATGATAAGCGAAGCGCCATTGTGGCTTCAGAGATCTATTATGGTCAATCAGCAAGGCGTGCATGAGGCGGTTTCAGTCCAGAAGAACCGCATTATGTACACTTGGCCTGATGAGATAGCCGAGCCCAGCGATCTGGTGAGAGAAGTGGAGGAAACTCTTCCTGGGCTAACTTTACCGAGACAAGCCAGATCCACTGACACTGAACTTGTCACTGTCTCTCCTGATTCACGGCTTGTTATCGACTCTACTGCCTCTGCACTTTAATGTCCGTTTTCTTCAGCTCACGGTGCAGACCTCGATACTTGTAACACCCTCCCACCTCACGGTGTCTCCATCTCTCAACAGCCTGTCATAACAGCTGAACCCTTTCCTTCTAACTCTGTGGCAAACTATAAGTTCTTTTAACAGGTCTGCTATGGATGCGGAAAGTCAGGGTACATCAGGCATAATTGTCCGACCAACCCGGCTGGTCCATGGGGTAAGTGGCAATTTATTCCGGAGGATCCGGAAATTTCAAAGGTAGGTATGGTCAGAAAAGATTTTGACTTATCATAGGGCATTGATAAACCGGTGTCAGCTCACATCCTAGAGGAATTAAAATAGCCCCTCCCTTGCCTCACTGACACCAATGCAGCCAAAACGGTTTTAGGATCTCAAGACCCTAGAGGCAAGGTTCCCTTTCCAGGGGAGACAACTACCACTGTAGGTATCACAGGCCAGACAGTCTCAGTGACTGAACCTCTCTATTGCAGGCTAGGCCAGTTCTGCAAGGAGAAGCTTGGTTTTTTTTTTTTAGGTCATTGCATTTCTCTGGGTACCCAACATCTAATACAGACATTGAAGGACCCCCAAAGACCTTGTAACCTTAAAGGATGCACTATTTTTGAACCCTGCGTCTCTTCTTCCTGTTAAGGAGGAAGAGAAAGGGGGAGAAGGTGGTGCAGAAAAATGGTAATTTTCAAAACTTTATCTCGCTCTCTTTCTTTCTCTTTCTCTCTCTCTTTTTTTTCTCTCTCATCAATTTCCAACTTTAGTAGGAACAACACGATTGTCTTTCTTTGATGGATTGGCAATCAGTAGCTGTCAGTCCAGTGAAGGAGACCCCCATTCCAGACGCTAACCTTTTTGTCGATGGTTCCAGGTACTACACCCCAGATGGTAAGACAGAGATCAGAGGATCAATTTCTATATAGATTTGAGATACGCTTTTTGGGCTGGCACATGATTGTGGTCCTGTCTGGAAGGCAAGAGGGTTCTCTCCTGTTTGGGGTGGTCAGTGAAATGTGCGGGGTTAATAGAGCTGTTCATTGCCTTTTGCTTGCCACACGAGATAACCATTCTGAAGGTAAAGGCTCATACTACAGAGACGACTATGGAAGCCAATGGAAATGCCTTGGCAGATAGAGCTGCTAAGGAAGGTGCTCTGAGCCCTATGACAGAGACCCTGATGCTAGCCATCCCCTCTGATGTGTCGCTAGAGGAATTTAAGAAACTGTAGTCCCAAGCGGAAGTGCAGGAAAAGAGGAGATGGATGGTCTTGGGGGCTACACAGGGTCCAGATGACATCTGGGGTCTTGATGGTAAATGGTGTTTACCCAGATCCCTTTTTCCAATGATGGCCCACTCGGCTCATTACCCCAGGCACCAGTCAAAGATGGTTATGTGTGCATGGGTGGAGGAGCATTGCATTGGCCCTGGCTTTACTACCGCAGCTGAAAACGGTAACGGTACCGAGAAGGCACTCACCCAAACCGGAATATCCCTTTTAGCGCATTCAGATAGACTATATCACTTTGCCAAAGAACGGAACATACAACCATGTCTTGGTCTGTCTGGATATGTTTTCTGGGTAGCCAGAGGCTTGGCCTGTTCACAATGCCATTGCCACTGCCACCACGAAAAAGATCCTGTCTGAGACAGTTTGTCGCAGGAGAGGGAGCTACCTGGAACGATCGAGTCAGATCGCGGATCACACTTCACTGTTCAGATCATTGCAGAGGTATGTAAGGCGCTCAGGGATTCAAGGTAGCGGTAAGGTTGAACGGCTGAATAGAAAAAGCCATAGCTCAAATGTTTTTCCATTGCTCTTTACCCCATCAGGAATGCCCCGTGGGTTATCAACCTACAAGGTTTTGTTTTTGGAGTCAACCAGAGACTGGATTGTACTTTCCTCAGCAGCTGTCATTTTTAAATTCTCAGCTGACGGGGTGGGTGCAGTCCTGGCAAAGGGAGCTCCAAAAGGTCCATCATAGGGTTCGGGAATCTCTCCCGGACCCTGACATGATAACCGGTGTACATTCTATTCAACCAGGTGACTGAGTCGTTGTGAGGAAACACCAAAGGACGGGATACCAGGTTCAGCTGACAATGCCAATTTCCTCGGAGCTCTGGATCCATGCCAGCCACTGCAAAAAGCTGCTAAACTCCATCCAAGAATGATAATGAGGAGTATCGTTTTTATTTACATATTTAACAAGTGTGTTTTAGCAAGGGCAATGCATTTTCAGCTGGCCAAGGCAAGAAACAGGTCTAATAGCTGGGTGTGCTCCAAACACCCACCTAACTGTTACACCCCAGCAATGGCAGGCATTCATATCATCATGAAGACAACCAAGAGACATTTGTCCACAGAATTTCATGACACATTCCTAGAGGGTAACATCAGTTATAGTTTTAATGTTAGCTCTGGCTCCTGTTCTTTGCTGGTCAATACAATTTTGGTATCGGGACAATCAGGTAGTCCACGTCTGGGCTTTAACTTTAGTTTTGGCACCGGAACTAGATTTGTAGGATCTATAACCTGTGGGACAGGTATAGCAGTCATCTCACCAATGAAACTCTGGGTGTTTTTACTGTAGGAGAAAATGGTACTAGATTTTCTTTTAGCTTCCAAGGGGGGTTTCTGTGAATACATAGGGGAAGACTGCTGTTACAGGATAGCAGACAACAGTGATAAGGTCCAGGTCCATATGGATAAGGTAACTTCATTGCAAGGCCAGAGCTATAGCTAGCGAGGGTTGGAATCCTTTTAATGCTTTGGGAGGTTTTGGGGATTTTTTTGTTCTCCATTGGATCTTGGTTGAAGGAAATAGGAGTATATATACTTATGAATAAAAAACCCCAAAGTAAATGGGATTATATAGCACTTGCTGGTAGGATCAGGGTCATATAAGAATATAAAATGTGGTTAAAAGAGCTAATACCATAGATTATGTAAAATATAAACCCATACAATAAACACACAGTGTTAAATATATTAATAAATAACAATAGTGTCATAAAAGTGCATAAATGTGCCAAGTGAAGTCCATAAAAAGTTCATAAGTGACTTAGTGACAAATAATCCACTTGAGTGCAAAGAAAAGGTGCAAGTGCTCAGTGTTGGATCCTCCAATGGTCCGAAAATCTAATCATGAGAAGTGGCTTCAGGAAAGGATAAGATGTAAACTCACCAGAAATGGTGGGTCTCAATTACCTTATGGCAGAGAGACCAATAACGCTTTATGACCTTCCAGGTCAAAGGAATGGTAACTGCTGGGCTGTATTCCCCATAGACCAAAATCCTCTTCCTGGGCAGATAAGGTCCTCCAAGTCCGGTTAGAGAAAAAATATAAAGCTCCAGATGGTGCAGTACCGTTTAAAAGATTTTTATTGGATTTACTGATCAAACAAATGCAAAAATAAAGATAAAACACGGTAAATCCGCGCCCGCTGTTGTGATGTCTGTAGCTTGGAGAGCGGTAGCTACCGGATTGCGTTCCACGTGACTTCCGGGCTAACGGCGTGCGTTCCACCTATTCTTATATGACCCTGATCCTACCAGCAAGCGCTATATAATCCCATTTACTTTGGGGTTTTTTATTCATTTCCTCCTTATTCTATAGCAGCTGCTAATTTAATTTTATTAATATATATTTATTAGTGTATTTATCTGCTTAATTAGGCTTTCCTAGGCGCGAAGAATATATTCTTTTGAATATATATATTTTTATTATATATACTTATGTTGTTCTTGTTTCTATTCCTCCTATACGATCCTGTTGTCTGGTCGACCGAGTCACCAAAGCCCGAGCAGATAACCTCGTCCTGATTGCCGAGACCAGACGCCCCAAGATTCCGCCGCTGCATCCAACGCCAAGGACCCCAGCCCGACCGCTGGTAAATGCATCCCATCATCTCATGCCCTCCCTATGAAGTCATCTCCCGAAGAGCGGAACCCAAGTGTCGTTTACTTTCGATGGATTGTTTTTACCCGTTATCTTTTTTCTTTTTATAAACTTTTTGAAATGGATTGTTTTTTATTGTGAGAAGAACTGTTCTGTTTATTTGGAAGAAGAAGAAGAAGATTCATCAAGGGACACATGGGAGCATATGACAAAGAGGAGGGACTGTTGTGGAAAATTTGATTGTGGACATTTCTTTAGTTAAATAGTCATAACGTCTCCCAGTGTCAGTTTTACCGGTAATCGCTATTCACAGCGAATATTGCTTTAACTGTCATTGCAGGAAAGACTTGTCAGTGAAAACCTTCCATTAAGATGAGATGGCACAATACTTGTAGCAAAGAGAGTCCATCGCACAGATGTATACCCGCCATCCGGGACCCCGTACTGCTGAGATATGTTTGTGATATGGAATTCTTATCATTTTACCAAGATTAATGGATGGCATCTTTTAGTCATATTCGATCCGTATGACTGAAATACTGCTGCTATTGTCTTATGCAGAGAAAGCCTCATCGACTGGAACAGTTAGAATGGTCGCTATCAAATATGGTTTATATGAATCATGTTTGATGAGATCCACTAACAGGTAATGGGTCCATGTTTATGGATGAGCACAGAAAGGTCCATAAGATGGCAGCCATTTCTGCTCATCTCTGCACATGTCTGTGTTTCTACATAAGCACTGAACATTGTACTTTTTTGAATGTATACATGTTATGTGATTGTTGGTCGTGAAGCCACTCCCTGTAACCCCCTTTTGTTCACTTGCTGTAAATAAACCAGCCCTGCCCTCAGACACACAGAAGATACAGGAAACTCACACACAGCACAGAACACATAGACACAAGCGCTTATATTCATGCATGCATGCAGACACACAGAAACTCTCATAAACACACACATCCATTTGCTCTTACCAACACTCACGCATCCACACACACATACATACACATATACTTATCCAGAGAGAGAAACCCGGCAGATGGCATTGATATGACCCAGCGTGTCTGTGCTGCCACGCAGCTTTAACTGTCTAGCAGTTGTTATTACATGTTATGTTATGTTATTGGTATCATCCTTGCACCCCTGCTGTTTCCGGCTAGTTGGTTGCTCCCACCTCCATTTCCTGCTGTAACTCCCATTTTGTTTAGTTATTATGAGGAGACTGCAGAGTGTAGAAGCTGTGTAACTTCATTGGAAATTTACCTATGGAAAAGTCTCTATGTTTATGCCTTTGCTAACTTGAAGCATAAAGAAGCATTAGAGAACACCTCTGGAGTCTTTATTAATTGAGTAAACTATCTGTTAAAGCCATCATTCAACCTGCTGCACATACTTACAGACTGGGTCTACAAGAAGGTCACAGGTACAATCGATGCTGAGACAGAACAGTAAATTTCCAAGAATCCATCACATGGTTTTCTCTGCAGCTTCAGAAAGTAAATTTCCAAGAATCCATCACATGGTTATCTCTGCAGCTTCAGAAAGTAAATTTCCAGAAGCATCCATCACAGGTATCTGCAGCTTCAGAAACGTGAGTAAACACTTGCCTGTGTGTCACCAGAAGCATTACACTGCATATGAAACCAGCCACCTACTGAATGCTTCATTACTGTTACAGCCTTCTGAGATGAGCTATCCAGTCTGAACCAGTTGCAGCACTAGCAAGCTATTGTAACAACAAATACCCAGCTCCTCAGCTCAGCCTGCTTACTAACAGAAGTCACTACTTCATTCTTCTCGTCCTGTCAGAGCCCCTCATCCATCCTTGAAGGCAAGGGAGGTTTATGAAGCAAGTAAGGAAGAAACATCTAGTAACCTGACTGCATTATGGGAAAAGACTTTAAGTTGTATAACAGCCACTAATGAAACTAGCAACAATTCTGAGCAATTGAACACTGCTCTCTCAAGGGTTAAGAAGGCATTTGAGAATTATAAAAGACTTTCTGAGAAGTACTATTCCCTATTGTCACATTCCAACATAGAGGAAGCTGCATTGGAATTAAAAGGACTTTACTTCTAATGACCAGCAGATGCATAGCACATATCTTGAAGCAAAGGCACAGATAGAAGGTAGATTAGCACAGCTACATGAAACTACATCCTGTAAATCTGCTTCTTCCAGACACTCAGGAAAATCTTCTAGGTCTGCCCGCTCATATCATAAATCTTCTTCTAAGTCATTACGGTCCTGCTCTATAAGGTTAATACTGAGCGACCAAATACTCAAAGCTTGTCAAAAGGTTGCAGTAGCCCAGGTTCAAGCCGCCTGCTCTGAAAAAGAAGCAGCCTTCAAAGCAGAAGCTAAATGCAAGGAAGCAGAAGCTAAACACATTCAAGCAAGAATACAAGCAGAAACAGAGGCTCAGCTAGAAATTCTTCAGAAGAATAGAGAAAAGGAAGTAGCTTTAGCAGAGTTATCTGTCTTGGAACAAGCCCCATTGGAAGAAGAAGGAGCAGCTTGTACCAGCTTGGCTGCTTGTCAAGACCCTGTTGAAATGACCCTACAGTTTGTCTTAACTCAGAACCACGACAATACAGTCCCACCTACAGTTGGAGATTCTTCTCATAATCCTCCAGCAAGTGGATCAGAAGGCAATGTGTCGCCAAAGCAAGCTGGTCAACTAGACACACCTACTAACAGAGACCCTCCACAACTACCGCACCTCACAAAATCAAGTGAATCAACCTACGCAGCTCATGTGCCACCACAACCCTATGTGCATAGAGATTACAAGGGCACAGCAGAAGACTACAGAATGATTGCCCCTTCAGTCGAAGACAAGGAGTTCATCAAGATTATGGATGAAGAGTTCTTCAAGGACAATTCCAACAATTGGGTAGCTCCATTACCCTTCCGAGTACCAAGGCTTACTCTCCCTAACAATGGAGAACAAGCTTTAACCAGATTTGCTGCACTTAAAAAAACTCTCCGTAACAAACCTGAGATGCAAGAGCACTTTCTAGCATTCATGCAGAAGATTTTAGTGCCAGCAGTTGTCCTCACACAAACCATTTGGTTTTCAGGACCCAAGTTTTTAATGGACCAGTCTTCTACAAACTCAGAAGAAGATATCAATTTCCACCTGGAGGATCCAGATACTGATCCGGAAATCCAGCCTGAAGTTGTAGCATTGAGTTCCAACATCTGCTCAAGAAGAAATTTGGAGGTAAGACGTTTTGAACGTTTCTCCTCTTGGAAAAGGTTGGTGAAGACTATAGCAAGATTGAGTCATATTGCACAGATTTTCCGCAAATTGAATCAGACATCGTCTTGCCATGGATGGCACACCTGTAAGGAGTCACCCAATGCATTAGAGTATGAGAGAGCTGAGCTGTTCATCATACGTCGTGTGCAAAAAGAAGTCTTTGTGGAAGAGATTAAGTGCTTAAGAGCCAATGGACCAGTCCCAAAATGTAGCCCACTATTCACACTGAACCCAGTGATCGTCAACGAAGGCATGCTTCGAGTCGGTGGACGACTGAAAAGGTCAAACCTGCTAGGGAAAGAACAGAACCCCTTGATAATACCAAGAAACCACCATTTGGGAACATTGATTATACAGCATTACCATGAGAGAGTCAAACATCAAGGAAGACACTACACAGAAGGTGCAGTCAGAATTGCAGGGTTCTGGATAGTTGGAGTGAAAAGACAAATAGCCACGATCATTCACAACTGTGTTAAATGTCAGAAGTTACGGGGTAGACAGCAGTTTCAACAGATGGCTGACCTACCTGCAGACAGACTGAGTGAAGATACACCCTTTGCATATGTCGGAATCGATGTGTTTGGACCATGGACAGTAACGGCTAGAAGAAGTCGTGGTGGTCAAGTCAACAAACTGTAAGAGCTGTGCATATCGAAGTAATCGAGTCAATGGATACTTCGAGCTTTATCAATGCTCTAAGGAGATTTGCATATGTTTCTTTATACAAGGATAAGTTAGCATTACCCAAATGTTTCCAAAATGTAAGGGAAGGAGGAGAGGAGAGGCCTTCTTCCATGACATAGTTATAGCTTTCAGAGCATAGAAAAAAGAGTAAGCTAGGCATAGTTCATTCAGCAACTGAGGGGGATCAACTTTTCTCCCCAACCCCAGAAGACAGGGGCTCATGGTGGGCACAAGAGAAAACTTTACAATATCATTGACGATGGAGATCACCTCCTCCAAGTAAAAAAAAATTATATAAAGTTGGATTGCACCACAACGGGCATTCGAGATATAGTAGAATTTGGTAGATCTTCATAAGCTAGACCTGCTTTCCAGGCCTTGAGTGTAGTAAACCTAGAGGGAGTCAAGGAGTAAGGGGCCTTGGGTTCTCAGATTCTGGAGGGCCTCCAAAGAGTTCAGCACAGCCGCCTCCAAAACCGTAGAGTTATTGGACTGGTCAGGGCATAGCCACCACTTAGCTGTTACCAGTTGTGTAGCTAAAACATATTTATGACAGTCCGGTAGGGCTAAGCTCCCCCTTGGAGGTGGGTCTCATTAATGTGGACATTTTATATCGTGGAGGGCTGGCTCCCCACATAAAGGAAGAAAAAAGCTGATTCAGTTAGGTAAAAAAGGATTTCGGAATCCAGTGAGAAGAATGCCTAAAAAGATAAATGAATTTGGGAAGAATTTTCATCTTTATCAAATTTATACATTCTAATAGGGACAAAGGCAGGTTCTCCCAGGCTTTCAGCTAAGCCTTAGTAGACTGATATACTGGTAGAAGATTAGGATGAAGATAGTCAGCAGAACAGCAGGATTCAATCACCCCCAAGTATCTGAACTCCTCAACCCACTGCAATTGCAGAGTTGCGGGCTGCAGGGTCAATTGGGAATAACAGAGACTTGGACCAGTTAACCTTAAACCCGTTAATAAAAGGAGAACGCTTCCAGGGTCTGGGGGGCGCCATCCAGGGAAGGACCCGCATCATTTAGGAACAAGAAGAAGTCCTCCACATACATTGCTACCCTCTCCTCCAGCCAGGGAATCCTTAAGCACTTAATAAATGGTAAAACTCGCAGGGCCTCAGCCATGGGTTCCATAGCCATTGCAAAAAGGGTGAGAGAGAGAGAGAGAGAGGACAGCCCTGTCGAGTGCCCCTATGCAAGGTAAGTGGCGATGACAAATCAAACCCTGGCCTGATCGTGGCTGTAGGATTCTAAAAAATTGTTTGAAGTCTACTTATAAAAATCAGGGGGAACCCCATCCATCTCAGAACCTCCCATAAGTAAGGCCATTCAACAGTGTCTAACGCCTTATTTATATCTAGAGAGGCGACCACCATGGAACCCATATTTAAATGGTGAGCATGAATAGTCATAAATAACAAATAGATTAACATCTGTGGCCCGATGAACCATAAATCCAGTCTGATCTGCATCGACCACCGAGTGCAACAGTTACTTTAATCTGCCAGTAAGGATCTTGGTAAGTATCTTGAGGTCACAATTTAATAAGGCAATTGGCCTGTAAGAGGCACAGACCTTGGGGTCTTTGGTGCTTGTATGTAGATAAGGACTTTGAGCTTTACTCATAGAAGAGTGTCGGTAGCCAGGCAGTGGGAAAATAGAGATGCAAGATAGGGAGCGAGCAGTTTCCTATACATTTTATAGAATTCTATGGGTAACCCATTCGGCCCATGTGCCTTCCCAGTAGAAAAGACCCAAGAACCATGAGAACCTCATCTACAGAGAATGGACGTACTAGCATTGATCCCTCCTCATCTGAAAACCAGCCTAGGGTGACAGAGTCTAGCAGGGAGGCCATATCTGACCGTACAAAATTAGATGGTAGTGAAGAAGTGTAAAGGTTAGAAAATATGCTCTAAACTCCCCCAGTAAGACATCAGGATAAGTAAATACATCACCAGACTGGAATCTAGGATCAGGGATCAGAGTGAGGGGCATCTCATGTTGTGACAACATAGTCAAAAGCCGGCCGTTCTTGTTCAAAGAATTTTTGTTTGCATTTGAAAAAGGTCCAGTCTTGTCACTTTGTTATGTGTAGATTAAGCTCCCTCTTGGCAGATTCTAGTAAACCAAAATTCTCCATACTAGGATGAGAGCTATAACAAATAGTTTGAGCTGCCACCCTGTCCTGCAGAGACAACACTGTGGTGGCCTGCTCTTTTTTGGCAGCAGTTATGGAGGAGATAGAATGACCCCTAGTAAATGCCTTAAATGCATTCCATTCAATATTTGGAGAGGAAGAACCTACATTCATACTCCAGTATTCCTGAAAAGCAGAAGGTGTCTTTTTGGAATTTTCCTGGATGGGAGACCCAACCGCCACAAGGACCTATTACGACGGGGCAGAGTGCGAAGGACCAATTCTAATGGACAATGGTCAGAAAACCCACTGGATATATAATTAGCCTATAAAACATCCACCAAGAAGGAGGGGTTGGCTAAAGCAAAATCAATGCAGGAGGAAGTTTTATGGGTGGAAGAAAAACAGAAGTATGCTTTAACTGTGGGATGTTTCCACCTCCAAATTTAAGTAAGACCTGCCGCCAGAGCCCAATTAGATAGATCTCCTGAAAAACTCTTAGCAGGGGTGGGTTGATCCATATCAGTTGACAAAGTGGAGTTATAATCTCCCATAATTATTAATTCAGCCAGGCAGTGAGGAGTTTTTTTTCTCCAATATGATATACAGCAGGTCAGGTGATAAAGCTGTTATTACATATTTTTGTTGCCATAACATCATCACCACAATCCCATATTTACCAAAAGGGTAAGTATAAACAGTATCAATGAAACAGGGTAAAGATTTGCTGACGAGTATTGAAACACCCCTGGCATAGTTGGAGTGTGTGGCATGAAAGGCCCTTTAGATGTGTTTCCTGTAGTAATATTGTGTGGGGGGCCTGAAGTTTAAGATACTGGAACAATAGAGACCGTTTAAATTTTGAGTTCAAGCATCTAACATTCCAGGACAAGAGTTTCATTGTTTCAAAGGGTCTAGAGGCCATAATGATAAGGAAAATTATGTATTGAGGACATAAATTAATCTAGGGCAAGGGGACATCTGAGGAGAAGCATGGAGAGCAGAGATCATCACCATGAACTTACAGTAGGAAATGCAAGAAACGAAAGAAAGAAATATATCAAAAAACAACCAGGGCACTTCCGTGCTAACCCTGTCCCTACCTGACCCCATTCAAAAAAAAAAAAAGAAGGGTGGCAGGTAGGGACCTTGATTCCAAAACTAACTGTGAACCAACTGGTCACAATCAAAACACTATGTCCAGTGTGAAGCGGAGGTCCTGAAAATTGGGGAAAACTGTCATCCCAGGCGATGTAGTCTGTGGAAAATAAAAAGGAATTGGTGTAGTAACCCTGGAAAGGCGCAGCTCAAGCTCCGGTAGGTGGGCCCTCCTTATGAAGGTTATGGTCAGTAGTAGTTTGAAAAATGAAGGGATGACCCAATGAAAACACTTGGTCAATGTTAGTTCCCCCAAAAAGGTAGCAAAACGTGCAAACAGTAGAAAAGGTAAAACAATGCAGAGAAATAGGAAAATAAAGAACACAAAAATGGTGGAAGTTTAGATACTTGCTGTAACATGGTGAAGACATCAACCGGACATCATTGCAACAGGTACAGTGCCTTGCGACCTTTTGGCATATTTCAGGCTTCAAACATAAAGATATAAAACTGTAATTTTTTGTGAAGAATCAACAAGTGGGACACAATCATGAAGTGGAACGAAATTTATTGGATATTTCAAACTTTTTAACAAATAAAAAACTGAAAAATTGGGCGTGCAAAATTATTCAGCCCCCTTAAGTTAATACTTTGTAGCGCCACCTTTTGCTGCGATTACAGCTGTAAGTCGCTTGGGGTATGTCTCTATCAGTTTTGCACATCGAGAGACTGAAATTTTTGCCCATTCCTCCTTGCAAAACAGCTCAAGCTCAGTGAGGTTGGATGGAGAGCGTCTGTGAACAGCAGTTTTCAGTTCTTTCCACAGATTCTCGATTGGATTCAGGTCTGGACTTTGACTTGGCCATTCTAACACCTGGATATGTTTATTTGGGAACCATTCCATTGTAGATTTTGCTTTATGTTTTGGATCATTGTCTTGTTGGAAGACAAATCTCCGTCCCAGTCTCAGGTCTTTTGCAGACTTCATCAGGTTTTCTTCCAGAATGGTCCTGTATTTGGCTCCATCCATCTTCCCATCAATTTGAACCATCTTCCCTGTCCCTGCTGAAGAAAAGCAGGCCCAAACCATGATGCTGCCACCACCATGTTTGACAGTGGGGATGGTGTGTTCAGGGTGATGAGCTGTGTTGCTTTTACGCCAAACATAACGTTTTGCATTGTTGCCAAAAAGTTTGATTTTGGTTTCATCTGACCAGAGCACCTTCTTCCACATGTTTGGTGTGTCTCCAAGGTGGCTTGTGGCAAACTTTAAACGACACTTTTTATGGATATCTTTAAGAAACGGCTTTCTTCTTGCCACTCTTCCATAAAGGCCAGATTTGTGCAGTATACGACTGATTGTTGTCCTATGGACAGAGTCTCCCACCTCAGCTGTAGATCTCTGCAGTTCATCCAGAGTGATCATGGGCCTCTTGGCTGCATCTCTGATAAGTCTTCTCCTTGTATGAGCTGAAAGTTTAGAGGGATGAGGCAAATTTAATCCTCCTTCAACTGGGACTGATATCTCTGGACCAACAATCAGCCTTAAACCCTCAGAATACGGCCTCATCCAAACGCCCATCTCCTCCCAGCCCACTCACTCCAGTCTGGCAGAAGAAAAAGTCAAAGAGTTCCAAGGAATCCCATGCTACCTGATGCACCTCTAAAATCGCAAAATGCTCTCACTGCCTCTTTGTGGTCTTGCCAGCCGGACGTCCGTACTGAACTTCGGTTCCTACTCTCCTCGGACGTAGCTGATCGGTTTTGGTTCTCTATGTCTTGTTTTTGCTGAAGATTACCAAGGGTTTCCTTGGTTGAGCTTGAATGTCCTAGGTTTAAATGTTTACGTTTAAGTTTTAAGGTTGTAATACTATGTGCTCAACTGCTTTCACTCTATGGAGGGCAGTTGACGGTACTGACCATACGGGTTCCCAGATGTCTGGTCTCTCCATGGACTGAGATTTACAATTAAGTTTATAATGGTTGACAATCTCCGTTCTGTCCCCTGAGATTGGCTCCAGGGATTTCCCTGGATAGCCAAGGTCGGTTCCCTACATTCTTTATCCGGCTATGGCGGTTGTTCCCGGGTCTAGGGAGGGGACGTATGCTCCTCTTGTGGAAGGTGCCTCTTCCGTGCCTGGGGCTCGGAGCAGTCGCCTAAGGAGGGGAGCTGTCCCATCCTTTTCGTTTACTATATGACGTGGGAGGGATTTGTGTTAGTTTAAATTGGAGGTTGGTTGGATCCGGGGCGATTGCAATGCACCTCCCTCTGCCCCGCGTGGTATTTGTACTTGAGACAGACGTAGGTTTGCTGTCTAGGCAGACTTATACTTTCTAGTGTGACATGGGAATGGGCAGGCCTGTTCCTGTTCTTGAGCACCAGAGGGACTCCTTGGATCCTTTGATCTCGGGGCCCCTGGGGTTCTCCTTCTTACTTTTCTATATTCCTTTCTCATTTTGTCAATCTTTCACTTGTTCTTCCTTGTTCAGGTAGCGGGGAGAAGATGAGCTAGAACGGTCTGGTCATACTGACCTTCCTGTGTATGAACATATCCATTGGCAGGAATTTTCTTAAGGGTACAGGTAGGTCTTTGCTTCATAGTGCTGTTTTTACTTCTCTGGACAAATGGCAGTCAATAGGGACTCCCTTATGCCTATACAAATAGCATCCCATAATGTCCACGGCCTAAACTCCCCACTTAAACTAAGAACATTTTTCCAATATGCTCACTCTCAACACCTGGACATGCTCCTCCTCCAGGAAACTAATTTCCCCAAAACATACACTCTCAAATGTATTCACTCTAAATGTTCCCAGTTCTTCTTAGATAATGCAGAAGATAAAACCAAAGAAGTAGGAATTTTCCTTTCCAAAAAGTTTGGCTTCTCCCCTTCCAATGAAATCAAAGACCCAGAAGGTAGGTTCCTGCTCGTGTTGGGGACTTTGGAGGGCTCCCTGGTCACACTTGTCTCATATTATGCTCCCAAAGAGGGTTAAATCACAATTCTTTGCCTCTGTTTTCCCAATTATCACCACACTTGGTGGATTGAAAAATCTTAGGGGGAGACTCGAATGTCGCCCTAGATCAAATGCTGAATAAATCAGGTCATAAACACGTACAAATTTTGAAACCACCTAAACAGAGCTTGAAGACAGCAAAGCTTTCTATTCCCATGGGCTGATAGACATATGGAGGGAGCTCAACCCGAACTCGAAGGATTACACACACTTCTCTGCACCACATCAAACGTGTGCGAGGATAGATCATATTTTTATCGCAGCCCCAGACGCCCCCTTGGCCGTCAGAGCACTCATTAGAGATTCCCTGATATCTCACCGCTCAATGGTATTGCTTCAAATAAAAGTCCGCCAGGAAGAAGATGGTACATTTCGCTGGTGCCTGAATGAGTCTTTACTTAGCAGCCCCGCACTGTGCTCCCTTATGGAGAAAGAAATTGTTGAATATTTTCAAATTAATGATGTTGGCAAAATTTCTCCTGAGACGCTTTGGGCGGCCCACAAAGCTGTCATACGTGGTAAATTCATCCAGCTTGCCACCAAACTTAAAATGGAAACACGGGAAAAAATTGCCAGACTAGAAAAGGAGTTTCATGAGCTAACCAGGAAACATAGAAGTAACCCTAATCCTAAGTCCCAAGCACAGCTAGAAGCGAGCTGCTTATCCCTAAATATGGCCCTTACCACCCAGGCTGAAAAAAAGTCTTCGGTGGTCGGGAGCTCAATTCTACTTTCACAATGACAAAATAGGCCCCAGACTGGCAGCTAGATTACCACCTCGTCCTTGGTCTGTCGTTTTCCGGAAAATACGCTCCTCCACAGGATCTCTGACACAGAACCCTCAAAATTATGGCAGAATTTGGTGCCTTTTATTCTAAACTTTATAAGTCCAGCCTGGATCTTTCACGACCCAACATGCCAAACTTTCTGGACGATATCTCCTTACCCAAGCTTGATAAAGGAGATCGGGCCTGTCTGGAAAAAACAGTTTCAGAATTAGAAGTCTTGGAAGTGATCAAGAACTTGAAGAAAGGCTCAGCCCCCGGTCTGGACAGGTTCTCATCCTGTTATTATAAAACGTTCAGAAACTCGCTGTCTCCGTATCTGACTCGGTTCTTCAACTCACTTGGGAGTGGCGCTAACCTAGATGTCACAGCTAACACAGCTTACATCTCAGTAATCCCAAAACCTGGGAAAGATAACTCACAAGTTGGAAACTACAGGCCTATTTCTTTGATGCATAACTACCTCAAATTTTTGACTAAAATCCTAGCTAATAGGATGTCTGTTTTTATAGAAAATTACATACATAGGGACCGGGTGAGTTTTTTCCCGGTCAGTAGGGCCCAGACCAGATACGGAGAGCAATAGATATTGTTTCATTACTAAAAGCTAATTGGGATGGAGGGAGTATTCGGGAGGGTTACCTGCTCTCAATAGACCTTCAAAAGGCATTTGACACGGTGGAATGGCCTTACCTTTTCGAAATTCTAGACAGATAGGGATTTGGTCCTAGTTTCATTCAGATTCTCAGGTCCCAATACTCTATCCTGAGTGCTCAGGTCAAACTTCAAGGTCACTTTTCAGATTCTTTCCCAATCTTCAGAGGTACCAGACAGGGGTGTCCTCTTTCCCCTATAATTTTTGCTATCGCAATAGAAACACTTTCCATGGCTATTAGGAACAATCCCAACATCCACAGGGTTGAATGCGCCCTGTTTGCGGACGATCTACTCCTCTTTGTCTCTGGCCCCCTTATCTCGACCCCTAATATACTTAAACTTCTTCCTGACTTTGGGAAAAATTCAGGTCTACATGTAAATCTGTCTAAATCAATAGCCCTAAATGTAAAGATTCCAATATCTATGGTGGAATGTCTCAAGCAACACTTCCCCTTTCATTGGAATACAGTTTCCATCCCTTATCTCTGGGTTAATCTGACTGCTAACATTGATCAACTACACCAAGCTAATTATCCCCCCCTGTACAAAAAACCTGCAGCTGATTTGACTAACTGGGCGAAGTGGAATATTTCCTGGCTGGGTAGGATCAATTCAATTAAGATGAATCTCCTTCCTAGGTTACATAGTTACATAGTAGGTGAGGTTGAATAAAGACAATAGTCCATCCAGTTCAACCTGTGTAGGTGTGTGTGGCTGTAATCATCTCACATAGCCCTTAATGTCCTGATCCTTGAGATGTAAGTCTAAGAGTCTTTTGAAAGCCACCATACTTCCCGCAGAAACCACCTCTTGTGGTAGAGAATTCCACAATCTTGTAGCCCTAACAGTAAAGAACCCCCCTCGTTGCCTGAGGTTAAAACGCTTCTCCTCTAATCGCATTGTATGTCCCCGAGTCCTCATGCAATCCCTTCGAATGAACAGCTTTTTTTCTAAGCTGAGATCCCCATTAAGATATTTATAAATTGCTATCATGTCCCCCCTCAGGCGTCTCTTCTCCAGGGAGAATAAATCGAGCGATTGCAGATGCTCTTCATAGTTAAGGTCCTCCAATCCCCTAATCAGTTTAGTTGCCCTTCTCTGGACTCTCTCCAGCTCCAACACATCCCTCCTGAGGACTGGCGACCAGAACTGGACAGAATACTCCAGATGCGGTCAGACCAGAGTTTTATAAAGTGGAAGGATTATAGTCTTATCTCTGGAATACATCCCTTTCTTTATGCATGCTAATATTCTGCTGGCTTTGGCAGCTGCCGCTTGACATTGCATGCTGTTGCCTAATCTATCATCAACCAAGACTCCCAGATCCTTCTCCATTTTTGATTCCCCCAAGGGTTCCCCTCCTAACGTGTATTGTGCTTTTGTGTTTTTAGTCCCCAAGTGCAAAACCTTACACTTCTCCACATTAAACCTCATTTGCCATGTCGTTGCCCACTCCGTTATTTTGTCCAGGTCATTCTGTAGGATATCTGCTTCATGCTGTGCAGTTATTGCCCTGGCCAATTTTGTGTCATCTGCAAAAACTGATAACGAACTACTGATCCCGTCCTCAATTTTGTTTATGAATAAATTGAACAAGGTTGGTCCCAGGACTGAGCCCTGGGGGACCCCGCTTACTACCTCAGACCAGTCTGAGTATGCGCTGTTTATTACCACCCTTTGGACACGGCCTTTTAGCCAGTTCCGTATCCAGAAGCAAACCCTGCTGTCGATACCTGCAGACCTTATTTTATAACTTAACCACTTGCCGACCGCCGCACGACTATCTACGTCGGCGGTCAGCCCCTCACAGGCAAAGTGACGTAGGGCTACGTCACTAGCTTGTGAGGGTCTAGGGAGCGAGCGCGCGCCCCCGGAGGCGCGCTCCCGCTCCCGAGTGGTCACGGACCCCCCCGCGCGTGTGACCGGCGGACCCGATGTCCGCCGGCCACTCTGCGATCGGCGGGGGAGAGGGAGAAAGTCAGGCAGCTTGTGTAAACAAGCTGCCTGTCATTCTCCTCGCTGTATGAGAGCTGATCACATGGATCTACTATGTAGATCCGTTGATCACTCTGCATACAGCTGAAGCCCCAGCCAATCACAGTTAGAATCACGCCCCTAGGGACACACACAGCCCCTCCCTCTCAAATAAAGTTAACCCCTTCACTACCAGTGTATTTTTACAGTAACAGTGCATATGTATAGCACTGATTACTGTAGAAATGTCACTGGTAACCCCAAAAGTGTCAAAAATGTCAGTCAAGGGTCCGATCTGTCCGCCGCAATGTCGCAGTACCGCAAAAAAAATCGCAGATCGCCGCCATTACGCGTTAAAAAAAAAAACAACAAAAATGACAAAAATCTTTCCCTTAGTTAGTAAACGCAATAACTTTTGCGCAAACCAATCAAAATACGCTTTTTGCGATTTTTTTTACCAAACATAGGTAGCATAAAACAAATTGGCCGAAAATTTTAAAAAATTTTGATTTTTACATTTTTTTTTGGGGGGAATTTCATATAAAAAAAAGGGAAAAATATTGCTATTTTTGCAAAATGGACGCTCTTTTTTTGTTTATAGCGCGTGATCAAAAAATCGCACAGGTGATCAAATACCGCCAAAAGAAAGCTCTGTTTGTGGGAAAAAAAGGACGCCAAATTCGTTTAGGTACAGCGTCGCACGACCGCGCAATTCTCCGTTAAAGTCACGCAGTGCCGAATCGCAAAATACCCCCTGGTCGGAATGGGGGTAAAATCTTCCGGGGCTTAAGTGGTTAAGCGCTTGTGGGGAACTGTATCAAACGCCTTAGCGAAATCCAAGTACACCACATCCACTGGTCTGCCCCTATCTAGCTCACAGCTCACCTCCTCGTAGAATGTTAAGAGATTGGTTTGACAAGAACGCCCATTTGTAAACCCGTGCTGATTACCGCTGATGATGTTGTTGTCTTTAGCAAACTCTACGATATAGTCCCTTTTCATCCCCTCCAGTAGTTTACATACTATTGATGTCAAACTGACAGGCCTATAATTTCCCGGGATATGCCTCTGCCCCTTTTTGAATATCGGAATCACGTTGTAACGCTCCTGCGTTTTTGTTATAGGCTGGATTTGCAGCTGCAAAATCTCCACTCAGTAGTCATGTAGAGATGTGTTGAATACCAGATCCAACTCTCCAGGACTCATCACCGTGGGCCTGTCAGCTTCAACATACAGATATATACACACTCAATGAGATGTTCCTGGAGTGATAGGATGTATATGATAGTATGAAGGTGATGTGCTGAAGGGACAGGTGTGAACAGTGACAAGGATGGTAAGCACTTGATAGGTTTGTACAGGAGAGTTCAAGATGGTATTTAGGAATGCAGATAGGTTAGTATCGAGTATGCTAACAGGTGGTGAGGACAGCAGATGACAAATACAGGATAGACTAACCCAGTGCAAGGATAGATAGTAGTAGACAGGAGAGCTAGCAATGGATGCAGCAGTGCAGATGATAGATGGTAGTAGTCTCAAGAGCTAGCAATCTATGTAACAGTGCAGATGATAGGATAGTATGGATAGGTAGTAACAGTCCTTAATGCAATAGTAGTAGTGTAAGTAATGGAGGTTTCCCCTGCGGGGTACTTATCACTATAGTATAGTAGTAGAAGGGTCCGGTGATGAGGAAGTGATCCAGTAGCGAGATACAGGGATCAGTAGCGAGGTTCGGGTCTGAGGAAGTGATCCTGGTAGCGAGATACAGGGATCTGTAGCGAGGTTCCACAGCGAGACACGCTTGTAAGCATAGATGCAAGGCAGGTTGAACAAACATGTGAGTGAGAACGCCGGCGGTTGAAATAGCCGCTCTGCGGCGCTCAGTGATGACAGCATCGGTCTTAAAGGTGTATGCGCACCTACCAGAAGAGAATGGTGGGACGCATACACGGAATGGAAAGTGGAATAAGGGTACCAGAGGTACCAGAACATTACAGTACCCCCCCCCCCTTAAGGCCGGCTCCGGAAGGCCTCTAGAACTGTTTTTTCCGGGTATTTCGAGTGAAAATTGCGAATCAGTCTAGGGGCATGTATATCAGAGGTATCCAGCCAGGTGTCGTCTTGGGGCCCATAGTTCTTCCATCGTACTAGATATTGGAGTCTTCTTCTGTGGATACGAGAATCCAGAATCTCCTTTATCTCATATTCTTCTCCGCCTTCAACTTGTACAGGAGGTGGAGGTGGGATGGTAGGCCTTATTCCTTGGTTAGGAACATGTGGCTTCAATAGCGACACATGGAAGATGGGATGGATCTTGAGATCTGCTGGTAAGGTGAGCTGTACTGCAGCTTTTCCAATTAGTTTCCTGATTGGGAAGGGTCCCAAGAATAAAGGCCCAAGCTTTTTGCTAGGGATCTTTAATCTTAAATTTTTTGTTGATAGCCAAACGAGGTCCCCAATAACATACTGAGGAGAAGGTCTTCTACGAAGGTCGTAGTACCTATTTTGTTGACTATGAGCGTGTGATATGGTAGTATTGAGTAAACCCAAAGAGTCTTTTATTTGGGTAAGGTAATCCGAGGCTACTGGGTTACTCGATGGCAGGATGCGTGGTGGAAGAAGAGTGGGATGAAACCCATAGTTCAAGTAGAACGGACTTTGCTTCGTAGTACTGTGGGTTGCGTTGTTGTAAGCAAATTCCGCTAGAGGAAGGAGATCCACCCAATCATCCTGCAGGTATGATGTGTAGCAGCGTAGATATTGTTCAATGCACTGGTTGACTCTTTCAGTCTGTCCGTTGGTCTGAGGATGGTAGGGAGAAGTGAGCTTTCGCTCAATGCGTAAAATTTGACAAAGTGCTTGCCAAAATTTAGAGATAAATTGTGAACCACGGTCGGACAAAAGAGTCTTTGGAATTCCATGCAACTTGAACAAATGTTTCATCAGTAGTTCCGCTGTTTGTTTGGATGAAGGTAGTCTACGGATAGCGATGAAATGTGCCATCTTTGTCAAGTGGTCCACTGACACTAGGATGGTATTAAATCCTTTGGAAGGTGGTAGTTCTACTATGAAATCTAAGGACACAACTTCCCATGGAACCTGGGGTATTGGTAGACTACAAAGTAGTCCAGATGGTTTTGTAGTGTCAATTTTGGACCTTGCACAGATGTCACATGAAGAAACAAATTTTTGTACAGACGTCTTCATATCAGGCCACCAAAACTGCCTGGTGAGCAAATTAAAGGTTTTCGTCATACCCATATGTCCTGCCATGGGTACATCATGCGATAACTCCAAGATCTTGGTGCGCATAGTAGGGGGTATGTAAAGTTTGTCATTGTAATAGAGGAAGCCTTCTGCATCAGTACTTAGTTGTGGTGGAGATGAATCCATTCCTATACTGTGCAAAATCTCTTCCTTCAAGGATCGGACAACACCAATAATGCGTTCATAGGGTATTATGGGAATGGAAGGGATTTCGGCGCAGTTATCTTCGGTTAGTCGTGATAGCGCATCCGCTTTTTTATTTTTGTCTGCAGGCGAATAGGTCACTAAGAAATTAAATCTTAAAAAGAATAATGACCATCGTACCTGCCGGTGGGAAAGAGTCTTATTAGTCTGGAGGTATTGAAGGTTTTTATGATCTGTATATATGAGTATTGGTAACTGGGTACCTTTGAGCAGATGTCGCCAATTCTCCAGTGCCAATTTTATGGCAAGCAACTCCTTTTCACCCACTGGGTAATTCACCTCTGGGCTGCTTAGTGATTTTGAAAAGAAAGCAACTGGGTGGAGTGATGAAGTGTTTGTTGGTCGTTGGGAGAGAACTGCTCCTACTGCCATATTTGACGCATCTACCTCTAGAATATATTGGAGGGATGGGTCTGGATGGCGTAGTATGGGAGCAGAAGTGAAGCTTGATTTTAACAAGCAGAAAGCTTGATTTGCTTCTTCTGACCATTTGAATGGTTTTTTTATACTTGTCAGTTGTGTGAGAGGTCTCACAATGGCGGAAAAGTTCTTGATGAACTTCCTATAGAAGTTTGAGAATCCTAGGAATCGCTGTAGGGCCTTACGAGTTGTTGGTATAGGCCAGTCTAGAATACAGGATATCTTGCTCATATCCATCTTAATTCCAGTTTTGGATATGAAGTATCCTAGAAATAATATTTCTTCTTTATGAAATAGGCATTTTTTTAATTTCACGTATAGACTGTGTGAGAGCAGTCTGGACAACACAAGTCTTACATGTTTTATGTGTTCAGGCATAGATCGAGAATAGATAAGTATATCGTCTAGGTATACTACAACACAGACATCAAGTAAGTCTCTAAAGATGTCGTTTATGAATCTTTGGAAAGCTGCGGGAGCATTACATAGCCCGAATGGCATCACAAGGTATTCGAATAGTCCTTATCTGGTTCTGAATGCTGTTTTCCACTCATCCCCGTCACGGATTCGGATTAGGTTGTATGCCCCTTTCAGGTCTAATTTGGTGAAATAAGTAGCCCCACACACTTGTTCAATAAGTTCAGGGATAAGCGGCAAAGGATAGCGATCCTTTATCGTAATCGTGTTTAATTGCCTATAATCGATAATAGGCCTGAGACTGGAATCCTTATTGCGGACAAAGAAAAGTCCTGCAGCAGTGGAAGAAGTAGAGGGTCTAATGAACCCTTTTGTCAAATTCTCATTCAAGTATTCCTTGAGGTGAGAAAGTTCATCCTGTGAAAGGGGATAAACATGACCGAAAGGCAATTTGCTGTTAGGGAGTAGATCGATAGTGCAATCGTAATCCCTATGGGGAGGTAACACTTGAGCATTTTTCTCAAGGAACACTTCGGACAGATCCTGATAGCATAGTGGTGCAATTTCATCTGACACCACAGACAGAATCTTCCCATAAGATGGGAGGTTACACGTATTCTCACAATAGTGAGAAGGGAAAACCAAAGTCCGTTTTTTCCAATCTATGATTGGTTGGTGTGTGTGTGTAACCAGGGAAGTCCCAAAATAATAGGAAAATGGGGTGAGGATAGTATATCAAAAGTGATGGTCTCCACATGTGACTCGTTGGTAGTGGCAAGGAGTGCCTGTGTCTGGTTGGTGATTGGACCAGAAGACAGTGGAATACCATTATTGAAACTAACAGAAACAGGCTTAGATTTTGAAATAATAGGTATTTTATTTAAGGTAACAAAGCGTGTATCAATATAGTTTCCACAAGATCCAGTGTCGACCATAGCCTTGGTGGTGATCCTAGTTTGGTCCCACTGTAATATTAAATGAACAAAAAGATAGGGGTTAGAAAAGGAAAGGGGTTAGAAAAGGAATTTGTTAATCCTCCCAGCAAGACATGTGAACACTCACCCTCTTTTTTGCGAACAAGGGGACAGGTGCTTATCAAATGATCCGGGGATGCGCAATACATGCAGAGATTTCTGGATGTTCTTCTAGCTCGTTCAGTAGTCGTTAAAGGTGGGCGTATGGTTCCTACATCCATGGGAGTAGGGTCAACGGCCGAAATCCGAGAAGGACTAGACAATGGCATTCCCATCTTTTCAGCCCTTCTTTCTCGCAGTCGTCTGTCGATGTTGATACTAAGTTGTATCAAGGCCTCCAAGGTGCCAGGTAAATCCGCTCGGGCGAGCTCGTCTTTAACAGCTTCCGATAACCAGAGTCTGAATTGAGTTCGCAAAGATGTGTCATTCCACCCTGAATCAAGGGTCCATCTTTTGAACTCAGATACAAAGTCTTCTACAGGTCTCCTTCCTTGTTTCAAGGCCCTCAACTGCATATCAGCAGTACTCTGCCTATTGGGGTCATCGTATAAGCTGGTGAGTTCCGCTAGGAATAAAGAATAGGTGTTGAGAATCTGATCATTATTCTCAAAGAGAGAGTCTGCCCAGGCCCGTGGATCACCCGTCAAGTATGAAATAACGGTACAGACTTTTATTTGATCAGTGGGGTATGTACAAGGCTTTAACAAAAAAAGCAATTGACATGCGTTTTTGAATTCCCGAAATATTTTCCGGTCGCCTGTAAACACTAGAGGGGGGTTTATTTTAGGTTCAGGAGGCTCAACAGCAGTAAGCCGTGAGAGCTGGGTTACCTGCTGTGTTAAAGTCTGATTCTTTTCTTGTACGTCAGTCAGAGCAAGTATTAACGCTTTTACTTGTTGTGTTAATTGTGTCACTTGAGTGGGTAATTCTGCTGAATCCATTTTTAAGGTTCGTTCAATCTGTAACGCTCCTGCGTTTTTGTTATAGGCTGGATTTGCAGCTGCAAAATCTCCACTCAGTAGAGATGTGTTGAATACCAGATCCAACTCTCCAGGACTCATCACCGTGGGCCTGTCAGCTTCAACATACAGATATATACACACTCAATGAGATGTTCCTGGAGTGATAGGATGTATATGATAGTATGAAGGTGATGTGCTGAAGGGACAGGTGTGAACAGTGACAAGGATGGTAAGCACTTGATAGGTTTGTACAGGAGAGTTCAAGATGGTATTTAGGAATGCAGATAGGTTAGTATCGAGTATGCTAACAGGTGGTGAGGACAGCAGATGACAAATACAGGATAGACTAACCCAGTGCAAGGATAGATAGTAGTAGACAGGAGAGCTAGCAATCTATGCAGCAGTGCAGATGATAGATGGTAGTAGACAGGAGAGCTAGCAATCTATGCAGCAGTGCAGATGATAAATGGTAGTAGTCTCAAGAGCTAGCAATCTATGTAACAGTGCAGATGATAGGATAGTATGGATAGGTAGTAACAGTCCTTAATGCAATAGTAGTAGTGTAAGTTATGGAGGTTTCCCCTGCGGGGTACTTATCACTATAGTATAGTAGTAGAAGGGTCCGGTGATGAGGAAGTGATCCAGTAGCGAGATACAGGGATCAGTAGCGAGGTTCGGGTCTGAGGAAGTGATCCTGGTAGCGAGATACAGGGATCTGTAGCGAGGTTCCACAGCGAAACACGCTTGTAAGCATAGATGCAAGGCAGGTTGAACGAACATGTGAGTGAGAACGCCGGCGGTTGAAATAGCCGCTCTGCGGCGCTCAGTGATGACAGCATCGGTCTTAAAGGTGTATGCGCACCTACCAGAAGAGAATGGTGGGACGCATACACGGAATGGAAAGTGGAATAAGGGTACCAGAACATTACACACGTTAGCTTTCCTCCATTCCCCTGGTACATCTCCTGTCCTAATACTGTCAGCAAAGATCAGGAACAGGCTGTTATACCTTTTCAGATCTCTCCCAGACCCAATAGTAAAAACAAGCCTCCTGAAATTTCAGTCCAAAATTAACCTGATTTATTTGGGGTGGCAAAGGGTTTCATTGCCCTAATAATGTCCCTTTTAAGAAGCCATTCAAGGGGGACTGGGGGTTCCCCACCTCTGGAAATATTACCAGGCTACGCAATGGGCCCAGTTCTCAATCATTTACTCTTCAGAAAATAGACCAGACTGTGTGGATATTGAAAGGCAATCTGTCCCTAACCACACAATAGATTATCTTGCGTGGACATCTTTTAAGAAAAGACCCCTGATTATGTCTCCTACTGTTTCTCATTCCATGACCCTATGCGACTCACTCCATAAATTCCCTTCCGTAGTATAAACCCACAGACCGCTGACACGTGTATTTAACAACCCATTATTCCCTCCTGGGCAAAATATTAAAGCTTTCCAATTTTGGACGAACAAAGGGATGTTCAGGATTGGACATTTTCTCTCCTCACAAGGTCTGTTAACTGCCGATCAGTGTACCAACAAATTGGAAATGCCCCAATCTGAAAGGTACAGACTTCATCAGATTAGATACTTTATTTCCTCACTTTTAAATGACACAAATACCCTACCCTGTATCATGGCTTATGAAAAATGGTTCTCCCAAATCCATCTCCAATGGGGCGGTATTACCTTGATCTATGCGGCATTGACAAATACCCTCAAGAAACCTCAGAATGCACAAGTATGGGAAAGGGACTTCGACCTAAAATGGGAGGCTGCCACATGGTACAATCTCCTTAATAAATCTTTTAAGGTTATATGGAATACAGTACTTCGCTAACTGAAGCCAATGTTATGATTTTTACCCTTTGGTATCTTGTCCCAACAGGTTTAGCTAAAACGTTCCCAGGATATTCTCCGCTGTGTTTCTGCGAATGCGGACACTTCATGTGTGGTGGGAATGCCTGCGTATTAGGGGATTTTGCAATCAAAATCATGTGTAAGGTTACTGGTTTAACTATACCTAAAACAGGTTTAACTATATCTAAAACACCTGAAATTGCCTTGCTAAATAGCAAACCAGGTAAGGGTCTGAAACCACTCCTTAAACTGGTACACTTTATGTTTTTGGGCGCTAAAGTATCATTAGCTCGGGCTTGGAAAAAATCTTTGGTTTCATTGTTGGCGGCAAAACGCAAAACTTTGTGGGTTATGGCACAGGAAAAGATGGTAAGCATCTTTTTAGCAAAGCACAAAGACTTTGAGACAGTATGGGAACCTTGGTGCACATATCTTCACCAACCACTGTGATACAAATTATAACTATACAAATCCTGCATCCTCCCAGAGCCTGATCTTCTTCTTCTTCTCCTCTTTTCTATACTTTCTACCCCTCTCTGTTTTCTTTCTTCTACATATACTTTCTTATTTGTCATTATCATATTTAGTCACTTTATGGTTTATTGATCCAGGGTTAGTCCTACCATTTTATGGGTCTCCATCATATTCCATTGTTCTTGCTACAATATCTGGTTTTGAGACCTAATTAAAAAGGTCAATTTGCTTTATGGACAATATTATATGCAATTGTGATTGTTACAAGGTAACCGTTCATGACTTTCGGATATTACCCTTTCCAGAATTGTGACTGGAGAGGTTTGTCCCCCCTTGAGAGAGTCTTTTTTATTGGTCTAAATGAGTTGATGTTCCTTTAAAACATTCACAAAAGACCAAGTCAGCTTGAAATGTCAATTTGCCGAGTGCCTTTTACATTGTTCATTGTACTAACTGGTTCATATTTTTTTCTGATATTATTGTTGTGACTCACCTAACTTTAATAATATTTTCTAAGGGTCCATTCACACTAGCCCGACTTGTCAGGTGACTTGGTCGCCTGGCAAGTTGCGGTCGGTCGCTCGCCATTGAATAGTACAGGACCCGTTCTAATAGGAGCGACACAAGTCGCTCCGACTTAGAAAAAGGGTACTGTACTACTTTGAGGCGACCTGCATGGACTTCAATTATATGAAGTCCCTGCAAGTCGCGCCGAGGTCGCGGTGAACGCTGTGCACCGCGACTTCACAGGTCGCCCCAGCAAGTCGTGTCGCGCCAGTCTGAATGGGCGCTAAATGTCTATGTTCATTTCTTCAATAAAAAATTATTGAAAGTTAATTTCTTCAGAGTATATTACTCAAAGGCCTCAAAGGCTACATTAAATGTATACAATCAGATCTCCAGAATGTACCCGCTGTCACCCTTCTGTTGGCTCCTTTTCTCATATGTTCTGGACCTGTCCTAAGGTGGCCCAGTTCTGGATGGATGTTTTTGATCTTTTTAATACTTGTCTACAACTGTCCCTCCTGATGTCTCCCGAACTGGCCTTGTTAGGCATCCATAATGTCGAGCAGAGGCCTAGATAAACAAAACTCCCAATTTCCTATCTGTTATGTAGCAGAATTCCCAGACGTTTTGCTGGATATGGGTCCCCCTGGGTCACCAGGTGCAACAAAAGTACCTTTGTGCATGTTTCTCCAAGTGTGAGCACTGAGAAAATGTCTATCTATCTTTGGATTTTTCGTATTTATTGAGATCATGGATGGGAGAAGGGAATGAGTGGGATACTCCTTTGGCTCAACTATGCACAAATTGCTAGGGACAACTGAAAATGCCGTTTGGCGCTGACTTGACGCTGGCTAAATGCTCGTCAACACCGGTTGGCGCTGGTTAATGCTGGCTTGCAGTGGTCACCCTGCACCTCTAACAGAGGTTCATAGTGATACATAGTTCACCCTTCACCTCATTCAGAGGTTCATAGTGATACTGTACATAGGTCACCCTTCACCTCATATAGAGGTTCCTAGTGATAAATAGGCCACCCTTGACCTCATGCAGAGGTTCATATTGATACATATGTAGCAGGTTTTCCAGGCATTGGGCTTGATGTGGGTCTGCCATTGTTATCGGTTACCTCTCCAGCCCATGTGAGCTGCGACCCTGGGTGTGAGAACTGAGACACTGACAACTCCGGCATCTTGGTTTTGTGGTTTTATTGTAGATAAAAAGGAGATGGGAGGAGGGAATGAGTGGGATACTCCTTTAGGCTAAACTAAATACAATTCGGGACTTTATCCAGAAAATGTCTTTTGACGCCAGCCGACAATAGCCAGCGCTCACTGACGCTTAGAACACACTATAACTTGACAGAAGTGCTGAATCCTCGACTCTAGGTCCAGAAGACTCAGGACTGTGGAGCATAGAACTTCTGACACTGCTGCACTGCAAAGTCACAGACCACCCTCTCCAGCCTGGCACTGGCTTGAGGTAGCTTGCAGTGAATTACTGTATAGCTGCAACTCTCAACTGGTACTCTGCACAATTCAGGACCCAAACCGCAGGCACCCCCTTTACACTTTTAGCTCTTCAGGGTCCACTGACTATGTACCCCCTCTGCTACTTCAGGGTCCTCAACCTAGGTACCCCCTTTACAGCTAGCTGACAATGGATCCCAGAACCTCCTCAGGAGTGGTCTCCTCTAACTCTTCATGCAGACCCCCAGGGGCAATACTCAGTACTCACGACCTACAGTATGTAGGCTTTCCTGGGACTTGACCCCCATCACTCTCCACAGGTTCTCGGCACACCGGATCCCCTCAGTTCAACTCGGCACTCTCTGGATTCCGGGTGGCACCCCGAGACATCCACTTCCTCAGATAGGAGGAGAGACAGCCGTTCTCTCTCTCCTGGGACCCTGCTCCAGCCAAGGACAAGGGGTCACACGCTTCCCCCAAACTTATACCCACTCCCAGAATCCTTTGCAGCATATTATGCCTTCTGGGTTAGTTAAAAGCTTGAATGTCTCCCTTGATTGGGCTTCCTCCACTACCCTATGAGAAGCAGGAGCCAGTGGGGAGACTTCCCCTTCAGCAGGCACACCTGGAAACCATGACACTTTAACCAGAAGAAATCATGGCCCTGCTGTTAGGCAGACAAGGCCCACTATACATTTACGTAGCACCTACCTGTAGGGTGCTACACATAGGTCACCCTTCATCTCATACAGAGGTTCATAATGATGCACAGGTCACCCTACACCTCATCCAGAGGTCCAGGGTGATACATAGGTGACCCTCCACCTTGTACAGAGGTTCATAATGATACATAGGTCACCCTCCACCACATCCAGAGGTTCATAGTGATACATAGGTCACACTTCACCTCATTCAGAGGTTCATATTGACACATAGGTGACCCGCCACCTCATACCGAGGTTCATAGTGATACACAGGTCACCCTCCACCTCATACTGAGGTCCATAGTGATACACAGGTCACCCTCCACCTCATACCGAGGTCCACAGTGATACACAGGTCACCCTCCACCTCATACCGAGGTCCATAGTGATACACAGGTCACCCTCCACCTCATACCGAGGTCCATAGTGATACACAGGTCACCCTCCACCTCATACCGAGGTCCATAGTGATACACAGGTCGCCCTCTACCTCATACCGAGGTCAATAGTGATACATAGGTCACCCTCCACCTCATACCGAGGGCCATAGTGATACATAGGTCACCCTCCACCTCATACAGAGGTCCATAGTGATACACAGGTCACCCTCCACCTCATACCGAGGTCCATAGTGATACATAGGTCACCCTCCACCTCATACCGAGGTCCATAGTGATACATAGGTCACCCTCCACCTCATACTGAGGTCCATAGTGATACATAGGTCACCCTCCACCTCATACCGAGGTCCACAGTGATACATAGGTCCAGTGGCGGCTGGTGCTCAAAATTTAGGGGGGGGGGGCGCAAAGAGAAAAATTTAATAGGCATTGCTTTGCGGCAAAAAACGCTGTAAAAAATTGCGTGATTTTGAGGTCGCAAAAGTGTGAAAGGGGCCTTCAGTAATTAAGGTATAGTGTGCCCCCTTTCATTGCAGAGTGACCAGCGCGCCCCATTTCAATGCACAGTGACCAGCGTGCCCCCTTTCAATGCACAGTGACCAGTGTGCCCCCTTTCAATGCACAGTGACCAGCGTGCCCCCTTTCAATGCACAGTGACCAGCGTGCCCCCTTTCAATGCAGAGAGACCAGTGTGTCCCCTTTCAATGCAGAGAGACCAGCGTGCCCCCTTTCAATGCACAGTGACCAACGTGGCCCATTTCAATGCACAGTGACCAGCCTGCCCCCTTTCAATGCAGTTACCAGTGTACATGCCCCCTTCAATGCAGAGATCAGCGTACATGCCCTCAATGCAGAGACCAGCATACATGTCCCCTTCAATGCAGTGACCAGCATACCATTCCCCCAATGCAGAGATCAGCATACATGCCCTCAATGCAGTGACCAGCATACATTCCACCAATGCAGTGACCAGCATACATGCCACCAATGCAGTGACCAGCGTACATGCCCCAATGCAGTGACCAGCATACCATTCCCCCAATGCAGTGACCAGCGTACATGCCCCCAATGCAGTGACCAGCGTACATGCCCCCAATGCAGTGACCAGCGTACATGCCCCCAATGCCGAGATCAGCGTGTGTGCCCCCTTCAATGCAGTGACCAGCATAGATGTCCTCAATGCAGTGACCAGCGTACATGCCCCCAATGCAGTGACCAGCATACATGCCCCCAATGCAGAGATCAGCGTGCGTGCCCCCAATGTAGTGACCAGCATACATGCCCCCAATGCAGAGATCAGTGTGCGTGCCCCCAATGTAGTGACCAGCATACATGCCCCCAATGCAGAGATCAGCGTGCGTGCCCCCAATGCAGTGACTAGCATACATGCCCCCAATGTAGTGACCAGCATACATGCCCCCAATGCAGAGTTCAGCGTGCGTGCCCCCTTCAATGCAATGAACAGCGTACACATGCCCCCAATGCAGAGTTCAGAGTGCGTGCCCCGGCTGAGAGCAGTGCACTTACCTGGAGGCTGGAGCAGCCCGCCGCTTCTTCCCATCCCGACAAGCAGCTCCACCCCCTAGTGAGTCACGGTCAGTCACCGCTCTGGTCCACCCCTCCTGAGCTACTGGATGGCTGCCTGCGGGGCCGGCCGCAGTGAGCGGCCATCAGCCCGGCTGCCACCCCAGACAGTGCGGAGTGTTGGGACTCCCGACGACGGCGGGCAGGCAAACCACACTGGTCCGGCGGGAAGGAGATCAGGCGGTGACGGTGAGTGACTGACACACGCACCAGCACCGCCCCCAACGACGTCAGCAGGGTCAGGATGTACTGAATGATGATTGGTCCAGGCTGGAGTCTGGACCAATCATAGCCAGGACATCACAAAAGTGGGGAGTGTCGGGGCACATTGCTCTGCGCCCCAGTGACCCCCAGAAGGCTGCCAATCGGCGCCTCTGCCCGCCGCAGGTGGGGTGGAAAACCCCACCCCCCCATAGCCACCACTAAGTCTGGCGCCCCTAGTGGGCTAAGAATTAAATTTTTTTTATCTTTTTTTTTTGGGGGGGGGGGTGGCGCCCCTGCGCCTCCTATACACAGGCCACCACTGCCGGGTCACCCTCCACCTCATACCGAGGTCCATAGTGATACAAAGGTCACCCTCCACCTCATACCGAAGTCCATAGTAATACACAGGTCATCCTCTACCTCATACCGAGGTCAATAGTGATACATAGGTCACCCTCCACCTCATACCGAGGGCCATAGTGATACATAGGTCACCCTCCACCTCATACCGAAGTCCATAGTAATACACAGGTCACCCTCTACCTCATACCGAGGTCAATAGTGATACATAGGTCACCCTCCACCTCATACCGAGGTCCATAGTGATACATAGGTCACCCTCCACCTCATACCGAGGTCCATAGTGATACATAGGTCACCCTCTACCTCATAACGAGGTCCATAGTGATACATAGGTCACCCTCCACCTCATACTGAAGTCCATAGTAATACACAGGTCACCCTCTACCTCATACCGAGGTCCATAGTGATACATAGGTCCAGGGCAGCCATCAGAAATGTTGGGGCCCCTTATACAACTGTAGGCCTGGGCCCCCAGGCCTGACCACCAAGTTACATCCTCCTTCTCTGCCCGGGCCTGTGAATGCATATAATTAAATGCTAGGATGCCAGGCGGTCCTAGCAACCAATAATTTCGACAGAGGCAGCCAGCGGGAGGCTGGAAGTCAGGAGCCAGTGCAGCGTTGCCAGTGTAGGGGAGAAAAGGAAAAAAGGGGAGGTGTCAACTTGGAGTCCGGACTGGGCCCCTCGGGACACCCGGGCCCCCTACATCTGTATGGGCTGTACCCCCCTGATGGCGGCCCTGCATAGGTCACCCTCCACCTCATACCGAGGTCCATAGTAATACATAGGTCACCCTCTACCTCATACAGAGGTCCATGGTGATACATAGGCCACCCTCCACCTCATACCGAGGTCCATAGTAATACATAGGTCACCCTCTACCTCATACAGAGGTCCATGGTGATACATAGGTCACCCTCCACCTCATACAGAGGTCTATAGTAATACACAGGTCACCCTCTACCTCATACCGAGGTCCATAGTGATACATAGGTCACCCTCCACCTCATACCGAGGTCCATAGTGATACATAGGTCACCCTCCACCTCATACCGAGGTCCATAGTGATACATAGGTCACCCTCCACCTCATACCAAGGTCCATAGTGATACATAGGTCACCCTCCACCTCATACCGAAGTCCATAGTAATACACAGGTCGCCCTCCACCTCATACCGAGGTCCATAGTAATACATAGGTCACCCTCCACCTCATACCGAGGTCCATAGTGATACATAGGTCACCCTCCACCTCATACCGAAGTCCATAGTAATACACAGGTCACCCTCAACCTCATACCGAGGTCCATAGTGATACATAGGTCACCCTTCACCTCATACCAAGGTCCATAGTGATACATAGGTCACCTTCCACCTCATACCGAGGTCCATAGTGATACATAGGTCACCATTCACCTCATACCGAGGTCCATAGTGATACATAGGTCACCCTCCACCTCATACCGAGGTCCATAGTGATACATAGGTCACCCTCCACCTCATACCGAGGTCCATAGTGATACATAGGTCACCTTCCACCTCATACTGAGGTCCATAGTGATACATAGGTCACCCTTCACCTCATACCGAGGTCCATAGTGATACATAGGTCACCTTCCACCTCATACCGAGGTCCATAGTGATACATATGTCACCCTCCACCTCATACCGAGGTCCATAGTGATATATAGGTCACCCTTCACCTCATACCGAGGTCCATAGTGATACATAGGTCACCCTCCACCTCATACCGAGGTCCATAGTGATACATAGGTCACCCTCCACCTCATACCGAGGTCCATAGTGATACATAGGTCACCCTCCACCTCATACCGAAGTCCATAGTAATACACAGGTCGCCCTCCACCTCATACCGAGGTCCATAGTAATACATAGGTCACCCTCCACCTCATACCGAGGTCCATAGTGATACATAGGTCACCCTCCACCTCATACCGAAGTCCATAGTAATACACAGGTCACCCTCAACCTCATACCGAGGTCCATAGTGATACATAGGTCACCCTTCACCTCATACCAAGGTCCATAGTGATACATAGGTCACCTTCCACCTCATACCGAGGTCCATAGTGATACATAGGTCACCATTCACCTCATACCGAGGTCCATAGTGATACATAGGTCACCCTCCACCTCATACCGAGGTCCATAGTGATACATAGGTCACCCTCCACCTCATACCGAGGTCCATAGTGATACATAGGTCACCTTCCACCTCATACTGAGGTCCATAGTGATACATAGGTCACCCTTCACCTCATACCGAGGTCCATAGTGATACATAGGTCACCTTCCACCTCATACCGAGGTCCATAGTGATACATATGTCACCCTCCACCTCATACCGAGGTCCATAGTGATATATAGGTCACCCTTCACCTCATACCGAGGTCCATAGTGATACATAGGTCACCCTCCACCTCATACCGAGGTCCATAGTGATACATAGGTCACCCTCCACCTCATACCGAGGTCCATAGTGATATATAGGTCACCCTTCACCTCATACAGAGGTCCATAGTGATACATAGGTCACCCTCCACCTCATACTGAGGTCCATAGTGATACATAGGTCACCCTTCACCTCATACCGAGGTCCATAGTGATACATGGGTCACTCTCTACCTCATACCGAGGTCCATAGTGATACATAGGTCACCTTCCACCTCATACTGAGGTCCATAGTGATACATAGGTCACCCTTCACCTCATACCGAGGTCCATAGTGATACATAGGTCACCTTCCACCTCATACCGAGGTCCATAGTGATACATATGTCACCCTCCACCTCATACCGAGGTCCATAGTGATATATAGGTCACCCTTCACCTCATACCGAGGTCCATAGTGATACATAGGTCACCCTCCACCTCATACCGAGGTCCATAGTGATACATAGGTCACCCTCCACCTCATACCGAGGTCCATAGTGATATATAGGTCACCCTTCACCTCATACCGAGGTCCATAGTGATACATAGGTCACCCTCCACCTCATACCGAGGTCCATAGTGATACATAGGTCACCCTCCACCTCATACCGAGGTCCATAGTGATACATAGGTCACCCTCCACCTCATACCGAAGTCCATAGTAATACACAGGTCGCCCTCCACCTCATACCGAGGTCCATAGTAATACATAGGTCACCCTCCACCTCATACCGAGGTCCATAGTGATACATAGGTCACCCTCCACCTCATACCGAAGTCCATAGTAATACACAGGTCACCCTCAACCTCATACCGAGGTCCATAGTGATACATAGGTCACCCTTCACCTCATACCAAGGTCCATAGTGATACATAGGTCACCTTCCACCTCATACCGAGGTCCATAGTGATACATAGGTCACCATTCACCTCATACCGAGGTCCATAGTGATACATAGGTCACCCTCCACCTCATACCGAGGTCCATAGTGATACATAGGTCACCCTCCACCTCATACCGAGGTCCATAGTGATACATAGGTCACCTTCCACCTCATACTGAGGTCCATAGTGATACATAGGTCACCCTTCACCTCATACCGAGGTCCATAGTGATACATAGGTCACCTTCCACCTCATACCGAGGTCCATAGTGATACATATGTCACCCTCCACCTCATACCGAGGTCCATAGTGATATATAGGTCACCCTTCACCTCATACCGAGGTCCATAGTGATACATAGGTCACCCTCCACCTCATACCGAGGTCCATAGTGATACATAGGTCACCCTCCACCTCATACCGAGGTCCATAGTGATATATAGGTCACCCTTCACCTCATACAGAGGTCCATAGTGATACATAGGTCACCCTCCACCTCATACTGAGGTCCATAGTGATACATAGGTCACCCTTCACCTCATACCGAGGTCCATAGTGATACATGGGTCACTCTCTACCTCATACCGAGGTCCATAGTGATACATAGGTCACCTTCCACCTCATACTGAGGTCCATAGTGATACATAGGTCACCCTTCACCTCATACCGAGGTCCATAGTGATACATAGGTCACCTTCCACCTCATACCGAGGTCCATAGTGATACATATGTCACCCTCCACCTCATACCGAGGTCCATAGTGATATATAGGTCACCCTTCACCTCATACCGAGGTCCATAGTGATACATAGGTCACCCTCCACCTCATACCGAGGTCCATAGTGATACATAGGTCACCCTCCACCTCATACCGAGGTCCATAGTGATATATAGGTCACCCTTCACCTCATACAGAGGTCCATAGTGATACATAGGTCACCCTCCACCTCATACTGAAGTCCATAGTAATACACAGGTCACCCTCTACCTCATACCGAGGTCCATAGTGATACATAGGTCCAGGGCAGCCATCAGAAATGTTGGGGCCCCTTATACAACTGTAGGCCTGGGCCCCCAGGCCTGACCACCAAGTTACATCCTCCTTCTCTGCCCGGGCCTGTGAATGCATATAATTAAATGCTAGGATGCCAGGCGGTCCTAGCAACCAATAATTTCGACAGAGGCAGCCAGCGGGAGGCTGGAAGTCAGGAGCCAGTGCAGCGTTGCCAGTGTAGGGGAGAAAAGGAAAAAAGGGGAGGTGTCAACTTGGAGTCCGGACTGGGCCCCTCGGGACACCCGGGCCCCCTACATCTGTATGGGCTGTACCCCCCTGATGGCGGCCCTGCATAGGTCACCCTCCACCTCATACCGAGGTCCATAGTAATACATAGGTCACCCTCTACCTCATACAGAGGTCCATGGTGATACATAGGCCACCCTCCACCTCATACCGAGGTCCATAGTAATACATAGGTCACCCTCTACCTCATACAGAGGTCCATGGTGATACATAGGTCACCCTCCACCTCATACAGAGGTCTATAGTAATACACAGGTCACCCTCTACCTCATACCGAGGTCCATAGTGATACATAGGTCACCCTCCACCTCATACCGAGGTCCATAGTGATACATAGGTCACCCTCCACCTCATACCGAGGTCCATAGTGATACATAGGTCACCCTCCACCTCATACCAAGGTCCATAGTGATACATAGGTCACCCTCCACCTCATACCGAAGTCCATAGTAATACACAGGTCGCCCTCCACCTCATACCGAGGTCCATAGTAATACATAGGTCACCCTCCACCTCATACCGAGGTCCATAGTGATACATAGGTCACCCTCCACCTCATACCGAAGTCCATAGTAATACACAGGTCACCCTCAACCTCATACCGAGGTCCATAGCGATACATAGGTCACCCTTCACCTCATACCAAGGTCCATAGTGATACATAGGTCACCTTCCACCTCATACCGAGGTCCATAGTGATACATAGGTCACCATTCACCTCATACCGAGGTCCATAGTGATACATAGGTCACCCTCCACCTCATACCGAGGTCCATAGTGATACATAGGTCACCCTCCACCTCATACCGAGGTCCATAGTGATACATAGGTCACCTTCCACCTCATACTGAGGTCCATAGTGATACATAGGTCACCCTTCACCTCATACCGAGGTCCATAGTGATACATAGGTCACCTTCCACCTCATACCGAGGTCCATAGTGATACATATGTCACCCTCCACCTCATACCGAGGTCCATAGTGATATATAGGTCACCCTTCACCTCATACCGAGGTCCATAGTGATACATAGGTCACCCTCCACCTCATACCGAGGTCCATAGTGATACATAGGTCACCCTCCACCTCATACCGAGGTCCATAGTGATACATAGGTCACCCTCCACCTCATACCGAAGTCCATAGTAATACACAGGTCGCCCTCCACCTCATACCGAGGTCCATAGTAATACATAGGTCACCCTCCACCTCATACCGAGGTCCATAGTGATACATAGGTCACCCTCCACCTCATACCGAAGTCCATAGTAATACACAGGTCACCCTCAACCTCATACCGAGGTCCATAGTGATACATAGGTCACCCTTCACCTCATACCAAGGTCCATAGTGATACATAGGTCACCTTCCACCTCATACCGAGGTCCATAGTGATACATAGGTCACCATTCACCTCATACCGAGGTCCATAGTGATACATAGGTCACCCTCCACCTCATACCGAGGTCCATAGTGATACATAGGTCACCCTCCACCTCATACCGAGGTCCATAGTGATACATAGGTCACCTTCCACCTCATACTGAGGTCCATAGTGATACATAGGTCACCCTTCACCTCATACCGAGGTCCATAGTGATACATAGGTCACCTTCCACCTCATACCGAGGTCCATAGTGATACATATGTCACCCTCCACCTCATACCGAGGTCCATAGTGATATATAGGTCACCCTTCACCTCATACCGAGGTCCATAGTGATACATAGGTCACCCTCCACCTCATACCGAGGTCCATAGTGATACATAGGTCACCCTCCACCTCATACCGAGGTCCATAGTGATATATAGGTCACCCTTCACCTCATACAGAGGTCCATAGTGATACATAGGTCACCCTCCACCTCATACTGAGGTCCATAGTGATACATAGGTCACCCTTCACCTCATACCGAGGTCCATAGTGATACATGGGTCACTCTCTACCTCATACCGAGGTCCATAGTGATACATAGGTCACCTTCCACCTCATACTGAGGTCCATAGTGATACATAGGTCACCCTTCACCTCATACCGAGGTCCATAGTGATACATAGGTCACCTTCCACCTCATACCGAGGTCCATAGTGATACATATGTCACCCTCCACCTCATACCGAGGTCCATAGTGATATATAGGTCACCCTTCACCTCATACCGAGGTCCATAGTGATACATAGGTCACCCTCCACCTCATACCGAGGTCCATAGTGATACATAGGTCACCCTCCACCTCATACCGAGGTCCATAGTGATATATAGGTCACCCTTCACCTCATACCGAGGTCCATAGTGATACATAGGTCACCCTCCACCTCATACCGAGGTCCATAGTGATACATAGGTCACCCTCCACCTCATACCGAGGTCCATAGTGATACATAGGTCACCCTCCACCTCATACCGAAGTCCATAGTAATACACAGGTCGCCCTCCACCTCATACCGAGGTCCATAGTAATACATAGGTCACCCTCCACCTCATACCGAGGTCCATAGTGATACATAGGTCACCCTCCACCTCATACCGAAGTCCATAGTAATACACAGGTCACCCTCAACCTCATACCGAGGTCCATAGTGATACATAGGTCACCCTTCACCTCATACCAAGGTCCATAGTGATACATAGGTCACCTTCCACCTCATACCGAGGTCCATAGTGATACATAGGTCACCATTCACCTCATACCGAGGTCCATAGTGATACATAGGTCACCCTCCACCTCATACCGAGGTCCATAGTGATACATAGGTCACCCTCCACCTCATACCGAGGTCCATAGTGATACATAGGTCACCTTCCACCTCATACTGAGGTCCATAGTGATACATAGGTCACCCTTCACCTCATACCGAGGTCCATAGTGATACATAGGTCACCTTCCACCTCATACCGAGGTCCATAGTGATACATATGTCACCCTCCACCTCATACCGAGGTCCATAGTGATATATAGGTCACCCTTCACCTCATACCGAGGTCCATAGTGATACATAGGTCACCCTCCACCTCATACCGAGGTCCATAGTGATACATAGGTCACCCTCCACCTCATACCGAGGTCCATAGTGATATATAGGTCACCCTTCACCTCATACAGAGGTCCATAGTGATACATAGGTCACCCTCCACCTCATACTGAGGTCCATAGTGATACATAGGTCACCCTTCACCTCATACCGAGGTCCATAGTGATACATGGGTCACTCTCTACCTCATACCGAGGTCCATAGTGATACATAGGTCACCTTCCACCTCATACTGAGGTCCATAGTGATACATAGGTCACCCTTCACCTCATACCGAGGTCCATAGTGATACATAGGTCACCTTCCACCTCATACCGAGGTCCATAGTGATACATATGTCACCCTCCACCTCATACCGAGGTCCATAGTGATATATAGGTCACCCTTCACCTCATACCGAGGTCCATAGTGATACATAGGTCACCCTCCACCTCATACCGAGGTCCATAGTGATACATAGGTCACCCTCCACCTCATACCGAGGTCCATAGTGATATATAGGTCACCCTTCACCTCATACAGAGGTCCATAGTGATACATAGGTCACCCTCCACCTCATACTGAAGTCCATAGTAATACACAGGTCACCCTCTACCTCATACCGAGGTCCATAGTGATACATAGGTCCAGGGCAGCCATCAGAAATGTTGGGGCCCCTTATACAACTGTAGGCCTGGGCCCCCAGGCCTGACCACCAAGTTACATCCTCCTTCTCTGCCCGGGCCTGTGAATGCATATAATTAAATGCTAGGATGCCAGGCGGTCCTAGCAACCAATAATTTCGACAGAGGCAGCCAGCGGGAGGCTGGAAGTCAGGAGCCAGTGCAGCGTTGCCAGTGTAGGGGAGAAAAGGAAAAAAGGGGAGGTGTCAACTTGGAGTCCGGACTGGGCCCCTCGGGACACCCGGGCCCCCTACATCTGTATGGGCTGTACCCCCCTGATGGCGGCCCTGCATAGGTCACCCTCCACCTCATACCGAGGTCCATAGTAATACATAGGTCACCCTCTACCTCATACAGAGGTCCATGGTGATACATAGGCCACCCTCCACCTCATACCGAGGTCCATAGTAATACATAGGTCACCCTCTACCTCATACAGAGGTCCATGGTGATACATAGGTCACCCTCCACCTCATACAGAGGTCTATAGTAATACACAGGTCACCCTCTACCTCATACCGAGGTCCATAGTGATACATAGGTCACCCTCCACCTCATACCGAGGTCCATAGTGATACATAGGTCACCCTCCACCTCATACCGAGGTCCATAGTGATACATAGGTCACCCTCCACCTCATACCAAGGTCCATAGTGATACATAGGTCACCCTCCACCTCATACCGAAGTCCATAGTAATACACAGGTCGCCCTCCACCTCATACCGAGGTCCATAGTAATACATAGGTCACCCTCCACCTCATACCGAGGTCCATAGTGATACATAGGTCACCCTCCACCTCATACCGAAGTCCATAGTAATACACAGGTCACCCTCAACCTCATACCGAGGTCCATAGTGATACATAGGTCACCCTTCACCTCATACCAAGGTCCATAGTGATACATAGGTCACCTTCCACCTCATACCGAGGTCCATAGTGATACATAGGTCACCATTCACCTCATACCGAGGTCCATAGTGATACATAGGTCACCCTCCACCTCATACCGAGGTCCATAGTGATACATAGGTCACCCTCCACCTCATACCGAGGTCCATAGTGATACATAGGTCACCTTCCACCTCATACTGAGGTCCATAGTGATACATAGGTCACCCTTCACCTCATACCGAGGTCCATAGTGATACATAGGTCACCTTCCACCTCATACCGAGGTCCATAGTGATACATATGTCACCCTCCACCTCATACCGAGGTCCATAGTGATATATAGGTCACCCTTCACCTCATACCGAGGTCCATAGTGATACATAGGTCACCCTCCACCTCATACCGAGGTCCATAGTGATACATAGGTCACCCTCCACCTCATACCGAGGTCCATAGTGATACATAGGTCACCCTCCACCTCATACCGAAGTCCATAGTAATACACAGGTCGCCCTCCACCTCATACCGAGGTCCATAGTAATACATAGGTCACCCTCCACCTCATACCGAGGTCCATAGTGATACATAGGTCACCCTCCACCTCATACCGAAGTCCATAGTAATACACAGGTCACCCTCAACCTCATACCGAGGTCCATAGTGATACATAGGTCACCCTTCACCTCATACCAAGGTCCATAGTGATACATAGGTCACCTTCCACCTCATACCGAGGTCCATAGTGATACATAGGTCACCATTCACCTCATACCGAGGTCCATAGTGATACATAGGTCACCCTCCACCTCATACCGAGGTCCATAGTGATACATAGGTCACCCTCCACCTCATACCGAGGTCCATAGTGATACATAGGTCACCTTCCACCTCATACTGAGGTCCATAGTGATACATAGGTCACCCTTCACCTCATACCGAGGTCCATAGTGATACATAGGTCACCTTCCACCTCATACCGAGGTCCATAGTGATACATATGTCACCCTCCACCTCATACCGAGGTCCATAGTGATATATAGGTCACCCTTCACCTCATACCGAGGTCCATAGTGATACATAGGTCACCCTCCACCTCATACCGAGGTCCATAGTGATACATAGGTCACCCTCCACCTCATACCGAGGTCCATAGTGATATATAGGTCACCCTTCACCTCATACAGAGGTCCATAGTGATACATAGGTCACCCTCCACCTCATACTGAGGTCCATAGTGATACATAGGTCACCCTTCACCTCATACCGAGGTCCATAGTGATACATGGGTCACTCTCTACCTCATACCGAGGTCCATAGTGATACATAGGTCACCTTCCACCTCATACTGAGGTCCATAGTGATACATAGGTCACCCTTCACCTCATACCGAGGTCCATAGTGATACATAGGTCACCTTCCACCTCATACCGAGGTCCATAGTGATACATATGTCACCCTCCACCTCATACCGAGGTCCATAGTGATATATAGGTCACCCTTCACCTCATACCGAGGTCCATAGTGATACATAGGTCACCCTCCACCTCATACCGAGGTCCATAGTGATACATAGGTCACCCTCCACCTCATACCGAGGTCCATAGTGATATATAGGTCACCCTTCACCTCATACCGAGGTCCATAGTGATACATAGGTCACCCTCCACCTCATACCGAGGTCCATAGTGATACATAGGTCACCCTCCACCTCATACCGAGGTCCATAGTGATACATAGGTCACCCTCCACCTCATACCGAAGTCCATAGTAATACACAGGTCGCCCTCCACCTCATACCGAGGTCCATAGTAATACATAGGTCACCCTCCACCTCATACCGAGGTCCATAGTGATACATAGGTCACCCTCCACCTCATACCGAAGTCCATAGTAATACACAGGTCACCCTCAACCTCATACCGAGGTCCATAGTGATACATAGGTCACCCTTCACCTCATACCAAGGTCCATAGTGATACATAGGTCACCTTCCACCTCATACCGAGGTCCATAGTGATACATAGGTCACCATTCACCTCATACCGAGGTCCATAGTGATACATAGGTCACCCTCCACCTCATACCGAGGTCCATAGTGATACATAGGTCACCCTCCACCTCATACCGAGGTCCATAGTGATACATAGGTCACCTTCCACCTCATACTGAGGTCCATAGTGATACATAGGTCACCCTTCACCTCATACCGAGGTCCATAGTGATACATAGGTCACCTTCCACCTCATACCGAGGTCCATAGTGATACATATGTCACCCTCCACCTCATACCGAGGTCCATAGTGATATATAGGTCACCCTTCACCTCATACCGAGGTCCATAGTGATACATAGGTCACCCTCCACCTCATACCGAGGTCCATAGTGATACATAGGTCACCCTCCACCTCATACCGAGGTCCATAGTGATATATAGGTCACCCTTCACCTCATACAGAGGTCCATAGTGATACATAGGTCACCCTCCACCTCATACTGAGGTCCATAGTGATACATAGGTCACCCTTCACCTCATACCGAGGTCCATAGTGATACATGGGTCACTCTCTACCTCATACCGAGGTCCATAGTGATACATAGGTCACCTTCCACCTCATACTGAGGTCCATAGTGATACATAGGTCACCCTTCACCTCATACCGAGGTCCATAGTGATACATAGGTCACCTTCCACCTCATACCGAGGTCCATAGTGATACATATGTCACCCTCCACCTCATACCGAGGTCCATAGTGATATATAGGTCACCCTTCACCTCATACCGAGGTCCATAGTGATACATAGGTCACCCTCCACCTCATACTGAGGTCCATAGTGATACATAGGTCACCCTTCACCTCATACCGAGGTCCATAGTGATATATAGGTCACCCTTCACCTCATACCGAGGTCCATAGTGATACATAGGTCACCCTCCACCTCATACTGAGGTCCATAGTGATACATAGGTCACCCTTCACCTCATACCGAGGTCCATAGTGATACATGGGTCACTCTCTACCTCATACCGAGGTCCATAGTGATACATAGGTCACCCTCCACCTCATGCTGAGGTCCATAGTGATACATAAGTCACCCTTCACCTCATACCGAGGTCCATAGTGATACATGGGTCACTCTCTACCTCATACCGAGGTCCATAGTGATACATAGGTCACCCTCCACCTCATGCTGCACATTTTTACACTTGTTTCATTTCTTTTAAATCTCGTATGCACCTTGGCCACGTGACATCACTGGAATCACGCCCACCACGCAGCGCTATTGGCTCAGCACCGAGAGGGAGAAGACCGCAACGTCAAGGCAGCGGCTCTGTAGCGATCAGCTCTTATGGGGGTGGGCGGAGTCGCATGCTGTAGGTTGGAGCATGCGCGCTGAAGCAACGAAGGAGGGAGGAGCCGCCATTGCTGTGGCCGATGTGACAGCGGAGTAAAAGCACGGGTGAACATGGGACCCCCATACGTACAGCGGCCTTAAAGCTCCAGGGCCTGGGAGACCGGGCAGCGACGCCTTTGGACGCAGAGCAGCAGCCGACTTGTTCCTTACTTAGTTTTTCTTTTTTTTTAATCGGTGTGTGGTGTGGTGACACCCGGAGTACCTATCAGGGGGAGGGGCGGATAGTACACGAGAGAGGTGTCCGGCCGGGAGGAGAAGGGACGTTCATTAGCGAGGGCGTTAGGTAACGGACCGTTGTAAAGAGCCGTAGAAGGACGTTATACGGGACGAGGCCGGGGGGGAGGGAGGGAGAGGCAGTATCCAGGCCGGGGTAACCCCGGCGGGAGAGAGGCGGATCGGGGGGCCCAGGCTCCGTTTGATGGATCCTCGGATCGCCTGGTTCCAGCCAGAGCAGCTCGGCCCATCTAACAGCCTGTGGATGCAGATCTGGGAGACCACGCAAGGCCTGAGGAACCTTTACTTCAATCACAACAGCCCGGCCTCCCCCGCACACAGCGGATCTTCCTCCGCCAGCTCCACGGCCGGTGAGGCCAGTATGTACCGGGACAGCGGCTCGGCCCAGGCCTCCCCCATGCCGGCCACCCCAGCGCTGTGCGAGCAGGGAGACTTCCTCCCGCTAGAGACCTCCAATAACAATCAGAACCAGAGCCCTCCCGGGAGCTGGAGGAACGATCACACCAACCGAAACAAGAGGAAGCGGGATAACAAAGCCAGCACCTTCGGCCTCAACTACAGCCTGCTCAACTCTGCACCCTGCAATACCGGAGGAGGCTACACCGGCACTCCATGGAAGAGCCGCAACTACAGCGACCAGGTCATTGGGTGAGTCATCTGTCACACTCCATAGAGGGGGGGGGGGCATTTTATTACACCCCCCCCCCCCCTTATCATACAGGACCATCACATCTGCCAGACCCCAGCACAGGGGAGACCTGCTGATCTGACAGTGTGATCACTGCTGTCAACTTTCATATCTTCCATATAGTAATGGCTGTCTACCCAGAAATCACATGGAGTCTTACCTTGTCAGTGACAAGGTCATAGGGCAAGTTCCTATGAAGACATGACGTAGCCAGCCTATCATCTGTCACATCATTGGAATGTATGTCCATTCACCCTTTACACTACAACACTCCTGGGGAAACCTGCTCATCTGACAGATGGGGTCTGCTAGTGTGATCAACTGACCTTTCATAAAGGGGTACTAAACCCATTCATTCCAAGCATGCTGTGAATGATAGCTCTCACAGTTGCTTGTGCTCTCGTCCAAGCTGTCGTGCTGTCAAATGGCTGATGTTATAACTGATCACATGTTCAGCATCATGATTGCCACCAGATCTTCATGTGGGGGCCTACCAACCTGATCACACTACAACGCCCCTGGACATGCCCGTTGATCTGACAGATGGGTTTTGGTGGTGTGTGATCACTGTTCTCAACTGACATGTATTATAGCGTTTTGTATATTTATTGATGCTCATGCAGAAATCAGGATCTGTCTTACATTACAATGACAAGGTCGTAGGGTGAGTTCCCATAAAGACATGGCATATTCATACAGCTGATCATATCTGTCAGATTATTTGAGTTTAATATGAGGACCTGACCATTCATTCATTCTTTACCCTACACCACCCCTGGGAAATCTGCTGGTGTGTTATCCACTAACATTTATTTAAGTCTTCCAAGTTATGTCTTAAATTATATTACAGCGAGAAGGTCATAGGGTGAGTCCCCATAAAGATATGACATACCGCTAAATACATCTGTCAGATCATCTGAGTGTAACCTGAGGGCCTACCAATCCATTCATGATGCACTGTTCCCTGATAAAGTTGAGTTTCAAAATGGAATGATCCCAGCAATCTGTAATTCTGTAATCTATAGCTGACCTTATCTGTCACACAATTTCTCTCCCATCTGATAAGGCATGCTATATGACTAGTACACACGATCAGAAAATTGGAGGAAAGACACCTCTTTTGAAGCGATCGTGCGATAGTCTGATTGTTAGTACCCATCATTAGAGAGTGGATCACACTAGTAAATAAAAAATTATCATGCGATAATCTGATTGTTAGTACCCTTCATTTGAGAGCGGATCATGCTAGTAAATAAAAAATTATCCTAAGGGACAAATACAAAAAATGTTTTCATACAATACCAGAAGGTTTGATTTTTCGTACAGTATTAATCTGAAAAAAAAAAAAATCCGAAGACCATGCATACTCGGAAACAAAATAATACAATACACCAATGACGTCACTTCCGAAGTTTTGTGTTCTCTGGTACCTTGTAACTTTAGTAAATTATTGGCTTTCATTATGAGACTAGCATGCAAAAAAAAAAACAGAAGATCATTCATTATTGTCACCGTGTGTATGAGGCTATAGTGTCTATTGCTTGATGACATCTGTTAAATCATCGTAGTGTAATGGGAGGACTTAGCTGCTCAATCTATTACCACTACACCATTCCTGGGAAATTGAGTGTCTTAAAATGGAATGATCTGTCACGTCATTTGCGTTTACTATGTAGGAGGGTGACCATACATGTCACAAACTTTGTGCAAAGAACTTTAGAGTTACTAAAACTGTTATGAAAACCTACCTAATATATCCATCGGCTTCTTTACCGTAAGAGCTGTGAAAATTTGGGACTAGACTCCCTAAAGAACTGGTTCAGGCAAGCTCAGTGGATTGTTTTAAAAGGGAGCTGGATGGACACCAGCCATTTGATGGTTTGACAGTTCGGTGAAGAGCACAAGCAACTTTGACTGTTATCATTCACAGCATGCCTTGAATGTAATGGTTTTGGGAAACATTTAAAATGGTAATAAACCCAAAGGCAAACATACACTATATTACAAAAAGTATTGGGACGCCTGCACTTTACACACACACACAAACTTTAACGGCATCCCAGTCTTAGTCTGTAGGGTTCAATATTGAATTGGCCTTCCCTTTGCAGGTATAACCGCTTCAACTCTGCTGGGAAGCCTGTCCACAAGGTTTAGGTGTGTGTGTGTGTATGTGACCATACACACTTCCAGAAGCACATTTTTGAGATTAGACATTGATGTGGACAAAGCCTGGCTTGCAGTCCCGATTCTAATTTAAGCCAAAGGTGTTCTATTGGGTTGAAGTCAGGACTGTGTGCAGGCCAGTCAAGTTACCCCCCCCCCCTCCAAAACTCACTCATCCATGTCTTTATGGACCTTGCTTTGTACACTGGTGCACAATCATGTTGGAACAGGAAGGGGCCATCCCCAAACTGTTCCCACAAAGTTAAGAGCATGAAATTGTCCAACATGTCTTGGTATGCTGACACCTTAAGTTTCCTTTACAGGAACTAAGGGGCCAAGCCCAACTCCTGAAAAACAACCCCCCCCCTTTCACCAAATCATTTGAACCAGTGCACAAAGCAAGGTCCATAAAGACAATTGATGAACGAGTGTGGGGTGGAGGAACTTGACTGGCCTGCACAGAGTATTGACCTCAACCCAATAGAATTTGGGATGAATTAGAGCGGAGACTGCGAGCCAGGCCTTCTTGTCCACCTTGCCTGAACTCACAAATACGCTTCTGGAAGAATGGTCAAACATTCCCATAGACACACTCCTAAACCTGGTGGACAGCATTCCCAGAAGAGTTGAAGCTGTTATAGCTGCAAAGAGTGGGCCAACTCAATATTAAACCCTACAGACTAAGACTGGGATGCCATTATAGTTTGTGTCTTACTAGCCCCTCTGGTGACACGGGCTAAGTGTGAGGTGAGATGCTAATGAGACTGTGTGGAGGATTACCAGCACATTGAAGAGCACTGAATGTTTATATCTTGTGCATGCTTCACCATAATTTGCACCTGTGGACTGCTCTCCTCGATATGGATGTGATGACTTCATTAGTATTCCTATATATTTATTTATCTTTTTTCCCCTTCATCCTTCCCCTGGTGATTTGGCCTGTAAGAGCCCATTCACACTAGCACGACTTGTCAGGCGACATGTCAGCCTGACAAGTCGCGCTCCCTCGCAGTCCATTGACCACTACAGGACCTGTTCTAATAGGAGCGACTGTACTATTTTGGGGCGACCTCGGAGCGACTTGCATAGACTTCCATTATGTGAAGTCCCTGCAAGTCGCTCTGAAGTTGTGGTGCACTGTAATGCATAAGTCGCCCCCGAAGTAGTAAGGAGTCGTGTCGCGCTAATGTGAACCGGCTCTAAGGCTGTTTTTGTCGAGGGGGGGTTCCTGCAATTGTATAAGTTACGATGCAAACCATTTATAGCTGAGGGGTGCTTAAAACGAACAGCTTTTATTTATTTTTATTTATGTAAAACCTTGATCACAAAAGGAGATTTCACTTTGGAAGATTTTCTTCTCACTTCGTGTTACTTCTCTGGGACAAGGGAAACTTCACCAGTGGCACACAGGGAAAGGAAAAAAAAAACACCTGGCAGGGGATTGAACCCTTTACTACGCTATTTAAAATGTAAAACAAAATGCCTAGACATGCCTTCATTCTCAAATGATTATATGTGAGTGTGGTGTTTGAATCTGGTTGAAAGGTGTGTTTTTTTTTTTTCCAATATGTTGCCATGAACAGATTTCAACTTTAAATTGTGGTTAGAATTTTTAAGATTTTCTCTAATGTATTGGCCATATGTGGTGAAGTATTCAACTGCTAATACATGTTAACCACTTGGCGATCAGCCGCAGTAGTTTAACTGCCGCAGGTCGGCTCTGTTACACGAAACCACATACCTGTACATTGCTTCGTGTAATAAGGCAGACTGCTGTTCTGTCAGAGATGAATACGGGGATCCTGTGTTCCTCCTAATTGGAAACGCAGGTCTTTGTGCTCATACAGTGAGTCGATCCCTCATAGTTAGAAAGCACTACCTAGGAGCACACGTAACCCTTTGAGCGCCCCTGGTGTTAACTCCTTCTCTGGTATTGTCAGTACAGTAACAGTGCATATTTTTAGCACTGATTACTGTAGTAATATTACTGGTCCCCTCAAGTGTCAGGTGTCCGATCTGTCTGCCGCAATGTTTTAGTCCCGCTAAAAATTGCTGCCATTACTAGTAAAAAAATATATATATGACTTAAATCTATACCCTAGTTTTGTAGACACGGTAACTAAAATGCAATTAAAATGTAAAATGCAAGTGCTTCCAATTACTAGTCATAGTGGCTTTGGTGGAGGATCAATAGCTCCTCGCTCCTCGTTGACTCCAGTGTGTGCGCCCGTGTGTCTGCTAGCCTGGTTGGAGGGGCTGTCTGCATCAGGCGATCGTGGCGACCTGGGGCACTGGAAGTGATGTCAGTTGGTAGCTGTAAAGAAGCATTTGAGAAACGCACCTTTTTATCAACTTTTTAAAGAAAAAAATCCCATGCTCCATAATTAAATGCAGTACAGTTTTATTTTGGGATATAATAAGAGTCCATTCAGACTAGCGCGACTTGTCAGGCGACCAAGTCGCCTGACAAGTCGCGGTCGGTCACTCGCCATTGAGTAGTACAGGACCCGTTCTAATAGGAGCGACACAAGTCGCTCCGACTTAGAAAAAGGTTCCTGTACTACTTTGGGGCGACCTGGGAGCGACTTGCATAGACTTCCATTATGTGAAGTCCCTGCAAGTCGTGCCGAAGTCACGGTGCACGCTGTGCACTGCGACTTCACAGGTCGCCCCACGAAGTCGGATCGCACCAGTCTGAATGGGCTGTAAATATAAGGCTATCTTGAAAATCCTCTGTAAATATTGAAATATCTTTCAACTAGCTCCTAAATTGGACCCAAGTCTTCCTCCAGCTCCACAAATTTCCTTGTAGGTGTGCATGCACTCTTAAAAAAAATAATAGCTCCAAGCAAGTTAACAGTATCAAAGAATAAGCAGGTTTACAGACATAAGATCTTCCTTTGACCACAGGATAGTTATCTTTCAGTGTAGAAAGATGTCACTTATCAGTCTTGCATTTTAATTGCTTTTTTTACTTTTGATTTTTATGGTTTTATTACTACTGTGGCTTCAATAAATGATTCTTTGAGATCAGTCAGAACCTCTTGGGCTTTTTTCACAGTATACCCTATAGTGGAGCTTTGAACTAATATTGGATTACTTAGAGGTCCTGAGCCCTGTCATTTCTGGTGGTTTTATTAGATGTTAAAGCGTACCTAGCATCAAAATGCAAAGATCTGCTATTTATATAAAAAAAAAAAAAAAAAAGCAATTAAAATACCATGAAAATCAAAGTTAAAAAAAGGTAATTTACGCTCAGACTTCACAGGTTGTTGGGGTAACATATTTTTTTTTCATAAACAGGACAGGTTCACTTTAAAACTGGTCACTGAAGAAGCTTATCCTCGCATCCCCTTCCACTCCATTTGCCAATTGGGAGGGAGGGGGATCTCTGACCAGCATAGACCTAAAGCTTAAAGAGGAAGTAAACCCTCCTCTGCAACTTTTACCTATAGGTAAGCCTATGATAAGGCTTACCTATAGGTACTGTAAATATCTCCTAAACATGCACCGTTTAGGAGATATTTACCTTACATGCAGCCAGTGACATAACTGGCGCATGCACTCTGAAGGAACGGCCGCTCGTGCCGTTCCTTCAGAGCCCTGTGCCGTCACCGTCGGCTCCCGTGCGCATGCGCAGGAGTGACGTCGTCGCGGCTCCAGCCAATCAGATGGCCGAATGCCTCAAACCCAGAAGAAGGGCAACACAACATGTCACCCATGAGATAGGTGAGCGGTCAGCACTTCGGGTCTTCGTTCTTAGGTAAGCATTTCATAATGAGCTAGTATGCTTGTTTTTCTTTCAGGTGTTCGTTTAAAAAAAAAAAAATTTGGAGGTTTGCAACCTCTTTAAACAGGAGTGAGGACTTTCCCCAACTCTTGTGTTGGCAAGCACCAGCACTGTTACATGGGAGCAGGAGTGGTGTCACATGCAGTGGCAGCCCGTCCATTGGGGGCGCAGGGGCACCGCCCCTCCATCCATGCATCCGGCCTCCGGATTTGACTACTGGCCGGCCTTCCAACAGGGATGGTGTATTTGCCGGCTGTCCCACGGGGTTGGGGGGGCTGTTGGTTTTGCTACCCCCCCAAATTCATGCACCAGCCGCCACTGGTCACATGCTCCTTACCTGGTGGTATTTTTGTGTCAGCAGTTGGGGTAGTAAAGGGGTAGTAAAGGAACATAAGTATGTGTTGCTGCAGAAGCTGGGCAATAAACTGAATCTTTTACTTTGCCCTGTACAGTTGGCTATGAGCCCCATTCACACTGTGTAGCATTTTTTTGTTAATGTGCTTTATGCATTGGGCAGCCATTACCAAAGCGGCAAACAAGCTCATGCACCTTTTCTGAACGTCGAACTTCATGTGTTTCTTCAACCACATGTTTTGCTGTGCTATTTTTTCTTTCTTGCCACATTTGGGGTGCTGGTAACAATGAATGGCACTGCAAGCTTGACGTTGGTGTTTTTTCTTTTCCAGTTTTGTGAACGTGCGCAGAATCAAATGAGTTTGTGCTGGTTTACAAGCTACTCCTGTGTAAATGCAGCCTAGTAGCTGGTCAGTTAAGCCGAACTCTATTAAAATGTTTTTGGGGGGGATGCAGCATTGGTCAAATTTGCCTGTTAGGAAGCGAATCATGTGTGCGGCTGGTTGCTGTTTACTGTACAAACCCTGTCATCAGTAATAATAATACAAGTGGTGATCTTGTGGTGCTGCAGGGTTTAGCGGCTCTGACAGTAAAGAGGTCCAGTTTTTTGCCCTCCCTTTATTCTTCCTCCGACTATTAACAAAATAGAAGATGTTTTGTGGATGGAGGAGGGGCAAATGCATGTCAGGATTTCCTCTTTCATTTTGTGAAAATACAAGGTGTTGTGTAAATAGAGGAGAGGGACGAGAGGGTGAATGATAGGATTAACATTTGCTGCTGCACCTCCATCCCCACAGCAACAGAAGATCACCTCTCTGTCTATCCGTCTGTCTATCTGGTTTTGCTGAAGAGGATTTGTACAGTAAATTAAAGCCAGCAGGACATTGGATTCTATTAATTAGAGGTTAATTATTTGGTACTGTATCCAAAAAATGTTTAGCTTCAATGGAAGTGAAAATAAGGTCTTGGTCTATATTTATTTTCTTTTTCATGCATGAGAACTTAAAATGCTTTTAGAATGATTCAGGAAATTGTTGGATTATATTTGGTCCAGTGTGTCATTTAGAACAGTTTTTTGACTCCTTTTGGCATCAGTGCTGGATTATGGCTAAACCCTTGTTTGTTCACATGGGGGCAGGAACCGTGTGTAAATCATGTTTTTGGGTGCACAAAACTGCATTCAAATGTATGGGTTGCTGTGCCAGAGCAAACTCTGCATGCACGAAACGCAAAAGTGTGAATCTAACCTTACTGTACACTGGAAGATTAACTCTGTAGATTTAATTAGTTGGTATTATGAAGCTCATACTATCTACTGACCGAACCAAGTTTTCTTGATTTTCATTAGATTTTAGCGTCTGTCTTCTGGCTTCAGTATTGGTAATTTTCTAGCTAACTTACCTGAATCGCAAGGTTTTCCATACTGCAGGCTTCTGTGTAAAGGAGAAGTGTGGTGGGATCAAATCAACAAACTGGAAACGTTTTGTTGCAAAGGAGCTTCAATATGTTAAAACATGGTGAAGCTCCCTTGCAACAGAATTCTTTTTTTAATCTATATAGATTATTCTTGAAGAGAAATATATGAAAATAGTTATTGTTAATGAAAACAGATTTGTATATGTTCTACTCATAAGTGGCACCTGGAAAAGTCCTATACCTTTTTTTTTTTTTTTTTGCTTCTGAGACACATAAATCATTCACAAGGTTGAATGTGGTCCTTTTTTGTAATTTTTATTAATGATGTTTCTTCCTCACAGTTCTGAGCATGGAGAGTTTTATACTAAATTTGAACTTAAAAAAAGTAAACAATGGAGAACCTTAAACACATTTTCTCTTTTGTTCATTGAGGGACACAGCTCCTGATATTCATAACCATAGAGTTATACTGCCGCCTACATGAGTAGGACAATAGGTAGAAAAGAATTCTGGCTATACCCATGGGCAGTCTCAGGGGGTATACTCCCTCTCTGCTATAGCCACTCATATTTTATTTTTATTTTTTTCTCCCTAGTCGGGATTAAGGAATGCCAGCTTGTCTGGCTGGGGAGGCATCCTCAGCAAGCATTCTGCTCAGGGGATCTTGACTCTGGAAGAGTCCAGACTCCCAATCAATGTCTTGGAACTCCGAGCGATCAGACTGTGTCTGGATCATTGGACAGTTCGTCTTCAGGTTGTTCAGCACACATTAAATCAGACAATGCCATGGCTTATGTCAATTATCAAGGGGACACAAGTGTCCTGGCGGCTCTGGAGGTAGCCGACATTCTAAGGCCTCTCTGTCCTACACATTTCTGAGGTGGAGAATTGACAGGCGGATTACATCAGTCGGCAGGTGTTTTAGCAGTAGGAGTGGTCCCTTCATCTGGAAAAGTTTCATCAGCTGTGTCTCCAGTGGGGCACCACTGAGGTTGATTTGGCGTCTCGGCTCAACAGAAAGGTTCAGAGGTTGGTGGCTCGGGCAGTATCGTCTGATTTACACCTTCCCTCCTCTCAAGCTTCTGCCAAGACTAATACGCAGGTGCTGCTGGTCGCCGACATTCCTTGGCATCTCCTCTCAAGGAGGATCTGCTGTCCCAAGGGCCAGTCTTCCATCCTGCTTTACAGTTGGTGGCTTTGACAGCTTGGCTGTTGAATGCCAGTTGCCGAAGGATAGGGGTTTACTTGAGTCAGTGTTTCCTACACTGTTGAAAGCTAGGAAATCTACCTCTAGAAAAAAATCTACCATCGTACGTGAAAGATGTACGTTGCATGGTGTGAGTCTCTTGGGGTTCTTCCTTGCTGCTTCAAGGTGGCTTGGATCTTGACCTTCCTTCAACGATAGGTTAATCAGAAATTGAACTTGAGTACCATCAAGGGCCAGGTGTAAGCTTTGGTGGTCTTCTTTCAACAACCTTTGGCCACACATTCCCTGGTGCGTACCTTTCTTCAGGGTGTTTGACATTTGGTTCCTCCAGTGCTGGCTCCGTTGCTGTCTTGGGATCCTAATTTTGGTGTTTTCAGTTCATGTGTCTTCTGGTGTCTGGGAAATCTCCCTGCTGTCAGAATACAAAGACTTAGCAGGTGGGATTCTCCCATCTACATCGATTGTGGTTGGGGACATCAAATCCTTTTTCTTTTGTTAAACCCGTTGTTGACTCGATAACTGTAGGCTTCCCAGGCTTTTAAGCAGCAGAACAATCCAAGACCGTAACAATTCTACCATGATGCTTCAGTTTGTATGAGGCTCTTCTGAAATGCTATATTTAGTTTGTGCCCAACATGTCTTCAGTTAAGCTGGGTACACACAATCCGAATATCAGCCGGTTCAGCAGGAACCTTCCAACATTCGATACATGTGTACAGCTGGTCTCTTGATTGACTTTTGTCAAACGGGCATGCTGCAAAATCCACATCCAATCAGCTCTGGCAGCCAATGGCTGAGAGTGCTGATCAATGTGTTCTGGCGTGTGGTGGAGTCCCCCCTGTCGAAACATAAAAGCGCAGCTGGAGAGATCGCTGTACTAACATTGCAATATGTCTGACTTTTTAACATAAAGCCAGCTGAAGTATGTGTGTGTGTGTGTATATGTATGTATGTATATATATATATATATATATATATATATATATATATATATATATATATAGCAGCACAGTGGTGTAGTGGTTAACACTTTCACCTAGCAGCAAGAGGGTCGCTGGTTCGAATCCCAACCACGACACTACCTGCCTGGAGTTTGCATGTTCTCCCTGTGCCTGCGTGGGTTTCCTCCGGATACTCTGGTTTCCTCCGGATACTCTGGTTTCCTCCCACACTCCAAAGGCATGCTGAAAGGTTAATTGGATCCTGTATAAAAAAAAATTGGCCCTACTGTGTATGTATGCGAGTTAGGGACCTTAGATTGTAAGCTCCTTGAGGGCAGGGACTGGTGTGAATGTACAATGTATATGTAAAGAGCTGCGTAAATTGACAGCGCTATACAAGTACCTGAAATAATAATAATATATATATATATATACACACAGCTTTACTCTCTTACTGGTCAAACAAGCCTAATTTTTTGCTTTACATCAGAAGGTTTCAGAAATGTTACATTGGTCTTTTGTATGTTAAAAGGCAAACGTTAGTCTTGTTCTAATCCTTTTTTTGCATATCGTGTTTACCCCCCCCCCGGGCACATCTCTTCCTTTTGCAGGTAGAATTGGTGCAATATTTTTTTTTTTTTTTTGATAGAATACAATGTGCACATTGCATTGACCTCTACATAGATGCAACTATGCTTGAAGTGACATTTAAAGGCGTTGTAAAGTTTGGGAGGTTTTCTATCTTAATGCATTCTATACATTAAGATAAAAAGCCTTCTGTGTGTAGCAGCCCCCCCCCCCTAGCACCCCTAATACCTGTGCCCCCTCTATCCAGCAATGTCCACTAGTCCCTCGGGTGTCCTGTGACTCTTCCTTCTGCTGCTTGGCGGATACAGTCACAGTGCCATTGATTGACAGCTGCTGGAGCCAAAGTCAGTGAGACAGAGAGAGGGGATGGGGCTGAACGGCAGCTTCAGGTCTAAATGAATGGCTTGGGTGCACCCATAGCTTGCTGTGGGGGCACTCGATAGGAGAGAGGGGCCAGGAGCAGCAAAGAGATTCGAGATTGGGGGGCGATCCATGCTACTCTGTGCAAAACCGACTGCAAAAAAAAATCACTTTTAAGTTTTTAATATAAAGGGTTACCTATAGTTATGTTACCATTATAACAACCAGTTGTCTTTATTTTTATGTATGTATAGATGAAACGTGGAATGTTTTATAGAAGATATGCGTTGGCCTGTTGCTAGAGTACCTAAAAAAATTCCCAAATACCCCCCCCCCCCCCCAAAACATTATATTGATTTAACATGCAGTTATGTTGGCACTCATATATACAAAAGTGAGTACACCCCTCACATTTGTGTAAATATTTTATTATTCTCTTTCCATGTGACAACACTGAAGAAATTACACTTTGCTACAATGTAAAGTAGTGAGTGTACAGCTTGTATAACAGTGTATTAACAGTGTATTTGCTGTCCCCTCAAAATAACTCCAGACACGGCCGTTAACCGCTGGCAACAAAAGTGAGTACACCCCTAAGTCAACCTGTCCAAAGTTGGGCCCAAAGTTTCAATATTTTGTGTGGCCACCAATTTTTCCAGCACTGCCTTAACCCTCTTGGGGATGGAGTTCACCAGAGCTTCACATGTTTCCACTGGAATCCTCTTTCACTCCTCCATGAAGACATCACGGACCTGGCGAATGTTAGAAACCTTGCGCGCCTCCACCTTCCGTTTGAGGATGCCCCACAGATGCTCAATAGGGTTTAGGTCTGGAGACATGCTTGGCCAGTCCATCACCTTTTACCCTTTAGCTTTTTTAACAAGGCAGTTGTCGTCTTGGAGGTGTTTTGGGGTTGTTGTCATGTTGGAATACTGCCCTGCTACCCAGTCTCCGCAGCTAGGGGATCGTGCTCTTCTTCAGTATGTCATAGTACATGTTGGCATTAATGGTTCCCTCAATGAACTTTAGCTTCCCAGTGCTGGCGGCACTCATGCAGCCCCAGACCATGACACTCGCACAACCATGCTTGACTGTAAGAAAGACAAACTTGTCTTTGTACTCCTCACCTGGTTGCCGCATCATACCAAAGGACATGGTTCCAGTAATCCATGTCCTTAGTCTGCTTGTCTTCAGCAAACTGTTTGTGGGCTTTCTTGTGTATCATATTTTAGAAGAGGCTTCCTTCTGGGACGACAGCCATGCAGGCCAATTTGATGCAGTGTGCGACGTATGCTCTGAGCACTGACAGGCTGACCCCCCCCCCCCCCACCCTTTCAACCTCTGCAGGAATGCTGGCAGCACTCATATATGCCTATATCCCAAAGACAACCTCGGGATATGACGCTGAGAATGTGCACTGAACTTCTTTGGTCGACCATGCAAGGCCTGTTAAAGCCACCATATGGTTTTGGTCCCCGTGCTGCAGCTCAGTTTCAGGGTCTTGGCAATCTTATGGCCAATGCCATCTTTATGTGGAGCAAGTTTTTTTTTTTTTTCAGATCCTCAGTTCTTTGCTATGAGGTGTCATGTTGAACTTCCAGTGACCAGTATGTGAGAGCGTTAACACCAAATTTAACACACCGGCGCAGCTCCCCATTCACACCTGAGACCTATTAACCCTAACGGGTCACATGACACCGGGGAGGGAAAATGGCTAATTGGGCCCAATTTTCATTTAAGGGTGTACTCGCTTTTTTTGCCAGTGGTTTAGACATTAATGGCTGTGTTGTTTTGAGGGGACAGCAAATTTACTGTTATACAAGCTGTACACTCACTACTTTACATTGTAGCTCACAAGATCAAAGGCATCAAACGCTGCGTTTTTAGTCTTGCACACAGAGATTTCTCCAGTTACTCGGAAGCTTTTGATTATGTACAGTAGATATTTTTAAAATCTTTTTTTGTAACTAGTCAGTAACATGATTGGGTGTAGACAGAGCATGTTCGAGAGTCAGTGTCTTAAAAGTAAAAATAAGCAGAGGTTTACAAATTTATGCAAAGCTGCATCTAAAAATTGAGCAGTTTCAGAAAAATCTTCCTCAATGTGAAATTTCCAATAATTTAAAAATATCTACTGTACAAAATCAAAAGCTTCCGAGTAATTGTGCAAGACTAAAACACAGCCTTGGATGCCTTTTGATCTTCGGGTCCTCAGGCGGCACTTAATTGAAAACAGGCATGATTCTATAAGGATAGACATCTCTACCTTGGCTCAGGAATTCTTCCAAAAATCAGGCTGTGAATACTGTTCGCCATGCCATCCGAAAATGCAAATCATGCAAACAAAAAGACATATCTTAACATGATTCAGAAACATTGCCATCTTCTCTTGGCCAAAGTTCATTTAAAATGGTCTGTTGCAAAGTGGAAAACTTCTGTAGTCAGACAAATCAAAATTTTTGACATTCTTTTTGGCAACCATAGGTGCCGTGTACTCTGGACTAAAGAGAGGAGTGATCCTCCGGCTTGTTAAGTGTTTAGTTCGAAAGCCTGCATCTTTGATGGAATGAGGGCTTATTGGTACTTATGGGCATCTTGCACATGTAGAAAGACACACCATCGCTGCTGAAAGATATATTCCATTTATAGAGCAGAATATATGTTCTAGGGATCGACCAATTTATCGATGGGGCTGAATATCACTTTTTTATTTATTTATTTATTTATTTTTTTGTATTGGTCACAAACATGCAGTATGACTGATTATTGCTTCAAGCAGTTGTACTAGAGTGATGCTTGCAGCTGCAGGCATCACCCCGTTACTGTTTTTATAAGCGCTGACTGTCAGCTTACTTGAATTAACTGGTAAGCAGACGCTCGGCTGTTATCACAATCAGCAGGGGACAACCAAACCCCCCCCCCCCCCCACCCTGCTGCTCCGCTTGGGTCCCCCTTCCCACATGGAGGCCCGAGGCCAGCCTACACATCCCCACCTGCTGGCCAAAGACCCAAGCAAAGCTAGAATCGGCTCTGATTGGGTCTCTGATGTAGTAACCCGGAAGGGATGTCATGACATTACTTCCATTTACTAGCGCCTTAGACGCCAGATTTAAAACGACCAAAAAAAAAACAGTATTCAAAACGTTTGGCATTTTTGAATGCTTTTAAATGCAGAGGGAGGGGTTTGGGTTCTTACAGACCCCAGATCTCTCCATAAGAGTACCTGTCTCTGCCTATTAGGGTCACAAGGGATGTTTTACATTCCTTGTGACAGCAATAAGTGATCAAAAATAAAAAAATTAACGGGGCAGTGTACATTAAATTTTAAATGTGTAGATTATTGGCACCTAATATTGGCTTTGGGCCTCGAGTGGCCGGAAAATCGGTATCTGCCCTGAAAAAAAACTGTATTGGTCGATCCTGAATATGTTCCCATCCAGAAAATGTCATCTTCGGGGAAAATAGCTCAAGAAGGTGGCTAGTATCAAAGTAATCAAATGTCTACATGCCTATTTAAAATTGAGTATAAAATATCCTCGGGGACTTTCCAGGTAAGATAGTAGTATAAAATTTATAATAGTTATATTCAATATTTGCTCGATCATTAGCTGGTCATGGATATATAGGCCCTATACAACAGTAGTCTTAGCCTTACAAGAGACCTGCCCCATTGTGATGGAACTATATCACACACACACACACACACACAGTCTGGGCAAAAGCAAAAACACCCACTGCATTTTGAGGTTAAATCCTTTTCTTCCTCTTAAGGGGTGTATAGAAGGTCTCAAGTTTGTAGAATAGAATATTCGTAGTAGTAAATGACAGCTCTGCAACATAGTAACAATCGCCATATACTCCTATCCCAGCTTTATATACAATTAACCAGTTTATAGAACGATATCAAATCAGTAAAGATTCATAGCCCGTAGTCAGATTAGCACTGAAGACCCCACATACCACTGGGGCACCGTATAAATACGGCACCAAGCCAGGGCACATATTCAGAAGCCATAGGAGTACAAGCCGCACAACAAAAATTGGAAGTTTTAAAAATTTGTATGTATAGGTGCGCACTGTAGTTATCAAAACATAAACTGACTGGACGAAAATACAAAACGTCAGGAAAAAAACATACCTATGTATATCGCTCAGTAAAGTATATTAGTAGTACCCAACAAAGTAGCGTACAACGCACTGGAAAAAAATAAATAAATCCAAGCGCACCTACCAGTCAGGCATAGACCGTATGGAATCCAGAGCACATGATCATGATGGTGACTATTGACTTAAGCCCTACAATGTCATCCCTCAATAGTATAGCCAGGCAATTTCTGCAAAGTATTTACAGCGCTTAACTTTTTCCACTTTTTGTTATGTTTACAGCCTTATTCCAAAATGGATTAAATTCATTATTTTCCTCAAAATTCTACAAACCATTCCTATGACACAGTAAAAGAAGTTTGTTTGAAATCTTTGCACATTTCTTAAAAATAAAAAATGGAAAAAAATAACATGTACATAAGTACTCGCAGCTCAATACTTTGTTGAAGCACCTTTGGCACCGATTACAGCCTTAATTCTTTTTTGAGTCTGATGCTACAAGCTTGACACACTCTTATCTTTGGGCAGTTTCTCCCATTCTTCTTTGCAGGAACTCTCAAGCTCCATTAGGTTGGCTGGGGAGCATTGGTGCACAGCCATTTTCAGAGATATCACTATATCACTATGCATCGCATACTAGCTCATTATAAATTACCTTAGAACGAAGCCCCTGCAGTGGCGCCCGCTCAACGCTGAGATGACCGACCTGTTCACCCATCTTCCTTCCAGGTTTGAGTCCTCCAGTCATCTGATTGGCCGGAGCCGTGATGACGTCACTCCCACACATGCGTGCGGGAGCCACCGTTTACAGCACAGGGCTCTGAAGGAACGGCAAGGGCAGCTGTTTCTTCAGAGCGCATGTGCCAGTGATGTCACTGGCTGCATGCTAAGTAAATATCTCCTAAACGGTGCATGTGTAGGAGATATTTACAGTATCTATAGGTAAGCCTTATCATAGGTTTACCTACAGGTACAAGTTACAGAGGAAGCTTTACTTTTTCTTTTTTAGAGGTTATTCAACTGTTAGTAGAGAGTACAAACAGAATAAAATAGAGATTATTGCGCTAACTTAAAAAATGTAAGCAGCTGACATCAATCACTGAACTAAGGAGGGTGATAAATCAATAAATACAAAAATATGTGCAGCGCTAGAAGAAAAAAATTCCCAACAAAATAAATTGTCCAATCGCAGGAAACATTCCACAAGTAACGTAAACAATTGATGGTGAGAAAAAGTCCAATATATAATGGTGCAAATCATATATAAGTGCAGCAAATCCCGTCACCAGTGAAGGTAGAAATATATTGCGCTCACCAGATGGATGGGACCCCAAAACACCTTATAGTGTAGGAGTCAAACAGGCTTAAAAATGATGGAGTGTCCCCACAGATTTTTCACCGATTCCAACGGCAACCATGCAAATCTCCGGTAGATGGAATAGTTCAGAGATTCCCCTTCCACATGGTGGGTGGTAAAACCGAAAAAAATGGAGGGACATATAGCGTAATATTGCTAAAATCAATTTAATATCAATAAAGCTGATACACTTACAGACATCCGTGAAAGACAGGCATATAAGATGTAAAACAGCTGGGCTGACCAAGTCCTCTTTACATGTTTCGGCATAAATGCCTTTTTCAAAAGATAAAGTCAGCAGGTAGCCAGTGTTCATATATATATAGAGGTAGAATTAATTGGGTACACCTGTAGGAAGTAGGCAGTGGACTGCATGGAAACCGGAAGTAAAACCGGCGTGCGTTCCAAGCCTCACTATGGTATAGCGCCAAAAATGAAGTCTATTAAATCATAAGGGGAAACAGGAAGTGATGAAATGCCTGGAGGGGATGGCATTAGCCATCGTACATCCCAAGCCTCTTTCTGAATTGTAAGACAGGAAGTGCTGACATCACATCCGGGAATAGGCGGAAGTGATGTCAGCGTCAAAACATCGAGGGGGGACGGCATTTAACCATCATCAACCCCAAGCCTCCATCTGAAGTGTAAGACCGGATATGCCGACATCACATCCGGGATTGGGCGGAAGTGATGTCAGCACGGCAAGGCGGACCGCTTTACCGGAAGTTGGAGCATATCAATACACCAGGTCAACAAAACAGAAATGGAGACAGCTCAGATTGGCCGATTCAGCGAGTAGTGAATATCGCCAATAAGAGAACAAAAAAAGGGGGAGAATAAAAAGATGACGTTATAGTTAAACAGCGCCAACAAAAAAGGGGAGAGGAAAAAATCGGTTTAGTTATCTAAACCATAATATATCAACATAGTGGGCTCATTTATTGAGAAACCAGTATATTGAAAAAAACAAAAATGTCAACTGTCCACAGTTGAAGGGACCCAGATTGATAGAGCACAATTACTTTCTGGGTCTAAAAATAGAAATAAAACAAAAAACCAGTCTGATTTTGCTAAATGGTCCTTTTTTACCAATTTTTCTATTCAGCATAATTCCATCAAGAGAATTATATCCAAACATTGGGATGTACTTAGAAATGACCCCATTTTGGGTAACGTTTTACCTGTACGACCCTCGGTCACTTTCAGAGGTGCACCTGCATTAAGAGGACAATTAGCTCCCAATGTACCGGATGAACCAATTAAACCAAAAAATTTTTTTGCTGATCTTATTGGTTTTTATCCCTGCCGGAAGTGCAGAGTGTGCGAATATAATTGTGATAAAAGAAGGAAATTTACATCCTTTCAATCTTCTGTCACAGGGAGTCTTCACCATATCAAATTTTTCGCCACTTGCATAACTACTCATATTGTTTATTTGTTAACGTGCCCCTGTAAAAAGCAGTACGTGGGACGCACTATAAGGTCCTTTAATGTGCGTGTTAATGAACATATTACGAGCATTCTCACAGGCAAGGATAAGCATACTGTAGGTAAACATTACCTTCTTTATCACCACAAAGATCCCACTGGCACTTTATTTCAGGTCATAGACCAGTATGTACCTCCCTGGAGGGGTGGCTCAAAAATTCGTGGTGTCTCTAGGAGAGAGACATACTGGATCTATACTTTGAAGTCCTACCATCCTTTTGGGTTGAATATAGAGTGGGATATAAACGCCTTTATAAACACAGCTTAGCGTACTAAATATCCCACTCCCATCTGCCTTTCTGGCTATCTTTAGCCTTATATGTTCCCTTTATCCTCATTCGTTCTTTTGTGTGATTTTATTATTTTTATTTACGATATTTTTTAAAATATTTTTATTATATTTGTCTTTTGGCTGTATACATCATGTAGTTATGTAATAAAAATATTTTTTGTTATAGATATCCTGTATTAAGGGTCACCTAATATGGAGATAGACTATGGACTGTATATAGACAAAATTTGTTATGTCCCTTCAACTGTGGACAATTGACATTTTTGTTTTTTTCAATATACTGGTTTCTCAATAAATGAGCCCACTATGTTGATATATTATGGTTTAGATAACTAAACCGATTTTTTCCTCTCCCCTTTTTTGTTGGCGCTGTTTAACTATAACGTCATCTTTTTATTCTCCCCCTTTTTTTGTTCTCTTATTGGCGATATTCACTACTCGCTGAATCGGCCAATCTGCGCTGTCTCCATTTCTGTTTTGTTGACCTGGTGTATTGATATGCTCCAACTTCCGGTAAAGCGGTCCGCCTTGCCGTGCTGACATCACTTCCGCCCAATCCCGGATGTGATGTCGGCATATCCGGTCTTACACTTCAGATGGAGGCTTGGGGTTGATGATGGTTAAATGCCGTCCCCCCTCGATGTTTTGACGCTGACATCACTTCCGCCTATTCCCGGATGTGATGTCAGCACTTCCTGTCTTACAATTCAGAAAGAGGCTTGGGATGTACGATGGCTAATGCCATCCCCTCCAGGCATTTCATCACTTCCTGTTTCCCCTTATGATTTAATAGACTTCATTTTTGGCGCTATACCATAGTGAGGCTTGGAACGCACGCCGGTTTTACTTCCGGTTTCCATGCAGTCCACTGCCTACTTCCTACAGGTGTACCCAATTAATTCTACCTCTATATATATATGAACACTGGCTACCTGCTGACTTTATCTTTTGAAAAAGGCATTTATGCCGAAACATGTAAAGAGGACTTGGTCAGCCCAGCTGTTTTACATCTTATATGCCTGTCTTTCACGGATGTCTGTAAGTGTATCAGCTTTATTGATATTAAATTGATTTTAGCAATATTACGCTATATGTCCCTCCATTTTTTTCGGTTTTACCACCCACCATGTGGAAGGGGAATCTCTGAACTATTCCATCTACCGGAGATTTGCATGGTTGCCGTTGGAATCGGTGAAAAATCTGTGGGGACACTCCATCATTTTTAAGCCTGTTTGACTCCTACACTATAAGGTGTTTTGGGGTCCCATCCATCTGGTGAGCGCAATATATTTCTACCTTCACTGGTGACGGGATTTGCTGCACTTATATATGATTTGCACCATTATATATTGGACTTTTCCTCACCATCAATTGTTTACGTTACTTGTGGAATGTTTCCTGCGATTGGACAATTTATTTTGTTGGGAATTTTTTTCTTCTAGCGCTGCACATATTTTTGTATTTGTTAGTAGAGAGTAGATGTAAGTTTGGGAGAAAGGGGTCTGATGACCGATGTGCTCAAACAATGACCTTTAGTTCTTAAGGCAACTTTGCATTGCAGTTGGAGGGGTGTTTTTTGCATTGAGGTCAATAGGATGCAGCATGCCATTATGATTTTATTTTGCCATTGCCAATAAATGCCATTATCTTTTTTTTTTTTTTTTTCTTTGCCGATTAACACTGTTTTCAGCAGTTGATTTATGTGCATCCCTGCAATCGACTGTGTGGCAATGCACTGTCAAAAGATTTCCAGGTTTAAGTTGTGGGCTGGCACAAATCGGGAAGTGTATAAAGGAAAAAAAAAAAATTTAAAGGCTTTATCAATGCCTAGATGCACAGTAAAGTTTATTATTCAGGAGTGGAAGGTATTTGGTACAACACATACCCTCCCTGGATCTGGACATTGCCCCAAACTGTATGAAAGAGCTAAGAGGAAACTGGTCAGAGAGGCTGCGAAGAGGTCTACCGCAACTCTGGAGCAGTTGCTGGAATTTGACAGTGTTCCTTGTGTGCATGTGACAACACCACAAAAGAAATAATAAAGGCCACGTGCAGTCACGACTGAGCTTTGCGAAAATGCACCTTGATGCTTTTGAGGCCACATGGAAAAAGGTGTTATGGTCAGATGAGACTAGAACATTTTGAATTATTTGACCTGAACACCAAACGATCTGTCTGGTGGAAATCCATAACGGCTCACAATCCAAATAACACCATTCCTACAGTAAAGTATGGGGGGTGTTACTCTGTAGCAGGGACTGAAGCACTTGTTAGAAGAGGAGGAAAATTAGATGGTTAATTAGAATTAAATGGTCAATATACCATCAAATTCTTGGGAAGAATCTGCTAGAAAGTTTACATTCCAACATGACAATGACCCAAATCACACAGCAAAAATGACTACACAATGGACGATAGAGAAAAAGGTGAATGTCCTTGCATGGCCTAGTCAGAGCCCAGACTTGAACATCTGTGGAATGACTTGAAGACTGCATTCCACAAAGGGTCACCATCACATTTTAACTGAACTTGAGCAGTTCTGCAAAGAAGAGTGGGCAGATATTGCAAAGTTAGTGGAGACATATACCAACAGACTAAAGGCTGTAATTTGAGCAAAAGGTGGTAGAACAAAATACAGATGGAAGGGGATCCTTCTTTTATCAACTCATTCATTCTGTTTCAGAATTAAGACACTTGGACGTGATAATTTGTTAGTAAATACAGCTGGATAAGACAAAAACCTGTTTCGGTCTTCATTTCAGGCTGCAAAGCAACGAAATGTGATTGTTTTAAAGGGGTGGTAATTCTTTTCTATGCCCACTGTACTCGGGTATGTTGTATGTTTAAGTGCCCCCTCTGAGTACTTTCCAAACACCTTTTTGATTTTCCTTATGTGTGGTCCTATTGAATTGAATTTTTGATATTGGACTTTATTCCTTTTCCTCTTAACCAAGGGTCTTGTATATTGTTGGATTGGAGTTAAACAAGAGAGAGAGTCTGTGTTCCTCTATGGGTAATCAAGTTATAATTAAGACAGTCTCATCCTGGGGACAATAGGGGATTTAGAGGAAAATATTAGTTATGTAGGAATATATTTAGTTATTATTGGCTCACACCGCGACCTCTGAGCGGCCGGCACGGACTTCATAACATTGAAGTCTATGCAGGTCGCTCCGGGTCGCCCCAAAGAAACTCCGGACCCTTTTTCTAAGTCGGAGCGACTTGTGTCTCTCCTATTAGAACGGGTCCATAGCTTCTCTATGGCGAGCGACCTGTCAGACGACCAGGTCGCCTGACAGGTCGCCCCAGTGTGAACGGGGACTGAGCCTCAGGTTTTTTTATTGTCTCCGTTTTTGATTCTACAAGCAGTAGATGCCTGCAGCTCCCTATTTATTTATTTTATTTATTTTTTTTATTCTTTGAGTGCTCTACTGGATTGATATTGATGAGGCAGAGGACCTGGAGATCATCTTCATCTTGGTTCTTCAGGTGATATCAAACTGCACCACAAAATTTTTATAATATGGGACTTTACTTATGTCAACCATGATCTCATTTATACACGCTTTCACAAATTCAAAACCCTGCTATTTTTTTTTTTTTTATTAAAGACCCTGATATTAATCTCAATTCGAAAAAATAACATTAACAATATATCATATAAAGACAACCAGGAAACTAAGCTTCAAGCTGTACCAAATGATGTTCTGACATAAGATAGTTACAGCGCTTCCTTCTACATGTTTCACAGATAAAGCGGCCCTTCAGAGCTCCTTGCTGGAAAGTAAACTCCCAAGTGCATGCGCGAGAGTGATGTCATCGCGGCTCCGGCCACTCACAGCGCCGGAGCCGCCGAAACCTGAAGAGATGCTGAGGGACATGACGGCTCCCTCAGCGCGGTCCGGGGGACCGTATCGGGGCTTCGTTTTAAGTATTTCATAATGAGCTAGTATGCGATGCATACTGACTCATTATGCCTTTGTCCTGCAGGGGGTTTTTTGTTCTGTTGTGAGGATACAAACGCTTTAAGATGCAGTCAAAGCTCCTTTTTCCCTGAGTGCAGAAGAATCTCATTCAGGAGCGGAGCTTTTGGAGCATAAACACCAAACGTGGCTAAGCTCCCCAAAGCTACAGATACGTTTATAGCCCATTCACACTGCCGCGACTTGTCAGGCGACTTGTTAGCCTGACAAGTCGCGGTCCATTGAGTAGTACAGGACTCGTTCTAATATGAGCGACACAAGTCGCTCCGACTTAGAAAAAGGGTCCTGTACTACTTTGGGGCGACTTGCATAGACTTCCATTATGTGAAGTCCCTGCAAGTCACGCCGAAGTCGCGGTGCACGCGATTTCACAGGTCGCCCCCCGAAGTCGTGTCGCCTCAATGTGAACCGGCTCTTAGCGTTTTAGTGTTTATTTCAAAGCCATAATAATTGTTGCCAATAGATTAAACACCCAAATGATGGTTCACTCCCCTAAACTGGTTTGACACAGCTTAGGTGAGGTTTTAATGCTGATTTTCTTGTCGGGAGAAACCGCGTTTACAATAAGCCATTGTGTATGAGGCCTAAAAGGCTAAGTTCACCTTTAGAACATGTTACATACTGCACACCTATATATATGGTATACTATGTTCCAGCACCTACCTCCACCCCCCAATCTCTGAGCCACTGTTGCATATAAAATTTGTGTGGCTGTGCATGGTTTAGCCCCCACTCAGCCTCACCATTCGTTCAGATTTTTTTTCTCTACAAAAATATGTGCATTTCTTATTTTAAAGGTGACCTTCAATTTTTACTCAAAGGTGCAGTGCTCTACAACTTACAGGTACAGAAAAAAACACTGCCCATTTTGGCTTGCCATGTAAATGTGGAAGATAAATATTGGCATGTAAAAAAAAAAAAAAATTAAACAGATTTCTTATACGGTTTGCTATTATTACATGTATCTATTCATTTTTAGCTATTAGATTGCAAAAAATTACCATAGTGGTCTTTTTAAAGTATATGTTCTGCCAAAAAAGTTTTGGTTGGACATACAGTTCAAAATTTGATGTAGCTTAGGAAAGTTGCTACTTCTGGTGAGATTTTGATAATTAAAGAGGTTATATTTACCTGCTCTGTGCATCAAATTTGCTCAGAGCTGTCCCCCCCTTTCTTTTCTGGCAGTCCCCATTGGCACTGTCAGCTTCTTCCTACTCTGGCTGCCTCCTTAACAAACCTAGTGCTAAGGAGGCACCCATGCATGTGTGCTGGCAAGCAGGGCTGTGTGTATCCATAAATGCACACCACTTTAAAAAGTTGTGGCCTGGCAGGAGTTTCACTGACAGCAGCGTTAGCCTATGCCTTTGTTGCACTCTGAAGCAGTGCTGAAGCTGGAGACTGCACTGGATTGGTTTCAGGAGTCAGGTAAGTCTTGGCGACAGGTTGGCTAGGATAGGTAGTTTGATGGTGGGTTTTTTTTTTTTTACCTTTTTAATTCGGGGAATGAGTTAAAGTAGAAAAGAAAAAAAAATAACCTTTTGGACTTTAGCAGAAGTTTTAAAGTTTATTCCTTGCCTGCTCTATGCAGTGGTTTTGCACAGAGCAGGTCAGATCCTCCTTTCCTCTGGTCCCTTACTGGCACTCCTGGCCCCTGCCTCCTGCAAAGTGCCCACACAGCATGCTACTTACTCTGGGGGGCACCCGAGCTGAGCTGCTGCTGTGTGTCCATTCAGACACCGGGCCTTGGCTTAGCCCGCCCACTCCCTTTCCTCATTGGCTCACTGACTTTGACAGCAGTGGGGGCCAATGGCGCCACCTGCATTCTCAGCCAATGAGGAAGGAGAATCCCGAACAGCCAAAACATTTTCGTGCAACATCGCTGGATCGAGATGGGGCTCGGGAAAGTATGAGGGGGCTGCTGCTGCTCACAGGTTTTGTATCCTAATGCGTACAATGCATTAAGATAAACAAAAAAAAAAACCTTCTGCCTTTTTAGAACCACTTCAAAGTAAAAAAACAAAACCCAAAAGCTGAAAAAAAATATGAACTTCAACGCTTTCCCTCGCAGGTCTCTCATGAATTTGCTTTTTTTTTTATGACAAAATTAAAACCGAGGTTAAAGCTGTGGGTTTTTTTTTTTCTGTTTAATTTGTTGGGTGAATCTTAGAAACTCTTCACATAACTGCTCCTAAGCGATCAAAAATCCTGTATATGGAAAGGTATTTGTCCCATATACTGGCAATGCTGTTATTTAGCTATTCACAAAGCTTCTATTTTATAAGCAACAAAAAGGAATGTTTCCAAGCAGTTTATCCTGCTGGATTAAACTTTGACAAGCCTCGGGCTCCAAATGAGCTGTTTGGCCTTTTAACCTTTTGTGGAGTAGAAGAGGTAAATTTTACACTTTACTAAAGACATATAAAATAAGTTTCTAAAACCTAGTTTGTTGCATATTTACACAAGGATTTTTTTTTTTTCTTGACAAGAATTGTATATAGTCCAGCAAGAAACAAAAAGAGCTCTAGGCAAAATACAAAATGGTTGTTTATGATGCAGTCAATCGGAAGCCATAAAAAAAAACTCTTTGGCTTCAGGAGCCTTTGCCATAACCACTTGAGCTCCAGCTAAGTGGTTTTACCCCTTCATGACCAGGCCATTTCTTTGTTGTTTAGAACTGCGCTACTTTACCTGGTATTTGCACGGTCATGCAACACTGTACCCAAACTAAATTTATATCCTATTTTCTAAATACAAATAGAGCTTTTTTTTTTTTTTTGGTTGGTATTTGATCACCACTGGGGTGTTAATTTTTATTTTTTTATTATATAAATGAAAAAAGAAAATATTTGAGAAAAATGAATAAAAATATTATGTAATATATATATATATATATATATATATATATATATATATATATATATATATATATATATATATATATATATATATATTTATTTTGCGGTGCAGAGGGGCTGCACTGTAGCAGTTTGGAACTGTTTAACCGCTTGCTGCCCACTCACAACCTACTGTACGCCGAGCAACATACCCGTACGTCCCTGCCTACTTCGGGGTTTACAGAGTGCACCCCTGCCTGGCTCACGCTGTAACTGTACACATTGGGAGCCTGTCAGCAAGTGGCAGTCAATGATTCATGGTTGGGGCCTGCTGATTGCCACAGCCCAGAGCTCTGTGTTGGTAAACACAGGGCTCTATACAGAGTGCTTTGCAGGGATGAGAAACTGAGAGACCAGTAGTAAAAAATGCACAGTTGTTAACTCCTTCCCAGACGGTGTATAATATTATCTGTATTATGTAACTGGTGATGTCAGTGGCAGTCGGTTCCACCCAGCATCAGATTGCCAGCCGCACTATCGCTGTTCCATTATGTCCCTAATCGCCACTATTAGTAGTATTAAAAAATGGTTGATGGTTTTTGTGACTGCACTTGGGGACACTTTCAACGTTTTCCCAATTTTTCGGACTCACTGACCTTCATTTCTTAAAGTAATGATGGCCACTCGTTTTCCTGTACTTAGCTGCTTTTTTCTTGCCATAATACAAATTCTAAGTACAGGAAAACGAGTGGCCATCATTACTTTAAGAAATGAAGGTCAGTCAGTCCGAAAAATTGGGAAAATGTTGAAAGTGTCCCTAAGTGCAGTCACAAAAACCATAAAGTGGCTACAAAGAAACTGGCTCACATGCGGACCGCCCCAGGAAAGGAAGACCAAGAGTCACCTCTGCTGTGGAGGAGAAGTTCATCCAAGTCACCAGCCTCAGAAATCGCAGGTTAACAGCAGTTCAGATTAGAGACCAGGTCAATGGCACAGGGAGTTCTAGCAGCAGACACATCTCTAGAACAACTGTTAAGAGGAGACTGTGTGAATCAGGCCTTCATGGTAGAATATCTTCTAGGAAACCACTGCTAAAAGGCAACAAGCAGAAGAGACTTGTTTGGGCTAAAGAACACAAGGAATGGACATTAGACCAGTGGAAATCCAGAGTCCAAATTTGAGATCTTTGGTTCCAACCACCATGTCTTTGTGCGATGCAGAAAAGGTGAACGGATGGACTCTACATGCCTGGTTCCCACCGTGAAGCATGGAGGAGGAGGTATGATGGTGTAGGGGTGCTTTGCTGGCTACCACAGCATCTTGCAGCGGCATGATATTCCATCCGGTTTGCGTTTAGTTGGACCATCATTTATTTTTTGACAGGACAATGACCCCAAACACACCTCCAGGCTATGTAAGGGCTATTTGACCAAGAAGGAGAGTGATGGGGTGCTGCGCCAGATGACCTAGCCTCCAGTCACCGGACCTGAACCCATTCGAGATGGTTTGGGGTGAGCTGGACCGCAGAGTGAAGGCAAAAGGGCCAACAAGTGCTAAGCATCTCAGGGAACTCCTTCAAGACTGTTGGAAGACCATTTCAGATGACTACCTCTTGAAGGGTGACTCTACAATTTTCATAGTCATGAAAATAAAGAAAACTCTTTGAGAAGGTGTGTCCAAACTTTTGGTCTGTACATATATAGCACCCTAAAGGTAGGTGCTAGGTAAAGGTATAGAGGGCCTTGGTGGCCTAACAGCAGGGCTGTGATTTAATAGTCAGGGTGTCATGGTTTCCAGGGGTGCCCACTGAAGGGGGAGTCTCACCACTGGCTCCTGTGAGAGGCTTCTCATCGGGCGGTGGAGGAAACCCCATCAGGGGACACATCCAGGCTTGTAACTATCCCAAGAGACAGATTGTGCCGCAAAGGATTCTGGGGGTGGCACATGACACAATGTCTTTGGCGGGAGCAGAGTCCCAGGAAGGAGAGTGCAGCTGTCTCTCCTGTCTGAGGAAAGTGGATGTCTCGGGGGGTGTCGCCTGAGTGTCCAGACAGTGCTGAGTGAGCTGAGGGGATCCGGTGTGCTGAGAGCCTGCGGACAGAGAGAGAGAGAGAGAGAGGGGTCCAGTCCCAGGAAAGCCTACACAGGTCGTGAGTACTGAGGATTGCCCCTAGGGATCTGCCTGAAGTTAGAGGGGACCACTCCGTAAGAGGTTCGAGGATCCAGTGCCAGCTAGTTGTAAAGGGGGTACCTAGGTTGAGGACCCTGAAGCTACAGAAGGGGGTATATAGTCAGTGGACCTTGAAGAGTTCAAGGTCAAAGGGGGCACCTGCAGTTTTGGCCCTGAATTGTATAGAGCTTGCCAGTTAAAGTGACAGCTATACAGAGTTCTACCACATACTACCTCAAGCTGTGCCAGGCGGGGGAAAGTATAAAGTGACTTTCATAGTACAACAGTGTCGGAAGTTCTACAGTTCTCAGTCTTGGATTTTCTGGACTATAAGTCGAGGATTCAGCACTTTGTTCTACAGAGTATTCTCAGTGTCAGTGAGCGTTGGCTGGCGTCAAGGAAACGCCGACGGGCATTTTGGAAGTAAAGTCCCAATTGTAAATGGTTAAGCCTCAAGGATTATCCCACTCATTCCCTTCTCCCATCCCCTTTTTAACTTTTATAATAAAAACCACAAACAAAGATGCCGGAGTTGTCGCTACTTCAGTTGTCATACCCAGGGACTCAGCTCACATGGGCTGGAAAGGATTCCGGTACTAATGGCAGACCCACATCAGGCCACAGGCCTGGAAACCTTGATATAGATGTGTATATATATATTTGTAGGAGCTATAACTTTAATGCAAACCAATCAATATACACTTATTGGGATTTTTTTGTATCCATAACACATAGCAGAATTTGTTTTGGCCAAAATTTTGTGAAGACCATTTATTTTTATTGGATATGTTTTATAGTGGAAAGTAAAAAATGTGTGGGTTTTTTTTCTTGAAAAAAATAAAAAAACCCAGTGGTTATCAAATAACACTGAGAAAGCTCTATTTGTGTGAAAAAAAAGATATAAATTTGAGTACATTGTTGCATGACCGCACAAATACCAGTTAAAGTAGCTCAGTGCTGAATAGCAAAAAATGGCCTGGTCTTGCCTGGGGTAAAATCTTCCGGCGCTCAAGTGGTTAATGTGTGCACATTATATCTGAGGTGGTTATAAATAAAACTTTAAGCTGTGTCCATAGGAGACTCTTTAAAAGCCTTTACAGCCTCAATTTAACACAGTTTTGAGGCTAGACGTATTTGGTGTCGATTTACTCAGCATAAGTTTACTTTCTTGAAACAAAATGTGGATTATATTTTTTTTTTTTTTTTTTTTTTTTTGTGGTTTTGAAAATATAGGTTTAATAAACAGTAAAATAAGACTGCAACTTTAACTACAAGATTTTACTTTCAGAAAAACTTTTTTGAGAGGTTTTGAGTAATTTTTCCATCCTAAAAAGGGCATTTAGGCATAAGGCAAAAAAAAAAAAAACCCGCAGCCAAAGGATTAAAAAAATCTAGTTCAAATCTAGGTATTGTATGCAAAACCCAATTCATGCCTCAAAGAACAAGATCTATTTTGTAGAAGAAAATTTATTTTTGAGTGACTAAATGAATAAGCTGTGAACCTTTTTAAAAAGTGCTGCTGCAACTGTAACTTGTATAGCACATATGAAACATTGTAGTGGTATACCACTGGTCTTGTGAATAAGTCCTAGTAACCTTCTGTGCTGTGCTCTCTACTCCCTGGTTTTGAATATTTTTGCTTTGTGATGAGGTCACCTCTGTTGTACTTACCCTCCTAGTTTATCCTCCTAGTTTATCCATCTTTTGTTTTCACTCTGCTTAGGACATTTCAGAATCTGTCGCTATGAATTTTTGGCCTGGCAGCATATTGTGTGTGTGTGTGTGTGTATGTGTGTGCTTTTTTAATTTGACATTGCATGCACCGTAGAGCTGTACATTTCTGGATAAAATCAGAATCCCAATTTTTAAATTTTTTTTTTTTTTTTTTTTGCTTTAGAATAAAGATCGTGATTCTCTCAATTCTCGGCGTAACATCTTTTACATTATACAAAAAAAATTTAACTTACTTTACTGTTTTTTTAGTTTTTTAAACTTCATTAAAGTGTATTTTTCCCCCAAAAAAATGCATTTGAAAGACTTCTTACGCAAATACAGTGTGACATTAAAGATTGCAACAATCGCCATTTTATTCTCTAGGGTCTCTGCTTAAAAAAAAAAAAGTGTCAGAAAAAGGTGTAGGCCCCTTTCACATGGGAGGTGCGCCCAACAGACTCTGTTTTGCTCAGCGGGGATGGATCCGCTGAGCTCCTGCTGAGCAGGCGGATGACAGCTCCTTCTCTGCTCTGTGTGCAGAGACAGAGCTGTCAGAGCCCCGCTCTCCTCTATGGGAGATCGGATGAGAATGGACCGCCTTAACGTTTTCATCTGATCTTATCCGATCCGAACCTCCAGACGAATGGAAAATAGGGTTCGAGAATGCAAAGAATACAGAGAACCTTGTTAACGTGACCCATACAAGCGTATACATAGCTTAAAAAAATCTACACTTTTCATTCATGCATTTTTATACATTTTGTCTCTCTGTCTCAGTCCCCCCTGGCGGCCATGACGGCAGTCCTGCAGTCACTGGTGTCTAAAGTGGTTATGACCCAGTAAAAAAAAAAAAATTGAAATCCGCCTTCACCTGCTTCCTCTGCATCCTCCGATTCTGAGGCTGATTTTGGCACTTTGAGTATTTGGACAGTGAGGACGAGTCCTCTTCCAATACCTCTGCACAATAGAAAATGCTTGTGGAGGCACTGATTGTATGGAAAAAAAATGGAGGACACAGCTACTGCTGCGTCGGCGCAATTTGGTACCTGCGGGCCTTCCAGGGCGACTAAGGTATTCCCTTTTCTCGCCTATTTCAATTTTCAACGAGATTGTTGCTGGTCAGTGGGGTTCTCTGAAATGCATGGTTAGGATTCCTAAGCGTTTTTCGCAAAGGGAAGTATCCCTTTGCGAAATCCCTCTTACTACCTTCCCGACCGCCCGCCACAGACTTACTGTGGCAGGCTGGCTCTCTTGCGGAACCGACATAGCCCTACATTGGTCACGTTTGTGGTGCTGGGAGGGTGAGCTCCTGCCCCCACTAGGCAGCAGAGATGCTGATATACGGTCCCGGAAGCCGCAATTGCCGCCAGGCACCCGCTATCGCTCCCCGCTGAGAGAGCACAGTCAGCTTTTGTAAACACAGCTGACTGTTCTCTCTGAAATGATCCGAGCGCCTGTGATCCATCCATATAGAATCACAGGTCTCTGTGGTCATTTCACAAGCCCACCCCACTTACAGTTAGTAAACACTCCCCTAGGCTCACACCCTTTAATCAACCCTAGGATAACCCCTTCCCTGCCATTGTTATTACGACAGTAACAGTGCATATTTTTAGCACAGATTACTGAAGTATACTGTCACTGGTTCCCCCCCAAAAGTGTCAAAAATGTCAGTTAGAAATCCTAACTGCATTGCAATGTCAAAGTCCCGCTAAAAATCGCAGACCGTGGCCATTACTAGTAAATTAAATAAAAATGACAAATCTTTCCCCTAGTTTGTCGCTTATTGCGATTTTTTTTTTTTTTTATCAAAAATACGTAGCAGAATACTAATGGCTCGTTTCCACTTAACGGTACGGTTCGGTACGGTACGCTATTTTTGCTGTTTCCATTGTGAATGGTACCCTAATTCCGAACCGTACTGTACCACTTTTTGGGACCCTTTGGTTGGGGTACCAAGCACATTAGTACCATACCAACAGGGTGGAGCTACTCTCTGCAGAACTTTGGATGACAGAGAATCATCTATCACAGCTTTCCTGTTACACCACGCCTATCATGAAAGGGTACTATTGGCAGTGGAAACGCAAGGTGTACCGCTCCATACCGTACCACTCAGTGGAAACGAGGCATTATGGGCCTACAAGGATGAAAAAAATAGATTTTTAAAATTTTCTTTGCTGCCTGTCGCAGAGCCGTCCCCCCCCACACAGTAAGCATATTTAGGCATACATTAACCCCTTTGCTCACCCACAGTGTTAACCCCCTCCCTGTCAGTGTCCTTTATACAGTAACTGTGCATATTATTTAGCACTGATTACTGTGTTAATGTCACTGGTCCCCAAAAAGTGTCAAATGTCAGGGGTCCGATCTGTCCGCCGCAGTGTCGCAATCCCGCTAAAAATCAGATTGCCCCCATTACTAATAAAAAAAAAAAAAAAAGTCCATAAATCTATCCCATAGTTTGTAAATGCTATAACTTTTGCGCAAACCAATTAAAAATACGCTTTTTGGGATTTTTTTTTTTCCCCACGGGGGCGCAGGACAAGAGTGCAAAACCCTCCCGTGCCTGCTCGGGCGGTTCCAAGAGACCCTGGATTGGCAAGTCAAAAGTGGGCCCCACTGGCCCTGCAGACAAGTTGTCCTGCCTGAAGGGACACCCTTACCCATACATGGGGTCGGGGGTAGGGCTGAAACAACTAATCGACTAAATCGATAATAATCGATAATTACAATCGTTGTCAACGATTGTAATTATCGATTAGTTGCTCCGTCGATTAGTTGTGCTGCTTTGTGAAGTTTCCCCGCCTATCAGCGAGCTGTCTGCTCTGTGAAGCCGACGGCTGCATTCTCTGTGTCTCTCTCACACAGCTCTGCACTTCCGTGACTTCCCCCCTCCTCCCCCCTTCCTTTCCTCTCTGCCTTTCCTCCCCGCCCTCTTGCTGATGTCAGTGAAGGAGTCAGTGAGTCATATCAAGGCAGAAAAGAGGACAGAAGCAGCCAGCAGAACGTGAGTGCCGAGATTAGAGCTACAGTGTCCTGTGACTGTCCATGCACTGTCCCGCCAAAAAATATAATAAAAGCTTCTCCAGATAAAAGTTATTATTCTTTATAAAGTGCAATATTCTAATAGAAAAATAAGTGATTAAAAACCTCCATAGAGCACATATAGGGGGTCTTTCTATGCTGCCTATTTCATATCTATGGCTGACATGGATGTTTTATTCACTTATTTTTCTATTATAATATTGCACCTTATAGGGAAAATTAACTCTTTTATCTAGATAAGCATTTATTATATTATTTACAGTATATAGGAGCTTAATTGAGAAAAAAAAAAGTTTTGGTATAAGGCTCGGTTCACACTTGTGCGATGCGGGAACGCTGCGAATATGCAGCCTGTTCCCACATCGCATCCACACAAGAGGCAGTTCACACTGCCATATGCGATATGCAGGGGGTGTCAATTAAATGTTAACGACATCCCCAGTTTGATTGCATATCGCAGTGCGATCTGACAGTTTTCACAGAATCGGATCGTACAACTGTGAACCACTGTGCAGTGCGATCCGATCCTGAGGCGGCTCAAAAAATGCCTCATGTGCGATTTTGGTGCGGATGCGCTGCAAATTCAGCCATACAAAGTGTATGGCTGAACTCGCATCTGCACATGAGATCGCATGTAATGAAGGAGCAGTGCGCTCCGAATTACATGCGATCTCGCAAACCGCACAAGTGTGAACCGGTACTAAGTGCTGGTTCACACTACTGCGGGTGCGCTGGTTCGCACTACACCCGCACAAAAGTCGCACAGGACCCTTTTTTTCAGCCGCATCAGGATCGGATCGCACAATGGTTCACACTTGTGCGATCCGATCCTGTGCGAACTGTCAGATCGCACTGCGATATGCGATCAAACTGGGGATGTCGTTAACATTTAATTGACACCCCCTGCGTATCGTATATGGCAGTGTAGACTGCCTCTTGTGCAGATGCGATGCGGGAACAGGCTGCGAATACGCAGCCTTCCAGCATCGCACAAGTGTGAACCGGCACTTACACTCTGTTTGCTCATTATTATTTTAAATAAATGAAAAAAAGGCATATTGAGTTTTTTTATTATTTTATCCGATTAATCGATTAATCGAAAAAATAATCGGCAACTAATCGATTATTAAAATAATCGTTAGTTGCAGCCCTAGTCGGGGGAAGTCTTCGCTTCTTTTTGGAACCATGGACCTCCTTCATTCAAGACAAATTGGTCCACGAGTTGATCTGGTCCAGTTACAAGATCGAGTTTTGGTCTTCGTCCCCAGTAAGGTTCTTTCCTTCCAACCTGCTACTGTCCCCGGATTGGCTTCAGGGGATTTATTCAAACCTATTTATTGTTCCAAGGAAGACGGACATGGCCTGTCCAATCTTGGACCTCAAGGCCCTGAACCGCTTTGTGTTGATTCAGAAATTCAGAATTTGCCCTGGCAGCTAAAGAAGTGGCCGGCATTCTAAGGTGGACAGAACATTTTGTTCCAGCCCACTCTGCTGTGCACATTCCAGGGGTGGAATATTGGCAGGTGGACTACCTCAGTCAGCAGGCCCCAAGTCTGAGCGAATGATCCTTTCAACCAGAGGTGTTTCAGCAGCTATGTCTCCGGTGGGGGACCTCCGATGTGGACCTTTTTTAGCCTCCTGCATCAACCAGAAGATTCAGAGGTTTGTGGCAAGGTCTTGAGACCCTCTGGCAGACGCCGCAGACACTCTGGTGCCTTTCCTTCGCTCCAGCTTCTGCCGTGACTTCTGCAAAGAATCTGGGCAGAAGGGATTCCAGTCATTTTGGTGCCCCAGACTGGCCTCGTTGTTCTTGGTACACGGGCTTGGTAAGATTGGTAGCCGACGCCCCCTTGGCGGCTTCCTCTCAGAAGATCTTTTGTCTCAAGGACCGATCTTCCATCTTGCTTTATGGACGCTGGCATAACGGCCTGGCTATTGAAAGCCAGGTACTGAAGGGGCAGAGGGTTGTCAGATTCGGTATTTCCTACTCTTGATAAAAGCTAGGAAATATACTTCTCGCAAGATTCACCATAGAGTTTGGAAGTCTTATATTAATTGGTGTGAGTCCCCCCCCCCCCCATTCTTTTTCGACGTCACATCTGCTGGAATTTCTACAAATTGGTGTTGATCTGCGTTTGGCCCTGGCTCCTCCGGTAAGGTCCCCGGTGCCTCCGTGGGATCTTAATTTGGTACTGTCAGTTTTTCAGAAACCGCCTTTTGAACAGATTTGTGAACTTCCTCTGCTTACTGTCACAGAAGGTGGCTTTCTTGGTAGCTATTACTTCTGCACACAGGGTCTCTGAGCTGGCTGCGTTGTCCTGTCGGTCACCTTGCTTTTTGGTCTACAGGGACAAGTTGGTACTGCGTCTCCGTAAGTCGTTCCTTCCTAAGGTCGTCTCAGGGTTCCACTTAAATGAAGATATTGTGTTGCTTTTAATGTGTCCTAAGCCTAATCACCCTAAAGAAACTTCACGTCAAACCTCTGTGGCATTTTTTTCAAAATTGTCGCTCTTTTTTTTGTTTATAGCGCAAAAAATAGTCGCACAGGTGATCAAATCCAACCAAAAGAAAGCTCCTATTTGTGGGAAAAAAAGGACATCAATTTTATTTGGGTACAGCATCGCACGACGGCGCAATTGTCCGTTAAAGAAACGCAGTGCCGAATCGCAAAATAGGGCCTGGTCAGGAAGGGGGCAGATCCTCCGGTCTTAAAGTGGTTAAAAGCTAGGAAACCTACTTCTAGGAAGATTTATCGTCTTGCGTGGAAGACGTACATTGCGTAGTGAGTCTCTTGGGGTTCATCCTCGCTCTTGTACGGTTGCTCGGATCTTGACCCCTCCTTCAATGGGGGGTAGAGCAGAAACTGGCCTTGAGTACTTTCAAGGGTCAGGTGTCAGTCTTAGCGGTCTTATTTCAACTTCCCTTGACCACATACTGCTTGGTGCGCACTTTTCTTCAGGGAGTTAATCACTATACACCTCCAGTGCGGTCTCTGTTGCCGTTTTGGGACCTCGATTTGGTGCCCTCAGTCATCCAGAAGCCTCTGAGAATTTTTCGTGAGATTCCCCTGCTTAAGCTGTCCCAGGTGGCCTTTTTAGGGGCTTTCACCTCTGCGCTCAGAGTGTCGAAATTGGCAGCATTATCCTATCCATTTACTGGTGGTTTGCAGGGGTTTACTGATTCTTCACCCCTGTCCATCGTTTCTTCCTTAAGTTGTCTCTGATTTTACGTTTTGAATTAGGACATTGTGTAGCCTTCCCTGTGTCCCAGGCCAACACATCCGAAGGAAATTGCTTTGCATGCCTTCGATGTGGAGCGGACAATTTAGGATGTATCGGGCAGCTGCGGAGTATTTTTTTAGGAAGTCAGACTCACTATTTTTGCTCACGGATGGGCCCCGGAAAGGGTTGTCCGTTTCTTCTGAGACCATTTCCAGATGGATCAGAAAGACGGTGGTTCAGGTCTATTCTATCCAGGGTCTGGTTCCTCCTTCCCAGTCAAGGTGCATTCTACTCTGTGCTCAGTGCCTCCTGGGCTTTCCGTCATCAGGCGTCAGTCACGCAGGTTTGCAAGGCGGCCTCCTGGTTGTCGGTGCACACTTTCACAAAGTTCTATAAAGTGGATGTGTTGGCATCTGCGGATGCTTCCTTTGTTTGCAATGTTTTTGCAGGCTACTGTTTAGAGGACCTGGTCCTCTTTTGAGGGTGTATTTTTTTTTTTTTTTCTTTTTTTTTTTTTTTTTTACAGGTGAGCTCCAGTTATTTTGTTTGAGCTTGTTTAACCTGGTTGGCTATGGTTTAGCCTTGGGAATTTTTTTCACTGTTCCCACCCCTCATGTTTAACACTGCTTTGAGACGTCCTAATGGTTAAAAATATCAGGAGCTGTGTCCGTCAATGAACGAAAGAGAAAATGGGATTTTTGACTTGCCGAAAAATCCATTTCTCTGATGTTCATTAGACACGGCACCCACCCCTCTGGAGTTGTAATTCTTCTGACACTGCTTATAACAAAACGGAGTACCTATAGCAGAGAGAGGGAGTATACCCCCCCTGGGGCTGCCTATAGGCGTAACCCAACTTTTTTTTTTTTTTTTTTTTTTATGCCTAGTGTCCTACACCTGTAGGGGGCAGTATAACCCAACAGTTAAATCTTCCAAGTCGAGTGGTTAATATTTTTTACAAGACAACATAAATAGCCCACAGGGCTATCAACATAACAAAATGAAAACAAATTTTTCCTATTTAAGAATATTTTCTGTGTAGACTATAATGGTTTTGGTTGCCCTTTTCTTACGGGTTTTTCTTTTGCTTCCGATCATGCTTGATCTTGGTCACTTGATTGGTTTCATATGAGGACCATACGAATTTGTTCGGTCATCTAATTAGAAGAATTGTAAGTCATGTTCCTTCTGAAATTTCTTCTGAATAGTTGTGATTGGATGTCTGAAGCAGTGTCTTGTAGTTTTTGTCTGATTTTTCTCCTCGTGCGTTCTAGGCATTGTTTGAGGGAAGGGTTATTCACTGCTAAATGTTTTTTGTTTGGCAATGTCAAAATCCTTCTGTAGGTGGCAGTATAACGCAAATGTACAGTTAATAAGATAAAATAAGATTTTACACCGAGTATAAAAATCCCATTACTATGCTGTCTGGCAGTGCTTCGGTTCTGTTACTGGAGTTTTTCTTCTCCTTCGTCCCCCGCTCCACTTGCACAATTGGGGGGGGGGGGGGGCAGTAGGTATCCGATTTTTGACAGGTACCTGCTCCCACTTCCATTCCACAGCGCTCGCAATGGAACTTCTCCACCCTCCCCCTGCAGTCTTTTGGGACACTAATGGCGCTTTTCCACTGCATGGAACCGTACCAGTTCGGCCTGCTTTTGTGCTTTTCCACTGCTGGTACAGCATGGTATAGGGTCGGAACGGTTCGGTACGGTACGGTATAGGTTTGCTTTTCCACTGCATGGAACCGAACGGTACGGTACGGTACGGCCCTGAAAAACAGTACCTACTCGATTGTGGTTCCAACAGGTACCAAACTGGTACCATATCCCACAATCCTTTGCATGCAGTCACTACTAGCCACTGATTGGTCAGAGAATCCCACCCACCCCGTTGTTATCCCACCCACTTAACTTAGTACTACTTTAGTGGAAAAGCAAACCTATACCATACCGTACCGAACCGTTCCGACACTATACCATGCAGTACCAGCAGTGGAAAAGCAAACCAGGCCAAGCAGGGCCGAGTAGAGCCGACCTGGTACGAGCCGGTACTTGCAGTGGAAAAGTGCCATTACCGTTCCTTTAAGACTGCATCCACCAATCCTGGATGCGCTGCGCATCTTGCACATGCGCAGTTGGTACCCAGCTGTGGAGCTGAAAGCTGTCCGAGCCGGGTGCCCATAGTGAAGATGCCGCCGAGGGAGAACAGAGGATAAAGGCGGTTGGGATGAGCTCACCGTGGGACAAGTAAGTGGCAGTGTCTTAAAAGTCAGCAGCTACACTTTTTGTAGCTGCAGACCTTTTTTTATTTTTTTCATAGCTGTCTGGAGCTCCTCTTGGAAGGACAACCTGAAGTGCATATTTTTATTTTAATAGAAACGTTTGTTATGGATTTTAAATGCAATCTGATCTGGCTAATTGGCTAAGTACAGTTTTGAAAATGCATAACTTGTGAAACCTTTTGCTTGCTCAGGTATTTGAAATTCTGTTTTACTATGGTTGGTAATACTTTGTCACACAGCATAGCTGGGAAAGTGACTCCAGTATATCCTGATGCATACTCAAAATAGTGCCATCATTCTCTTGACGTATAGTGTGACATCACTTTTTAAAGTAAAAAAAATATTTACTGTAGGTAACAGAACCCACACATGTATGTATGTGTGAATGATCACGTGCATTTAGTTGCCTGGTTAGAGCAAGCCTTCACTCACAAATTATATCATTATTCAAACGCTTCCCCCCCCCCCCCCCCTTTCAATAAAAGTATTTTTTTTGTAGCAAGTACCTTTTTCAGAAGATGCCTGTTTCTTTTTACCTCTTCCCCACATAGGAAAGGATGACCTGATCAGTCCACCCCCTCCCGGCGTCACATTTTTTTTTCAGATTTATTTAGGTCACATGTTCCAGGATGCTTCAGGACTGTCTAGCTTAGTTGGCACATCTTGCATATGTGCAGTAGGGGGAAGCTGTAATTGGTCAGGAAATCATTCATCTCCTGAATTGCCCAATAAGTAAGTATTTTTTTTGAAAGTCGACAACTTCAGTACTTCTAGCTACTGACTTTTAATTTTTGGCTACTCAGTTAACGTTCCTTAAAGACTTGTGTATGGTTTGATACTGCAGTCATATGTTCTTTATATTGAACGACATACCTGTTGGTCTACATCTGTAACTGTAGAATAAGGCTGAGAAAACAGATCTTTAGCTTTTTGATAAGAAGGCCCAATGCTGCAGCCCCATCAGAATTGTTCTATTGGCTGTGCATGCTGACCTTGGAGCACACTGAATGCTGGTGTTTTTTTTATACGTGTGAGAGTTGCTGCATTCTACAGAGTAGTTATTCTAACATGTTTCAAGTACTGAGGTGGGAGGAGTCAAGTGTGTTAAATTGCTGGATAGGAGCACAAGGTGAACTTGATTGATGTGGTGTTGCAGTCCAGTAAGCTGTATAAAGGTATAAGCATGTACTTATAGTGAATGCAGGGTTCTTGGTTTAGTAACACTTTATTTGGTCTCCCACAGTACACAGAATATAGAAAAGCAAAATTATTTTGCGAGTTATTTTGTGAGTACACCCCTCACATTTTTGTTAATATTTTATTATATCTTTTTATGTGACAACACTGAAGAAATGACTTTGCTACAATGTAAAGTAGTGAGTGTACAGCTTGTACAACAGTGTAAATTTGCTTTCCCCTCAAAATAACACCCAGCCATTAATGTCTAAACCGCTGGTAACAAAAGTGAATACATCTCTAAGTGTAAATGTCAAAATTGGGCCCATTTAGCCATTTTCCCTCTCTGGTGTCATGTGACTTGTTAGTGTTAAAAGATCTCAGGTGTGAACGGGGAGCAGGTGTGTCAAATTTGGTCTGGCTCTAGTCCTCCTTGGGAGGTTCCAAGTGGTCCTGGTCGGGCAAGCCCAGAGCGGGATTCTCTAGACCCACGGACAGGGCTCCTTCAAAATGAAGGTGCGCTCTCACCTGTGCCTAGGGTGGGGGGACGTCTTTGCTTGTTTGTGGGCCCATGGACCTCCTTGGTAAACAGCGAGTGGGTCCACGAAGGGATACTCCTGTTACTAGTCAGTTTCGTCCTTGCCCTCTGGAAAAGTTTTCTTTCCAACGTGCACCTGTCCATGGACTGATTGCAAGCTCTCTTTGGGGAGATACAAGACCTGCTGCTTTAGGTTATTATTGTCCCGCTTCAGGCCTTGGAACGGTTTCAGGGTTTTTATTCACACCTGTTCACGGTCCCAAAGGAGGGCAAGGATTCTGGACCTTTAAAGCCCTGAACTGCTTTGTGCATGTACAGAAGTTTAGAATAGAATCCATTCGCACGGTGGGGGGGGGGGGGGGGGCATCCATACATAAAGGGGATTTTCTTGCCTCTATCAACATCAAGGATGCTTACCTGCACATTCCAATATCGGTCCCAGCACCAGCGCTTTCTCAGTTTTTGCTGCAGAAGAGCATAATCAGTTTGTGGTGTTATGCTTTGGTCTCGTCTCTGCTCCTCGGTCTTCAAAAAAGCGTCAGCCCCGGCTCTGGCATTGCCACGTCAGTTGGGGATTGTGGTACTGAGCTATCTGAATGGCTTGCTGTTGCAAGCGGTGTCCTCTTCTGCCTTGATGGGCGTGGAGATCACTATACAGACCCTGAAGGAGATCGATTGGCTTCTAAATTAACAGAAATCTGCTCTGATTCCATCCAGAAAATTGGATTATCTTGGTCTGACTCTGGATTCAGCTCTAGCCAGTGTTCCTTCCTCTGGACAAACTCCAGAAGTTGCACGCTGCAATTCATCTCCTGCTGTCCAACAGATGGTCCTCCCTCCGGACTTGCATGCAGGTGCTGGGCCTGATGGGATCTACCTTTTTTGAGGCGGTTCCGTTTGCACAGTTCCATGCAAGGTCTCCTTCAAAAGGTGGCTTTACTCTCCGGCTCTTCGGCACGGCAAACCCTTTCTCCCCTTGTATTGGACAGTGGCCACCACAGATGCCAGTCTGTCTGGGTGGGGAGGTGTCCTGGGATTGAGCTCCGCTCAGGGTTGTTGAACGCAGGAAGAGTCCAGACTACCAATCAATTTCTTGGAACTTTGGGCGATCAGGCTATGCCTGAATCACTTGACGGATCGACTCCGGGGGCTTCTGGTATGGGTTAATTTGGACAGTGCCATGGCGGTGGCTTATGTTAATCGCCAGGGTGGAATAAAGGGTGTGTTGGCAGCCCTGGAAGTGGCCTGCATTCTCTGGTGGGAAAAACGCTTCGTTCCAGGCTCCAGCCCTCTCCGCCGTACACATTCCACAAGTGGAAAACTGGCTTTGATGGCCTGGCTGTTAAGTCAGGTGTTGAAGGATAGATGTTTGCCTGGGTCCGTGATTCTGACACTGCTGAAGGCTAGGAAGTCTACCTAAAGGGAAGATCTACCATCGTGTGTGGAAAGCGTACACTTCGTGGTGTGAGTTATTTTTAGTTTCACCCTCGTTCTTTTTCAGTGGCTCAGATTCTGACATTAATTCAATGAGTTGTTGAGCAGAAGTTAGCCTTGAGTACCATCAAGGGCCAGGTGTCACCTTGGCGGTCTTCTTTCAGCAACCACCTAACCATGCACTCCCTGGTGCGTACTTTTATTCAGGGGGTTCAACATTTGATTCAAATGGTGCAGTATCCTCTACTGCCTTGGGATTTGAATTTGGTGCTTTCAGTTATCCAAAAGCCTCCCTTTGAAAATATTTGGGAGATTCCCCTGCTTAAACTGTCCCAGAAGGTGGCCTTTTTGGATAGATATTACTTATGTTCCCAGGGTGTTGAAGCTGGAGGCATTATTTTGTGGTACGCCCTGTTTGGTGGTCCACAAAGATAAGGTGGTTCTTCGCCCATGTCCGTCACTCCTTCCTAAGGTAGTCTCTGATTTCCATTTGATTGAAGACGTTGTGTTTCCTTCCCTGTGTCACAGGCCCAAACTTCCTAAGGAATTTTGCTTTGCATGCCTTAGATGTGGTTGACGATTCGGGTGTATTTGGCAGCCATAGAGTCTTTTTTCAGATAACAGTGTCACTGTTTGTTTGTTTTCACGGATGGGCCACGAAAAGGGCTGTTTGCTTCTTCTGCGACTATTTCCAGAAGATCAGACAGATTGTGACTCGGGCCTGTTCTGTCAGGAGTCAGGTTCCTCCTTTCCCTGTAACGACGCACTTTACTTGGGCGCCTTGTGCTTCTTGGGCCTTATGTCATCAGGCGTCAGTGGCACAGGTTTGCAATGCGGCCGATTGGTCGTTGGTGCACACTTTTACTAAATTTTACAAAGTGGATGTGTTGGCACCTGCACTTCCTTTTGCCGCAGGACTTTTCATGCTGCTGGTTAGAGTGTCTTTTTCCTCTTTGGGGGTGTATTGTTCAGGTTGGGCTCCAGGTGTGTTTTTTTATTTTTTTATTTCCTGTTTACCTGGTTGGCTGTTGTGTTTAGCCTTGGCATTTTTGTTGTCCCACCCCTCATATTTGGCACAGCTTGGGGGCGTCCCTATGGTTCTGAATACTGGAGAGCTGTGTCCGTCAGGGAACGAAAAAGAAAATGGGATTTTTGACTTACCGTAAAATCTGTTTTTCTGATCCCATTGATGGAAACAGCAACCACCCCTCTATGAAATTGTAATAATTCTGACACTGCTTGTTACAAAACTGAAGGCCTATAGCAGAGAGGGGGGGGGGGGGGAAGTATACCACCTAGGCCTAACCATAGGCGTAGCAAAGTCTTTTTTTCCTGCCAGTCTTACTCCTGTAGGGGGCAATATAACACTGTGGTTCCAAATACTGGAGAGCTGTTTCTACTAATGAACATCCTCTGGATCAACTGAGGGTGTAGGATTTTGTATATGGGGTTGTATGGTTAGGTTTTCTTTACTGTGTGTTGTTTTTTTTTTTTTTTTTTTTTTTTTTTTTGAGCTAGATGGACTTGTCTTTTTTTTTTTTTTTTTTTATTTTTTTTTTTTTTTTTTTTATACTAACTCAGGGGAAATTAGATTTTACAGGAAGTCAAAAAGCACAATTTCTTTTTTTTTTTTTTTTTTTCCACCTTCCTGGAGTTGGACTTTAAATGTGCTGGCTGTATTTAGATTCCTTCTTTTTTTTTTTTTCCCCCTGGAGATCTGGTAAGGTTTCTATCTAGTGCATTGTAATTCAACTGAGGTGCTGTGGTATTTATATCTTACAGACCACTTCACTTTGCCTTAAAAAATACATTTTAGTGCTGGTTCACACCAAGTGCAGTGCCGTAGCTTGTATGAGATTGTGCATTTTTTTTCCCCCACACAAAGATGCTCTACCTTTTTTGCAGATTTGAGCAGGTGCAATTCTTAATGATGCACAAGCATAGAGCAGCCTAAAAAAAAAAGAAAAAGCAGTGAATGGGAATGCGCAAGAAAGCGTACGCTGGAACTCGCTTCCTGGTGTGACTAACCGCAGGCTGCTGTGCCCTGAGATTGTGCACAATTCTAAAAGGTGCCTTGACTGAAAACAGATTAAATACTGATATAATGTGTAAAACCACAGGTCGCCATATTGTGAATGATTTAAATAATAGACTTACTGTTTTCACCAAAAGGTAAAAAAAAAGCCTAAGAATAAAATGAATGCAGCCACCACATCTAAGAGTTGGTAACCTGCAATAGATTAATTGTTCATGGCTTTACCATTTAAGGAGATTGTGCAACCTGTTTGTAATGTGTGCCAACAGGTTTGGAAAGGGTTTATAAAAATATTTAACTAAATTCTGTTGTAAGTTAATTAGCTGAGCTGAAATTTTTTTTTTTTTTTTTTTTAGCCATATTTCAGTTATAGAATAAACGTTTCTAATACTATTTAACGCCTTCCTGTCCAGCCCATAGTAAAATGAAGGCAAGGCCGAAGCACTGTTTTGGGAGGACGTCCTATATCGTCCTCCCAGAACCGTGCCTTTTGCACAGCCATGGGGTCACGCAGCAGTGCCATCTCTCACCGGTTGTGTCCACCAAACACAACCGATGTCTGATCACTGTACCAGCCCGCTGTCAAAACCATGAGATTACGTGACTGTTGTAAACAAAGAATGGTTTCCTTTCATTCCATCCATTGTATACAGTTGCGTTGCTAGCTGTAATTGGTCACAATGACCACATGATACAGACAGGGCGAATTGCAGTCCATCTGTACCATGTAATTTTAGCTTTGGCCAATCACAGCTAAGCACAACAAAAGACACTGAATGAACCAGTTTCCTTCAGTAAAAATGGTTGTTTATACAAATGGAATCATGTTAAAAAAAAAAAAAATCCTGATCACTTCCTCAGAGTAGTACAGTGTTACTATGGTAACACTACTGCTCTGCTCAGTGTGTTAGGAAAGAAAAATGTTTTAAATACTGTCACCAGTCAGTGTCTCTGATCACCACCACACCAGTTATATGGTCACGCTGTACTGCATTGGTGACGGTACATAAAAAAAGACAAATTTAACTTTTTTTTTATTGTTTCCAAATAATTATGACAAAACAATATGGCAATAAACTCGCCATGCCTCTTTTCTAAATACTTTGGACTGTCTACTTTCCAAAAAGGGGTTATTTGGGTGTATTTGTTCTGTCGTAGCATTTTTGGGCCTAAAGAAATTAAATGAGGTGTCAGTATATCAGGATTGATCGATTTTTCAAATGTATATATTGTTTTGTAGACTCTATATACTTGTACAGAAGAAATGTAACGGAATGCATTTTGGCCTAAATTTTATGAAAAAAGACTTGCAATTTTTTTTTTTCTTTTTTCAAAATCTTCGGTTTTCTATTAGTTCAAATAGCCAAAATAATGGCGACGGTTTGCCTTTTTGTGTGTGTGTATATGTATATGTATATGTATATGTATATATATATATATATATATATATATATATATATATATATATATATATATATATATATATATATATATATATATATATATATATATATATATATAATATATATAACACACACACACACACACAGGGCTTGACAAATTTTCCTGAAATCTAGGAGCCAGCTAAAAAAAGTTAGGAGCCAGTTTTTTTTTTTTTTTTTTTAAACAACCAACCAAGCTTTATTTCCAAAAAATAACGTACTAAATTTACACATAAACACTACTAGAACCCCACTCTCCTCTACAGAGCAATCGGATGGAAACAGACTATCTGTCTGTTTCCATCTGATGCCATCTGATCCGATCCACGGGATGGATAGAAAATAGAACCACCATCCGTCTGTTTTTGGCAGACAGGATCAGATGGCGGCAGATTACCGCTCCATAGAGGAGACTTAAGGGTCCGATCAGGTCTGCCTGAGAAACTGACAGGCGGACCTGATCAGACAGCCCGTGTGAAAGGGGCCTTCAGCTGTGGCATGGCGATGAGGGAAAAAAAAATAAATATATATATATATATATATATATATATATATATATATATATATATATATATATATATATATATATATATATATATTTTATTATTTTTAATTTAAAAAATAAATTAATAATAACCACACTCCCTGTCCACTTACCTTTTAAGCAAAGGTAACTGGACAGAGAGATGAAGCCTGCAAAAACTTCCCATCTCCTTCCAAAGAGCAGATGAGAGGGAAGGCATTGAGAACATGCATTACTCCCGGCCACCACAAGAGGGCACCAGTTCCCCTAGCCCAGTGATGGCAAACCTTGGCACCCCAGATGTTTTGGAACTACATTTCCCATGAAGCTCAGCTACACCACAGAGTGCATGAGCATCATGGGAAATGAAGTTCCAAAACATCTGGGGTGCCAAGGTTTGCCATCACTGCGGGCCTAGCCTCTCCTCTCACAGAAGAAGGCCGAAAAGCCGGGGGCCTCAATTTATGGACGGCGTGGAAGTCCGTGCACTCGGGAAAGAAGGTGGGGGCGCAAAAGGGACAGGACACCTCCTGCAGGGCACCCCAGGCGCCAGGTCGCTAGTTCTAGTCGCAAATGCGACCTGGCGCCCGTGGTTTGTCGAGGCCTGATATATATATATATATATATATATATATATATATATATATATATATATATATATATATATATATATATATATATATATATATATATATAATAATATACACTTGCTGACAGCTTTTTAATACAGAGAAGACATGTAATAAAGTACACTTACCTGCCTATATTATGTGTTCCCTTGGTTCCACTTTAAACCAGCCCCCCTTAAGGTTCATATCTTTTTAAAGGTTTACTCCAGGTTAGTCAGCAGGTTACACCTGTTTAGGATATAATTTGTGTTTTGTCAGGAACCATGATCCACTGACCGTGGGTTCAATGTTTTGCAGGCTAGTAGTGAGGGGAAAAAATTAATCCCCAAAATGCGTGTAATTTTTTTTTTTTTTTAAGCTGAGTTTACACGCATTCAAACGCCTATGCCCAAGATAGAATAGACAGCACACAGTGCTGTTCACACTTGAAAACATAAGAGTTAGCTTCGCGTTACTTGAAAATGAAAGCCTCATGTAGAGTCTGAGGCATTTGAAGCCTTTCAACGCCTCCCATTCAAGTCTATATAGTAATGCTTCGCATGCTCTGGCAGGCAGTTGCAGGGCGTTAAGATTAGGTTATTAACTGTAATGGAATATGCGTTCATGTATCAGAATTACCGTGCCTTAACGCTCATCAAACACTTGGAATTATTGTGTGTAGCGGTAGATGTGTGCAAAGTTGTTGTGCTATTGAACTTTGTGACAGGTTTTATTTTCCCCAGCAAAGTTTCTTGGACCAGCCCCGAAAACTAAAAAAAGCAGCTAGGAGCTCAACCTGTTGTCTAGACACGTTCATATGCAAGACTTCATATTTAACTGATAACTTCCTTTTTTAATTTTTTTTTTTTTTCTCTAAACTTAAGTTCAAAATTATTTTATAAGAAAGTGTTGCTTTTAATACGGTTTGGTTTTGACGTTCAATAAAAAGTGCTATTATTTTTGCAGTCTTCATGAAGAAATCCTCGACTTCTACAAATACATGTCCCCTAGGCCAGAAGAGGAAAGAATGCGGATGGAAGTTGTTAATAGGATTGAAAATGTCATTAAGGAGCTTTGGCCAAGTGCAGATGTGAGTATAATGCTGGTCTTGGCATCTGTAGCGAGTTATTAGAATGTGTGTTTTTTTTTTTTTTTTTTTAATGCTTCATCAAATTTTTATGTGTGGATAGAGATATATATATATATATATATATATATATATATTAGTATTTATCGGTGTATAACACGCACCTAAATTTTAGGAGAGAAATTTCAGGAAAAAAGCTGAAATTGAAAATAAACAGCTTTAAACTCAGAACAAATCAAATGCAGTCTCACCAGTGGCCACAAATTCAGCCTCATCAGCGCAGTGCCCACGAATGCAGCCGCCTTATCAGCGCAGTGTCCATTATAGCCTCGCCAGCGCAGTGCCTGTAGTTGCAGCCTCGCCAGCGCAGTGCCTGTAGTTGCAGCCTCGCCAGCGCAGTGCCTGTAGTTGCAGCCTCGCCAGCGCAGTGCCTGTAGTTGCAGCCTCGCCAGCGCAGTGCCCGTAGTTGCAGCCTCGCCAGCGCAGTGCCCGTAGTTGCAGCCTCGCCAGCGCAGTGCCCATAGTTGCAGCCTCGCCAGCGCAGTGCCCATAGTTGCAGCCTAACCTGTGCCCGTCATCACAACCTCACCAATGCAGGGGAAGAGAGAGGAAGAGGAAAGGGGGCCGGATAATCAGAGTGGGGATCGCTGCACTGTAACATCTTTCATTTGAATTGCCGGACGCTCAGCTTTACACACAGTCACGCCTCCTGGCTCGGCTCCTATGATAGATGTCACACCTACCGACGGTGTTCTGTCTATCAAAGAGGCTGAACCAGGAGGCGGGACTGCGTGTGAAGCTGAGCGCCCGGCAATTCAAATGAAAGATGTTACAGTGCAGCGATCCCCGCTCTGATTATCCGGTCCCCCTTCCTCTCCTCTCTCGCCATCAATCATTTTTCCACTTGCAAAATGCGAGCAGGCAAGTGTAAAATTTGAGGGATATATATATATTGGGGATGCACCGAAATGAAAATTCTGAACCGAAAATGCAGGATGCCTTTGGCCGAAAACTGAAAATGACTTTTTCCCCTAAATAATTTTAAAATAGAACAGGGGCATACACAAAAAACAGGCAGCGACGTACACCGCTGCCACCCTGTTGCAGTACATGTACTGTGACGGGTTGGCAAGTGGTTAATTTAATTACCAATGGTATTTGTATTATGCAGCATGAGGGGGTTAATGTATTGCCACTGCTGGTCACTGATGCATTAATGACCGTCAAGTGGCAGTTAATTAACCCCTTTGTGCTGCATTAGTGCAACCAGTATCAGTGGTAATTAACACTGGTGGCACTGATACTGGTTGCACTAATGCAGCACAAAGGGGTTAATTAACTGCCACTGGTCGGTCACTAATGCATCAGTGACCAGCAGTGGCAATACATTAACCCCCTCATGCAGCATAATACTAGATACCATTGGTAAGCTCGCCTCAGCTCCCCCCCCCCCCCCCCCCCAGCCTCAGCGTCCCTCTCGGCAGTACAGCACCCCTCCCCATATCAAGTATGCAATCTCCTTACTCTGCTCCTCCAGTGTCCTTCCTTTCAAACGACGCGCCTCTGGCCAGCGGCCCGCCTCCCGGTGATGTCACTACTACTACGATCTGTCCATGAATGAACTAACACACCGGGCGGGCGAGCGGCCGCTAATGGCTAAAACTATGTGAGCGTTTCACTTCCCTGTCAGAGGAGATACCCGCCTGATAGGGAAGTGAAGCGCTCACATAGTTACAGCTATTAGCAGCCGCTTACCTGCCCGCCCCGTGTGTTAGTTCATTCATGCACAGATCGCAGTAGTAGTGACATCATTGGGAGGCGGGCCGCCGGCCAGAGGCGGGTCTCTTGAAACCTGTGCTGCGCCCGCGGTGGCCATCTTTAACCACTTTACCACTAGAGCATTTTGCTGTCTTACGTCTGGGCCACTTTTTGCGATTCGGCGCTGTGCGACTTTAACTGACAATTGCGCGGTCATGCAACACCTTAGCCAAACGAAATTTATGTCCTTTTTTTCCCACAAACAGAGCTTTCTTTTGGTGGTATTTGATCACCTGTGCGATTTTTACTTTTTGCGCTATAAACAAAAAAAGAGCGTTTATTTTGAAAAAATAACAATATTTTTCACATTTTTTTATATGAAATTCCCCCCCAAAAAGATGTAAAAAACAATTTTTTAAAAAATTTTTGGCCAATTTGTTTTCTGCTACCTATGTTTGGTAAAAAAAATCGCAATAAGCGTATTTTGATTGGTTTGCGCAAAAGTTATTGCGTTTACTAACAAAGGGAAAGGTTTATGTCATTTTTGGGGTTTTTTTTTTTTTAACGAGTAATGGCGGCAATCTGCGATTTTTTTTTTTTTTTTTTTTTTTTTTTTTTTTTTTTCCGGGACTGCGACATTGCGGCGGACAGATCGGACCCTTGACTGAGATTTTTGACACTTTTGGGGGTACCAGTGACATTACTACAGTGATCAGTGCTATAAATATGCACTGTTACTGTAAAAATGACACTGGCAGGGAAGGGGTTAATTTTATTGGAGAGGGAGGGGTTAATGTATGCCTGGTGCTTACTAACGTGTGTGGGGGGAGGTGACTGTGTGAGACAGGGACAGATCGGATGTCCAGCTATGCTGAACACTCCGATCTGTCACTCCCTGTCACTGAGGAGATCCGCCCGCTCTGTTTACACAGGCGGGCGGATCTCCAAACTGGATTCCCCGACGATCGGGGCAGAACAGCGGCTATCGCCGCTGCTCCTCCCCTGGCCCGACTCCCGCTGTGAATGAAAACAGCGGGAGCGCGCCTCCGGCCGCGCACGAGCGACGCCTACAGGGGGAGGAGTCTGGCGACGTAGGTCTACTTCGTCAGACGGGATCGTGCCACTTTGCCGCAGTACTATTCCAGTACTCAGCGGTAAAGTGGTTAATATCGGCATATTTAACTAGGGATGCACCGAATTATTCGGCGGCCGAACATTATTCGGCCGAAAATAGAAAAAATAGCACTTTCGGTGTTTGGCCGAATAAGTCAAAAGGCCGAATAATTTTGTGCCGAACAATAGGGCTGAATGATAGTCGATATGATATCGACTATCGTTCTGTGGCCGTAGGCGATATTCATATCGCCGAGGTCACGATATTTACAGGGGGAAGGGACTCGGAGGAGGACAGGAGGACTCACAGACTTCCGTGTTAGGCAGGGGAAGCCGGGACACTTCAGCGGTGAGCATACATACATTACTCACTCGTGCACTGCAGCCCGCCCCACACATTCAGTGAGTCTTACTCTCCTCCCTAGTTTTTTCAATGGCACATTCAGGAAGCCAATCACGCCGTGATTAGCTGCACAGCGAACCAATCACGCGTGCCTGCACACCTGATTGGTTCCGCTGTGCCGCTACTCACGGCGTGATTGGCTTCCTGAATGTGCCATTGAAAAAACTAGGGAGGAGAGTAAGACTCACTGAATGTGTGGGGCGGGCTGCAGTGCACTAGTGAGTAATGTATGTATGCGGCTGTGCTGCTTTCCAGGCTCCTACTAGTCCACCTCCAGCCTCCTACTACCACCACTATGAGAGACTGTCTGGCACTGTATAATCTGATCGAGTCCACACTGACTGACTGTCGCTGAGTAATTGATGTTACCACATTAACCCTGACCTGCCCAGTGCCCTGTATCTGCAATTAAAATTTACAAGGCTGCCTGCATGCTTCCTGATTTCCATTCCCAGCATCCTTCCCAATCCCTACAGTGTCACTAACATTAACCCTATGGTACAAGGCTGCAGTGTGCACTGAATCCCATTCCCTACAGTAACATTTAGGGAGAGAGACATGAGAGGACAAGAGAGAGAGAGAGACATGAGAGGACAAGAGAGAGAGAGAGAGAGAGAGTGAGAGGACGAGAGAGAGGACAAAAAATTGGCAAAATAAATGGAAAAAATGCGAAACACCGCGTTCGGTATTCGGCCTTCGGCCAAACATTTCATTATTATTCGGCTTCGGCCAAGAATTTCATTTCGGTGCATCCCTATCTTTAACCCTTTTTCGGCCGAAATGGAATAAGCCTGTTTTCGTCCGAAAATTTCGGTTGCCGAAATTTCGGTGCATCCCTAATATATAAGAGAGAGAGAGAGAGATAATGCCGCCGCAATATTGTGGTGGCGTTTTTATGCAGGGGTGGCCTTGTCCTCCTGGTAGCCTGATGCCTCTTGTGTGGGACCCCACTCTCTGGGTCTGGGAGACCACATGGCGCGCTGTGGGGGCTGCAATTTTGCTGCAGATTTATGCTTTTTCTCCCATTGAAATGCATGGACAGCCATTTTTTGTGGCTTTACCCTTTGATCCCCTGATTAAGTCAAGTGGTATCATGATGTAACGCGTAGGGCGTACACGGCAGCACACTACCGGAAGTGACGTTATGGGGCACAGGAACGAGTCCCAAGGCATACAAACGAGCAGCAGAAAGCAGTTTTGATTGTGAGTTACTATGTTTTGTTTTTTTAAATACATGCCAAAGACAACTACATCATAATTGCCCCATTATTTTGAGAGGTAGTAAATACGAGGCAGATGAACGGATATAACGGTGTAAGAAAGACCCGCAGTACCCCAGGGAGTTGAAAAATACCCGTGTAAAGAGTACCCGCAGTCCCCCAGAGAGCTGGAAACACAGCCAAGCTGAGACAGGAGTGGATGAATCATACTGGCAATAAGACCAGAGGCGTATTACTTGCAGTACTAAGGTGAGCGGTTAGCACACCTAGAAGTGAATGTCACTGAAGAACACTATCACCATACGCCAGTGGGAAATTGCGGAACTGGGGTATCTGGATGATCTCTTATTGAGAGCAGACTCTCGTTCAGCCCTGATGAGTGACCTGACGATCGCTGTCTGCTCCCTGCAAGAGTTCAGGTGGACCATCAACTTCAAGAAGTCAGCCCTAATACCTTCCTTGAGACTGGATTATCTGGGTCTGACTCTGGATTCAGCTTTGGCGAGGGTCTTTCTCCCCCCTGGCAAGCTGCAGAAGTTGCAGGGGGCAATCCAGTTCTTGTTGGCAAACAATCTGTCCTCTCTGTCAACTTGCATGCGGGCCTTGGGTCTGATGGTATCAACCTTCGAGACGGTTCCGTTGCTCCGTTCTATACCAGACCTTTGCAAATAGAGATTCTTGTCAAATGGAACAAGGATCCAAAGTTCTTTGACACATTGATTCGGCTGAGCCGCAACACAAGAAGGGCAAGTCCTTCCTCCCTTTGTTGGGCTGGGACGGGGTACTGGGGAAGCTCTGTGCCCAGAGAACCTGGACAGTTAATGAGTCCAAACTGCCGATAAATGTTTTGGAGCTCATAGCAATCAAGCTTTGTCTGAGCCACTGGATGAATTGTCTACAAGTTTGTCCGATTCGGATTCAATCGGACAATGCCACGACCTGCAGCTTACATCAATCACCAGGGGGGCACAAAGTGTCTTGGCGGCCAAGATTCTGGTCTGGGCAGAAAAGTTTGTTCCAGCCCTCTCTGCTGTGCACATCCCAGGTGTGGAAAACTGGCAGGCAGATTACCTGAGGAGTCACTGGGTGTTGGATCAAGGGGAGTGGTCTCTACATCCGAAGGGGGTTTAATCTCCTGTGTGTCCGGTAGGGGACACCCGAGGTCTGTCTGTTTTGCTTCTCGTCTCAACAAGAAGGTGCAGAGGTTCGTAGCCAGGTCTCGAGATCCTCTGGTCGATGCCACAGATGCGTTGGTGGCTCTTTGGGTTCTTTGCAATGCTCTGCGCCCGAGGACACTCTGAAAGGATGCCAATCAGCTTCTAAGAACAAGATGCATGATGCCAAATCCCCCACCCTCTCCATAGCCAGCAATGTGTCAGGTGCCCCGCTCCCAATAAAGGTACACTTTTTTTTTTTTTTTCTTTATGCTGATGTTACGGATGTGACTAGCCTGGGGGGGGGGGGGGGCTGCACCCCTTATTGACCAGCCGCCACTGGTGGAAATCGTACATTTCCTGGTGTGACTCGCTGAAGGTGCACCCTCGCTTGTTTTAAGTATCTAGGGTTTTGGCCTTTCTGCAAGAAGGGGTTGAACAGCGGTTGGCTTTCGGCACTATCAGGGCCAAGTGTCGGCTATATATTTTCAACACCCGTTGGCTATGCATGCTTCGATTCGTACTTTTCATTCAGGGAGTGCACCATATGGCTCCTCCGAGACTGTCTCTGCTACCTCCATGGGATCTGAATCTGGTATTATCTGTTCTTCAAAAACCTCCTTTTCAGAAGGTTGCCTTTTTGGTTGCTATCCCTTCTGCCCAGGGAGTATCTGAATTGGTGGCGTTGAGATAAGTGGCACTCTGACCAAATCTTTTTTATCCCTAAAACTCTAAGTGTCGTCTATGGGGATTTTTAGGTACCAATGTTTGTCGCCATACCATGAGCGTGCGCAATTTTGAAGAATTGCATGTTGGGTATCCATTCACCCGGCCTAACATTCTCTTTCACGTTAGGAAAAAACAGTAAAGTTAGCCTAACTTTTTTTTCTATATTTTTTTTTTTTTCTATTAAAAAAAGTGAATTCTTTAAAAAAAAAAAAAATTGCGTTTGACCGCTTCGCAAATACGGTGTGATAAATATTGCAACAATCTCCATTGTATTCTCTAGGGCCTCTGCTGAAAAAAAAACTTGTAAACAAGTTTTAGAAATGGGCCCGGTCCTTAAGTGGTTAAAGTGTTGTTTTAATTAGACCATTGGTGCTAGTGTTTCATTATTTTGGTGCATGCGATTGGATGTTTATAGAAACTGTCACATAGCACTTTTAATGCCATTTTGTGGTGTTGGTGCACAGAAAATATACTTTATGCCACAAAACTGACACATTTCCCCTTTAATTGCCCATAATATGTGAAAGATGTTAAAATATATTCTATCTTTAATTGTGGCTTTGCCTTTCAGTAGGCTACCTGGTATTCTTTCTGTGCCACCAAACTCCTATTGCTTTTAGAAGTCCATTTCTTTTACCTTCACGCTTGCAGCCACCACACGCTCTAATGAACATTCACAGGCCAGAAAGGTCAGTCCAGTGGACAGGGGAATGGCATTTACAGAATGCTGACCTGCAAGTCATATGTTTTTGTTTTGGCTGTATTGTCCCTTTCCTTTCAGTGGCTCTACAGTGCCAGGCAGATAAGGCCTGCATGGAAAGGGTACGCGATTCTGTTACATGCAGTATTTTAATGCTGCTTGGAGATGGTTTTTAAAGCTTTTACCTTTTACATGCTGGTCTGCAATTTGCTGTCTGATCTCCGCAGACAACTCTCTCCTTGTCTTTCTCTAGTCTGTGTTCAGTGTTGTGCTCATAATATCAGAGCCAAGTGGCTACTTTTTAACCATTTACATAGACATGATTACAGGATTCAAAATATATAATGCTAATTACAGAATATATAGTTTATCTTTTTTTTTTTTTTTTTTTTTTTTTTAAGCTTATACGATATTAAGGAGTTTATAGGCTGTAACACGGACTGGCTGAATTTCCATCCATGTATAGACAGTCTGATTGTGCTAAAGTGGATCCATTCATTTTTTGCATGCGATTACTGGCAGTGGCTATAGCTGCTAGCAGTAATCCTTGTGTTCTACCAGCAGGGAAGGTTCCCCTTTGGTATGTCAGAGTAAGACAGCCCATAGAGGATTCAATTTTTTTTACTTCTACAAAGGCTTTAAAGTATATATTATTGAGACGTGAGAAATTATTTTTTTCTTTATTCACTGTAACAGATCCACCGGCACCCCGACCGGGTACCTCCATTGACGGATCCTCCTAGCGCTTCCTGAGGGCTCCAAGTACTCCACCACACACCATAACCACGTCAGACCCCACAAACTGCTGCAGCTTGGTTGGGGTCTCGCCGTCTCCTACCCACCCTGGACCTAGGACAAGGCTCCAGGTTCCCGTGGGTGAACCTCTTTCCCCAGAGAGTGAAGCAGAAACAGGCTCTTACACAAGCTCTTACAAGAGATTAGTGATTATCCAAGGGAGTATGAAGAGCATAGCAATCCCTTGTAGCAGGTAACCCCAATGAGAGACAGGACTCTAGATTGAGGGTGAAATAGAACTCTAAATTTATTTGGTACAACTGTTCTTTTATACCGTTTTCCCCCACAAGGTTACTGCTAGGGATGCACCGAATGTTCGGCAACCGAACATTATTCGGCCGAAAATAGCAAAAAACGCACTTTCGGTGTTCGGCCGAATAAGTAAAAAGGCCGAATAAATTTGTGCCGAACAATGTCAGCGGCGGTGACTAAATGGCGGCCCGCTTGATGCTTCTGCCCGGACCACGAGCCCGCTACCTAGGAGTCCTTCAGTCCCCTTCTTCACTGCGGCTCCCGGCTCCCTGCTCAAATGCCGCCGGTGTCCTGTCCGGCCGCGAGTAGGGGGTGTGACGTCACACGCGCGTCCCGCCCCCTGCTCCTGACTGCGGCTCCTTCACACTCGGTCCAGCGAACTAGGACGTGACACTATGTGCACGCCCCGCCCCCCTGTTCGCGGCTTTTGGCTCCGACCTGGCTGCAGTTCAGGTATGTGGAGCACATTTGGGGGAGAATACGGTAGCTGCACAAGCATTAGTGTGCAGACTGGCATATTTTGCCATATGTTGCCATGCTCCTTAGAGTGCCCTATAAAGTGCCCCTTAAAAGTAAAAAAATGTGCCCAACAGAGTGCTCCCTTGACATAAAAGGTGGCCATCAGCGTGCCCCTTATTTTATGCTAAGGGACATGCTGATGAGCATATTTTATGTTAAGGGGCACACTAATGGGCATATTTTATGTTAAGAGCAACGCTGATTTAAATGTTTTGTTTTGCCCATCAGCGTGCCCCCTAACATAAAATGTGCCCATCAGCGTGCCCCCTAACATAAAATGTGCCCATCAGAGTGCCCCCTAACACCGCGTTCGGTATTCGGCCTTCGGCCAAGCATTTCATTATGCTTCGGCTTTGGCCAAGAATTTCATTTCGGTGCATCCCTAGTTACCGCCAAGGTAGACCTTGTTGGGGACAGGACATGACATTCACAATCCACTAGAAACAGAGTTTTACACTCAGTCATTCCCATACAGTGTACACAATCCCTCCCCTCTGGCTGGTTTTTAAAACTAATTATCTAGCCATCTGGACAGAACAATGTGAGGTCATTAACATTTAACAATGGGACAGACACAATCCACATTCCCTCCCAATATGCAAACATTAGGGAAGTCTGCCAATGACCGTCTGTGTGTGTCTCTCTCAGACAAGCACACGGAATACACATTATCTAGAAGTCAGACTTCATGGCAATGGTCTATAACAGTCTAAAGTCTCCCAGTGTAAAGTGGGAATAAATCTTCATATTTCTATATGAAGATATTGCTGACAAATATTACTGTCCCATCTGAAGCAATTCAAACCATTAATTATCTGCTCCTCACTTCCAGTGACTGTGAATACATTCACTCTTTAGGAGATAGGAAGCATGGTTTCATTGAGTTGTAGGGGTATCAGGTCTGTATGAATCTTTCCCTTGTTCCGTGGATCATGACACCTGTCCATCGCAACTAACATTGCCATTGGTAAAGGAATGCAATTTTCTTGACTGTGTAATATTTATTTTTCAGGTTCAAATATTTGGGAGTTTCAAAACAGGACTTTATTTGCCCACCAGGTAAGTTGTATAGTTTGTGTTCATTTTATCTTTGCATGCATTAGATCTCATGCACTTGATACTCCTGTTTAAACATCTTCATTTTCAGACTTTTTTTTGTATGTATTTTCAATCAAATGTGTGGAAATGTGTTCTAGTTCTGCGCAATATTTAAATTGACATTTGTGCACATTTGCTAACCAAAAAAAAGCTGATTTTTTTTTTTTTTGTTATTTTTACTAAAGAATGCACAGCACTTGTTTACGCGCTTGTGTGCATAGGCACATTACAATTTATAGGCTGTATTTTAGCTCAGTAAAAAAAAGCTTTACTGAGCTTTCAAGCTGCAGTATGCAAAAGGCGTACAACAAATATTGTACCTAAAATACCTTATCGGTGTCAAGATCTTCTTACCAACTAGTTTAGGTGGTGGTCTTTTTATAAATTAAAAAAAAAAAAAAAACTGATTTCTCTTTCGTTCATTGACGGACACAGCTTCATATCTTCATTGACCGTTGGCTTATGCTGCTCTCCTTAGTAGGACACTAGGTGGAAAATGGTTTAAAAATCTTGACTACGCCCCTAGGGTAGTCACAGGGGGTATACTCCCACTTCTGCTATATTGGATTTCAGTTTTTTTTTTTCTCTACCTTGTCAGGCCTAAGGACCTATCTCCTTGCTGGGATCTTTGGGCCTAGCATTTTTTCCTTCTTTTTTTTTTTTTTTTTCTCTCCAATCAAGTCTGTTCCAGTGAGAACTATAATCAACTGCCGGACTGGCTGATGCGCTGGATACCCTAGATCTTTACGGTCTCCCCAGTCTTGCCAGCGAACGCGTGCAGACTGCAGCTCCGCGCTAAGTCGGCCGCGACATAACCCCACAGGACGGGGGCTGGCTGGTGAGTGAAAGGCCTTATGAGGACACACCCGACTGGGTCACGGCCTGAGTCGCAGCGTACCTCCTGAAGTCCAGTCTTTCTATCAACATCCTGGAAATTCGGGTGATCAGGCTTTGCCTGTCAGTGGAATATTTCAATCAAGGGGGCACAAAGAGTGCCCTTGCGGCCAAAGTGTCTGGCATTCTAAGGTGGGCAGAACAGTAGGTTCCAGCCCTCTCTGCTGTGCACATTCCAGGGGGGCGGAATTGGCAGGCAGACTACCTCAGTCGGCAGGCCCTGAGTCCGGGCGATTTGGTCCCTTCACCTGGAGGTGTTTTAACTTCTTTCTCCTGTGGGGGACTCCCGATGTGTACTCTCTCCTCAACCAGAAGGTTCAGACGTTTGTGTCAAGGTCTCAAAATCCTCCTGGCAGTCGCTTTAGTGGCGCTTTGTGGCCATTATCATCTAGTCTATGCCTTTCCTCTGTTACCGCTTTTGCCGAGACTTCTGCCCTGAATCGAGGAGGAAGGGATTCCAGTAATTCCGGTGGCCCTGGATTGGCCTTGACGATCCTGGTACGCGGGCCTGGTAGCTGATGTTCCTTGGCAGCTACCTCTCAGAGGATCTTTTGTCTCAATGACCGATCTTCCATCCTGTTTTACAGTCGCTGGCTTTAACGGCCTGGCTATTGAAAGCCAGGTACTGAAGGATAGAGGGTTATCCAATTCGGTGATTCCTACTCAGTTAAGAGCTAAAAAATTTACTTCTCTGAAGATTTATCGTAGTTTGGAAGGTGTACATTACTTGGTTTGAGTCTTGGAGGGTTCCCCCCGTTCCTTTTCGGTATTGCATCTGCTGGAGTTTCTACAAAGTTGTGTAGATCAGCGTTTGGCTCTGGGCACCATGAAGGGCCAGATTTCAGTCTTGGCAATTTTTTCCCGATGCCACAAAATCCTTGGTGCACACTTTCGTGCAGAGTGTTCGCCATTTTGGCTCCTCCGGTAAGGTTCCCTGTACCTCCGTGGGATCTTAATCTGGTGCTGTCGGTTCTTCAAAAAACGCTATTTGAAAATATTTGTGAGATTCCTCTACTGACTCAATCACAGAAGGTGGCCTTCTTGGTGGCTATTACTTCTGCACGCAGGGTTTCCGAACTGGCTTCGTTGTCCTGTTGTTCGCCTTACCTAGTGGTTCACAGGGACAAAGTGGTTCTCTGTCACTGTCAGTTTCTTCCTAAGGTCCTCTCGGGTTTCCACTTGAATGAGGACATTGTGTTGCCTTTGCTGTGTCCGAAGCCAAAACATCCAAGAGAGATTGCTGTACATTCCCTGGATGTGGTTTGAGCCATCAGGGTGTACCTGGCGGCGACTTGGACTATTCGCAAATCAGATTCCTCCTTTTGTCCCTAGGGATGGTTCTTGTAAGGGGCAGGCTGCATCTGCTGCGGCCATTTCCATATGGATCAGGCAGACGGTGGTGCCAGGTTTATTCCATTAAGGGTCAGGTTCATCCTTTCCCTGTTAAGGCGCATTCTACGAGGGCGCTTAATGCCCCCTGGGCCTTCCATCATCAAGTGTCAGTGGTCCAGGTTTGCAAGGTGGCCATCTGGTCATCTGAGCACACATTAACACAGTTTTACAAGTTGGAAGTCCTGGCTTCTGCGGATGCTGCTTTTTGCTGCAAAGTTTTGCAGACAGCTGTTGCAGAGGCCTCTTGAGGGTGCTTTTTTTTTTTTCCCCCTTGTAGGTGGGCTCCAGTTGTTTCTGGTTGGGCTCTTTGGTTACCTGGTTGGCTATGTTTAGCCCTTTTTGGGAATTCTGTTTTTTTGTTGTTTCCCTCCCAACGGTCAATGAAGATATGAACCTGTGTCCTTCAATAAACGAAAGGGTAAACTGGATATTTGTCTTACCGTAAAATCCTTTTCTCTGATGTTCATTGACGGACACAGCACCCACCCCCTCTGTGGAGTTGGGTTATGTATTCTTCAGATGCTGCTTGTTACTAAACTGGGATCATATAGCCGGAAGTGGGAGTACACTGGGACTACCGCAGGGGCCTAGTCAAGCTTATTTAACTCTCTTCCGCCTAGTGTCCTACTCCTAAGGAGAGCAGCATAACCCAATGGTCAATGAAGATGTGTCCATCATTGAACATCAGAGAAAAGGATTTTACAGTAAGACAAAAATCCATTTTTTTTCTGTTTTTTTTTTTTTTTTTTTTTTTTTTTGAGGTGGCTTTTTTTTTTTTTGGTTATTAAGCCATTCTCTATTAAACCCCTTTCACACGATGAGACCAATCTGGTCCGCCTGTCCGTATTTCAGGCAGACCTGATTGAGCCACCCATTCTACTCCTATGGTGAGGTGGATGTCAGCGGACGTGTATGCTGACACCTGTCTGGCATCTGATCTGACAATATCTGCTGAAAACAGATGGATGGCGATATGTTCGCTATCCGTCTAGCTTGTCGGATTGGATGAAAACAGACATGCTGTTATATTTTCATCCAATCTCCCTATAGAGTAGAGCGAGACTCTTGACAGGTCTGCCTTTGCACAGTGAGCAGAGATGGACCTGTCATCTGCCTGCTCAGTGGGGCTCATTGGAGCGATCCCTGCTGAGCTAGCTGAGTCTGTGAAACCGGATCGGCCTGTATGAAAGGGGCCTAAGATACTCAGTTTTGGTTTCTGACTTTCTCCCTGTTAATGCAATTGTAAGACTGCCCTGTCTCTTTCCTGATCTCCTTTCTGTTAAGACTTTAATAAATATGTGCCTGACCGGGGCGGTTAGAATACTTTGGACATATTGGTCAAACTCTAGTTCTTTGCGGACTTCTCAGTTATATTTGTATTTAACTGCTGTAAAATGCAGGTTGGGGTGAAAATGAAAGGTATCAGTACAATGTGTATATGACTTCTGTTGCTTCAGTTGACTCCAGATACACTCCTAAATGAGATGTAAAAATAGGTAACCAATATGGCAAAGATCCCTTCAGCCCTCCAGTGTCCATGATCACATCCTCTCCATTGGGCTCTTCTGTCTTCACCCGGTCATCTTCCACTTTCAGTCTTCAGCCATCTTGATTAGTTCGAATGGCATAAGTCCCTCACATGCACTTGGGAGTTGGTTTGTCCCGGCCCAGAATCCTGCTGAGACTACGCGGAGCATGAGTGGCTCAGTGTACACAAACCATTAAGAGTGCTAACAGGCAAATGGAAACGCCTATGACAGACGCATACTGGGGGGGGGGGGGGGAAGAACCTATCTTTCAGAACTTGTTACCAAAGCAACTTTACATCTGCTTTAATATACAAACTAGCTTTGGCAGCAATTCTTACACTCACTCTGGCCCTGTGCCCCCCAAGCTCACTGCCCGTAAGTCCAGCATCACTTTTTTTTTTTTTCCTCGGTCAAAAGACACCCAGCGCCATAAAACTCAATTACGGTTAGCAAATGGCATCAAGGTACCCCTTCCTGGGGACACATCATTAAGCCCCTTTGGGCTAACAAGAGAATGCTGCAGGTAAAAGCAGCACATTGATTGGCTCTCTGTAAAGTGAAACTCTGGCCAGACTACAAAAGTTAAACTGCTACATGCCCTCACTTCTATAAGTCAATTTTTACCATACTAGCGGTTAGGGATTTAAGGACTAACAACTGGCGGCCATGTTTGGGTAGTCCAGTGGCCATTTCTCTTTCGTTCATTGACAAACACAGCTACTGATATTCTTAAACATCCTCCACATTCCTCCACATCTGCAACCATGCATGAAAAGGCGCTGGTGGAAGCACGGATTGCTGTGTGTGTGAGACCTTAAAAATGTAGGACGCAGCTGGGCTTGTTCTCTTTGGCACTCAAAAGCCATCCAGAGTGGCAAAGGTGTTTCCTCTTTTGACAGAATTGTCGCTAAAGAGTTGGGACGACCAAAGCGTCCCCTTGGGGTCCCTAAGAGATTTTCTAGGCGATACCCTATGAGAGGAGTCCCTTCTTAAGAAGTGGACTGTTCCACTGGTGGTGGACCCTCCGGTTTCCAGATTGAACAAGGCAACCATGATTCCGTTTGAAGAGTCCCCGGCCTTTAAGGATCCAGCTGACAGGAAGGCAGAGGCTGTGGCCCGCAATATGTACACTCTCTGGCTGGTTAAGCACTGAGGCCGGTATTCACCATTGCCCTTGCGTCGCAAACTGACTGAGTGGGCTAAGCTTTATACGCTGTGACCTGGAGGGAGAACAGCTCCCCCCCTGTCTTTGCTGAGCTGGCAGACCAGCTGGTCCAGGGGCTGCAGTTTATCTGTGATGCCTCTTTGGATGTGGCTTTGCTCTTTTTCGACAGTGGTCCTTTAAACGTGTCTTTTGGCTTTACCACTTAACGACCAGCGACGTAGACCTATGTCGGCTGGCTTTGCGTAGTAATACCGGGGTGAGGCATCATCCCGGTACTGTTTTTTTAGAGTCGGCGGTCGGCTTTCCGGTGGTAAAAACCGATGCGGCTTGGGATCGTTACCCTGGCGAGCCGGAAGTGATGCCCCCTCCCGAGGCTTTGCCCGGGTCTCCCGTCCCACCGGGAAACCCGAGCACCCAGCCGGCACTCCCAAGCGGCTTAGATTGGGTCTCCGATGATGTAACCCGGAGGCGGCATCCATGACGTCACGTCCGGGTTACTCTGCTGCTAAAGGCGGCAGATTAAAAAAGTGGCAGTATTCAAAAATGCCGTTTTCGGCGTTTTGAATACATGGAAGTGTAGTGGAGGGGTCTAGGGTCTTAGCCGCCCCCATCGCCGTTAGCTCGCGCACGAAAGAAAACGTATATGGAAGTCACGCCGCTAATAAAATCGCTGTTCTAACCACACGTGAGGTATCGCCGCGATCGCCAGAGCATGAGCAATAATTTAACAAAAAAGAGCTACACTCTAACTCCAAACTGGTAACCGTTAAAAAATTTTAAAGCGTCGCATATGGAGATTTTTATTGACCGTAGTTTGTCTCCATTCCGCGGGTGTGCGCAATTTTAAACCGTAACATGTTGGATATCTGTTTACTCGACGTGACCTCCTCATTCACAATATGCAAAAAAAAAAAAAAAATGGGCTAACTTTACTGTAGTTTTTTTTTTTAAATGCAGTGAAATGTGATTTTTTTTTTTTTGTAATTTTTTTTTTTTTAAAATGGCGTTTGGAAAAACCGCTGCGCAAATACCGCGTGACAAAAAATATTGCAATGACCGCCATTTTATTCTCCAGAGTCTTTGCTAAACAAAAAATATATATAATGTTTGGGGGTTTTAAGTAGTTTTCTAGCAAAAAATATGGATTTAAACTTGTAAACAAAAAGTGTCCAAAATAGGCTTGGTGGAAAAGTGGTTAGACTTTGAAAAAGGCCTTGACTGATCTTCCCTTTCATGATCGCCTGTTTGGAGCTACTCTGGATAACATAACATTAATAAATCTCTCACAGGGGACAGAGTACTTTTCTTCCGCAGGCTACTAAGGGCAAGGACCCTCGTCGTAGACGTAGGCCCTCCTTCTCTGCTCATAAGTTTTATCGTCCCTCAGGGTCGACTGACAAGGGATCGAAACCTTTCAGGGCCTCCTCTAGAGCATCCAAACCAACCTTGTCTGGCAAGCCGAGAGAAGGGCTTCTCCAGACCCGGGGACAAGGCTCCTTCTGCATGAAGGTGCGCCCTCATCCTTATTGGGGTTGGGGGGGGGGGGGGTGGAGTCTTTGCTGGTTTCTGGATCCGTGGACTTCCCTAGTACAAGACAAGTGTAGTCCAGCTACAAGTTTGAGTTTCTCTCTTGTCCCCCAGCAAGGTTCTTTCCTTTCAACTTGCGCCTGTCCCAGGACTGCTTACATGGTCTGTTTGAGGCTGTACAAGACCTGTTATTTCAGGGGTTATTGTCCCGGTTCTGACTTCGGAATGTTTTCAGGGTTTTTACTGAAACCTGGTTACAGTCTCCCGGAAGGAAGGCAAGATGCGTCCAATCCTGGATCTCAAGGTGTTGAACTGCTTTGTGCAGGTGCAGAAGTTCAGGATGGAGTCCATTCACACGGTGGTGGCAGCCCATTATCAACATTATCAAGGATGCTTACCTTCACATTCCAATATGTGCTGGTCACCGGCGCCTTCTCCGCTTTGCTGTTGGGAGAGGAGCAATATCAGTTTGGCATTACTCTTTGGCCTCTGCTCCTTGGGTCTTCACAAAAGTGTTGGCCCCGGTGCTAGCATCGTTATGCCAATGGGGGATCACGGTACTGGGATACTTGGATGACCTCCGTACCTCTCGGATGAGCCAGGGATCGAAGGTGTCCCTGATATGGTGGCTTTGTTCTCTGGCGCTTCGGCTGGGCAAATCCTTCCTCCCCTTGTATTGGAGAGTGATCACCACAGATGCCAGCCTGTCTGGCTGGGGAGGCATCCTTTGCAAAAATTCTGCTCAGGGGCTCTGGACACTTAGTGTCCAGACTACTGATCAATGTCTTGGAACTCCGAGCAATCACTGTGCCTGGACCATTGGACAAATCGTCTTCAGGGATGCCATGGCTTATGTCAGTCATCGGGTGGCACAAGAAGTGTCCTGGTGGCTCTGGAGGTATCTGGCATTCTAAGGTGGGCAGAACGGTTTCTTCCAGCCCTCTCTGCCGTGCATTCCCAGGGCGGAAAGCCGGAAGGCAGGTTATCTCAGACGGCAGGCGTTGAACCAAGGGGAGTGGTCCCTACATCTGGCGGATGTTTCAGAAGTTGTGTGTCCGGTGGGGCATCCCCGGGGTGCATCTGTTGGTGTCTCTGCTCAACAACAGAAAGGTGCAGAGGTTTGTGTCTCGGTCACTGGATCCTCTGGCAGACACCACAGACGCGCTGGTGGCCCCGTGGGCTCAGTATCAACCGATTCATACCTTCCCTCCTCTCAAGCTTCTGCCAAGACTTCTACGCAGGATCGAGGCAGGAGGGATTCTGGTTGTCTTAGTGGCTCCACACTGGCCTCGCTGGGCTGGTATAATCTGGTTTGCCTGGTCGCCGACGTTCTTTGGAAACTTCCTCTCAGGAGGGATCTGCTGTCCTACGGACCGATCTTCCACCCTGCTATACAGTCACTGGCTTTGATGGCTTGACTGTTGAATGTCAGGTGCCGATGGATAGAGGTTTCTGTATCGGTGATTCCAACGCGGTTTAAAGCTAGGAAATCTACTTCTAGGAAGCTCTGCCATCGTACGTGGAAGACGTACATTGCGTGGTGTAAGTCTCTTGGGGTTCATCCTCGCTCTTTTTTTTTTTTTTTTTTTCGGTGGTTTGGATCTTTACCTTCCTTTTTAACGGGGGTTAGGCAGAAACTGGCCTTGAGTACTATCAACGGCCAAGTGTCGGCCTTAGTGGTCTCCTTTCAACGGCCCTTGGCCACACACTACCTGGTGCGTACTTTTCTTCAGGGATTTAGGCACTTGGCCCCTCCAGTGCCGTCTCTATTGCCACCTTGGGACCTCAATTTGGTGCGCTCAGTCCTTCAGAAGCCGCCTTTTGAGAATCTTTGGGAGATTCCCCTGCTTATGCTGTCCCAGAATTCTATCAAGGGTCAAGTTCCTCCTTTCCCTGTCAAGGGGCGCTCTACTCGGGCGCGCTCAGTGCCTCCTGGGCCTTCCGTCGTTGGGTGTTAGTGACGCAGGTTTGCAAGACAGCCACTTGGTTGTCAGTGCATGCTTTTACTAAATTCTTTGAAGTGGATGTGTTGGCATCTGCGGATGCTTCCTTGGGCCGGAAGTTTTTTCAGGCTGTTAAGAAGATCTGTTCCCTTTTTGGGGTTTTTGTGTAAAGGTGGGCACTGTTTTTTGAGCTCCTGCTACCTGGTTGGCTGTTTAGCCTTTTGATTTATTTTTTTTTGTTTTCCCACCCCACATGTTTGGCACTGCTTTGGAACGTCCCAATGGTTCAAGAATCCTGAAGAGCTGTGTCCGTTAATGAAGGAAAGGGAAAATTGGATTTTTGACTTGCTGTAAAATCTATTTCTCTGCGTTCATTGAGGACACCGCACCCACTCCTCTATGGAGTTGTAATCCTTCTGACACTGCTTGTAACAAAACTGAGTACCTATAGCAGAGAGGGGGGAGTATACTTCCTGGGACTGCCCATAGGCGTTGTCTTGTTCATGTATTTTTTTTTTCTGCCTAGTGTTTTACTCCTGTAGGGGATACAGTATAACCTAATAGATCAAGAATCTTGAAGAGCTGTGTCAGTCAATGAATGCAGAGAAATGTATTTTACAGCAAGTCAAAAATCTAATATTTTTACGGACAATGGCCTATGCAATCAAGGGGGCTCAGATATTAAACTTAAAGTAGCTTCGTAAAATGTTAATTTTTTTCTGTCATACCTGTGGGCCATATGGGGGGCCTCCCTGGGAAGCCTCGCTGAAAAGCTTCCAGTTGGCAATCCCCACGTCCTGCCTTGTTGCTTTTTTTGGTGTAGCCCAGCTTTCTCTCTAGGTTAGAGCTGTAAGAAATTCAAAATGAAAAATGTAATATATTGCAGCTGACTAATCCTTAGATGTGGTGGCTGCATCAGTTTATAATCGGTTACAGCAAAGGGTTTTGTTTTCCTTTTTGGGATTAAGGTTTTGCATGAACAAATAAAAGCTTATCATTTTAATTGACCCTGCCAGTGTTAAGTGGTTTGTCCCACCCATGTAAACTGATTCATTCTGCTGGAGAGCTTGAGCTTTTAAAAATCTACAGACTTGCTGGCAGGATGACCAGATGGAAATAGAAAAAAATACATTCTAAAAAAGGAAACGAACATAGCCATCACATCTAAGAGTTGGTAAGCTGCAATATGGTTTCTTTTGGGTTTTAATCTGCTTTAAAAGAAATATGGGTAAAAAAAAAAAAACCTAGATGGATGCAGCACCGATCCGATGCTGCATCTGTCCCCTGCCACGTTTAAGACTGAGAACTACGCCATCAAAGACCGTTAATGTCACAGTTCTCAGTCTTTTGTGAGCAGAGAGCTGGTGACTTAGTCACCAGCTCCCTGCTCTGCCCCTCCAGCACTCACTGGAGCGCTTTGGAGGGGGCGGGAGTGGTTTGCTCAATCTCCCAGTGGCTCGCTGATAGCCTGAGCCAGCTTGCCAGTCCAGGCATCTGGATGGATCCTGACTGTTAAGCCTGGATCTTTCCTGAGCCTGAACCAGCTGAGTGACAGCTGACGGTGGGTTTTTGCCTGCTATTGGCGTAAAATGGGTCACAGGAGTGCAGAATGAACTGCAGTCCTGTGATCCCCAGGAGAAGTACAGCCAAAAAAAGTTTTGGCTACATTTATCCTTTAGGTTTGCCTTGCCATGTTACATGTCCTTTATTTACCACTTAAACTGCTTTATGGTTTTAAATTGTTGAGCTGCACAGACTATAGACTCTGAAGACTTGTTTGACACTCCTTTGTCAGCAACTTGTATATACAGCAATTTCGTGTTTTTTTTTTTATTTTTTTTTTTTATATATATAGTTTTCTTTTAGAAATTGAAACTATTGTATGTATTTTAAGTGAAAACTGTTAACGGTTTATAAATGTGTTTTTTTTTTTTTTTCTATGCAGTGACATAGATCTAGTTGTTTTTGGAAAATGGGAGAATCTACCACTGTGGACACTTGAAGAGGCATTGAGGAAGCGCAAAGTGGCTGACGAAAACTCTGTTAAAGTTCTTGACAAAGCCACGGTTAGTTGCACTTTTGTTTCTGTAGCTATACATATTACTACTGGGCTAGTGCTGGATTTTGTATATTCATTTTTAGAGAGAGACCCCGTTGCCATATTAACAGTTGCAGATAAAAAAAGCAGTAAAATCCTAGTATTGCCCTGTCCTCTCAATGATCATTTTACAAAACCAGAATAAAACTATTTTAGGTTTAACTTATCCCTTCATTAAACCAAGACTCACACCTAGTGTATGCAAAAATCTTGTGTAGTGTAAAACCCCTAATTATTAGGTTCACTTTGCCCAACACAGTTTTTTTGCCCATATTAGGCTATTTCAGGGGGGGGGGGGGGGGGGGGACACTGGACTTTATCTATACAGTGGAAACCTATATCTTTGACATTGGATTCTGTCTCAGCACTGGCCCTGACTTTTCACATACAGGTAGTGAATGGGATCTAGGGGATTTATTACTTTTTGAGGATCTTCACCCTTCATATCTACAGGGAAGATTTTGCTGCTCTGTAAAGTGGTTTTTCACAGGGCAGCCCAGTTCCTCCTTATCTTGGGTCCCTCTCTGGCGCTCCTGGCCCCTCTCTCCTGCCAAGTAACCTCACAGCAAGCAGCTTGCTATGGGGGCGCCCAAGCTGAGCTGCTGCTCTTTTTGTACATTCAGACACGGAACCACAGCTCTGCCCCATCCCCTTGACCCTTCTCTCTGGGGAGGGAGAATCCCTGGACTTTGATGCTCTCATTCAATGTCGCTGGATTGAGATGGGGCTCAGATAAGTATTAGGGGGGCTACTGCACACAGGTGTTTTTATCTGAATGCATCAAGATAAACAAAAAACCCTTCTGCCTTTTTGAACCACTTTAAAAACACTTTTTTGTGTAAGTTGGTGGTATATTTTAGGCAAGGAAGTAGTGGATTTCAACTATATTCCATATACAGTATGTCTTCATTATGCATACACCATTTTTGAATTTAACAGTCTGATATGAGCAGAAAACCCCTGTGTTGAACAATGTGCACCTAACAAGTCTGTAATACACTAAAACAATATTTCTCTTTCATTCATTGACTGACACCGCTCCATATCATCTTTGACCCATGGGTTATGCTGCTTTCCAAAGGAGTAGGACACTAGGCGGAAAAAAGTTTGACTATGCCTATAGGGCAGTCCCAGGGGGTATACTCCCACTTTCTGCTCTAGCTCTTCAGTTTTTTTTTTTTCTGCCTGGTCAGTAGTAAGGACCTAGTTCATGCCTGGGATCTCTGGTCTTGGAATTTTTTTTTCCTTCCTTTTTTTTTTTTTTTTTTTTAAACTGATTTTTTTCTTTTATTATTTTCTGTTCCTGTGAGAACTACATTCAACTGCCGGACTTGGTGACGAACTGAATATCCTAGATCCCTATGGTCTTCCCAGTCTGGCTAGTGCACAGGCACAGCTCCGCGCTAGGTTGGCCGAGACAGTCCCACTGGAAGGGGACTTATCAGTGAGTTCAACGCCTCGCGAGGATGCATAGCCCTGGTCATGACCTGAGTCACAGCATATCTCTGGCCTGCTGCCCCCCCCCCCCCCCTCATTCCAAGATGGTTGGGTGGTCTGGCCGTAGTGGTGCCCACCCAGTTCCATGGTGTGCTAAATATTGTCCCCCCCCCCTCTCTCCCTTTGTGGTCCCTCGGGATGAACGTGGGCCCCTCCCTGGGATGGTTGGACCCCCGGGTTCCCTTCCATTCCCCCCAGCCCTTCTAACAGTCACAGTGGGTCTTTTGCCTCTAATACCCCCCCCCCCCCCCCAGGATGAGGTAAGAGCTGGCCCTGCCACTTGCTCCAGTAGGGGAAAGGGGGAGTGGATGTGGTTGTTGCTGACCGGGCTGTCCGATCACACACGGAGGTCCTTGAGCGGGTTCGTGGCCCCCTGGGGGTTAGTGACTGGGGCAGGGATGTCCTTTGGCTCCCTGTGGGGGTTATTGAGCTGGGGGAGGCAGATGTTTTATTTGCGGTTCCGCGCCTCGCGTGGCCGGATCAGGCCAAAAATTTCGACCACGGCTGTCCCGAGTGCCTGACCAAGCTGTCAGAGTGCCTGACCAAGCTGAGTTGCTTTTATAGCGGGTGTTACTGCCAACAGGTACATGCCTTACGTGGCAGGATCGGGCCAAACATTGACACCGCAGCTTTGCGGCTGACTGAACTAGCTGTCTGAGCTCCTGACTAAGCTGTCCGAGCTGCTGGCGGACTCGCGACTCTTGCCGCCGGAACTTCCCAAAATTTAGGCTGCGGCTTTGCAGCTGGCTGTTCGAGCTGCTGACCAAGTTGATAGAGCTGCGGACGGGCGTATGCCTACCCCCCGGTTCAAGGGGGGGCATATGGTGTGCTGTGATGGCGCTGCATTGTTTAGTGAAACAGCCATTCTTGTGTGGGTGAGGGTACTCTGCCTGCGCGTCTGCATCACGACCGCCCTTCTGCACCGAGGGTGTCGGAGCTGGCAGTTGTTTTATTGTTCACCTTACTTGGTGGTTCAGAGATAGTGGTGCTTCGTATCTGCCAGTTTCCTTCCTAAGGTCATCCTCTAGTTTCCATTTAAATAAAAGCATTGTGTTGCTTTCCTTGTGTTTATAAGCCTAACCACCTTGAGGAGATTGCCTTACATTCTTTGGATGTGGTTCAGGCACTCAGGGTGTATCTGGTGGCGACTGAGTCATTCCAAAAAATCGGATTCCCTGTTTGTCCTACGGATGGTTTCCATAAGGGGCGGGCTGCGTCTGTTATGACCTTTTTCCAATGGATCAGGCAGACGGTGTGCAGGCCTCTTGTACTATAGGCTAGGATCCTCTGTTTTCCTGTTAGGGTGTGTTCTCAGAGGGCACTTAGTGCCTCCTTGGGCCTTCTGTCATCTGGCATCAGTGGTGCAGGTTTGCAGGCGGCCACCTGGTCATCCGTGCACAATTTCACCAAATTTTCTAGGGTAGATATGTTGGCATCTATTGATGCTGCCTTTGGCCGCAAGGTTTTGGAGGCGGCTGTTGGGAGAGAATTAGTCCTTTTTTGTGGGTGACAATTTTTGCCAGGTGAGCTAAAGTTGTTTCTTGGTTGAGCTCCTTTTTAACCTGGTTGGCTACGTTTAGCCGTTGGGAAGTATGTTTATTGCTGTGTTCTTCCACCCCTTATGTTGATACTGCTTTGGGACGTCCTAAGGGTCAAAGAAGATATGGCACTGTGTCCGTAATGAACGAAAGAGAACTGGATTTTTGGCTTACCATAAAATCATTTTCTCTGATGTTCATTGACGCACACAGCATCTGCCCCTCTAATGAGTTTAGGGGTTATGTCCTTCCTACACTGCTTGTTGCAAAACTGAAGAGCTAGAGCAGGAAGTGGGACTGCCCTATGGGCGTAGTCGAACTTTTTTACACCTAGTGTTCTACTCCTGTGGAGAGCAGCATAATCCAAGGATCAAAGAAGATATGTAGCTGTGTCTGTCAATGAACATCAGCGAAAAAGATTTTAGGGTAAGGCAAAAAAACTGTTTTTAAAACTCTCTAGGTGCAAGTCCTGGTTTTAGCTGCAGCCTTGGTTGTACTTCTCTGTTATATAAGGCTATTTTCTGGTATTTCTGTTCTCTTTGGAGAATCTTCAGAATGTAAGGAAGAGATGGGAGGAGGGTAGAGGTTGGTTTTAATTGGGGATGAAATAAGGCAATATGGTTTTAATATATTGTATAATAAAGGTTCATTAAGGTGACATGGCCAATGTGGGTTTTGTTTATGTTCGAATTAGGTTTTTAATGGAGTATATAATGGTTACTCTAAAACACGTATAAATCTGTGGAAGTTCATTAAGAGCAGCTTTTGCTTGTGGTGTTTGGTTTTACTAGGGTTGATATACTAAAGGCAAATTGACTGTGCACTTTGCAGTTGCTCTCTGCAAGTGCATTTGCTCCAGAGCTAAGTAAATGAGGAGAAGCTCTACTGAAATTATCCAGCTATGTGCAAAGAAAAATGCTGTTATTTGCAAAGTGAAGCTTAACCTCATTTACTAAGCTCTTAAGCAAATACACTTGCAGGGTGCAAATGTATTGTTTATTTTGCCTTCAAATCCAGCGCCAATATGTCTACTAGGGCTCTAGATTTATAGGGTTTGATTTTTAGGCCTTAAAGGAGGATTCCAGCCACGCTTATGTCACGCATATAAGCTCACCATTCTGAGTTGTCCGTGATTCCATATTTGTATCAATTTGTATCAAAAGTGTGGCAGATGGGAAAGTCTGTCAATTATCTGCAGTTGGCTGCAAGCAATATTATGATTACCAGCACATGTCATCAATGTGAGGAGACAGTTAGGCCCTTTTCACACATATGGTCCGTTCAGTTCATCAGTTCAGTCACGTCAAAATCAAACCCTATAAATCTAGAGCCCTAGTAGACATATTGGCGCTGGATTTGAAGGCAAAATGTTTCAGTTTTTCATCCGTTTTTTTATTTTTTTCATCCGTTTTTTTTTTTTTTTTTAACATCCACTACCAATGAAAAAAACGTTGAAAAATGGACTGTTTGTCCGTTTTACATCCGTTTTTCGTCCAATCAGTTTTTTTGACGGATGAAAAATAGGGCGTTCATTCGTTCCAAAAAACCGACATTTACGGAAGCTGATAAAATCCGTTGTCAACCGTTTTTACATAGAGATGCATTGATGTCTTTTTCATCCGTCAACGGGTGGATGAAAAACGGACAAACGGACCGTATGTGTGAAAGGGGCCTTATGCTCCTAGTTGCACTGCCAAAGGATCTTTCAGCCCCTATACTGAGTCAGTCTCAGACTGCTCACATGAGAAATGATTGTGCAAAGTGCAGTATCCTATAGCAACCAATAAAGGGTTTTACTATAAGGACAAGTGAAATACTGCACCATGCTCTTTTTAATAAAGAATGGTTTCCCTTCTGTGCTAGTATAGACATAATGAAATCCTACTTATGAGTGTTTTTCTTTAGTTTAATCATCTTTTACACCCCCTTCTTCCTCCTTTTAATTTTTCTTTTTTTTCTCCTTAAGGTACCGATTATTAAATTGACCGATTCGTATACTGAAGTAAAAGTAGACATAAGTTTTAACGTGCAGAATGGGGTAAAAGCAGCCCAGCTTATCAGGGATTTTATTAAGGTTTGTATTGTCCTTAAAAATTTTAGATATGATCCAAATTAACGGTATGTGAAAATGTATGTGTGTGTGTGTGTGTGTGTGTGTGTGTGTGTGTGTGTGTGTGTGTGTGTGTGTGTGTATATATATATAGTATGTGTGTGTGTGTGTGTGTGTGTATATATATATATATATATATATGTGTATGTGTGTGTGTGTGTGTGTGTGTGTATGTGAATTAATATTTCTTAAACCTTTTATTCAAAGTTAATGTGGAATGTCTTTTCCCTCCAAAGGAACAGCAAAGACCATCACAACTTGTATCTTTTCTTTAGGAGACACCTCATTTTGCAAGAATTTTCCTTTGTTTAACCCCTCCCCATCTGTATATAAATGCCCTCCCATCTAGGAGTTCTTTTATACTTGCTCAGTGTTTGCAGCTGCAGCACCCTTTTGGAAATATCTCTTGCCATGGGGAGCTGCAGACTGGACAGGGGAGCCTGAAATCATGAGCATTTTGACCTTTGCACACCCTGCTTTGTTAAAATAGCAGTGGGGTTTGTTTTCTTCTAGTGCCTTTTGTGTGTTTTACTGTAAAAGTCAAATGCACATGGCCTTTCAGGACTTTCAGTGACCCTTAAGCCTAATGCACACAATGAGAAAATCAAATGAAAAATACTGCTTTTAAAACTATCGTACAATAATCACAGCTTTCGAGAGCTGATCAGGAGAGTTGATCCAAAATTTCCCAAAGGGTAAAACGGCAAAAATGTTCTTGTTTTATACAAGATCGTAGCGATTTTCATTTTTAATCTGTAAAGTATTCGTCTGAAAAATAATCAGAAGAGCAAGACCAAAACGATAGAATACTTTCAATTCAAGATATTACATCACTTCCACCGTTGTATTCTGTCGTATGAGAAATTTCATAAGTTGAGTAACCCTTTCATTTGCCATATGAGACTACCATGCAAAAACAACCGGACAATCATTAGGTTAATAATCTCGTGTGTACGAGGCTTTAGTGTTTTTAAGAGAATCGGATGTCTTTTGCTTCTCCTAATTTTGTATTTGAAATGGAAGATTATCTATTATCAACATTCTGGAATTTGAAAATCCTGGAAGTGTCTCTAGTTAGCAGTTGAGCATAGAATCCCCCAGTTTGTATACTGGTGTTACCTCTGCATCAGTCCTATGATAATTACTTTCCTTCTGTGTTTCAGGGACACAGGACTTCACCCCCCAGGTCAGGCCAGTTTATCTGGATTTTTTTGGACCTGAGCTGTGGCAGCTCACTTGACCTCTCTCTGAAAACTCAGTTTGAGTGTCTACAGTTGGCTGTGCTGAAAAGTTCTCTCTGCAGTGAATCTGCTGTCTGTAATGACAGTCCTTCTGTTTTTCCGTTAGCCCTGGACCCTGCTATTAATGCCATTTTATCTTGGGATTTCTTGCAGAGCTATCGAGACCAGAGCAGTGAAAGTTCCCTGTTCCCCTTCTCTGAAGACTCACTTTATGTGAGTGAAGTTTTGCGTTATTGGGGGATTTTTTTTCCCCTTTTGGTCTCCGAGTTTTTTTTGAGTGAATTTTACCACAGCAGATGTACTGTAGTAAGTTGGGTGCCGTGTGAGGAGGACATAAAATCTTTTTAGATTTCTTTTACTTTTTTCAAGTTTTGCAATGTTTTTTTTGCGCTATTTTTCTCTTTCGTTTATCGACGGACACAGCTCCTGATCTTCTTAACCATTGAGTTATACTGCCCCCTACAGCAGTGGTCCTCAGGGCCCACTAACAGGCCAGTTTTTAAGTATTACCTTGGGGAGATGCAGACTAGAGTACTGTAATCACTGAGCAGCAAATTTTATCACCTGTGATGTATTTCAGTTATCTTGCAAACCTGGCCTGTTAGTGGGCCCTGAGGACCACTGCCCTACAGGAGTAGGACACTAGGCAGAAAAATAAGTCTGGCTATGCCTATGGACAGTCCCATTGGGTATACTCCCTCTCTGCTATAGGTACTCTGCCTAGTCCAAAGTAATGACCTAGTTCCTTGCTGGGATCTTTGGTCCTGGCAATTTATTCTTTAGATTTTTTTTTCCCTCAGATCTACAATCAACTGCCAGACTGGGCGACGGGTTGGATAATCTAGATCCAGTGGTCAAGCCAGTCTGGCCAGTGAGCGCGTGCAGACCTCAGCTCTGCGCTAGGTCGACCATGACATAGCCCCACCAGACAGGGGCTGAGCCTGCGAGTTAAACGCCTAGCGAGGTCGCATATGACCGAGTCTTGGCCTAAGTCGCAGCGTTCCTCCTGGCAGACAGTACCCCCATTTCGATTGAGAGGAGGTTCTGTCTCGAGTTGCGCCTTCCTGGTATAGTAACTGTCTCCTACTGAAGGGTTTTGGGCTGGACGGGGGCCCCTCCATGGGACAGTCGGACCCCCGGGCTTCACCCGCTTCCCGTTAGGCTTCCTCCCTCATCGGTCTGGCGGTCCCTACCCACCCCCTCCTTCACTTGTGCTGGGGCTGTGGGGTCGTTTGGTCCACCTACCAGGGATAAGGCAGGATTGCTATGCTGGTGATTGTCGGGGGGGGGGGGTGGGGTGCGCTAGGGATCCTTTCAGGGTCCCCCATTTTGTTGTAGCCTGTGTTCCTAATGCACAGCGGGGAAGATTACCTTGGATCTGGAGACTACTAAGGGCAAGGACCCCTATCGTAGACGGTGGCTATCCTTCTCGGCTCATAAGTTGCTTTTTATTTTTTTTTTTTCATCCCTCAGGGTCGACTGAAAAGGGATCAAAGCCTTTCAGGGCCTCCTCTGATCCAAGTGAATGTAGTCTGGCAAGTCGAGAGCGGGCTTCTCATGACCCTCGGATAAGGCTCCTTTAAACATGAAGGTGCGCCCTCACCCGTATCTGGGGTGGGGGAACGTCTTCACTGGTTTCAGGAGTTGTCGACTTCCCTGGTACAAGACAAGTCGGTCCATGTCATACCACCATCCGGCTACAAGATCGAGTTTCGTTCTTACCCTCCGGAAAGGTTCTTTCCTTCCAACTTGCGCCTGTCCCCGGACCGCTTATAGGACCTTTTTGGGACATTGCAAGACCTGTTTCCTCAAGGGGTGATTGTCCCTGTTCCAACTTCGTAACATTTTCAGGAGTTTTACTCAAACTTGTTTTCAGTTCTGGGGAAGGAATGCAAGGTGTGGCCAATTCTGGACTTCAAGGTGGCAAACTGCTATGTGCGGGTGCAGAAGTTTAAGATTGAGTCCATTCGCACAATGGTGGCATTCCTGCATCAGGGCTATTTTCCTGCCTCTGTCGACAGCAAGGACACTTACCTTTACATTCCAATATGTGCCTATCACCAGTGCTTTCCCGCTTTGCCATGTGAGAAGAGCATTATCAGTTTGGCGTTACCCTTTGGTTTCGCCTCCGCTCCTCGGGTCTTCACCAAAGTGTTCGCTCCAGTGCTAGCATTGTTACGTCAGCGGGGGATTGCGGTACTGAGCTAATTGGATTACCCCCTTCTGCGTGCGGAGCCTCCGACTGCTCTGGTAGAAAATCTTAAAATGTATGGGTGGTTCCTGCGCTATCTGAGGTGGTGTATATTTTCCTTCTTACTGCAGCCCCACGGTGCTGGTACCAGAAACCAGTTTATATAGGTAAAAATAATTTGTATTTGTGGCGCGCTTCAGAAGTGAAAATACAAGTGCCTTATAAACTATTGTGAATCTGTATATAATCCTTGAATAAAACTGTGTTCTTATTTAGCTGAAAAATAGTGGGTCACTTAAAATTAAACCGTGATTACATATAATACAAAATATAAATAAATAATTAAATGGTTCCAATATGTCTCTATATATATCAAAAAGTGCTGGGTGCTTATGTTCCAAATAAAATGAATAACTATCCAATTGACTCAATATAAATATTTCTTCAAAATCAATCAAAGGTGCTCTGTGCTTTCTTCAATAAAAATTAATACAATACTGTGTTTCATAATGTCCATATACATAAATCCAAACGGTAAGGTGCAATACTATTCAATATCTTCAAAAGTGCTCTCATGCAAAGGAAAAGTGTTGTGACTTTCTACTTCCACCAGGTGTCACATCTAGGTGTTCTGGACTCTCACCTTAATGAGGTGTATATTGCGCCTATTATATACAACTTGGTCTCCGAATCGATAGTTGAGGGTTTTTTTTAAAACGTTCCGATATCCTGTTATGACCACGGGTGTTTCCTGTCTTGTCCGTGTCTGGGGGGTTATATGCTTTCTAGCGTCCTTGACTTCTTATCGTACCTCGGGCTCCCTGAGGAAGTCACGTGATGTGACGTAACGCGTAGGAGGAGCCGCCAGATTACCGGAAGTGACGTTGGAGATCGGAGCGAAGCGCTCCCAACGCTGTATTTGTATTATCTTGGCATACAAAATACCTGCTAAATGTAAGTGCAACTCGATTTTTTTAACAATAAACTGGTTTGATATACTACACCATGATGCCCCTTTGTGCTTACTGAGCCCGAGGTACGATAAGAAGTCAAGGACGCTAGAAAGCATATAACCCCCCAGACACGGACAAGACAGGAAACACCCGTGGTCATAACAGGATATCGGAACGTTTTAAAAAAAACCCTCAACTATCGATTCGGAGACCAAGTTGTATATAATAGGCGCAATATACACCTCATTAAGGTGAGAGTCCAGAACACCTAGATGTGACACCTGGTGGAAGTAGAAAGTCACAACACTTTTCCTTTGCATGAGAGCACTTTTGAAGATATTGAATAGTATTGCACCTTACCGTTTGGATTTATGTATATGGACATTATGAAACACAGTATTGTATTAATTTTTATTGAAGAAAGCACAGAGCACCTTTGATTGATTTTGAAGAAATATTTATATTGAGTCAATTGGATAGTTATTCATTTTATTTGGAACATAAGCACCCAGCACTTTTTGATATATATAGAGACATATTGGAACCATTTAATTATTTATTTATATTTTGTATTATATGTAATCACGGTTTAATTTTAAGTGACCCACTATTTTTCAGCTAAATAAGAACACAGTTTTATTCAAGGATTATATACAGATTCACAATAGTTTATAAGGCACTTGTATTTTCACTTCTGAAGCGCGCCACAAATACAAATTATTTTGCTCTGGTAGAAAACCTGGAGCTCACCGTACGAACTCTGAGGCAGTTTGGCCGGATTCTGAATTTTCAGAAGTCTGCTCTGGTTTTGCCCACAAAGGTGGACTATCTGGGTTTGACTCTGGACTCTGCCTTAGCCAGAGTGCTTCTTCCTCTAGACAAACTTCGGAAACTGCAGGCTGCACTTTGTCTTCTGCTGTCCAGCAGATGGTCATCCCTCGGGACTTGCGTGCGGGAGCTAGGCCTGATGGGGTCTACCTTCGAGGCGGTTCCGTTTGCACAGTTCCATACAAGGTCCCTGCAAAGGGAGATTTTGGGCAAATGGCACAAGAATCTGCAGTCTCTGGACAATTTGATCCGGCTGAGCTGGGGAATGAAAAGAATCCCGATATGGTGCCTTTGTTCTCCCGGATTTTGGCTGGGCTGCGGTCACCACGAATGCCAGCCTGTCTGGGTGGGGGAGCGTCCTCGGCAAGGATTGCGGAGTCCAGACTACCGATCAATGTCCTAGAACTCCGAGCAATCTGACTGTGCCTGGAACATTGAATAGATCGTGCCAATATGGTTTTAATATATTGTATAATAAAAGTTCATTAGGGTGACATGGCCAATGTCGGTTTTGTTTTATGGTTGAATTAGGTTTTTAATGGAGTATATAATGGTTACTCTAAACCAGGGATCCTCAAACTACGGCCCTCCAGCTGGCACTTGGCTCCCCCAATGCGGTCTCCGTTGCCACCTTGGGACCTCAATTTGGTGCTCTCAGTCCTCCAGAACCCTCCTTTTGAGAATCTTCTGGAGATTCTCTTGCTTACACTGTCTATAAAGGTGACCTTTTTGGGAGCTATCACTTCTAAGCACAGGGTGTCAGAATTGGCGGCGTTATCCTGTCCATCGTGCTTGGTGGTTCTTCGCCCCTTTCCGTCGTTCCTTCCATAGGTTGTCTCTGATTTCCATTTGAATGAAGACATTGTGTTACCTTCCCTGTACCTCAGACCGAAACATCCAAAGGAAACTAATTTGCATGCCCTGGATGTGGTTCGGGCAATTGGGGTGTACCTGGCAGCTACGTTTTTTTTTTTTTTTTTTAGAAAATCGGACTCAATATTTGTGCTCGCGGTTGGGCCTTGGAAAGGGTTGTCCGCTTCCTCTGTGACCATTTCCAGATGGATCAGACAGATGGTGATTCAGGCCTGTTCCATCAAAGGTCAGGTTCTTCCTTCCCCTCTGAAGCCGCATTCTACTTGGGCGCTCAGTGCCTCCTGGGCCTTCCATCATCAGGCGTCAGTGACACAGGTTTGCACAGGTGGGCTCCAGTTGTTTTGTTTGAGCTCCTGTTGCCTGGTTGGCTACTGTTTAGCCTGGGGTTTTTTCTTTTGCTGTTCCTACCCCTCATGTTTAACACTGCTTTGGGATGTCATAATGGTTAAGAAGATCAGGAGCTGTGTCCGTCAGTGAACGAAAGAGAAAATGGGATTTCTCTTTCGTTGACTGACAGACACAGCTCCATGTCTTCTAGACCATTGGTCCTCCTTTTTGGAGGTGCCTGTCCCTGGGGGGGTCCCGTGCAGCGTCACCATTTTGCCGTGGATTTTGTATTCCCGGCTTCGACGGCCATGTTTTAGGTTTCCCGATAGAGAATAACGGTGGCCATTTTCTTGTAATCTTGAGTGCAGTGATGTGCTGCGGGGGCCTCTAGTGCCAGTGTCTGTGCTTCCTCTTCCTTTTTCCATGGCGGTGTGGCAGACTGGCACTCTCCGCTTTGGGTGGTAAGTCTCTGGGGGTATACGATCCTTCCTCTGATGGATATAGATATGGATTTGGCTGCAGCGGACGAGAGTCAGCCCACTGGTCCTGCATCCATGCACGCTGAGTGCCCCAATAGTGAGGATGAGGAGTCGTCCTCTGCAGCCGCGCATGAAAAAGCTCTGGTGGAGGCCCTGATTGTGTCAGTCCAGGAAACTTTAAAGTTGGAAGACTCAGCGGTGACGCCGGTGCAGTTTGGCAGCCGCAAATCTTCCAAGGTGACAAAGGTGTTCCCCTTTCCTGCCTATTTTGACGAGATTGTCACTAGTCAGTGGGGTTCTCAAAAACGCAGTGGTCGGAATACCCAAGTGCTTTGCTAGGAGATCCCTTTTGAGGAGTCTCTTCTGAAGAAACTGATGGTCCCACCATCGGTGGACGCTCAGATTTCCAGGCTAAATAAGGCCACACTTTTGCCTTTGAAAAATTCTCCATCCTTTAAGGATCCCGTGGACAAGAGCTGATGCTCTGGTCTGTTACCTTTTCACCGTGGCTGGTTTAATTTTGAGACTGGTGTTTGCTATTACCTTGGTATCTCAGAGCTTAACGGAATGGGCAAAGATTTTAAGCCAGGATCTGGAAGAGAATCAACACCCTCCTGAGCTGGCAAATCAGTTGATCCAGGGGTTACAGTACATTTGTGATGCATCTTTGGATGCGGCCCCCTTGGCCAGCAGGGTATCTGTGACGGCGGTGATTCAATAAGGGTCTTATGGGAGGTAAGAGTACATTACTTCCACAGGTTGCTAAGGGCAAGGAACCTCGTCGTAAACGTGGTCCCTTTCTTAGCTCACAAGCGGCCCTTTCGTCTATCTGGATCGCAGGATAAGGGTTCGAGATCCACCCATAACTTTGCGGGAGGCTCCAAGAGAAATCTAAGAAATCGGCACTGACCCCCGTCCACCAAGCTGAAGTACTTGGGTCTGACGCTGCACTCAACGTCAGCCCGGGAGTTTCTTTCTAGGGCGAAACTTCTATAGCTACAGGATGCGGTTCGGCTCCATCGGTCATCGCTCAGGACTTGCATGCAAGTGCTGGGTCTGATGGTTTTCCACCTTTTTGAGGCGGTTCAGTTTGCGCAGTTCATATTAGAACTCTGCAAAGAGAGATTCTGACCAAATGGAACAAGGATCCCGTCTTTTGGACAATTTGATCCTGTTGAGTCTGGGTTAGAGGGAGTCTCTGCTATGGTGGCTCCGCTCCCCGTCGCTACATCTGGGGAAAATCCTTTCTTCCCCTGTATTGGACTCTGATCACCACGGATGCCAGTCTTTCCGGATGGGAAGGCGTCTTGGGAGTGTACTCGGCCCAAGGTGTTTGGACTCGAGAGGAGTCCAGGCTGCCGATCAACATCCTGGAAATTTGGGCGGTCAGACTTTCTGTCTCAATGGACGTATTGCCTCTGCAGATACCTGTTTCATTTGAAAGGTTCTGCAAGCAGCTTCTTTGTTTTTATTTTTTTTATTTTAAACTAGTTATAACGGACATTACACAAGAGTCACTATGACAAAGCAATACAAGCCTAAAGTGTCTTCGTACATAGTCACTTTGCAGATGATCAAGTAGTATGTTGAGTGCAACGATACATAGAAACGGAATGACACTAGTACATCATGAAGATTTGAAATGAATGGGAGTATAAGCTCCCTATATTGTGCAAGTGGCACAAAACCTCTATAACATGTAGTGAGGGAAGTTTCCTTTTGATCTTTTTTGTTCGGCTGGTTCACCTGTGTTGTGCCTGCCCTTCCCTTTTAGACTACTTGTGGATGTCCCCAGGTTTCTTACTATCCAGCTGGGTCTCGCAATGGATTATAGAGACGTTTTGTACTGTGTAAAATCCTTTATTCATTGACAAAATTCTGTATTTTGTGTTAATAATCCTCTAGATAAAAAAAATAATTTTACCATTGCAGTACAGGGTTACCATCACTTTAGGGGTAGTTATTTTTAAGTTTCCCTGTAATTCAGCTTTAGCAGTGAAACGCCCTGCAGCTCTTTATTTTGGCATGAGCTTCATCGTTCACATTTACCTTTCCAGGTGTTGTACTATAAGTCTGCGCAGCAGACTCAAGTGTGCCGTTGGACAGTGTACTTCCTTTACTTAGACATTAGGTGGCGATAAAGTAGTTCACTTTGTTTGAAAGTTTGTTACGAAGAACTGTTCATGATGCAAGTGTTTATTCACGACAATATTTTCAATGCCTTTAGGGAAGCATTGGTGATCTTGCTCTTTATCTATGTTTTTGCTTTCTTTTACAACATATGACCATATCCTAAAAAAAAAAAAAAAAAAAAAAAAAAAGAAAAAAAAATTACTTTTGCGTATTGGAGGGAGAAGTGCCATCGTTATATTTGTAAAGGCCCTTAATCATTGTGTTCTGTAAGGTACCTGATCCAACTCCCTTTGTAGCAAAACTAAATCCGAGAGATGCCCAATGACCTTGTGGTACCTACAGGGAATTTTCTTCAACTATTAAATGGCTGAGAGGTTTGTTATAAGGGTGTATAAGAGCATATAAGAACTGATCCAAAGTGATATTTGATCGCTCTTCTGAGGTCACGCCCCATTATTTTCTCTTTTTGTGGGCCAAGACGAGGCTTACCAGAACGATTCTGCTATGCCTGTGATTTATATGTAGCTAATATCTTCTGTATTGAAATTTTATACGTTACTAAACTATCACACTTAAATGTCACATTCTCTTTCCTTCTTGTGTTTTTAGAAATATCCAGTCCTTCCATACTTAGTGCTGGTTTTAAAGCAGTTTCTGTTACAAAGAGACCTTAATGAAGTGTTTACAGGGGGAATAGGCTCCTACAGCCTCTTTTTAATGGCTGTTAGTTTTCTTCAGGTAAGATATCCCACGTAGGTGTTAATGTGATGTATGTGTGTGTGTGTTAGCTTTTTGTTCACTAGGATTTAAAGCCATTTAGTGCCTGTAGCTTACAAAAAATCTATTCTGTGATGATTGTGGTTTGTGAAAATGTTATTCTGATTTGAATTATTTACTAGGAACATTTTGTCATCTTAAGGTATTTCTAAAGCTTTTCTTTTTCTTTTCCTCTAGTTGCATCCAAGAGAAGATGCCTGCAGCCCGGACGCCAACTATGGTGTTTTGTTAATAGAGTTTTTTGAGCTCTATGGGAGGCATTTTAACTACTTAAAAACTGGAATACGCATAAAAGATGGTGGCTCATATGTAGCTAAAGACGAGGTGCAAAAAAGTATGTTAGATGGGTACAGGCCATCCATGCTGTACATTGAGGATCCTCTGCAGCCTGGTAGGTGCATGGCTTTTATTACTGCACTTAACCAAATACGTTTATTTGCTTTTTTTCTCTCTGCATTTTCTTAAACAAAAGCTTGTGGCAGCATTAAATAAACCTGGAGTCTTTTTTTTTTTTTTTTTTTCTCCTTCTAGGCAATGATGTGGGTCGAAGTTCATATGGAGCCATGCAGGTGAAACAGGCCTTTGATTATGCATATGTTGTCTTAAGCCACGCAGTGTCACCTATAGCCAAGTATTACCCTAACAATGAATCTGAAAGGTAAGTGTCTTGTATATAGATAAATCAAGCCGAACAAACAAGGTTTATTGTCCAGAGCTGTCCCAAAAGTATTAGTATACAATGACCACATCTGTTATAGGTGCTCTTGAGAACTATGCATATGTTCCTTACTGTGGCCATGTGTATCAAACATTTCATGCAGTGTATTATATATAGATTTTTTTTCCCAGGTGGTTTGACTTATGTTCAGTAACCCTGTTCATTTTTCTATGTGCCTCCTTTTTTGTATATTTTTTTTTTTAAATTTAAAATCTTTGCATGAGGTGTGGTGGTACCCTGTTGCTCCATTTTGTTTGGGTCACTGTTAAGGCAGGTAATTGAACTGCACTGCTGTGGGTTAAAGCACCATCTTTTTGATTATTTCTGTTTTAAGCTAGAAGGGAGTATAATAACTTGCACACTATATAATGACCATCCCTTGCAAATTATGATTAAAGCTGTATTAGACCCTAAACCAAAAATGTCATGTTTTTAAGTTTACCAATCAGATATGGAGGCTGCATTATTTTTTTTTTTAGGTGTTTTCCCTTATAACACCTTCTGTATTAGATTGCCTCCACTCTGCATAAAGGAGCACAGGGGCACATTTGGGCAGTAGCATTGTCAGTCTGGGGTGGTGGGGTTGGGAAGGTGAGTGGTACTAGCAGATACACTTACAAATTGAAGCCAAACTCCAGCTTACACCTTATAGCAGTTACAGAAAACTGTTTTGGGTTTGTGTTTTTTTTTTCCTTTTAGGATAGATGTTTTTCATAGAAAAAAAAAAAAAGCTGATTATTGGAAGCACCCCTGTCGTTGGAAAAATGGTTTGTCTCATTGCTCTAACTGCAAGAGTGCTTGTTTCTTTTAAAAACCAACCTGCTGGCAGGATTGCTGGTGAAAAAGCCTAAAAAAGAAAATTAATGCATCTACACATCTAATATTTGGTCAACAGCAATGTTTACTTTTGGATTAAATACCACTTCCAAGTTTATATATGAGCTCTTTGAATGTTTAGTATGTACTGGAGCATTCAATAGTTGAGATCTCATAGAAATGTTTTTGGAAGCCATTGATTTCATTCTCCCAGGCAGCATTGGATTGGTTTGACATAATAGTCTCTATGTTAAAACCCAGCTCAACCAAAACATGAATTGTCCTAGGGAAGGCTTCGGGCTGCTGTTTTTTTTTTTTTTTTTTTTTTTTTTTTTTTTATATTGCGGTTTATTTTCCTACTGGGGGATATTTTCCTCCACTTCCTGTCTGCACTGGCTTTCTCTTCAGTTGGGTCACATACAAAGTAAAAACTTTATATTTTACAGACCCCAGTCTTTTCAAAACTTAAATGGCTCTATCATTAAATTAGTTTTACACCTTTTATACAAAGAAAATCAAAGCATAAAAAAATTCTTTGTCATTTCAAACTTTTAAATGTTAGACTTCATAGAGACATTTCTATAGGAAGACTCTTAGTTGTCAAGTCTGATGATTGATGGCCTTCCCATAGAAATTAAAAGGGAGTCTGTTGCGCATGCACAGCCAGATCAAGAGCTGTTCAGTCAAGAGGCCAAAGATCTTTGTGGATCATGGACAGGTAGGTGGTAGGCTTGCAGGTCTTGCTTTGGGAAGAGGAAGCGCTGCATTCTAAGGGCAACAAAAGTTATTCTATAAAATTGCAACCAAATCATTTAACTCTTATTGACTTGCACACAATAAAATGTTATATATATATATATATATATATATATATATATATATATATATACACACACACACACACACACACACACACACACACACACACACACACACACACACACGTAAAATGTTTGCTCAGGATAGTTTCAATATGCATGACAGTAAGCAGTGTATACATCTTTTACAGCATTTTAGGGCGTATTATTCGAGTAACTGAAGAAGTGGTGGCTTACAGAGACTGGATATCGAAGAAGTGGGGGCAGAAAAATAGATCTGAACCAGTATACAATGGTAATTCTTTTTCTTTTAGTTTATCCAATTTTAAAATGTATTTCTCATTTAAAATGTATCATCCATGTTATCCTTTCTGTTCTGCCGATTAAAAAAGCATGAAATTGTTTTAAAATTTGGTACATAGTGTTGTCAACCTACTTGATTGAAATTTACAGACACGAGACCCGAAATTTACAGACACAGCCACTTTTTTAATAAACCAAAAAGTAGTGTTGCACTAGTCATGTGCACACATAGTGTAATAAAACTCAAAATCAGTGTCCATACATGTTACAATGTCCATACATACAATCAATCAAATAGTGAATCCACGTGTCCAAAAGAATCTTGTGCAAAACTTAATTAGTACTTTCGTGATTCGACACTTTTTTACTGGCATTTCCAAAAGTTACTAAATTACAGTTTTAAGTTCAAATTTCAGTATGTAGGCTACAAAAAAGTACAAAAAGAGATTAGCAATGGTATTCAAGGGCGACATTAAGGCAAAAAACATATTTCTTTTTTTTATTTTCGGTTATAGTAAGTAGCTCAGGGACAGGACTCAGGAGGGCAAGAAATTAGAATGGGCGCACACACACACATGAAATTGACTCTCAGTGACACTGACATCACTGTGCAGCAGCACAGATGATCTCACCGACACAACACGTCCCCTCCTGAGTCATAGGGACAGTCTCGCCCCATGCCAGCTGGTTCCTTCAGTCCATTCCAGTCCAAACGGCACAGACAGTCCTGCTTCCAGCTTACCTTGCTGCAGTCCTGCAGACTTGCACACGAGGCTCCGGCTGCTCAGCTCCCTTGCACCATGACATCACATGACGGTGCTCAGGCTCCGCCAGACCCATCCCCCCCCCCCGCTGGCACTGCCTGAACATACTGTAGCAGGCACTGGGATGGTCTCAGTCGGCCCTGGACAGGAATTGTGCATGCACAGTTTTGAGCCGAGCGTCACAGCCATATTTTTTTACTGGCAACCTTTTCCTGTCACAAGCATTTAATGGCAGGAGAAAAGTGCCCATTTTTTATTGGCTGCCAGAGAAAATACTGGTGGTATGCAACACTGGGTGCATATGAAATCACAAGCAGAGTATAAAACCTTTGACATTTTCCTTGCAGTGGTGTAGTAGATGTGGCTAAAGACAGGGCAAGCTAGCCATATGCTATTCCTGCTTAATCAGCCCATATTTGAGCCATGGGTTGCCTTGCCAGCAGCTGTGGTTGCTGTGGCTTTTGGAATACAGTGGATTCCTCCACTTTTTCTGTTTTAGTGTGGATGGGGAAATCGTACAGATTTCTCTTTTGTTCATTGACGGACACAGCTCCTGATCTTCTTGACCATAGGGTTATACTAGGCAGGAAAAACATGAGTACGACTGTGGGCAGTCCCATATGAGGTCCCTGCAAAGGGAGATTCTGGTCAAATGGGACAAGACTCCGCAGTCTGTGGACAATCAATCCGATCCGGCTGAGCCCGGGGAACAAAGGAGTCTCTGATATGGTGGCTTCGTTCTCCGGCTCTTTGGCTGGGCAAATCCTTCCTCCTCTTGTATTGGACAGTGGTGACCACGGATGCCAGCCTATCTGGCTTGGGAGGTGTCCTCGGCAAGAATTCTACTCAAGATCTGGACACTGGACGAGTCCAGACTACCGATCAACGTTTTGGAACTCTGAGCGATCAGACTGTGCCTGGACCCTTGGGCGAATCGCCTTCAGCGGGATGTCCAGTGCGCATTCAATCGGACAATGCCACGGCCGTGGCTTATGTCAATCACCAAGAAGGCACAAAGTGTCCTGGCGGCTCCGGAGGTAGCCGGCATTCTAAGGTGAGCATTACAATTCGTTCCAGCCCTCTCCGCCGTATGCATTCCCAGGGTGGTAAACTGGCAGGCGGATTACCTCAGTCGGCAGGCGTTGGACCAAGCTGAGTGGTCCCTTCTCCTGGAGGTGTTTCATCAGTTGTGTCTCCAGTGGGGCATTCCTGAGGTGGATCTGTTGGCTCAACAGAATGGTGCAAAGGTTTGTGGCTCACTCACGGGATCCTCTGGCAGATGCCACATATAGGCTGGTGGCCCCGTGGGGTCAGTATCGTTTGATTTACGCCTTCCTCCTGTCATGCTTCTGCCAAGACTTCTACACAGGGTCTAGGCAGAAGGGATTCCGGTTTTCTTAGTGGCTCGGGACTGGCCTCACCGGGCTTGGTAAGCCGATCTGGTGCGGCTGGTCGCCGACGTTCTTTGGAAGCTTCCTCTCAGGGAGGATCTGCTGTCCCAAGGACCAATCTTCCATCCTGCTTTACAGTTGCTGGCTTTGACAGTTTGGCTGTTGAACACCAGGTGTTGATGGATAGAGGTTTATCTGAGCCAGTGATTCCATCGCTGGTAAAAGCTAGATCATCTATTTCTAGGAAGATCTACCACAGAATGTGGAAGACCTACACTGTGTGGTGTGAGTCTATTGGTGTTCATCCTCGCTCTTTCTCCTTGGCTCAGATTTTGACCTTCCTTCAGCGGGAGGTTAAAAAGAAATTGGCCTTGAATACCATCAAGGGCCAGGTGTCTTCCTTGGCGGTCTTCTTCCGACGACCCTTGGCCACACGCTTCCTTGTGTGTACCTTTTCTAAAGGGGGCTGACATTTAGTTCGTCCAGTGCAGTCTCCGTTGCCGCCTTGGGAACTAAATTTGGTGCTCTCAGTCCTCCAGAAACCTCCTTTTGAGAATCTTCGGGAGATTCACTTACGTGGTCTCAGAAGGTGTCATTTTTGGTGGCTATTACCTCTTGTGTGCAGGGTGTATGAATTGGCGAGTTATCCTGTCATTCACCTTATTTGGTGACTCGCAGAGATAAGGTGGTTCTTCACCCCTGTCCATAGTTCCTCCCAAAGGTTGTCTCTGATTTTCGTATGCATGAAGACATTTTATTGCCTTCCCTGTGTCCCAGGCCAAAACATCCGAAGGAAATTGCCTTGCATGCCTTGGATGTGGTCTGGGAATTTAGGGTGTACCTGGCAGGTCTGGGAATTTAGGGTGTACCTGGCAGCTACGGAGTCTTTTAGGAAGTCAGATTCACTATTTGTGATCACGGATGGGCCTCGGAAAGGGTTGTCATCTTCCTCAGCGACCATATCCACATGGATCAGACAGACAAAAAAAAAAAGATTTTGCAGGCTGCTGTGTAGAGGACTTGATCCTCTTTGAGGGTGAATTTTTGTTCAGGTGGGCTCCAGGTTGGTTGAGCTCCTGTTGCCTGGTTGGCTACTGGTTTTAGCCTGGGGAATTTTTTTTTTTTTTTTTTGCTGTTCCCACCCCTCATGTTTAACACTGCTTTGGGACGTCCCAGTGGTTATGAAGATCAGGAGCTGTATCCGTTAATCAACGAACGAGAAAATGTGATTTTTGACTTACCGTAACATCCGTTTCTCTGATGTCCGTTAATGGACACAGCACCCACCCCTCTGGAGTTGTAATTCTTATGACACTGCTTGTAACAAAACTGAGTACCTATAGCAGGGAGAGGGAGTCGATACCTTGGGACTGCCCATAGGCAGAGCCAGATTCTTTTTCTGCCTAGTGTCCTACTTCTGTAGGGGGCAGTATAACCCAATGGTTATGAAGATCAGGAGCTTTTTCCGTCAATGAACATCAGAGAAATTAATTTTACATTATGTAAAAATCCCAATTTCTTTTTCTCCTGTTCAGCCGAAGGACTGACGAGAAATTCATATGTCCATGGTGGGTTTCAGATAAGGGAGACCAACCTAAAACATATAGCAAATGTTTTACTCTGTTACCCCACTTAGACTTTATATTCTCAGAACAGGGGGGGATAAGACTCCCAAGCAGCTATACAGGGTTAACCACACAAGTTACTATCTGCTTATACAATCTCCTTTTAGATCTGACCAACTACAGGGCCTTCACGATTGGATATAAATTGTTTTAATGCTTTAGGTAGGTCCTCCTATTACAATGTTTTGGCAATCCTACAGTAGATTATTTAGATTATACAGTCTGATTGTAATGCATATGGTGTTCATACCCAGTAAAAGAACAAACAAAATGTTACAATTCTGTGTTATGTAGAAAAACAAGGAGTGCAGATATTATTAAGGGTCAACGTCTTTTCAGATATAACCTGTTAGGAGAATGTTTTGATTACTGAAACGGTCACTTGAAATATGTCAGGGTTTCCCGGGTCGTATTTTCATCTTTAGAAGTTGGGGTAAATTAAGTAGTTTGTTGCATCTGGTAAGGCAAGGTTGAATTATTGATCTTGCCTTACACAGATTCGACAAATGTGCGAATAAAGATCTTGTAGTTGAGTTGATTATCAGGCAGATTATTAGTGCCTTATTTATGGGTTGCCTGTCTAAAGATAGGACGTGTAGTTTTTGAATGCTATGTCTAATTTTACATGCATGTAAGGATTATTTTATTTTTTTTTTTGCTTTTAACCATGTCTAGGCAATGATGTTACCTTAATAGTGGATGTGCATCATTTAGACAAATGTAACAACAATGTGTCTGGTCAGAATACCCCTCCTGGACAAGTCAAGAATAATACCTCGGAAACTCTTGGGAAACACTCCTCCAATTCATCTGGACCTTTGTCTTCCTCTTCTTCCACCCTATCCAGCTCCAGCGATGTGGTAAGTCATGCAACATTTGATTGAGTCTTGGCAATCCATGTTATGTATTTGCATGGTAGTTAAGTAAAATATAAACTGGTACCTTACTATTAAATTCTCTGTAACTAAGATTAATGCATTGAACTAAAGACTTTGTTGAGAGCATGAGGCATTAGTCTTTGTCAGTACTTTGAACTATATTTTGCTGATCAGACCAATGTTTCCTTTAAAAGGGGTTTCCACTTTCAAATAGGTTTGTTTATCTAGCCCAAATAGGATAGAATTTTAGATTCCACTACCAATTGTTTTGTCCTGTTCTAAAGCTGTGGATAACAGTGACAATTAGGTTTGCTTTACTCCCTGATTCAGTCAGTCATTTTCAGTTTTTTTTTTTTTTTAAAACTTGCTGTAGATATGATCATTGCCCATTAATGGCATCTGGTAGCTTGACTCCCTGCCTCAATAAAATGTAAACATGTACTTTTGAACCGATCATGTGTGTGTAAAATCTGGCTAATAGGCAATCCTTAAGGTAGCCAGCTCCTACTTCTATGTTTGACCACTGTTTAATGCCTGGTAATGGCAAAATCAGAAGTTTTTGTTCTCACTTCTTTAGGAAACCTTGCTTTCTGTGATATTTTTTATTTTTTTCTGATTCTTGCCACTCTCTAGGTTAACAAGGGTGTGTAAAAATAGGCCCCTAAAGCAGTATTTAAACCCAAAGTTAAAAATGTAATGTATTGCAGCATACTAATCATTAGTTTCTCTATCATTCATAAACCGATGCAGCTCTATCTAGTCAGAGACTATATGGTTATGCTCCTCCTATCATGAATTGGCACTAGGCAGGAAAAAAGCTTAACCACACCCATGGGAGCTGTCCCTGCAGGCATAACCCCACACACCCTGCTAGCATCAGTTTGTTTCTGCCTAGTTTAAGGAATAGGACCTAGCTTCCTACTGGGACCTCGGTCTTGGCTATTATAGGAAAGCTTGTTAGTTTGATTGTTTTTAGAATAATGCCCACCTGGTACTGTGGTATGGTGAGTAAATTGCCCCCCCCCCAACAAAAAAAAAACCCTGGCGGTCTAGGGGCGCATGTGGGCTCTTCCCTGGAATAGTTGGACCTTAGGGGTTCCCTTGGCACCTCGGAGGACTAGTCCTGTGTACCCTCCGGAATTTCCCCTATGGGGGGGGTGACTTGTCCTGTGTGGGCCCCTGAGCAGGGACCTTCCAATGCCTATTGTTCTGGGCCCCCTTTTGGGGGTCCTGGAGACTGCATGGTGCGCTGTGGGGGCCGCTATTTTGCTGTGGATCATGATTTTTATATTGCCATTAGTTTATATGGGCAGCCATTTTCTATAATTCCCCTATTGAGAATGCATGAGCAGCCATTTTCCTGAGGTCCATAGGCTGAAAAGGCATGCGGCATGGTTGTTTGAAATATAGAGGGCTGAGTTTTTTCTCTTCCTGTATGGTTAGTGTCAGTTTCTTTTTTGCATAGATCGTGCTGGAAGTCTTCTCTATGGTCTGGTAACGTTTTTCCTGGGGTACCCTGTGGGTTTTTCTTCATTCACTCTGCTATTATCTTATAACCAGGAATTGTGAGCCCGCATAGCGGTGGGACCGTGTTTTTGGCGGTCTTAAGAGACACTGCCAAATTATTTTAAAAAGTGTAACATTGAGTCCCAGGATAATATTTCACCTGCAGACCCCCTGGGAGCGATTGTGGGACCTTCTGATTCTCAGATTTAGTCAGAGATTTTTTTTTGCAAAAATTGATATCTAAGGTAGATTGTCATTGCTAGTGCTACCAGCCGCAAACGCCCTCCTCCCTCACCTCCATCTGCAGGGTCTTTGAACTCTGAGATAGATATGGACGCCACAGACCACCCTGAGGGGTCAGTGTCACATTCTTCCTCATCAGCCGCAGCGCGGTAATGCTATCTGGGTACGCAGGTGTCTTTTGACTCCCGCAATTCCCGTAAATCGGGCTAGGTGTTCCCTTGCCCAGAATGGTTTCATACTATTGTGGATGAACAACGGCGGCGCATTAAGCACAGGTTAGTGGTGCCTAAGTGTTGTGCACGCTGTTACCCCTTTGAGGAGGCAGTGTCCACTAGGTGGGCTGTACCACCAAAATTGGATCCCCCCCCCATGTCCAGGTTGAATAAATCGACTCTGGTACCGATGGAAGAGTCTCCAACTTCTGCGGACCCCGTGGATAGATGGGTGGAATCCTTGTCCCGCCATTTACATGTGGTGGGTCACATATTAAATACTACCTTTGTGAATGTTTTGGTAGCGCAGACTGCTACAGAATGGGTGAAGTTATTTAAAAGTAACTTGGAAGCTGAACGGCTCCCCCCTGCGGTGTTGGAACTACTGGACCAGTTGGCTCAGGCCCTAGTGTTTGTGTGATACGTCCCTGGATTCAGCCCCGTTGGTGGCCAGGGCATCGGCAGTGGGCATTGCTATTAAGTGCATGGTGTGACTGAAAAGCTGGTCGGAAGACCAGGCTTCTAAAAAGGCCTGGACTGATCTGCCCTTAGGGGAGAGGCTGTTTGGATCCTCTCTGGGCGAGTTGATTAAAGGTATCACGGGGGTAAGAGCACTCATCTTCCCCAAACATGTAAGGGCAAGGCACCACGTCCTAGGCGGGAGCCTTCCTTTAATGCTCATAAATGTCTTTTTCCTGCCTCCGGGTCACAAGAAAAAGGTAAATCCTTTTAGGTCTTCTGGGAGGTTCCAAGAAGCCGTTTTTGGGGAAAGCAAACCCTGGTCAATCTGGACCTGCAGACAAGTCCTCGTCTGCATGAAGAGGCGCTCTCACCCGATTCTCGGGTGGAGGGACGTCTGTTTCTTTCTGGAACCCTGGACCTCCTTGATTAAGAACAAAGGGGTTCACAAACTGATCCGATCTGGGTACAAGATCGAATTCCGGGCTCGCCTGTCAGAAAGGCTCTTCCCCGTCCAATCTTCAACAATCCTCAGTCCGGTTAAGGGACTTGCGAGGGGCATTACATGATTTTCTGTCGCAAGGAGTGATTGTACTGGTTCTTTTTCAGGAACGTTTTCAACTGTTCTATTTAAACCTCTTCACCATGCCCAGGAAGGAAGGCAAGGTGCGTCCCATCCTGGATCTCAAGGCCCTGAACCACTTTGTGCGGGTACAGAAGTTTCGCATGGAATCCATCTGCACGGTGGTGGCGTCGCTGCACCAGGGAGGCTTCTTAGCCTCCATAGATATCAAGGACGCATATCTACACATCCCTATTTACGCTGCACACCAGAGGTTTCTTCGCTTTGCCGTCTCAGAGGAGCATTATCAATTTGTGGCGTTATCCTCTGGTCTCGCCTCAGCTCCCAGAGTGTTTACCAAGGTCTTGGCACCGGTATTATCATTGCTGCGCCAGCGGAGGATTGGGATACTGGGGTACCTAGACGATCTCCTGTTAAGAGCGGACTCTCCTTCAGTCTTATTGGGGTATCGGACGGTCACTGTCAAAACTTTGCAGGATTTCGGTTGGAACGTCAATTACAAGAAATCTGCGGTGACACCTGTCTTGAGACTGGATTATCTGGGCTTGACTCCGGATTCGGCATTGGCCAAGGTGTTTCTTCCCCCAGACAAGCTGCAAAAGTTGCAGGGATGATCGGGTTGTTGACAATCTGTCCTTTCTGCGAACTTGCATGTGGGTCCTCTCAGGGAAGATTTGTTGTCTCAAGGTCCAATCTTCCATCCTGCTTTTCAGTCACTGGCTTTATTGGCATGGCTGTTGAAAGCCCGGTGTTGAGAGATAGAGGTCTTTCTGACTCTGTGATTCCTATGCTGTTGAAGGCTAGGAAGTCGACTTCTAAGTGGAAGATAAATAATCGTACGTGAAAATCATATATTTCATGGTATGAATCACTGAAGGTGCACCCTAGCTCGTTTGATAGCTAGGGTCTTGCCCTTTCTGCAGAAAGGATTTGAACAGCGGTTGGCTTTGGGCACTATCAAAGGCCAAGTGTTGGCTTTGGCTACATATTTCCAACGCCCGTTAGCTATGCATGCTTTGGTTCGTACCTTTTTTATACAGGGAGTGCTCCATATGGCTCCTCCGAAAAGGTCTCCGTCACCTCCGTGGGACCTCAATCTGGTATCTGTTTTTCAAAAGCCTCCTTTTGAGAACATTCTGGAGATTTCTCTGTTTTTGTTGTCTCAGAAGGTTGCCTTCTTGGTAGCTTTCACTTCCGCTGGCAGAGTATCTGAACTGGCGGCGTTGTCCTGCCATTCACCTTATCTGGTGATGCACAGGGATAAAGTGGTACTTAGACCTAATCAGTCGTTTCTAAGGTTGTTTCTAATTTTCATCTGAAGCCATTGTGTTGACTTCACTCTGCCCTAAGCCCAAACATTCTAAGGAATTTGCGTTGCACTCTTTGGATGTGGTTCGAACGATCAGGGTCTATCTGGAGACCACTGAGTCTTAGAAAATTGGATGCTCTTTTTAACCTTACCGAAAAATCTCGTAAGGGATTGGCTGTGTCTGCGGCGACCATATCTAGATGGATCAGGTAAACGGTAGTTCAGGCTTATTCACTGAGGGGTCAGGTTCCTCCTTTCCCGGTGAAGGGACATTCTACGAGAGCGCTGAGTGCCCCTTGAGCTTTTCGCCATCAGGCGTTGGTGCTGCAAGTCTGCAAGGCGGCAACTTGGTCGTCTGTGCATACATTTACAAAATTCTACAAAGTTGATGTGTTGGCATCTTCGATTGCTTCCTTTGGCCGCAAGGTTTTGTAGGCTGCTGTTTGAATGTTTTTTTGTTTCTCTTTGAGGGTGTATTGTGTTTTCAGGGTGAGCTCCAGTTGTTCCTGGTTGAGCTCCATGTTAACTGGTTGGCCAAGTTTAGCCTTTGGGAAGTTACGTTTCCGTTTGCGTTGTCTTTCCACCCCTCATGAATATACTGCTTTTGGACATCCCTAGAATAGTCTCTGATTAGATGAAGCTGCGTCTGTAGATGGAACGATACAGAGAACTGGATTTTACAGTGGTTTTTTTTCTTCATGATTTTTCCCCTTTTTCATCTGGTGATCTGGTCATTGACACACCACCTGTATTTTACAGACCCCACTCTGGATGGAGGGGGCAGATTTTTACAGAAGCATTGCTAGTCTGTGGGGGAAGGACGTGGTTAGATTGTACTAGTAGATTTAAATACAGAAACAAACTGAAGCTGAATTCCAGCTATTACTCTATAATCTGTTACAGCAAACTGTTTTTTTTTTCTTCCCCTTTTGGGGTAAGTCCCCGTTCACACTGGGGCGAACTGTGAGGCGACCTGGTCGCCTCACAGGTTGCCGTAGGTCGCCTTCCATAGAGAAGCTGCGGGCCCGTTCTAATAGGAGTGACACAAGTCGCTCCGACTTAGAAAAAGGGTCCGGAGCTTCTTTGGGGCGACCCGGAGCGACCATCGTAGACTGAAATGTTATGAAGTCCGTGCCGGCCGCTCCGAGGTCGTGGCGCGCTGCTCGCACCGCGACCTCGGAGGTAGCCCCGGGAAGTCGGATCGCCCCAGTGTGAACGGGGCCTAAAGGTTTTACTGTAAAAAAAAAAAAAAAGTAAAAGCTGATCATTTTAGCACCTCTGTTTGTGTTAAATGGTTTGTCTTATCCCTGTAATTATCTGAGAGCTTTTCTGTTGAAAACACTTACTGGCTGGATCATCAGATAAAAATAGGATATACTGCTGTCCTAGGGTGCCCCCTGTGCTCATTTATCCAGGGTAGAGGTCAATCTAATACAGGTGTGTTAGTGGCCAGATACACATGTGGAAAATGGCCAAACAAAAAAAAAAAGGAAAACTAATGCAGCCATCACATCTAATGATCAGCTGCAATATGTTACTTTTTAAGTTTTGGGTTTATTACTGCTTTTAATAACATTTATTTGGAAGGCATGTCTGTGGCAACAGATCCTTGGCTGCTTCACTCGTCTATATTTAAGTCTCCGCACCAGGGAAACCTTGTTTTTGTTCTCTCCAAATTTTAGAAATTGTTTTTTTTTTTTTTATATTTATCTGTTTCAAATATGTTTAGTTATCAGTCTTGGCTAGTCTGGCACCTATTGATCGGATTTTTATTACCAGAAAACTGGCAACTTCTTCAGATCTGAAAGCATTATTAGCTTGGTGCTAAGAATTGCTGGAAAAAAAATTACCTGTTCAGAAAAAAACTTAAGCAGAACATTCAGAGATCAAAATTTGGCCAGTTCATCAGTGCTGTACTGCCCATGCTCTTCATAAGTTGATGGTTTGATAAACTTCTGTCAAAGGGACATGCTGGCAATGTCTTGTTGATCCACAGGTTTGCTGTCAAACAAGTGTCCCAAGAAACATGATTGTCCTAGACACCTTATTTGGGTGGATAGCTAGCACAATCGAGCCCGTTGTCAAATTATTTCCTCAGGATAACCTCAATTAGATTAATAGATTTTCTTTTGTACCTAATTCTCCTGAAAATGTGTAAATATTTCAGTTTGTCTTCAGGACAATAATTTGTGTACATTCAAACTGGACTTTAACCTCCCACCCTGAACACCACAAAGAAAAGTCCAAAGGGACTTGTCTTCTTTTGTGGACATTTATCACCCGAGTGAATGCCCTCTGCCTTTTTGTCAAACGTAATAGTCTCCTGGTCTGAGAAAGTTCTTGCTTTACGCTTTAGCAAGCTATTCTGCGGTCAGTTTACAAATTCTTTGCTAAATACTAGAGCCTGAATATAGTCTACGAAGATCCTTCATTCTTATGGGGTTCAAGTGCTATTGTATATTCCAATCTGATGTATTTTTCTCTTTAATGGTCACTAGGGGACTGTCTTCGGGCTACATAGCAAATGCTTATTTCATTATTGGCATTTCCATGACCCAATCGTGCAATACTTTCTTCTGGCCTTATTGTTAGTTTAACCACTTTACCACCGGAGGATTTTGCTGTCTTCCGTCCAGGCCACTTTTTGCGATTCGGCGCTGTGCGACTTCAACTGACAATTGCGCGGTCGTGCGACGCCGTACCCAAACGAAATTTACGTCCTTTTTTTCCCACAAACAGAGCTTTCTTTTGGTGGTATTTGATCACCTGTGCGATTTTTACTTTTTGCGCTATAAACAAAAAAAGAGCGTTTATTTTGAAAAAATAACAATATTTTTAACATTTTTTTTATATGAAATTCCCCCCCAAAAAGATGTAAAAACCATTTTTTTTTTTAAATTTTTGGCCAATTTGTTTTATGCTACATATGTTTGGTAAAAAAAATCGCAATAAGCGTATTTTGATTGGTTTGCGCAAAAGTTATTGCGTTTACTAACAAAGGGAAAGATTTCTGTCATTTTTGGTGTTTTTTTTTTTTAACGCGTAATGGCGGCGATCTGCGATTTTTTTTTTTTGCGGGACTGCGACATTGCGGCGGACAGACCGGACCCTTGACTGACATTTTTGACACTTTTGGGGGTACCAGTGACATTACTGCAGTAATCAGTGCTATAAATATGCACTGTTACTGTAAAAATGACACTGGCAGGGAAGGGGTTAATTTTATTGGAGAGGGAAGGGTTAATGTATGCCTGGTGCTTACTGACGTGTAGGGGGGGAGGTGACTGTGAGTCATGGACAGATCGGATGTCCAGCTATGCTGAACAGTCCGATCTGTCACTCCCTGTCACTATGGAGATCCGCCCGCTGTGTTTACACACAGCGGGCGGACCTCCAGACTCGATCCCCGACGATCGGGTAAGAGCAGCGGCGATCGCCGCTGCTCCTCCCCTGGCCCGACTCCCGCTGTGAATGAAAACAGCGGGAGCGAGCCTCCGGCGGCGCGCAAGCGCCGCCCAGAAGGGGGAGTGTCCAGTCACGTTAATACTACGTGGCTGGACGATAACGAACCACTCTGCCGCAGTAGTATTACTGTGAGCGGTCGTAGAGTGGTTAATTTGATTCAAGCATTGCATTTTAGCAGTTCTGTTTAGTAATGTTTGGAATGCATAAGGTAGGATAGAGTGATCCCTGTTTTACAGTCCTTTGCCTGAGAGCAGATTGCTATGGTGCTGTTGTGGAGACTCACAAAAAATGATACAGCTGGAAAAATAAGTATTAAACACATAACCATTTTCTTTGAGGTAAATGTATTTCTAAAGGTGCTATTGACATGAAATTTTCATCACGTCGGTAACAACCCATGCAATCCATATACAGTGCCTTGAAATTTTCCACATTTTGTCATGTTACAACCAAAAATATAAATGTGTTTTATTGGGATTTTATGCGATAGACGAACACAGTGGCACATAATTGTGAAGTGGAAGGAAAATGATTAATGGTTCTCACAATTTTTTTTACAAATAATTCTGAAAAGTGTGGCGTGCATTTGTATTCAGCCTCCCTGAGTCAATACTTTGTAGAACCACCTTTTCGCTGCAATTACAGCTGCAAGTCTTTTTGGTTATGTCTCTACCAGCTTTGCACACCTATAGAGTGAAATGTTTGCCCATTCTTCTTTGAGAAATGGCTCAAGCTCTGTCAGATTGGATGGAGTGTGTCTGTGAACTGCAATCTTCAAGTCTTACCACAGATTCTCAATTGGTTTTAGGTCTGGACTTTGACTGGGCCATTTGTAACACATGAATATGCTTTGATCTAAACCATTCCATTGTAGCTCTGGCTGTATGTTTAGGGTCATTGTCCTGCGGAAATGTGAACCTCCGCCCCAGTCTCAAGTCTTTTGCAGACTGTAACAGGTGTTCTTCTAAGATTGCCCTGTATGTGGCTCCATCCATCTTCCCATCAGCTCTCACCAGCTTCCCTGTCCCTGGTAAAGAAAGTCATCCCCACAACCTGATTCTGCCACCACCATGTTTCACGGTAGGGATGGAGTGTTCACAGTGATGTGCAGTGTTAGTTTTCCGCCACACATAGCCTTTTTTGTTTTTGGCCAAAAAGTGCAATTTTGGTCTCATCTGACCCGAGCACCCCCTTCCACATGTTTGCTATGCCCCCTTCATGGCTTCTCGCAAACGGGACTTCCTATGGCTTTCTTTCAATAATGGCTTTCTTCTTGCCACTTTTTCGTTAAGGTCATATTTGTGGAGTGCACGATTAATAGTTAATAGTTGTCCTGTGGACAGATTCTCCCACCTGAGCTGTGGATCTCTGCAGCTCCTCCAGAGTTACCATGAGCTTCTTGGCTGCTTCTCTGATGAATGCTTTCCTTTCCTGGCCTGTCAGTTTAGGTGGTCGGCCATGTCTTGGTAGGTTTGCAGTTATGCCATACTCTTTCGATTTTCAGGTGTTGAATTGAACAGTGCTCCATGAGCTGTTCAAAGCTTGAGTTATTTTTTTTTTTGACCCAACCCTGCTTTAAACCTCTCCACAACTTTACCCCTGACCTGTCTGGTGTGTTCCTTGGCTTTCATGATGCGGTTTGTTCACTAAGGTTCTCTAACAAACCTCTGAAGACTTTACAGAACAGCTGTATTTATACTGAGATTAAATTACACACAGGTGGACTCTATTTACTTATTAGGTGACTTCTTGTGGCAATTGGTTCCACTAGATTTTAGTTAGGGGTATCAGAATAAAGGGGGCTGAATGCAAATGCACGCCACACTTTTTTCAAATATTTTTTAAAAAAATGTGAAAACCATTTATTTTCCTTCAACTTCGCAAACATGTGCCACTTTGTGTTGGTTTGTCGCATACAATCCCAATAAAATTTACGTTTTTGGTTGTAACATGACGCAATGTGGAAAATTTCAAGCGGTATGAATACTTTTTTCAAGGCACTGTATACAAAGAAACCAAAACAAATAAATAAGTTAAGAGACTAAGTGTAATAAAATCGAATGACACAGGGAAAAAGTATTGCATTTAATTCTTCATACAAAATCCTTTGTTGGTAGTGACCGCTTCAAGACTACTCCTGTATGGAGAAACTAGTCGCATATATTGCTCAGGTGTGATTTTGGCCTATTCTTCCACATAAATTTTGAAAGCTCCATGGGCCTCTTCTGTGAACTCTGATCTTTTCGTTCTTTCCTTAGATTTTCTATTGGATTCAATTCAGGTGATTGGCTGGGCTAATCTAGCAGATTTATTTTCTTTCTTTAAAATCAATTGAGTTTCCTTGGCTTTGTTTGGGATCATTGTATTGCTGAAAGATATAATCCTGGTAGATGGCAGCAGATTTTTATCAAAAATGTCTTTTTTTCCATTCATCCTTTCTTCAATTATTTGATGTTTGCCAGTACCATATGCTGAAAAACAGTCCCACGCCATGATGATCCCACCTCCAAACTTCACTGGTGGTATGGTTTTTTAGTGGTCATGTGCAGTGCTGTTTTGCCTCCAAACATGGTGTGTATTATGACATCCAAAAAGTTCAATTTTGCTTTCATCTGACCAGACTATATTCTCCCAGTATTTCACAGGCTTGTCTAAATGTTGTGCAGCGAGCTTCAACATGCTTTTTCTTTAGCAATGGCATCTTGCGTGGTGAGCGTGCATACAGGCCATGGAGGTTGAGTGCATTTTTTTTGTTTTCTTTGACACAATTGTACCTGCTAAATCCAGGTCTTTCTGAAGCTCTCCACAAGTGGTCTTTGGCTCCTGGATTTCTCTTCTGATAACTCTTTTCACTCTTCTGTCAGAAATATTGTGAAGAGCACCTGGTCGTAGCTAGTTAACTGTGAAATTATGTTCTTTCCACTTCTGGATTATAGCCCCAACACTGCTCATTGGAACAGAAGTTTAGAAATCCTTTGGTAAACAATGCCACCCGTACATTTTTTCAACACTAAGGATGCAAAGGTCTTGAGAGAGCTCTTTGCTTTTACCCATCCTGAGATGATTTTTGTGTGACACCTTTTTATAGGCCATCAGTTGAGACTGAACCAGCTTATATTAATTTGCACTGACAAGGGGCAGGATTGCTTTCCGAATACTGATAGATTTCAGCTGGTGTTTTGGCTTCCCATGCCTTTTCGGACCCCCCCCCTTTTTTTTTGTGTGCAATACTTTCCCTGTGTCATTCGATTTTTATTACACATGACTTTGTTTCTGAACTTCTTTATTTTGATTTCTTTGCATGTATGGATTGCATGGAATGTTACCAAGATGTGGTGAAAACTTCATGTCAATAGCATCTTTTAGAAATATATTTACATAGAAAAATGGTGGCGTTCAATACTTACCCTCTGTAAATCTGTCCACATGTTTTAGATTCAACTTTTCAGCTATACCTGAGGGAAAACACAGCAATCCCTGTACCTTTTTTAAAGTGGTTAACCCCTTTAAGGTTTTGCAAATTTTTTAAAATGGCAGTCAAGCATATTGCATGTTATGTTCTATTAGGGCTGCTGCATAACCAGCAGTGTAAAATTTCCTTGCATGACACACCACGTGTCTCCCGTAGAAGAAAGTCATTAAACGTCTATGCATTCAGGACTCAGACGGAACCCCATTCAAGACGTCAAAGCAGCCAAGTTGTCGTCCATCAAACGACAGTCGGATGGGCCCTCAGGAATCCTGCACCAGCTCAACACAACCCATCAGCAAATCACAGCCTAACCAGAGCATTAGTTCTTCAAACAGCAACAACAAATCTCAGGTATGTTGAATAATTTCACCTAGAAAGATTTTTTTTTTGTTACGGGTGTATCAAACTGGAACATTTAACATCCTGAAGGAAATTCTTGGGACCTTTCTAAATTTAAAGAGTATCTAAACCGAAGAACAAAAGTGAATTGCAGCTTACACATCCTTAGATGTGGCTGCAATAATAGTTTTTTGCCTTTTTTTATTTTTTTTTTTCTATTTTTTTATCCACCTGATTAATGCTACTAGTAACTATTTGTTCTAGGGTGACAGCGCTCCCTCACGATTCTTTATCTATGGAGGAGTGGCTTTGTTCTAGAACAGGGGTCTCCCTGTATTAGGGCAACATTGCAGGTTGAAAAATAAAATCTGTTTAATGACTAAAGTTTATATGCATGCATTTATTTTTATTTTTTTTAAGCTGGTGAAATTTAAAACAGCAGAGAAAACTTGGGTGAAACAAAGCAAATGTGTTCCCAATGCAGTTAAGCCATTATTAAAGGT